>NC_142039.1:75114597-75745597 GCF_982192425.1 Myodes glareolus | reverse complement strand
GGCATTCCTGTATCAAGGATGACTCGTGTCTCTGTCTGTGAGTCTTTGTGTGTTTCAGTCTCCAGCCCCTTGCCCAGTTCACAAACTGTAAGGCGGTGCACAGAGCGCAGACGGGCGTCATGTGCTGCAGACAACTTGTGAAGGGGTCTGTGTTGGGAACACAGAGAATTCCAGCAGTCCCTCAGTCTGGAGTCTTGCACGACAAGAGACCACCTTCTTGGGGTCTCTTCTGTGTCTCTTCCTAGATGGCAGAAAATAAATCTATAGTCTCAATTTTCAGAATTTGGAGATAAAAGTCCAGAAAGGACTCAAAATGCTTCTCTGTTTCGTTCCCTGAAAACGCGCAGAGAGGTTTGACATCTCTCAGAATCGGGTCTTCATTTTCCTCCTCCTGAAAACGTAGCTCTCTGTGATTTAGAATCAGCCCTGAAGACTTCACAACACTTTCTCGAAACTCTGATGAGGACTGGATGTGACTTATAGACCAGTACAGAGAGAGACAGCAGGCCATACTGCTCTTTCTAAGAGCCATGGCTTCCATCTTTGCAGTGAGATTGACATTATATTGATGAATCAATAGATCTTACTGGGTTGTACACCTTTTATTTCTTCTTCTCATTCAGGTCTAGTTTATACCGTCTGAGACTGACTGCATCCTGGGTACTCTGTAGATTCCACTGGCTTGTTACTAAGACACCAGTTCGTCATTGAATTGAGCATTCAGTGGTGAGCAACTGGGCTTTGAGCTCTTGTCCTTCACCTAGGCACCTAGCCGAGCTTAGGGACTCTGGTCATCCGCAGCAGACTCTTTGGTTTTCTACACAGGTAATATACAAGTTATTCTGAAACTTTAGAGTCCTCAGAAACCTGATGCGTTAAATAATAATAATAATAATAATAATAATAATAATAATAATAATCTTGTAACTGAGTCAGATGAAAGAGTTTGGGGCACAGTCCCCACCATTGCTCTAATTTCTGAGAGCAACTGGTAATTCCGGGACTATGCTCAGCATTCATAACCGCAGAAAGCACAGATCACTCAGTTATGGATTGTAACAAGAGAAGGATAGAGATTTTAAAAGGAGTGGAGTTTATCATGTACAGACCCAGGGATGCTTGCCTGAGCCTTCCTGCCCAGTGTTTACTGGACTTCTATCTGTTCACAGGATGGCTGATGAATTACCCAGTTGCAAACAGTCTGTGTCTACTTATTCCACAAGACCCCAGATTCACATTGTCCAGCCCCATTCCAACTGATACATTGTTTCCATGTGATAAGCCCAACTTCTCCTGTGGTCCCAGGAAGAAACTTAACTCCCAGACACCAAAGATAAAGCAGACTTCTTGTGGTAGGACCAACATGTACTCCACGGAGGTTGAGGCAACAAGATCATCAGGAATTTCCAAGCCAGCCTAGGCTACATAAGGAGCTACAGGTCAACCTGGACCACTGGACTATCCAGCGAGCTCGGTCTTAAAAAACAAGCAAACAAACAAACAAACGAACAAATAAAAGCTTTTGGCAAGCATAGTTGTGCATTCCAGTACTTGGGAGGCTGAGGCAGGATGACTGAAGTTTGAGACTACCTTGGTTATTTAGTGAGACTATCCAAAATGAAAGGAGACCACACTAGAAGTGTGCTAAGACTAACATCTTTGCTATTGTTATACAGTGAGTTTGCAAATCCATATTCACCAACTTAGGAGTAGAAGCGTCCAATTTAAAACATTTAGTAATTAACCCAAAACACTAATAAATCCATTATCATAAATAACACATTTGGATGTAAAAATACTCTATTTTCAAAAACCTGTTACAGTTTTATGTTTTTTCGAAAACTCTTTAATATCTGACTTTGTTGACAGAGGTTTCTGTCCCTACTGGTCCTACAGCCATTCAGTCCCAAAGAAACACACAGAGACTTACATTAATTATAAACTGATTGGCCTATTAGCTCAGGCTTCTTATTAACTCTTACATCCTAAATTAACCCATGATTCTTGTCTGTGTTAGCCACATGGCTTGATACCTTTTATCAGCAAGGCATTCTCATCTTGCTTCCTCTGTGCCTGGGTGACGAATGCAGACTGAGCCTTTCCTCTTCCCAGAATTCCCTGTTCTGGTTGTCCTGCATCTACTTCCTGCCTGACTACTGGCCAATCCGCGTTTTATTAAATTAATACAAGTGGCAAATCTTTACAGGGTACAAGACCATTGTCCCACAATAAGTCATTAAGCATGATTTAATGACACAGCAGAGTCTCTCTTCTCTCCTTTGATCTGCTCTAGGCTGTCTTACACACACCGGTAAGCTCACCAGTGAATCTGGTCTTCTATACTTAGTTAGAGAAAAAAGAGGAACCTTTTAATACTCATCTCAGGTAGCTGTAGGCATCCTTCTTTGATACCCAGCAATACTCAATGAGTAATAACTTGTTGGTTGGTTGGTTGGTTGGCTGGTTGATTGGTTGGTTTTTCTTTTATTTTTCAGATAGGCCCTGGCTGGCCTGGTCCTCTTAGTCTTCTTAACCAGTAATGGGACTACAGACATGCACCAGCAGGCCTGGGTAGGCATTTGAAAGTTAACACTAAGATGGTATCATGTCAGTGAAGTGCCCATACACTCCTCCATTAAAATTGACAGTTCTGCCTTGCATCCTGATGAGTCTGTGTAATGCTGTAATGCTGTGGTCAGCTGCACATTTCCGGGCAGTATGAACATGTAGAAAGATATCAGGACACAGGACACAGACACTCGATTTCATCACTAGGTCACATCACCACTGCCTTATCACAAAATTCTCTTGCTGCTGGGAAGATCTCAGGCTCACAAAGGACATGCTCAAAGTTCTCATTCTGCATGAATACCACATTTTGATGATTGTTAACAAATCCCATATTTTCCCTGACATGTATTTTTGTTTGATTGGTAGGTTGTTTGAATAGGCATGGCCCCCATAGACTCATGGTTGAGTGCTTGGCCCACAGGGAGTGGCACTATTAGGAGGTGTGGCCTTGTTGGAATAAGTGTGGCCTTGCTGGAAGAAGCATGACACTGTGGGAGCCAGTTTTAAGATCTCATATATGCTTAAGCTATGTCCAGTATGTAGTTCCTCCTTCTGCTGCCTGCAGATCAAGATGCAGGACTGTAAGCTCATTCTCCAGCACCATGTCTGCCTGCACACCACCATGTTCACCTTGAAGATAATGGACTGAACCTCTGAAACTGTAAGCCAGCTCCAGTGAAATGTTTTCCTTTATAAGAGTTGCTGTGGTCATGGTGTCTCTTCACAGCACTAGAAACCCTAAGTGTTGTGGGATATACACTGTGTGAAGATGTATTACTGTGACTGGTGTAATAAAAAAGCTGAATGACCAATAGCTAGGCAGGACTCCTGGAAAGAGAGAACTCTGGGAAGAAGAAGGTTGGAGTCACCAGTCAGACTCAGAGGAACCAGGATGGGTAGTACAGAGATGAGGTAATGCCACATGGCAGAATATAGATTAATATAAATGGGTTAATTTAAGTTATAAGAGCTAGTTGAGAACAAGCCTAGGCTAAGGCCAAGCTTTCATAATTAATGATAAGTCTCCATGTCATTAATCGTGAGCTGTGGTCCCAGCAAGAAAGTTCTGTTACAATTAAGCATATGGTATTTATTTATTTATTTATGCACACACGTGTGGGGGTGCACATACCACAACACATGCGGAGACATGGGAGGACAACTTGTGCCAGTCAGTTCTCTCCTTCCATCATGTGGGCCCCAGGGATCAAACTGAAGTCATCAGCCGTGGTAGCAAACCCCCTTACCTTCTGGGTTCTCTCGCCTACCCTGTTTTTATTTATTTATATCATTTATTTATATCTTTTTTTTTGAGGCATAGTCTCACTATGTATTCCCAGCTGGTCTGGAATTCGTTGGCTGTGTAGACCAATTGGTTTGGATTGTACTGAGCCTCTACTTCATCCTACCGCATGCTGGGACTGCCGGTGTGTGCTACCTGACTGAAATGTACTTTGGGTCAAGGCTCACCAATTTCTAAGTCTGGAAATCATAGTCATCCTTCAGTAATTCCATTAAATGAAACCGTACTCCATTTTGAATGATCAGCTAAGTCCACTCACAAGTCATGCAACCGCCTGGGAGCTTTTCCTCAAACAAACACTTGGCAGAGCAGAAATCCTTTTGGGATTCTTCCTATTTCACAATACAGAATATTCTCGGAATATGTCTTCAAGGGTAGCGATTTCAGTCATTCAGTCATTCTTACATCAAACTGTCAATCTCTGTGTGTATACCGCTTATGTGTGTACACACCCATGTTTATGCACATATGTGTGTATGCTCCCACTTGCCTGTTATGTGTATACATACGTGTGTGCACACATGTACACATGCTTGCATGTGTATGCATATACATGCTTGTGTATATACATACCTGCACATGTGTGCAGTATGTATGTAGGTACAAGTGTGTATATGGCTATATGTGGATACACATGCATTTGTGTCTATGCACATGCATGCATGCATGTATAAATGTATAGCAGCAGGTACTGGTATGATCAGATCTGCCCACCAGTATTTTCACCCCATCATTGAACAAAAGCCAACACAATGCAAGAAGAAGAGAATGAATTCACATGAAAATCACCTTTTCATGTAATCAGAAAAATCCTGAGAAAGCCCCAGCTGTCCTCATGTTGCTAGCCAGTCTTTTCACAGGGTGTCTTTTCCTTCCCAATACTTATACAATTGATCACAAACTCGCTTGTTGGGCTCTCCAGTCAACCAGGGGTGGGTGGTGCATGGCTCCTCTTGTAGGCTGACCTACCATGGTCCCCTTGTCGTGCTTCACGGAGATTTCCAGCACACACTTCACGCCTGTGAGAAGTTCTTCAGTGTCTTCTCACTTGTTGCTTGGTTTATCCTTCCATCAGAGACGTAAACTTCTCAATCCTTCCATCAGAGACGTAAACTTCTCAAGTCTTTGTAGGAAGTTTATATCCCTCTACAGAAGAGAATCGACTTTTAAAAACGTGCTATTGTATTCATAAAAATAGTTTTCCTTTTAAAAACACATTTTCTCCTCATCTTTTGTTTCTGTTTTTAAAGTTCCTTGTCCGCTGCAGTCTTTCTTTCCTAGTCTTCTATCTGCAGACCTTTTCTTGGAGTTTTCCTCAGAGTATTAACTTTCCAGACAGCAAGTTTTGAATCTTATCTATCAAATGCTTACTGGGATTGCTTCTGCTCTGTTATTATTGGTTGCTCTCTTTTCTCGTGTGTGTAACTGTTCTTTCCTGGTAAGGTAATTTTCCCTAGCCACCCTTCCCACTTTGATGTTTTATAATAGTAGCTGCTCAGTTTTATTGTTGATTTTTTCTCTTCCATTTCTCTGCAATCTCTACTTAGCACAAATAATATGCATTGCCAGATACACCACCCCAGTTCCTCTGTGGAAGGGAAGAAAGCTGGGTTATTCAGTTACATCATTTAGAGAATGAGTAGGAGAATTTAAGACATACGGAAAGTGTCCCGCCTAGTTTTATGTTAACTGGACACAAGCTAAAGTCATCTGAGAGTAGAAAACCTTGATTAAGAAAATGCCCCTATAAGATTGGGTTGCAAGAATGCCTTTAAAGTGTCTACTTAATTAGGGATTGATGGGGGAGGGTCCAGAGTCCATTGTGGGCAGGTGGTCTCTAAGAAACCAGGCAGAGTAACCCATGAGGAACATTAGCCAGTCAGCAGGGCTCCACAGCCTCTGCCTCAGCCCCTGCCTCCAGGTTCCTGCCCTGTAGGAGCTCCTGCCCTCACTGCTTTTGATGATGAACTGTTCTGTAGAACTATGAATGAAATAAACCCTTTACTGCCCTAACTTCTTTTGGTCGTGGTGTTTCATCACAGCACTGGTGATCCTAAGACAGACAGAAGTAAAATGCATTTTTGCCAGCTCAGAATCAGGTTACCCTCAGGGAAGAAACAGTCTCCATAGGAAGAGACTTCGTGAGGCGGACAGAGGGATGCAAAGAAGGGCAGTCCCAAATGGCAGCATAGGGTGGGAGCACAAGATGGCTGCTGTTTGGTATGTGAGCCACATTTGTGTTACAAAGCCAGCAGCGAGAGGAGAAAGTTAGAGAGATGGGAACAACACGGATTATGGTGGCCCAGCAGGAGTCCAGGCCTGGGGAAAGAGATCATTCACAGAATTGCAAAGCATGGGGATATTTAACCTCCTAGTGAAGAAGAGAGAAGAAAATCAGAAAACTAGATCCCAGTGGTACATTCTTAAAAAGACTCAGACTCCACAGAACCAAGGCTGGAAGGTTGTGTGCAGCCACCTCAACCTCAGTGCCCAGGGCAGGAGTAGATGGACACTGTGGCTGGAGAACGGTGAAGGTGATTTCCAGCCCAGCAGTCGCTCAGGGTAAAAACCAGATTGCATGAGTTGAACTGCATGATGTCATACATGAAGGTTTCACGCCCCACATCATGGAGGCCCTTCCAAGTCTTAGGTTGTTGTGGTGTACATGAGTGACCCCAGAGACCCACATGCCAAAACACTGGCCCCTATTCAATAGAAGAGCACTGAGTGTTCAACTGTAACTATTCCAGGGCGGGACTCATGTTCAGGAGTATATAAAGGACTCCACAGGGTTTCATGTATTTTTATTTGGTTACAGTTTGGCAGGGTTTTTGTTTGTTTGTTTGTTTGGTTGGTTGAGGGGGGGGTTATCTTGTTTTCTTGGTTTTGAGGAGTTCTGTTGTTGTATAGGAGTTTTGTTTGTTTTTTTGAAAAAGAAAAAGTAGGATGGGGAGAGAGGGGCAGAGGACCAGAAGGACCCGGGGGAGGGAAGAGCATGACCAATATTTATTTACCTTTAAAAACTGTTTTAAATAATAAGAAATATAATAAAAATGTGCGTGCTTCTCCAAGGAAGATGTCTACTTGGTCTTAAGGGAGGCCTCGGCTTCCTCAAGCTTTATTGGCTCAGTGTTTATTTTTCTGCTGTCGTGATAAGATGCCATGACCAAAATCAACTCACAGAAGAAAAAGTTGTTTACATCGATTTGTGGTTCCAAGGGGTAGGAGTCCATCATGGCCAGGGCAGCATAGAGAGACAGGCATGGTGGCAGGAGCTGGAAGCTGAGAGCCTAAATCCTCAACCTCAAGCATGAAGCGGAAGAAATGAACGGGAGGTGAGAGAGAATGGCGCGTGTCCATTCTTTAAAATGGAGGACAGTGCAAACGGGCTCCTGTGAACGGAAGGAAGTGTGAAGATGCAGACAGAGGCTGAGGTGCTGCCCCACAAGTCAAGGAGCACCCAAGATGAGCAGTGACCCTCCCCCCTCCGGCTGCAGCACAGAGCAGAGGGAGTCCAGCCTCCTGAACTGTGGGACAGTCTTGGTGTGTGAGTCAGTGAGTCACTAAGACTGTAGTCCTTTGCCACGGTGGCCCAGCAAGCAAAATCAGAAGATGGAAAGAAGTGAGACTGAGAGAAGAAACAAGGTTATTCTTAAATTTCAACAAAAGAAATAAGGTTGCTATGAGACTATACCTTGAAGACCTCTTCACGCCTAAAATAAATACCTGGTACATACTAATAGCACATGGTCATTCAAAAGTGACTTAAGAATAAATTAAATTAAATAAATTCCTCCTTTGGGCTGAGAGCTGTGCTTTGTACCAACACCAGATAACAGCATCAATCCATTTCTGGGGGCAGAATCCTATTGATCTAGTTACCTTATCTTTTTTTAAGATAGGGCTTCTTGTATGCCAAGTTGGGCCTGACCCCGCTGTAGCTGAGAATGGCTTTGAGCTGATCCTGCTGCCTCTGCCTCCTGAGGACTTGGGTTCCAGGCATCGACCACCATGCCTAGTTTATACTGTGGATGGAACAGAACCCAGGTGTTGGTGGAGGCTGCTCGTTCGTTTCCCGGCCGCCCAAAATAATCACTCAGAAACTATATTAATTGCAACACTGCTTGGCCAATGACTCTAGCGTATTCCTAGCTTGCTCTTACACCTTAAATTAACCCATTCTTATTATTTCATATTTTACCATGAGGGTTCCAGCTGGTAGCTTGTCTTTCTCCTCTGGTGGCTCCATGGCTTCCCACTAGCTCTGCCTCCTCTCTCTATATCTCTCTTCCAGCTTGGCTATATTTTGTTAAGAATTAGCTGAAAGCAGCTTCTTTATTAAGCAACGGTAATCACAGCATACAGAGGGGATCCCACATCACCCAGGGGCCTCATGCATGCTGGGCAAATACTCTGACAAACGAGTCACATCCCCACACTGATTTAATCACCTCTTGAATGTGCCCCAGGACTCAGGACTGTCCGTCCCCTTGGGGGTCACCTTTCCAACAGGAACACTGGAAGACACATTCAAGCCATAATAGCCCGGCGCCACAGACAGTTCTGAAATCCTACCAGAGAATAGCAATCTTTCTAGCTAAACATCTGAGGAAATAACCCCAAGTATTCATTATGGATCTTAACTTGAAATGATCTTATTAGAGAACTCCACAAACCACACCATTATAGTTTAATGAAGGAGAAAATCACTTCAGATTGAGTTTCTATCCTCAAATAAAAGAAAGAGACAAGGACTAGGAAACGTATCCGTTCATCCAATGCATTTGGCGTCTTCTGGGCAGGAGAGAAAGGAGGGTGCTTGCCTGAGCCCCTGACCTCCCGGGGCTGACACTCTGGGGGATGGCCAAGGGCAGGCGGCAAGCAGTGCAGCCCTAGCTGCTGCTTCACACTTCCTTGCGGAAGGTGCCTCAGTTGGACCTATGTATAAAATGGGCACGATGACTATTTTTTAATATGAGAATGTAAAGCCTATATTTGCATAAATCCTAAAGTATTCTTAGAGGAGGAAGAGAAGGAGAATAAATTATATAAATTCCAGATCAAGATTCAAGGCTACCCCACCGCCCTAAAAATGGACCAGTGTTGTTCCAAGCGACGTCCACATCTTTTCATGCAGGATCTGTCTAGGAGCCCAGGGGAGGGAAGACTCCCAAGGCTGGTCCGTGTTAATTGCTCCCTTTAGCCAACAGCACCCCAGGTAAGGACGGGATCCTGTATTCTTTGTGAGGACTTCAGGGAGATTAAGTTTCACAGACAGGGTTGATCACAGGTTTCCAAACAGGATGGGAAAGTGCTAACAAAAAAATAAATAAATAAGTAAATAAAATAAAATAAAATCCAACACTTTAAAGGCAAAGAAAACAAGAATCTGGGTTCTTCTTCCTAAAAGCTGTTAAATAGCCAGTGAGTTCAGGAGAAGGCAGATCCCAGGCAGAGAGTGAAACGGGCTCTCTGTATGTTCAAGATTTCAAGGTTAGTTTAATTTTGACAGAAGAGGCCATAGGAGTCCCTCCAGTGGGCAGAATATTAAAATCCACACTATTAAGATTGTGGGATTTTTTTCCTCAGTGTTTGCATATCTTCTTTTACTACCCAAACTGTGTGATTCTTAAAACCCAAAGTTAGACTTGGAAATAGAGCTTAGGGGAAGGCAGCAGGCCCCAGGTTCCACACCACACTCCTGCAAACAGGAAGAGACGGAGTGGAGAATTGAGCGGCAAAAGCTTGTTTTTCATCTAAGTTCCCAGTCTCATATTTCAGGTTTAGTGGGCCATGTTAGAAAGACTGACGGGGACACGGTCCCTAAACCCATGGCCCACTTAGGAGGACAGAACGTGCCTATTAATAAAATTGTGTTACTGCTCCATTATTGCAGAGAATAATGGTGGTCTGGAAGACTGGCCCCTGGGCTGAATTTGCGCTGAAATGTTTCCCATTAACTCTTGGCACCAGCAGGACAGGAAAGCATCGGACCTTTCCCAGGCTGAAATATGAAAAAAGTCTGCGGGGAACGTCTCAGCAGGAGAGGAATTTCATTAAGACCGATCATCGTAATCTAGCGACTTCTGCTCTCGCTTAAGCCTCTCCAACGATAAGGGATAAGGCGTTCTCAGGGGTTTGCAACAGAGCGCTTGCTGCGGCCCAGGCTTTTGAGATATCTGCTCGCTGACGAAGAAACCGTTAGACAGCTGACTTCAGTGTGGCCGTGGGATGTGAAGCTGGACTGAGTCGGGGAGCGGCCCTGCTGCCTCCTGAGCAGCTGTGTTCTGTGGGCGGCTCCCTCGGATGTGACACCCGCTCTACTTTCCCAGCTCTCTGAAGTGGCTGTTGGAATCTGTTTCCAATGAGCCTCTTGGGGAGCTGGGAAGCAACCTGTAAGGAATGTGATCAGCAACAGCACGGGACACCAGCCTTCCAAGGTGCAAGTCCATTCCACAAACAAACAGACACAATCACAAGGCTAGAAGACTGAAATTATCCAGTCTAGTGTACAGGAAAAAAAAAAAATAAGTGAATTTTTATCTAGACAGTCTTAGAATTTCTGAACACATTATCACATGGCTAGAACCCGGAAGGAAAGAAGAGGAAGAAGGATACAAGCTGTATCTAAAGATATTAAAACAAAAACTCAAATGGACTGAAGAGCATAATTTTAAGGAAAAAAACCCATACTTTTTATTTTATCAGTCTTTAATTCCAGTACAGATTCAACAAAAGAAACAGAAGTTGAGTTGGAGGCGGGGGTTGATGACAGGTTGGTCTATTTTAAAACTTTGTAAGCTTTTCAGCATCTCCTGTCTGGTCCTTCCCCAGGACCTCTCCGCATTCCCACTGCAGGCAGACCCCAATCCTGGCCAGGTGGGCAAGGGTTTTGTGTGTGTGTGTGTGTGTGTGTGTGTGTGTGTGTAAGTGTTTGTGGAATGAACTTGCACCTTGGAAAGCTAGTCAAGTCCGTGTAGTACGTTTTCCATTTCTGTTATTATATTTTCTAAAATGAAAATTATTTTGGTTCTTTTAGAAGTAATTTGTAGGACCAATTGATGGCTCAGTGAGCCAAGGTCCCTGATGTGGGCACAGACCTGGTGACTGTGTGGCCATGGGTGGGAAACCATCCGTCAGACCTTGCTGGGCTCATCAGTGGGCATGCAACTGAACACTATGCCCCTCTCAAGTCTGTTAGTATCCAGTGATTCAGCAGTGAGCAGTGAGGCCCCCTGAGACCCTTCCTACCTGTAGCCACTGAGGGGAGAAGGTAAATTCTGAACACCCAGCGGGCATAGCTTCTGTAAGCTCACGACTATCACAGCTGAATTGTGTTTAGATGGTGAGATTTCGCAGCCCTTCTACCCATTTTCTGTCTCTTACATTTATTCTGTCCACTCTACTGCAGTGCACTCCTTAAGGGGTTGATACGCATGTCTTGTGGCCTAGCCTTCAG
Organism: Myodes glareolus; assembly: GCF_982192425.1. Lineage (NCBI taxonomy): Eukaryota > Metazoa > Chordata > Mammalia > Rodentia > Cricetidae > Myodes > Myodes glareolus. Next base: position 75,734,264 of record NC_142039.1, on the reverse strand, counting down.
TTATCTCTACTCTCAAGACCTTGAGCAGCTAAAGGTCTCTGCATTCACCTCCATTCCCAGGTAAAAAGGATTCCCGGATGAAGGTTGAGAGCAGTAGATAAAGGCATGGCTATTCCGAAGGCAGTATGGTGCGTGTCAGCATAGGTGAGCAAGGTTTCCATTAGGGCTGAAGCCCTCCCTATTCATGGGCTTTTGACCAATTTACAGGACCATGTATGTACTCCTTCTTACGGAAGGCGCCTCAGGTCTAATAAATTGTTGGTCAACCCTGCAACAGCTCAGCATCATTGACCAGACCAGACACGTTTGCCTAACAGGTTGCCATTATAACTCCCAGAGCTCACATCTGAACAGGACTGTTGATGGCTTGGCTGTCCCAGCCTTTAGAGCACCATTCCGCACCATGGAAGCAGGAAGGAAGCTTACAGATCGGTTCCAGCTTGACTTCTCTGTGTCTTGCATCCTAGATGTTCACAGTGTTTTCAGCAATAGGATCTTGCGAACGACTGCTGGCAGCTGCTAAGAGAAAAGCAAGGAAGGGCCTGTATTGCTGTGGGGCCTGGGGTCTCTGTCGAGCTTTCAGAAGACACCCATACTTACTACTGGTTTTTATTTTTCTAATGGCATATGACTTCTGAGATGTAGCCTTTCTAGAATTATCTAGGCTTTTGGGGTATCTGCTTTTAAACTCTCTTTTATATTGTTTAATTGGGCAACCAGATAATAAGTTTCCACATGCATTTTTCATAGTTCCTTCACTTTAATTAATTCTTGTTATTCTTATCTTCCCAATTTCCTACCCTCTCCCTGTTTGAGCCTCTATGGCCCCAATATTCCCCCTCTCCACTCTCATTTTATCTAGATGCTATTATCCTCTTTTCCCTAAGACAGATTGCCCCACTGTCTCCTTTCTCGTTCCCTGGCTTCTGGAGGTCTCCAAGTTAAACACACAAACCTATCTAGAATCCACACATGAGAGAGAAGCTGCAGCATTTGTCTTTCTGGACCTGGTTACCTTGGTCAATATGTTTTCCAGTTTGATCTACTGACATTCAAATTTTACTTTTAATAGCTGAACAAAATTCCATTGTATATATGTACCACATTTTTGTTATCCATTCAGAGACAGGAGCTGCCTGTTTCCTAGCTCTTACCAGTGTTTCTGTAACAGTGTAAAAGTCCTGTGGGAAGTCGCAGGAGTGGTATGCTCGATTATATGGAAACTGAAGCAAGTAAAGATGATCTTTTCTTGTTTCTCCTTCTCCTCTTCCTCCTCCTCCTCCTCCTTCTTCCTCCTCCTCCTCCTTCTTCTGTCTTCTTCTTCTTCTTCTTCTTCTTCTTCTTCTTCTTCTTCTTCTTCTTCTCCTTCTCCTTCTCCTTCTCCTCTTTCTCCTCCTCCTCCTCCTCTTCCTCCTCCTCCTCCTCCTCCTTCTTGTCTTCCTTTGATGTCTATTGCTGTGTTAAAGACTAGGAACAAAAGCTACTTGGGAAGGAAAGAGTTTATTTCACACACAGTTCATCATTGAGGGAAGGCAGAGTAGGAACTCAAGGCAGGGACGTTAAGAGCACTGACTGTTCTTGTAGGGGACCCAGGTTCGGTCCCCAGCACCCACCATTTGTAACTGCAGCCCAGGGAACCCAGTGCCCTCTTCTTGCCCCTATAAGCCCTAACACATGTGGTCCATACATGACGGTGAAACACCCATATATGTAAAATACAAATAAACCTTGACTTGACAGACTTGTCTGTGGGGCATTCTCAGGCCACATTTTCTTTTTCATGTACTTTCTCTCAGCACAGCACATTTTGGTTTTGGATTTAGTTTCTCCCCCATGTCTACTTAACACATTTTTCACTTTTAACACCATACCATCATCAGGAAGAGTCCGGGAGTGTTTTGAGGGAGAGAATATGGAAGAGGGAGCGAAAGTAACTGGGAAGCTAGCTTTTGTGAGAGACACTGTTGTTTATAAGCACACATGCTTCTACCCAAGCTGAGTGTTACCAAAGCATCCTTCTGCTGCACAAAGCAGCCGAGTCTCACCTCTCACCTATTCCTGTCTTTCACCTCTTTGCAAAGAGTCCTCCAGGACAGCACATGCTTAAATACATGCTCCCCGCACTTACACCTCTGCCAATTCTCCCCAGGCATGTCAATCTTAGAAACTTCTGCTCTAAATCACTTCCAAGTCCAAGCTGCCACTTTGAGTCCATCACATCAGGCCTTTGTTGGGATCAAACCTCTGAAAGGAGAAAAGATTTTTAATCCGTTTATAGCAGATGGGGCCCAAGCCTTGCCGCCTTGGAGCTCTGGGACTGGGATTCTGCAAAGCTCTCTGCAGCTCTACCCGCCACGTGCCCGGAGCATCTCGCTGCTCCTTTAATCAGATTGTATCAGCGCTTGCCTTGGAACAAGCCTGGGCTAAGGCTGCTCTTTCCACGCCTGCCTTGCTGTAACTCTTAGTGTGCAGCGATCTCCAAACACTGTCTTCCTCCACACAGATCAGCAAATACAAACGAAAACAGGGTTCTCTGAAAATCAGCTCGGAGCCAAACTGCATTTTCCCGTAAGGACATCAAAGTAAGCCTGAGACCGCGGTGCAGAGATGGCATGGAATAGACTTCCCAGAGACAAATAATAGAGCTTCTCCAACCCCAGTATCGAAATTTAGAGTTTAAAAAAAAATCATGCTCTAAATCCAAGTTATCACCAAGATGAACATTTCGCACACATCCTGCCTCCAATTTTGCTGTCTCTTCACGGATCACAAGTGCCTTGCAGCTGCCATCTGCTCTGCAGGGATGGTTTTCTTTTCTTTTATGGCTAGTAGAGGAAAGCACAGTGTGGGCTGTGATCTTGGTTCACACTACAACCCCGGGGTATCCTCAGTGCTGTCTGCTGCCCACAATGCTGGATCATCTGCCATCAGAAACAAAGTCCCTGGGCAGGAAGAATCTGAGTGGAGTGGTGGGTAGATGGCCCTGGGCTCCTGCAACATCTTTTCTTCCAAATCCAGGTTCCTCTGAGGGCACGCCTCTGACTGCCCAGATACAATGGAGTCACGACTGAGAATTACACAAGCGTACGAAAAAGACCCACTGGCCACTGGTTCTGTTTATAGCAGGATGTTAGCCAAAGCCATCTTAAACTCAAAGTGTGTGTGGGGGGGGGAATAGATGCACGAGTGTCTGTATGTGTGGGGTGTGTGTGACTGTGTGTGCATATATGTGTGTTTGAGCATGTGTGTGTGTTTGCATTTGTGCATGTGTATGGTGTGTGTATGTGTTTTTGTGTTCATACACGCATGCGTGTGTGTCTGTGAGTGTGTGTGCATACATGTTGAAGATGGCAGGTGACCTCTGTTTGCTTAGACTGTGTAATATAAGAAAAGTACCCACGTTAGGAATGGATAAACTTACTATTTCCTAGCTCACTTGTGACTCCATGGAACAGAAGGACAGCAAAACACGAATGGTGTCATCCACAGGCACAGAGGGAACCTTGACCTCTGATATCATCCTTCTGAGGAAAGCACTGTATAATCCCAGTCAGGTGAACCGCAGGCCTCTAAAGTGGTTGGCAAATCAAGATGTCCAGGGATCTCAACTGACTCAGGCAAACTCCCCTGCTTCTCTCCGGACCCCTTACAGTGGAAGTGTCCATCGGGGCACCAGCAGTGACATGTGGCTCTCTGATGAGCAGAGGCTAAAATCAATGTTCCCAAAGCTTCCTTCCCTACATCAGCTAACACCCCAAGAGCATGGGGCCCAAGTACCACAGTCCTTCTGTCTCTTGTGGGCCATTGCGGACGATTCCAGCTGACCATACCACCCGGCTGGATTCTCCCTCAGTTTTCTTAATATTACCTGACTCAGTGATGCCATCCTTTCAGGCACTGTCCTGCCTTTGTTGTTCTCAAACCCCAGCGGTGTGCCTCACACGTTGAAAGTACCACAGACCCTTAAAGAGTATCCCACACTGCTTCCAATCCAGGGCATGCTTTGAGTCATCACAAGGGAATTAATCTTTCACATCTGCAGGTTTAACATCGAGAGTTCAGTCAACCAAAGCAGAACAGCTTTAAAAACGGAACTAGACACAAACAGGTCTTTCTCTTCTCATCGAGTAAACAATGTAAACAGGTGTATGAACGCATCGCCTTAGATGTAAGCTGGAGCAGACAAGAGGGTGCGCGTAGGCGGTAGGCCTGCCCTCTGCTGCTTTCTGTGGGAGACTGGCTGGCGTGTCTGCAGGAGCTCATGGAAGCAATCCCTGGCAGTGTCAGAAGACAGCCGTGTGTGGTTTCCCTCCTCCTAGGGTGAGAACTAGAAAAGGGTTAGTAGGAACAGAGACAGAGACACAGGCACAGGCTGGGACCAGCCTTGGGTTGTGCAATTTGGTGAGAGTAGAAATTCTGAGTGTAGGATCCAAGCCACTCACGCTCACTCTCCCATTCTGGGCACTTCCGTGGCAGGCACACATGGTCCCCACGCGGCTCAGAAGAGCAGGGTGGGTAGCTTCATGGGACAGCCAATGACCAAGGAGAAATGTGGGTAGATATTTCTGTGTTGCAGTGGGGCTGCCTCCTCCTCTCACCCGCCCCTCCAGCTAAGTGCAGCTCGGCAGAGCCTCTCTGTCAGCTGTGGTCTGACTGTTACACCAGGTCAAGAAGCTGCATCCACTCTGCTGTATGTTTTACCCCAGAGCTGACTGAGGGACAGGACAGGTGAGAAGAGCAGCCACAGGAGAGGTGCCAAGTAGGTGCAGATAGACCTGTGTGGAACCTTTAAGTGGCTCTTTTGTTTTGCTTTGTTTTTGAGACAGGGTCTCTCTATGATAACTAGGTGCCCTGGAACTTGCTTCTAGACCAGGCTGGTCTCGAACTCACAGAGATCTGCCTGCCTCTGTCTCCAGTGCTGGGACTAAAGGCAAGGGCAGTTTCCTCCTCCTGGCTGTTAAGTGGCTCTTTATTTAGAGCATCTTAAAAGGGGTGGGTGGAGCAGGAAGGACTGAAGACAGCTCAGCACAAAGGCACCTGTCGCTCTCCCAGAGGACCAAAGTTCAGTTCCCAGCATCCATGTCAGTGGCTCCCATGACATCTCCAGCGGAAGATGACACCTCTGGCCTCTGAGGGAACTTGCACTCATGTGTGCATCCCCACACATGTGCATATACCCACTCACATATACATACATATAATGTAAAATTATAAAAATTAATCTTAAAAGAAAAATAGGAAGGCCTACATTTGAATGCTGTTTAAGGGTTGATTTCTCTCTCTCTGATGAGTTGCACTGTTGGAGAGGCCCCAGGGCTATTAAGAGGTAGTGTATGTGTGAGTACCTGGCATGCATGGGTGGTGGGGGACTGGAGAAAGGGTAGGGGTTTGTAGGGAACAGCCCCTCTAAACCCTCCCTTCCAGCTCCCTCTGAAGGATGCTCTGGTTTGGCCCCTACTTCTGACCTGGGGCAGGGGTGAAGGGTCTCCATCAGGCACACCTGGCTGAGCAGAGAGCACACAAGTTAAGTGTGTGTTGGGGAGGGCTGTCTTTGCACTCTTAGGAGGATGCAGCCCGTGTACTGGGCAGTTGAGTTGATTTGGAGGGTTCAGGTCAGATCTGGGAGGGAGGGAGAAGAAGAGGAGGTAGAAGAGGGGAGAAGGAAGCCAGGATGTGTGCATGTGTGTGCGTATGTGGGGGGGTGAGAACAAAAGGCACCATTTTGCTGGCTCTGCTCTGAAAAAGGAGCCCATCAGCTCTATTTACTGGGTCTCAATAGCTGAGGCTCAAAGCACAGCCGCCTGTGGGCCAACTTCTGCCTCTGCTGGGATGCGCACTTCTCAGCGGGACAGTGAAAGGCCAGAAGAGGCCATCAAGGAGGCGACTCCGGAAAGAGAGGGAGAGGAACGGAGGCTGGGGGCGGGGAGGGGAGGCGAGGGAGAGAGAAAGAGAGAGAGAGAGAGAGAGAGAGAGAGAGAGAGAGAGAGAGAGACGGATGGACTGAGAGAGAGACGGAGGGAGGGAGGAAGAGAAGGGGGAGAGAGGGAGCAGGGTTGGTGGAGGGAAAGCATGGGGTGGGAAGGAACAGAGCAGAAAGGAGTCTGGTGGGGGAGGGGAGGGAAAAGAAAGGGGTAAAGCCCCTTGCTGACACGGGGCATAACTTAATTTTCACGGTGCTGGGACGGCTGTATCGTGTAATCTGCCATGGCACGCCGTTAAAGCTTCAATGACTTTACTGACCCAGAAGGGAGACTCAGACCGTGGAGCCGCTTTTGAAAAGAAGTGGTGATCTTTCACGATTTATGAGCTTGTCTTAAAGAAACAGACTCCGCTCACTTTAAATTAATCACCCTTTCCAGGGTGCATAGAAATGGGGGTCTCGGGGCTGCACGCTGGGAAGGCCCTGGTGCGCCTGGGCTGCATGACCCCGCTGGAGGCAGAGGATGAAGGAGGATGCAGGAGGACGGGGAGGAGGACACCGGCACTGGAGGATGATGATGGAGGAAGAGTGTGGAGAAGAGGCTCTGAGCTCTGGGTGCTTCCCCTCCCCAGCATGGGGCTCTGCTGCCAGGCTAGACTAGGACCCTTGCGTCAAGCCTTTGGGGCGCCTGGGGAGGTCAGACCAGGAAACTGACAGGTGGTGGGAGAGGGGCCTGTGTGTGTGGCAGGGAAGGGCTTTATCCACGTTCCTGCACTTGCAACCATTGTGCGAAAAGAGAAAAGAAAGCAGGGGAAATATAAGGCATTTCACACCCTAAGGAAACGTGAGACCTCCCGAGTGAGTGAAACTCTGAAAGGAGAAGGGGGGTATTACCAAGCCTTTTGATCCTCCCTCATTTTCCATATTTCAGAGAACAAAAGGTGAAACCCTCTTCCTAATGTGCATCCACTTCCCTTTTAAATATTGGCAAGGACAAATTCCCGGGGTGGGGGGGAGAAAGACGTGTTGGAGAGCTGACAAGCTGATGGTCCTAAAATTATTAGTCACAGTGTCCTAAAGAAAAATCTCCAACCAGAAACCCTTTGTAAATGGATACAACCAATAGAGCACAGGGTCGCATTATCTTTAAGGCCCCTTAACCAAAGCAAGCATTTTTCTCGCTGGCACACTTCACCTCCGCACTGGACAAATGAGCCCAAGGTGAGGAGTCCCTGGCTGTCCCGTCCTCTCTTTGGGACTGTTCTTTGTGCCATTTTATGTCCCCGTGGCCCTGAGCTTTAACACTCTGGAGCCTTTTGTGTTTCCAAGGCCTCACCAGCAGCTGGTTAAATGGAGCTACCTTTGAACTGGTCTCACTGTATGGAGGCCCCTCCATCTCCTGAACACCAATGAATGTAAACGGGGGGGGGGGGGGGAGGAATAGGAGTTGGCTCAAAAGAATTTCCAAGGAGAACAGACAGAGTAAGCCGACGGGTTCTTAGTGGTTTTCATGAAAACGCGGGTTGAGCGTCCCTAATCCAACATGACAGCTATAATTCTGGGACATTTCAGATTTGCAATATCTGGATTAAGGATGTCCAGCTGGGAAAGTCTAGACGAAGATTCCAAACTGGGGAAAAGTCATCTGAAGATGTTTGTTTCAAACCCTCAGATAAAGGGTGTCTCCCGTCTCAGTTCAGGGTTGTGCCCTGGACAGTCTCGCCTAGAATAATGGTATTGGTCCACAGACCCAGATGCTTAAGAAAATAAAAGATGCAGGCCAAGCTCCCACCTGGCCTTGTGGGATGCTGAGACATGGTCCACATAGCATTCAAAGCAGCGCCTTTCCCTAAGGATCCCCAGCAAGGCTGCAGGCTTGGAAGATGTTGTCCTATGAGGTACTCATCAGTTCATGCCTAATGATTGGCAAGCTACAAACACAAGCTGTGTCCTGACAGGATTCGACTCTTAGAGGGCCTCCTCTTCAGCATAGCAAAGAAGGTGGCTACGGCGGAGACCCCCCCCCCCCGACTTGGGTCTGAAAGAGCATCATACTTGCCTGCAATCTTAACACACTAAAGTCCTTGCCCGACTCAGTACCCTGGGATTGGGCCCAAGCTGAAATCAATTAGAAAACTGTTGTAAACTACAATCGCTATACATATTGTGTGCCATAATGTCAATCATTTCGAAATGAACGATTCAGTAGTGTCTTCTGCTTTCACAATACTGTGTAACCATGACACCCATCTAGATGGAGAACCTTCGTAACTCAAACATAAAGTTTTGTGCCCACTGGTTAGTGTCTTCCTGTCCAGGTTCCCTAGCTCCCTTTCTGGCAGCTGTTGGTCTCTCTAACTCTATGGACCCGCCATCAGGGATATTTTCTGTAGGCCGGGTCATATCGTGTGTGGCCTTCTGTGCCAGGAACACATGTTCTTAAGGTGGTCACTTCATCTGGGTAATCACAGCGGCCCCTCTAAGGGTAGATTGGGTATTCTGTTTCTCCCTAAAAACTTCTGATTCCATTATTACCAAACTACTTTACAACATGATGGAGGAGGGTTATCTGTCTATTGTGTTATTTTCATTGGTCAATAAAGAGACTGCTTTGGCCCTTTGATAGGACAGAAAATTAGGTAGGCGGAGTAAACAGAACAGAATGCTGGGAAGAGGGCAATGAGGCAGAAGCCAAGGAGCCAGCCACCAGGTCAGACATGCTGAATCTTTTCCGGTAAGCCACCAGCTCGTGGTGCTATACAGATTATTAGAAATGGGTTAATATCAAGATATGAGAGTTAGTCAGTAACTAACTCTCTAGAGATAATGGGCCAGGCAGTGCTTAAATGAATACAATTTGTGTGTTGTTATTTCTGGGACTAAGCTAGCCGTGCGGGAGCTGGGTGAGGTGAAAAGCAGGCCTGCCCGCAGCCCCTCACTACAGATGGCGCCCACGTGGATAACTGCATCCACAGAAAGCCTGAGAAAGTTTGGAAAAGAATAGAGTAAAGCATGTTTTCTTGGTGGCAGCAATTTCTCAGGTCTGCTCTGCTTGCTAGAGACAAGCAAATGCTCTTATCTAAGAGAGGCTTCCTGACTCAGCTTTAGCTGCAAAACTTTGTAGCTCCTTTAAGAGGTCCTGCCTTGAAACACTTTAACGGTGTTGATGAAAAGTTGAACGCATGCTTTTCGGTTTTCAGCTGTATCAGGAAAAAAGCTGCGCTGTTTTAAAATGCCATCTTTCTGGGCTGCCCTGCCAGGGCAATCTCTGACTGTTTCAGGCAGGCAGTCCGACTGAGTGTGGTCTGTGAGCAGAATGCTGCAGCTTGCTTGCTAGCAGGAAACTTGAAACGCCATAGAGTTGTGGCAATAAAAATGGCGTCAGCAGTACCTCTGCCATGAGGCTGGAAAGCTAAGAAATGGCCTAGATCCAGCCGTCAAAGCCACGGTTTTAGGCTCATGTGGTCAGAAGAAAGGAGAGATATACAGTAAAGAGAGATTCAAAGACGAAGAAAACCTCTAAATGGTTTATAGTGTGTTACAAATAAATGCAGGATAAAAGTTAAAGTTCTTAAAGTAAAAAGAGAGTAGTTATGTGTGGTGGTACACACCTTTAATCCCAATGTCCAGGAGGTAGAGGCATATTGACCTCTGTGACTTCAAGGGGTAGAGGTAGATTGACCTCTGTGACTTCAAGGTGTGGTAGCACACACCTTTAATCCCAATGCCTGGGAGGCAGAGACAGAAGGATCTCTGAGTTCAAGGTGTGGTAGCACACGCCTTTAATCCCAGTACTGGGGAGCAGAGACAGACAGATCTCTGTGAGTTCAAGGACAGCCTGGTCTACAGAGTTATTCCAGGACAAAGATATCCAGAGAACCTGTGTCAAAAAGTAAAAGTGAAAATAAAAGAAATAGAGGTTAAAAATAAAGCTACATAAAGATGGAAAATACACAGAGAATCTTGATACTGTATGCTATTATGCTCTCTTTTAATTGTTTGAATGCTGAGGAAGGAGCCTCAGTCGCCAAAAGACATTTGCTTATAAATGCTGCAGAATTAATCCAAGATAGATATTTTGAAAATACCTTGACTTCAGAATTTGGGTCTAAGAATATGATGCTTTGGAAAGGAGGTCCTTCTTTTGTTTTCACAGAGGATGAGACCCTGTGGATTGCTTCTATCCCAATATGGTATGATAGACCACGTCCTCCTGAAAGGTTGCTGTGAATACCCTCAAGAAATTACTTCACTCAACTGCCAACTGAGATGAACCTGGCAGACAGGTTTTACCATGAAAGACCTGATTAACAGCGCCCCTATACAGTAGGAAGAAGTTTGGAGAGAAATAACTACGTCCATATTCCCAAACATTGTTTATAAATGTTCTTTTACATTTAAAGGGGGATATGATATAGATATGAATAATTTCATTGATATGGATTTTAAGGTCAATTTTGTTATATGTATATATATTTCTGTTCTTGATTGAGGTATTGTGATTGTGTAGTTCATTTAAAAATGTAATGTATAATTAAAAATATATATTTATATATATATAGGTTGTTAATGGATAATCATTGATAATAGTCAAGCTTGTAGTAATGTTAGTTTGATTTTCTAGATGTGCATAGATATATTTCAGATAGGCATTCTTCATATCTTTCAAAGACTACAGAACATGGCATTTAATGTTTTAATAACTTAGGACTTTTCATGACAATGAGACACGTCTGCTCCTGGCAGCACCAATCTACTTCAAGAGGAAGATGGGCATTGAAGAGGCTCCTTATGGAGTTTGATAGCCATTTTGGGCAAGAAACTGCTCTTGCCTGGACTGTTGTATAAACTGGACACAGAGAACCTGCAGAGAGAGGACTGCTGAACTTGCCTAAAGGTGAGATGATCTTTCGGGGTTCCTGATTCATGAAAGAGTCTGCGAGACATTCTGCAGGACACAACAGATAGTGACTGAACTGCCTTTGAAATTTCCTGCTTCATGGAAATGTCTGCTGGATATTATGGGCCTAAAGGCCGAAAATGGATGCCCCAATGATACAGAGGAACTTTGGGTGACTGTCCAGGCAACGAGATGTCTCTGTCATTTCTAGAGTTTTGGAAGTTGCTTACTTCTTGTTTACTTAGGTAATATATCCTTCTGGAGTCTTTGATGGAGTTGAAGAATGGATAGTCATAGTTATAGTTCTCCATTATTATGATAAAGATATAGTTATAAATATTGTGACTGTAATTCTTGCTTGATAACTGTTTTGTTATATGTAATTTTACTATGTTAAAATGAAAGCCTTTCTTTTTTGTTTAAACAGAAAAAGGGGAAATGATGGAGGAGGGTTATCTGTCTATTGTGTTATTTTCATTGGTCAATAAAGAGACTGCTTTGGCCCTTTGATAGGACAGAAAATTAGGTAGGCGGAGTAAACAGAACAGAATGCTGGGAAGAGGGCAATGAGGCAGAAGCCATGGAGCCAGCCACCAGGTCAGACATGCTGAATCTTTTCCGGTAAGCCACCAGCTCGTGGTGCTATACAGATTATTAGAAATGGGTTAATATCAAGATATGAGAGTTAGTCAGTAACTAACTCCCTAGAGATAGTGGGCCAGGCAGTATTTAAACGAATACAATTTGTGTGTTGTTATTTCCAGGGCTAAGCTAGCCGTGCTGGGCGGGACGAAAAGCAGGCCTGCCCGCAGCTCCTCACTACAACAACATCAATAACAAAACATTCATAATTTCTTTCCCCTCACAATCTGTCTGATAGTAACAATCCGAATGTCTTTGAAGTCTCACAATTTCTGGACCTGTATCAATTTCTCTAACTGTAAAGTCAAAATGAGCTAAATGCCTGGATCTTTTTTCTGGTTCCTGCCTTTCCCTTCGTGCAGACACCCATTCCATGAGCTTTCTCCTTCACTACCTCAGCCGTCCCCTGTCATCTTCCAAAAGTCTTCCTCGTTCCCTCACTTTTTGACTTTGCCATTCTGAGTATTTTCACTCATGAAATTGCTTGGGTGGATTTTACATTATTGGTCTTTCGTTAGGATAGATTTCCAGGTGATATTCTTGAGACAAAAGCACTGCTTTTAGGAAAACAAAACCTACATTGTTTCTCATTAATGAAATTCATGTTTATTCCAATCATGCTCTTAAAGAACGTTTGACAGTCTGGGAAATAAAGACCAGCTCACAGCAGTTTCAGCATTATGCATGGGGGGGGGGCGGGGACGGGTGCAGGGTGTGCGCGTGACTTGCCAGTGTTCACAATTTGTCTTGTGATGTATGCACTTTCTCCTAAGTCCACAGTATGATGTTCTCACGGTAACCTCTTCTGGGATCGGAATGAAACGGTGGAGGTGAGGTTTCTCAGCAGGATGACCTGTGCTAGGAGACCCTGCCAGCCACAAAAGAGATTTGCCATGTTTCCACGTACCTGCCGCTTCTAGTGAGGTCACAGGCTGCAGCCATCCCAGCCCAGTGAGGATGCTTTCCTGGTTTGACAGCTGGGAGTCATTTTATGACATCATTAAGTCCACCGAAGAGTTGTAGCAGGAGAGCACAGAACAGATGCTGCAAGAAGCCATTCAAGAGATTCCAATGGTGGGGGGTAGGGGATGGAGGGAAGTGACCACAGAGGAACAGCATCAGGGATTCATACCATCATTCAAGGGACACTCAGGACCTTGCCTCTGAGCAAGCTGAACTGAATGTTATGAGAAGCTATTATTATACGAAGGCCATCATGAAGTCCTGTAAACCAAGTGCTCTTGCCGTACTAGGCTCCCTGACAGTGCACAGTGCTTGATTTAGTGAGGGACCAACAGAGGCCATCCACCAGTTACAATTCTATTTTGGTCGGGTGGAAATGTAGATAAGGGAGGCCACTGTTTAGCAGGTGTCCTTTAAGACTTTATTCTGAAATGTATGGCCAGTGACTGTAGGCCGTGTTCATCAGGTAAGGGGAAGAAGCCAATCAAAGCATTTCAAGTCTATCTGCTTCTGGCCAGAGTTCCCAGAATTATCATGGAGATCTTAGATATTGCAGTGTGGAATTCACTTTCACAGATTTCCCAAATCTAGAGGTAAACTAGATGACGCCAAACCCAGACTCAGTTTCAGACTCCCATGCGGGCCTCCCCTTCCAGCCGTTCGGTGCCTCTATAGTGAGTTTCTAGGCCTCCCCTTCCAGCCGTTCGGTGCCTCTACGGTGGGTTTCTTCCATCTCTTGATTTCTCTCCTCCACAGACACAGTTTGTTTACCCTAATGGATTACAGTGGCGATGGTCAGGCCCCATTCTATTGGTAGCCTCGGTAGTTAATGCATCTTGATTGGCACATCATCAATAAAATAATATTTTCTTACACAGCTAATTTATAATTGCCTGAGAACACAAATCAGATTAATTTGGGAAAAAGACAGAACTCACCTTTATAAAACGTCAAAATTTTATTTTAGAAATTAATTTTGTAACTGATAATATACACTTACATAAAACAAAGCACTTTACTCCAGATAACCTTTGTCTTATTTTGTTAAACAACGAAAAAGCTTTTTAGTGGCCTAAGACAACATGTTTGTGGTACTACAACAGAGATCAATTATGAAGAATGTAATTGACCTCTTGTAGTGTTGGAAATGGACAAATTCAAGTGCTAGACTCCTGTGAAGTCTGTTCCTGCCTACACAAGGGGGAGGTGCTCAGCGGGAAGAGTCCTTCTGTGAAGGCCCCTTCATGAGAGCACCTGGTCCCTCCACACTCTGCCCCAGCCCCTTACTCTGACCACACTGACCACCCCTGAACTCACGACACAGCAAGGCCTTTATTCGGTCTCACGTACTCATGAGCTGGTAAACGAGCTATAGGAAGCTGACAGGAACTAACAGGAATCCTCCCTGGGTCACTTGTCCCTCTTCTTGTCCTTGTCTTTGCTCCCACGCCCGTTTCAGAGCACTGCCGTCACGTTTCCTGGAGGACAGTCCAGGGTACACTTGTGCTGAGATGGTTGGGATGACAGTTAGGGGCTCCAAACCCCCAGCTCTCGAAGAGAAGCCAGTGTGAGCTCAGCAGGTGCCCCACTGGTCACACCCACGCTGGGCCTCCCCCCTCCCCGCCTCTTGACCCCGTTTGGGGGGAGTTTGCAATGCTATCCACAAAAGTCACTGCATTAGCGGCCAGGAAATGCCACCCTCACCCCAGCACATCTGGAAACTGTTTTAAAATGTAGATTTTGCTATTCAGGTATGGCCACACATGGCAGGGAAGGAAGCAAGGGACTGGGGCCAGGTTCGCTCTTTTTACAGTAATTAGCTCTTTCAGGAACTGAGAAGGTTCTAACAAGATCTGAACCAATCCCATTTCAGAAGAGCAAATTACCTCCCATCTGGCCCCATCCCTGCAAGGTTCCAACACCACCCTGGGAACAAAATCTTCAGGAGTGAGCATCGGAAGATACTCAAGCCATGGCGCCTTGAGACTCTTGACTGTACTGAAACAACCACGCCCACGTTCCAGTCACAGCACAGAGCAAAACTGGCAAGAAGAAAGGGAAGTGTCTTTAGTCTAAGGCCAATCCTAAATGGCGACATTAATCAAGCATGGTCAAGACTCACATTGATGGGGAAGCTCTGTTAACCAATCATACCCAGTTAAGGTGTGGCTACCTGAACTGAGGAAGAGAACCTGAGAGGGACCAGGTGCATGCTCTCTGGGCAATTCCCACCAGACACGGAGGAAGTCAGACTCTCCTCCATTCCTGTGTCATGAGTTTTCCTTTATAACCATTAAAAATATCACTGTTATCTTTAAGCTGGCCTGGTTATTTCCCATATCAAGCTAATCCCCAACATCACGTGAAGATTCCCTGTCACTGACCCTGCATCTTCAACAGAGTAGTTCCCAGGCACAGTGTGTGTGACCCAAGGCATCCTACATCCCTGCTGCCACCTTTAGAAGGGGCGCTGGTTCTAAGCTCCTGTTAAGAACATAGCTTGATGGACCAACCTAGGTGTCTACCACAGAATAGATACTTTGGAAAGATTTTTAAAGATTTGTTTATGTGTGTCATGTGTGTGCTTTGTCTCCAGCATGTATGAGTACCACAGGCATGCCTGGTCACCTTGGTCATAAGAAAAAGACCCCCTAGAACAAGAGTTAAGGATGGTCGTGAGCCACCATGTGAGTGCTGGGATCTAAACACAGGTCTTCTGCAAGAGTCACAAGTGCCCTTGACTGCTGGGCCATCTCTCAATCCCCACAATGGATTTTTTTTTCAAACATTAAGAAGAATTAAATTATGTCATTTGCAGAAAATAAATGAATGTAACTGGAGATTAGTCAGATTAAGAGAAGTCAGCCAGTCTTGGAAAGACAAATATCATGTTTCCTCTCATTTTTGGTTTCTGGATTTTGTGTAGATATATATCATTCTGTCTGTGTATGTGCAAGCAGAAGGAAACCTCGATGAGGGACACGGAGACTAACTAGCGGGGGAGGGAGGATAAAGGGACAGAGACAAAGGAGCATGGGTTCAAGATACAACTAAACAAAGCAAAGCAGAAAAGGAACGTAGCATGCTTCTCACACCTAAGACCCCAAGTGAGAATCCCAGTCACAGCATGTAAACCCCAGTGACTATCACCATAAACAATTGAGTTTGGGGCACTCCATTACATAGCAATGGAGAAAAATGAAGATTAAACTCCAGCCTCCTTCAGCAAAGTGCTCCAAATTGTATCACAACATCTAGAAAGTTCACTGTGGAAGAATTGGCGACAGTGAGTTCCAGCAGAGAAGGAGTTGGTGTGCTCTGAGGTCGGCCATGGAGATAAGAGCTAGAGCTGGGCGTTTAAGCTAGGAGTCCCTCTGTGCTCGCCACAGGGATACTGTTAGCTTTGCAGTTGAAGGGCAATGTATCGTGGGTAAAAGCACAAGAGTGCTCAAGGACCATCTTGGGGTCAGGCTGTGAAGGAGCAGTCCACCAGCAAGGGCTACATTCCCAGTCCTCTCTGAACAGTGAGCGAAGAGTTGTTTGCTTCGGACAGTTCCTAGTCAGTTCACACCTTCAGTCAACGTCTTTTCATATCACAACAGAGTAAATTATTCTGAGTGCAGTCAGGGAGGTTGTGAAGTATGGAGACTGATGAGATATAGAGCCTCACGGGAAGTCACTGGGATATGGGAGCTCGTCCTTTATTAATCGGTCAATACCACCTGGTGGCTTTAGTCAAGTCAGACTGGATTTGGCTGTGAAAAAACAAACTTTATACATAAACCTGGAGTCCTCTTGAATCTTCCGCATGCTCTGCTGGCCATGCTACAGTGTCCACGGTTGGAATAAGGACGCCCCCAGAGGCTCGTATGTTTGAATACTTGGTCCCCATTGGTGACTCTTTGGAGAGAATTAGGAGGCGGTCTGGTTGAAGGAGGTGTGTCGCTGGTGTGGGCTTTGAGATCTCAAAGGACTTTTGCAGTTCCCTGTTGGCTCTCTCATCTCCAGCTTTTGGATCAAGGCGTAAACAATTACCCATCATGCCTCTGCTGCACCCATGCTGGTTCTGGCTTCACTCACTGCAGCAGCAGGGCAAACCAAGCAGCAAGAAGGAGGCCAGGTGAGAGAATGACCAGCCACCCCCTTTCCTTCCACTCCTCTGTTACTGGGCTACCACAAGACATCACCCACAGTCTGGGTGAATCTTTTCACTTCAATTGAGGCAATCGAGACAATTCCTCAATTGAGGCTTCCTGCTCAGTCGTTAGAGATTGTGATTAGTTGACATCTGAGACCAAGCAGCTTCTGTGTCATATTTTTGCTTGCCAGAAAAACAGTATTTTCTGTACACAATGATGTACAGAAAATAATTTTAGGGGATTTCTTCTGCATTCTGTTTTGAATTGATTTGTGCGTTATTGTGTGTGTGTGCTCACACACACACATGTATAAATGTGTTTACATGCTTATGGAGTCCAGTGGATAACCCCAGGTGCCATACCTCAGGATCTTCAAGCCAT
Organism: Myodes glareolus; assembly: GCF_982192425.1. Classification (NCBI taxonomy): domain Eukaryota; kingdom Metazoa; phylum Chordata; class Mammalia; order Rodentia; family Cricetidae; genus Myodes; species Myodes glareolus. The sequence continues at coordinate 75,717,319 of NC_142039.1, read as the reverse complement.
TTGTTTATTTGTCTGTTTGTTTGTTTTCTGAGGTTCCCACAGGTTTGGAACTCACTGATAAGGGAAGTGAGTCCCTGGGATCTATTTGTCTGTCTCTGCCTCCCTAATGCTGGGATTGTTAGCACATATCACCTCACCTCACTTTTTCTATGTATGTTCTGGGGATCAACTCACACTTGCGTGGCAGGGACATACGGGATGAGCTACCTAACCAAGCTTCAAGCTGAGTCTTCATTTTTTCCCTCACATATTTCCCATGAAAATGGTTTTCTTTCACCAAACCCCCAGAAGCTGCTATTATCCAGGTATCAGTTGCACACACCAGTCTTCGAGTTTAACCCCTCGCTTTCACACATACAGGTCGATTTAAGTACGATACCATCTGATCACAAAGCTTTCCATGGAGAACGCTCTCTGGGGTACTTAAGAAGACAATAATTTGTTCACCCATTTACTTCTAGAACATGATCTCGGGCTAAACATGAAGTTCCCAGGGTGTCGGTCCTCTGCTCTGTCCGCTGCTCTGCAGGTCCTGACTGCTCCCTGTCTGTGGGGAGGACAGTGGGAGGGAGTGCTGTGAGCTGCGGAGACACGCTTCCCTGCTCCCTGCCCCCTTCCCCTATCTGCACACACACACACACACACACACACACACACACACACACACACACAATCAAAGCACTCTAGCCCTCCCTGAAGATACCTCTCACTGCACAAGGCTAGGATCTGGGCTCTTGACAATGAAATGATGGCTCACAGAGATTGCAAAATAGCAAGGGGATTTGATTCCAAAGTGAAGAAACAGTGCAGATCAGGTGCCCTGTCCAGAGTGACACGGGCTGGACTCTTTAGGGCTCCCACATAGCTCGGGGCTTCCTTTCATGGCTTCAGGGGGAGGAGTCTGGTTACTAGGGCCTGTTTCCAGGTGCTTAATTTTGACCCACAGATTTTCCTCACGACAAATGTCCCTTCCCAAGATGTACCTGGTTTTAATGATACACATGCCCAATTATGAATAAACACAAGATGATAAGATAGGAGAGTGTCTACAAAAGATGCTTTGGACATAGCTTGCTAAATCGCATATGCACCCCAAAACACTTTAGGCCAGACTGTTGCCCTACCTCCTGTAACATGAGGGCCGGCTTGTTGGGGTATCTGTCCCTGCCCGGACACAGATATGTCCACAGCCGGCATACCCCAAGGAAAATCACATACAGGACTCCATAAGATTATAAAGCTGATTGGCTCATTAGGTCTGGCTACTTATTAGTTCTTATAACACATATTACCCCATTATCCTTATCTACGTTAGCCATATAGCTTGGTACCTTTTTCAGCTGGACAGGTTACATGTTGTCTCTTCGGTGGTCTGCACAGGAATGACAGAAGAACCTCCCTGCTTCCCAGAATTCTCCTGTTCTCATTGCATCACCTCTACTTCCTGTTTGGTTTTCCCGCCTATACTGCCTGTCTGGCCAATCAGCGTTTTATTAAAATATGATTGATAGAATACAGACAATTCTCCCACATCAACCTCCCACACCCAGATATGATTAGGAATAGGTTTGAATGCAACTTTCTGTATTTTGTGGTTGTTGAGAAGAGGAGAAATTGATTACATTGTTAAGAGAGGTCTGTGTGCACAGTGTATGTAGGCGAGGGTCTCAGGTTGCCAAGCGTGTCCCAAATGGAATCCCAGGCTGCTCAGCTCGCCATGCTTGCCTGCCTCAGTCTTTCTTCCCGTCCTTCAAGAATAGATTCTGTAAGTCGTTCTTCCAAATGCAATTCTTATCATCACCCCTTAGCCTTGTTTTTATCATCCTCAGTTTCAGGGCTGAAGTCAACTCTTCAGGCCCAGCTCATGGCCATAGAGAGGCTGAGTGAGGGCTGTACATGAGACACCTCAGAAGAGAGAGATCGTATTCACATAAACTTATTTCAATATCTTATGATTAGCCACTCATTAGCAACAAAACGAAACTAGGACAAGCTCCCATCTCACATAAGGAGCCCTGGGATTACAGATGTGCACCTGGCTATGCAAACCGAAATCCTCTTGCACATGCGTTAAACACGGAGCCCTCTCCCAGCTCTAAAGACCCTTTCTTCATGACACATAGCTATCGTGTGGATCTCGGGAACCCCTCAAAGGCCTGAATGTTCAAGGCATGATCCCAGGGCTGTGCTCTCCGGAAGAGGTAGAACCTTCGAGCCATGGGAAATGTTGAGAACATGGCCTTAGAGAAGATGGGGGGATGGAGGCTCTTTCCTCCTCTTCTTTCCTGGAGCCTCAGGTGAGCAGTTTTACTCTGTCATGGACTCTTGTCTTGGTGCTGATCGACGGCCACAAAACCAGGAAACTGTGAAGAGAAACAACTCTGCTTACAGGAGATGACGGCAGGTGTTTATTGTGTGTGCTGACAAAGGAAGTCCGTGTCTAGGAAAACCTTCAGGCTTCCCTTCTGCGCTGTCATCTGGCTTTTCTAGCATAAGCCCGGCTTGGTCCTCATTTCTAGGCCATTGCACCCATGCCTAGCTCTGTGTGCTACACTCTGAGGTATCTACTCAACTGTTCGTATTCCGGAAAGACGAGGCCCAGCAAATTCTGAACTATCCCTATCATACTTTCTTATCATGAAAAACATCATGCAATGTATCTTTCCCCTGAATGTTCTCTTGGATGACTTGCTTGCCCCAAAATGTCAGTGTTGAGCGCGGTGAAGGACTCTGCAGGGGATCATGATGGTAGCATTATCCCCAGAGATACCAGGATCAGGGTTTGGATTCCTCTCTCATCTACAGCCACAGTGTCTTTGCTGATGACTGGCTCTAAAAGTCACCTCTTAGGAAGGTAACTGCCAACCCAGCTACAAATCCTGCAATCTGCAACAAGGGTGGCATGTACCTAGGGAGAAATCAAATACTGTTGTTTTGCTAAAGCAACATAGCAATAAGATAACTCTTATTGATACCTTGGTATAGCCATAGATCAGTGTCTCACTCAGCCATCACCAGAGCAGTTTCCTCCTTCAGGAGACGGGAACTAATGCTGAAACTCCCAGCTGGACAGTCTGCAGAGTGGGAGACTTTGGAGCACTCTGTCCTGAATGGGATGTCCCATCAGTTCCCGCCCCACCGTTCCGGAGGAACTCTGCTAAAGAGAAGAGGGAGAGAGTGGAAGAGCCAGAGGGGATGGAGGACACCAAGGAAATGGTGTCTTCCAAACACAGCATGACTGGCACACATATGAACTCACAGAGGCTGTGGCAGCACACACAAGGGCTACACAGTTCATGTCAGATGGAGTCCCACTGTTGAGAGGCAGAAGTGGGCATGATCTTTCATCTCTAACCGAAAAGCCTCCTACAATTGCTGCAGGCCCTGTTTTCAACAGTAGGAGGTCAACACAAAATTAAACTCAATGTTTGTTTTTTTGTTTTTTTTTTTAGATTTTTTTATCTCATGGCTTTGTTTGAGCTTTTTTTTTAAAAAAAATATTACTGGTATTTTGCTTGTACATTATGGTTTCCAATTTTGTGTTTTATGGGCTTTGTTTTTGTATTGGCAAGTATTTCTTGTGTTTTTTCAATTAATTGTTTATTATTGTTGTTAATTATATAATTAACATTATATATTGGGGTTTTTTTGCCTGTTCATTTCCTGAAGACACACAGAGAAAGAAGGCATTGAGCTGGATGTGGAGGTGGGGAGGATCCTGGAGGAGACAGAGGAGGGGAAACCGTGATCAGAATATACTGTATGAATTTCTAACAATAACAATAATAATACAGTTATAATATCTGAAAAAATGGTCTCCATCTACAAATGGCACCCAAATGTTTGGGACTGATGCCTGCCACCCACTTCAGGTCTGGATGCTTTATATGCCTACTCAGGGTCGAGAGGAAAGAAGCTGAGACCATGCCCACGGCTCAGCATTCCCTGCCTGGGCAGGCTGCGGCATTGGGTCTGTTAGGAGTACGTAGGCAGGAGAGCATGGTGGGTTCCCACAGCCATGTACAGAGATATTTCCAGGCTGCACAGTGTGCTGCATGATAGACCTAGCTTTTACTCAGATAAAAAGGTTTATATGCTGCATGGTGCTCCCCAGAGTTGAGGCTCCCACCTGGCAGTCCCAGAGCTGGCAGTGAATAACCTCTGCCATATCGAAAGCCTGAGGGAGGTGGAGCCACCATCCAGGGCCGCTGTGACCAAGCTGCTTACCATTTTAAAAGCACTCCTAGTCAGAAAATAATTACAGATATGCAATGAAGACAGATTCAGACAGAAATAAACCTCTGAATGGGTCACAGTATGTTTTAAAAAATGTACATAGGTTTGAGAGAGAGAAGGAAAAGAGTATAGAAAAAAATAAAACAAAATCTTTAAAGAGACAGAATATAGACAGTCACAGATTAAAGGAGTAAAGAAAAATAAGCCATGTAAAGATGGAATATATACAGAGTCTGGATTATGTACATTATTGTGTTTTCTTTGAATTTTTTGAGTGTGAATGACCTAAATACAAAGAGATATTAGATAAACTAACACATATATTTTAAAAGTATCTTGACTTCAAAATTTGGGTCTGAGGATATGTTGCTTTGGAAAAGAGGTTTTGCTTTTGTTTCCACAGAGGATGAGAACCTGTGGATTCCTTCCAGATTAATGTGGTTTGATGGACCAAGACCCACTGAAAGGTCTCTGTAAACTCCCAAATACTTCACCCAACAAAAAGCAGGAAGCTGCCAAAGGAGACAGATGCCTCAGAACCTTAATGATAAATCATGAGCCTCATGGTAATATATAAAATAATAGAAATGGGTTAATTTAAGATGCAAGAGCTAACTAGAAGTACACTTAAGCTTTTGGCCAAACAATATTGCAATTAATATAGTTTCTGTGTAATTATTCTGGATCTGGGAGGCCGGGAACGAACAAGTAGCCTCTGCCTACAATCCAATAGGAACTTGAAGTCAAAGCCTCCTGTGAAAATCCAAGGTAAAAATAGGACAAAGATGTGATCAAAATTCACAAGCTGGAAGTGTGGAGGAATGGTAGAGATTTCAGAGCTACATATCTGGGGCTAACTAGTAAGAAAATGACCACGGAGATAGGTTAGGAGCTAGCTTACAACAGCCGCACAGAATTTGTGGCCCACATTGGCTCTGTATTGGCTGGTTGATGAGCCATGGGGGTCAATGTGGCCAAGAAGAACAATGAAGGCAGAGTAAGTACTTGTCTTGGGTTGGATTCCCCTGAAGATACACTCTGGACACGGAGGCGGCTTATTGAGAGCATCTTTAAGTGCCAGAGTGAATGTAGGAGAGAGGGACACAGCCCAGCATTGTCCAGTGTCAAGGCAGGGAAGCCGGACTTTCTCTTTGCATCTGCAGAGAGTATAGATGACTTTGAAGGAGGCCTAAGTCTGACATTTGACTTGTGTCAAAAGCAGTTTGTAGGGATAAAAGAAAAACCCAGAATGATGGCAGGAACCAATACCTCTATCCTGAGGGAGTTTGGGTGACATTTGATGTGGCATCTTGCAGGAAATCAGCAGACATGGTTTGGAAACAGCAGGCTCTGCTGCCAACATAGTATATTATTATCCAAGCACTGACAGCACTATTAGCCGTGTAGCACGGGAAAGTGAATGGCCATACCTGTTGGTGGTGCACGCCCACAGTGCCTGCTCTCTCCTTAACAGCCTACCTGTGATTGGGAGCAGCAAGTAGCATGAGGAGGAACTGTATTTGAACTGTGTGCTTTGCTGAGTTAGCAGGGCTGGGGAGGATGTCTCCACTGGTGAGAAATAAAGAGCAGGTGAGAGACCAAGAGTGGCCACCTATCATGGATCTTGGGTGCAGGTCATCCTCCATTTCCCAGGCCCCTCTGATCCAAATGTGTTTTCCACTGGGACCCTTGAAAACAGGGGGTCTTTCTATGAGGATGCGTCTGCTGTATACGCCCCCCAGCACACACAGACAGCACATGCACACAAGTACATCACTGTTTCCCATGTCCTTAATTGCACAGATCTCCTCCTGCTCAAGGTTCTGACGAACGGTAAGTTATTTGTTCCGAAAGATTTTACGGCACTCATAAAACGTCAATTACAGTTTTAAAATAACCCGTAGATTTTCTGTAACTCGATGTGCCATCTTGGTTCCCAGAGGGCATATTAAATCCAAGTAGCAATAACTAATCATTTAAGTGATACATAAATAACCTGAGATGGAGCGCTGTTAAGAGTTAATAGTCTCCCACACACTCCATAGAGGTTGAGGCTACACTCAATTAAAGTGACCCTGGGAGGGGGGTGCAGGGGCCAAACTGCACCCAGTCGTTTTGTTGAAGGTATTCAACCCGCACACATTCACTTCCTTCTTTATGTCTCCTCCTTTCAGTAGAGCAGGCTCTCTGCAGCCCCTGGTCCAGAGAACAATCACGGTACAGTCTCGGAGGACAGAAAGAAAACCGGGGCCATAAATATGTTAAATGGGTGCGTGGGTTTAAGTGGCTTTGTAAATGAAACACGGAGGAAACCTCAGACTAATTAATGAATATGTGGCAGCAGGAAAGCTGGGGTTTGGGGGGAGGCAGCCTCTTTGCAGGGTGAGGACACAATCAATGGGAGATAATTCTTTTTTTTTTCCCCCAGGAAGGAGGGCTTACTTATTTTGAAAACATTTTCAAGATCTAAATCACAGTGGTTTGATGGAAAAATATCTGATGAGATTGAACATACACAAACATTTGATAAAAAAAAACAAAACTCTTCATTAAATGGTAGTTTCTCTAATTGGGGCCCCAGAGAAGGATTCTGTGGATTTTAAAAGTGCTATCCTTGTATTTAGAGAAAGAAACGGTTATTCAAAAGAGGACAAATTTATCCTCTGGATGGATTCACAGACCATTGGAATGTGCTGATGTTTTCCTGGTGCAAGTCACATTCCAGTTCGATAAATTCCACTTCCATAACTAAAAGACGGGGAGACGCTGGGTGCTGTGGCTTCTCTGGATGTTCTAAAATGCTCCCATCTCTGATTTTTTTAAGGCATTTTTATTAGCACATGTATTTATTTGGGAAGTTAGAGGCTGCTCACATGTGTCAAGGAGCCCATTGTGAATCTGCGAAAGTTTTCCTGATCCTGCCCTGTAAGGGCAGCTAGCTAGGCCAACACTTTGACATGCAGCCCTGAATTTGGAGTATACTGTTCTGTAAGAGCTAACTGGAGACCAAGGACCAAACAGACCACAGCAGAGAAGAAAATGGATAAAAGGCAGGACAGGGATGGGAGGGGGAAGGGAGGGGAGTGAGGGAGGAATGGGAGCTGGGAGAGAAGAGGGAGAAAAGGAAAGAGGAAGGGAGAGAAATGGAGGGTAGCATGGTGGGAACGGGTGCAGCACAGAAAGTCATGGGGGGGGGCGGACCCCAAAGCAATAGAAGAATAGCAAAGTAATACTTCTAGTTTGTCCCTGACTTCCTTGTTTAAGTAATAAATTAAACAGTCTAACTAATTCAATGTTAAAATACTAAAGCAAGCAGCCTAAGCCTCTTGTCATTGAGCTGGTTCAACGACTTTAGCTCCAACGATTATAAAAACAAACAAACAAAATCCCTTCTAAGTCCTATCTACACTGACTCAGCCAAACTCAGTTTATTCCCACTGCATATTAAGCTACAGAATCACCAAATTATAATCCTTAAACACAATTCATAAATGGCAGTTATTCTTCTATAAGTTTTGCTGAATATTATAGAAAAGACAGAAGATTAACTTTTTTTTCAAAGAATCCGCAAGTAAAAACCTTAATAGGCCTTTTTAACTTTTTTTCCATTTGGAGACAATCTTTTTATGTATCCCTGGAGGTCCTGGAACTCACTACGTAAACCGGAGTGACCTTGAACTTATAAAGATCCTCCTGCTTTTGACTCCCAAGTGCTGGAATTAAAGGCACATGACATCATTATCTTTTTTAATTTTGAAAACCATTTTATTTGTTCTTATTTCAAGCGGGGTGTGTACCTGCAAGTGGGTCCTACATGGATGCTGGAGGCATGGATAGCTCGTTTTCTCTTTTTAGCCTGAGAGTTCTTGAGATGCATTCAGGTAATCTGGCTTAGCTGTGTGCACCTTAACCCACTGAGCTACGACCCAGAGTCTAAGACTTTCAAAGTTAAGGAGCAGATGCTCAGGTGGACCCTAGTAAGCAGATCAAAGCAAAGAGATGGAGGAGGAGAAATGCGGCAGGAGAGAACCCGTGGCTATGAGTGAGGAGCGAGACCCACAGTATCAAAGGAGAACTCTCACAGGATGGAAGAGGAAGGCAGCTTTTCTCTCCTGTATCAGCACTCATCCCCACAAACCGCCAAAGGACTTCAGCTTCCCACCTGCACCAGCTGCATGGTGTTCTCAGAACAGGTTCTGAGAGCTACTGTACACCAGAGAAGTAGCAGGAAGGAACCAGTGATTCCTGGAGGCTGAGAAGGAGAGAAAGCAGGGGATAACTAGATCATGGATAGAAGGGGATTTCAGGGAGAGATGGAAATGTTATAAAAATGGTGTAACAGCAGCTGTACAACTCAGTACACTTTCACAAACCACATTCTTGTACAGTTATTATGCATACTTTTTATCTGTACATTATAGTTCATTTAAAAAAAACATGTCTATCAAACCAAGGTTATAATTCAAGGCCATCACAGGCTATATTTTCTTTTTATACAAACATCACCCCCCAGCAAATATTTAAGAGTGTTCCTCAACCTTACAGTGTCACGACTGCCTCCTGTATTTCACGAAGCATGAGATTTGTTAATTATAGTTTTCATTTACTTAATTTTAGTAAAGATTCTATTGTAGAGAAATATTTCATGAGTTGGAGGGAAAAATGGTGTTGTAGTTGCATGGGAATTAGAAGTCAATAGCAAATTTTCTACATGGAGCCTCAGTAGGCAGTTGTTAGATCCATGGCAGCCTAGAGGGACACCCAACACCAGACACCAGCCTCTACTCAGCTTCAGTGGTCACTAGCATGGCAGTGAGTTAGGGTGTTGTTGCCAGATTTTGCCCAAAAGAAGCTTAGAGCAAACTTCTTCAGAAATCTTGCATGTTGGCTTACATTTTTAAAACAAACCACAGTGTGGTCCAAAGAAAATAGGATCAATTCCGCTGATGGACTGAAATCTTGTACCTTCTGAACTGTGGTCAAAACCTCACAATTCCACACTTAAGTACATTCCCAAGACTTTATGTTGGCTAATATTAACTTCCCCTAACTTTTTATAGCTTCTGAAGCCAGAAGCTGGGATAAGGGGTCAGGACCTGACAAACCCACTCTCTCTTTCTCTGTAAATGGAGACTGTGTATTGGTTTCCCAGCTGCCCAGACCTGAATAATCACACAGAAACTATATTAATTACAACACTGTTTGGACAATAGCTTAAGTATATACTTACCTAGTTCTTATATCTTAAATTAACCATTTTTATTAATCTGTGTATTACCATGAGGCTGCGGCTTACCAGAAAGGTTCCAGTGACATCTTTCTCTTTGGGCAGCTGCATGGTATCTCCTTGATTACGCCTATCTATCTATCTATCTATCTATCTATCTATCTATCTATCTATCTATCTATATCTCTATCTCTCTCTGTCTCTCTTCAGATTTCCCGCCTGGCTTTACTCTGCTAAGCCATTGACCAAAACAGCTTTATTCATTAACCAATAAAAACAACCCATATACAAAAGGACCCCCCACATCATCCCCCCTCCCTTACCTTGCTCTTGTTCTCTCTCCTGGTCTCACCATGCTGCCTAGCATCCTACCAAATGTATATCACAGACACTACTAAATGTAATTAAAACAGTGAAATCCTACGTGCGCAAACACGGCTTTGAAGACCAGCTCAGCTGCAAACACCACCCAGCAGGTAGGACAAAGCCTGGACTCAAGCCCAGGGCTATGAAGACAGAACCTGGAAGTGGCATTGGCTCTGTGGGTTTTCTTTAACTGGATCTGGTTTATAAGGAAGTAAAACTAAGAAAGTTTGTAATATAATGCTATTTTCTTTCTGAAATATGGAAGAAACTAGATGTCTTCTCTCCAGATACTCTCTTCCTGCTCAAACACACAGAGTTATGCTTCAGTCTCTCTGGCAGCAACTTGGAAGACATCTGACTGTGTCTGACCATAGCGTATAAACAGATAATGTGGACACTTTTCCCAGAGCTGACCACATAAATCCCTGGCAGGGTCATCTCCCCACAACCATTTTCTTGCTACATATGTGGAGGTTCCATATTGAAAATGAGAAGAACTCAAATCCCTGAGTCATATTTTGGAGGAGAGTCCTGTGTTAATGCATCAGCCTGGGACGGATGACAAAGAACGTTATGTATGAGACAACATTACGCCAGTGGGAGTCAAAGGCAGTTCGTCACATCAGTGAGCACAATGCTTCATTTTTAGAGTGGGTCTGGAAAAACCTGTGTATGCTTGCAAGTACCTCATGTTCTAACGAAATTAATAACCCCAGATTCTCGAGGAATTTCTCACCTTCAATAAACAAAGCTTTGTCACATACTATGTAGTTGAGTGCTCACAACAAACTCTGCCAGGGGTCTGCTCCTCCTTGGTACAAGAACCCACAAGCTATACAGACTACACGACATCATTTCTTCCTGTGCTGCCCAAAGAGGCAGGGAGGACTTAGGTGTCAGGAGATTTTCTTGCATTCATATTTTGATGTAATTTACATGGTGTCTTTGCCCAGTCTTTGCTTTTATGCTGATGATAATTGTTATTTCTTTAACTAGACTTCTATAAGAAGAGAGAGGTTGTGCGACTTCTGCCCCACGGCTCATAGATAGAAATTGGATTTCTTGGAATACAATATATCTCTTGGTAAGGCATGGAACTACTCAGAATTTTCCCTGAAAAGACAAAATGAACTAGTATAGAATTTTAAATAATATTAGCCTACTTTTGTTACAGTTTCTTTCTCAACTGGTATTGAATAAAAATCTCTTATCATGGAAAAATTAAAAAATGGTCACTACCAGGGAGTAGACATGAACATTAGAGAAAATGAAACATGAGACATGAGTGTCTTGGGTGCTGCCAGACTCACCTGCTAGAGTGTCACCCTCACCCAACCAACCCAGGGCCACCTCATCCAGTCACCAGGACCACCTCATCCAATCACCAGGACCACCTCATCGAATAATCTAGTCAAACTCTCCTTGTTCCCCACAGCATAAATAACACATCCCAAAGCTGTTTTGACTCTCCTGTTTCTCACCATGCCACTTAACACAGCCTACTCTGTGTGGCTCCTGGATTATTCTCCACTGTGGGGAATTCTGCCCTTCAGGGAACACTTGAAAGGTTTGGACATCAGGGCTGGCTGAATGAAGGTCCGTGTGTTCATCACAACAAGGCTGGGCTCAGTGCTCTACTGCCGCTTATAAGCTGTCTCTGAACTTGAACTTTGCCACATGCACATAGCAAAGAAGAAGCTTAACATGTGGGGAGCCATTCCTTCCCCTTCCCTAGTGCACAGCCTTTACGACACTCCACGATCACAGAACTCTGGTGGTCATGAAAGAACTGGACTTCATCAAGAGGCAAACAAGCACATCTCACGCATCACTGGGTAGCAGTGCCTCGTGGAGCCCCCCAAATGCCGTACTTTCTATTAAACCAGAACTTTCTTTGAGTGAGGAAGGCTGAGGGTGTTCTAACTGTGAACAAACAGGAAACCCTCTCCAGATGTTTCTTAGACAAGCGATCTTCCGGTACCAGTCAGCCAGCCTGTGCCCCTGAAAATGGTGCCTGGTGAGGGAACAGAGAGGTGGTGTGGACCATAGCCCCTTCCACTCAGACCCTCTTTGCTCGGTGATGAACTGAGGGTGGAATGTACTGGAATGTGGACATTTCCTACAGCATCTCCAGCGCTCCAGCGACGTCCCCTGAGGATGGGACTGGGAGCGACTGTGCACTGGGTGCCAGGTGCATGTAGTCCTACATTTAATCAAAACTGGCGGTCTTTGGTCATAAGATAAAGAGTACGATTATGATAATAAGGGCTTAATTGTAATGCAGAATGATTTTAAGGAGAGAAAGAGATTTTCCTATTCTCGTGCCTTTCCTGGAGTTTGAGCAGAAAGTCTATGTTTCCACTTTGCACGAGGCCAAGCAAACGACTGGCCAGAATGGAGACCTTTGGGGATATCACAACCAGGGCAAGTAGACAATATTGGCTCCCTTGAGATCTTAAGATGCTAAACACAGCATAGGGCACAGGGCTGCCCACTACACAGACTGTGAGAGATACCCGGGCTGAGAGAGCTCCTGCATCACTGAGGCCCATTTATAATATTAATTATCTTGTGCTCTAACCCTCCTGACAGCATCCAGCATGTTCTCTGGCACAAGTATGGAATTTAACAAACACTATCAATAAACACTTCCCCTGTTGGAGGAGAAGCTGTTCCGTACTGTTGCTGCCGCTACAGTCTGGGTCACACTAACAGCTGCTGCAGCCACAGCTGTGCAACAGGCAGTCCACATGCGTGGCTCACACCCTCAGCAGGCTGCCAGGGTGTCAGGAGGCAGAGGCCGGCAGACGTCTGTGAGTTAGAGACCAGCCTGGTGTACGTAGTGAGATCCCGACTTGGAGTAGGGACTTAGCTGTTAATTCCTGAGTTAGGGGTTTCAGCACTGAGTGCTATTCAGTGGTCAGTTCACCATTATAAACAGTGATCGTGTGTCCTGTTTTATGCCAAGCTGCCCTGTGAGTTAGTAACTCACTCAGATTCGTATGTTTAAAAATAAAATTCAGGTCTGCATGCCTCTGAAACTTATGGCTCATGACCAGTGGTCCCTGAAGCCACACATCTATCCTGAGGCTATAACTTGTTTTAGTTCCGCTCTTCTTCCAAACTCATGAAGCGCCCCTGAGCAGGAGACCACAGGGGACCACAGGGGACCACAGGGGACCATGGGCCTGGTCCAAATGAAGATGTGGTTGAACATGAAAAAGGGATACATGGACCAGACACTGGAATAGCAAGGATAATGGGGTCTGCCGCTATAACACCAGGAACTTGCTATCTGCTAGGGCACCCACACCCTACAGGCTTTCCATGTGGGAGATATTATTGCAGTAAAGGGGGAATTCGTGCTCAGTGCTCAGGGATGGTGGAGATGTCCTTCTTCGTGGCCACATTAGACTGATCCACTGAAGATGGTGGCTAAAGGAAGTGAAATGAAATTTGAAAGGGAATGAGAATTAAAAAGCACCTCTTTGAGAATGGCTGTGGCAGTTCCGCTAGCTTTGAAAAGCGTTTGTTGAAAAACAGTTCCGCAACAGAATGTGCATCACAGCTGATCTCAAAGGCAGGAGAGCGTCTATTCACAAATCTGGATCAGATAGTCCCCTTCCTTCGTACCCTGAGGTGTCTCTCTTTGGTGTTGTGTGCATGCAGATGTGGCAAAGTCAGATTTCTCAGGCTTTATCTTGACCTCTGGGAGACATCATGCTCCCCGCCTGTTTCTGCCGTGCCCATGGTATGCGTGGCTGGTTAGCCAGATAAAAAGCGTGAGCACTCTCTCTCAAAACCATGTTCCTCCTCCTCCTCCTCTTATTGAGCTACGATTACTGAAATACATGCAAATTAGACATGCATTACTGGAGAAACCAGAGGAAAAGGCAGTGGTAATTTTAGCAGGACGGAAGGTTCAAATCCAGGGCAGTTCCCCAGAGCTCCTTCATTTGAATAGCTCCTGCTGTGACCATCCTACGCATTCCCTGACCCCCAGATTTCTGCTGGGCACCAGTCAGAATTCAGAGCTATGACCTTAAGTGTGATGCTAAGCCAACATTCTTGTTCCCATCCTAAGGATTCCAGCCCATGAATTCAGACACTAGAAGAGTCATGAGCACCGGCTTCCTCCTGTGGACCATTTCTGAACACCAGTTTGGTGATGCTGTCATGGCTGGATTTGCGATTTCATGCTTCGGAACCTCCCCGTTTGAGGCAGGGTCCCCTTCAGAGCTGAGGAAGGCAGTGGGTCTTTGTTTGAGGTCACCGATTCCTGGCAACAGACCCTTCAGTTTGGGCTAGCTTTCTGTTGGAGGTCTGCCAAGCCTCACACCGAGAATAGGATGGCATTTAATTGGGGAGGGGGCAACTTTCTTTACAAGAAAGAGACGGGGAAATGAAAAAAATTAATTCATGACTATGTAATGGGTGTAAAACACTTTAACTGTGTGGAGGCTGTCATTCGACAAAATAGAAAGCAAAGCAAAGAAAAGCTGTCTTCTTATTAGACCACAGTATGACTATCTTGACCACTCCGGGCCTTGGCAGCCAAAGGCAACTAAAATGGAAACTAAAAAGCCATTGCAATAAACCTCTGAGCTTTGCCCTATTAAAAATGTCAGACTCATAAATCACAACCTTAATGACCATGGAGGGAGGGGATCAATAAGTTTGGGGAAGCCGTCTATAGAGGAGTCATATGGTGTTATTTGACACAGGATCACGAAGGCAGCTGACATCTCCCAGCAAGCCACAGTTCAACGTGAAGATTCGCATTAGAACAAGAATGTTGACTTAATTTTTAGGAGTTTTGGAGTAAGGGCTTCTAATTTTAGGCAACAATTGGTCTTTCAAGTTGTATTTTGTGTTTAATAATATGCTTGTTTTCCAAGCTGTTTCTTTTTTATTTTAGGAATCTTCAAACTGCAGCTTAAAAAATATTGGGAATTTCACCAGTTTTATTAGCCAGAGTATTTTAAAACCATCCTTAAATTTGGCAACTATTTAATATGTGGAAACAGCAGGAAGTCAAATCAAACAAAAGGCTAAAACTGACTGCTAAGGTCATGGATGTAAGAATGAGAATAATGTACCAATAGTTCTGTGGCCTCTGTCCCAGGATCGAACTGTCAAGCTCAGAGAAAAATGGATGCCATGAACTAAATAATCCAGGGCTTAGAATTCCCCCTCATAGCTTTTCCTTCTCTCTCCTTCACGTCTTCACATCTCTGAATTACAGCAGCGGTCACAAACCTTACATTTTATAAGCTATTGATTTCAGCAGAAAGTTTCAAAATTGCCTTACTTAATGAGTTGCACTTTACAATCACAAAAGACACAAACGAGAAACCGTGGCAGCCAATGAAAGAAGGTCTTTTGAGGTCTTGGTGAAATCACTTTTTTTTTTTTTAAGCAAGGACCGAAGACCACTTCTGATGCTCATTCTAAAAGAAATATTTTAAGCAAACCATAAAAGTGGGCTTGACCCTTCCCTGAGCCTATCGTAAATCAACTGTTAAAGGAAGGGTAGAAACTGGGGAGGAGGTCAGAGGTGGCAGAGAGGCCACAGAGAAAGGACAGTGTGAGAAAACAGGGGGAAACCAGAGGGGAAATAAGGCGATCAGGGCCGAGGAGAGCCTCGGGTCATGTCGCTCCTGACTGAGGACGGACGAACGAAAGTATGAAAACTCCCAAACCTAACGCAAAAGGGCTGATCCAATTATAAAGCCTTTACAGATGAGAGCTTGGTAGGAAGCAAACACCAATAGCAAACACCTGAAGAAAGCCCACTGCGAAGATAGGGAAGCCGATGTTACTTCCTTAAGTTTCACTGGAAGACAGACGTTAAAATATCCAGGAGGGAAAGAAACAAACCCTGCAGGTGTGCTGTCTCACAGAGGCCATTTTTGCCTCGTTCTGGGAAGGCTGACATGTTTTTAATATCTTGCCAAGCTTGTCCTTACACTCACGCCAGAAACACTTTATAACATCCTTTCTCAAAGAGAAAATTAGTAGAATGAGGAGTTAGCTGGTTGATGAATGATAATTTAAAAAAACTTGCTTTTACATTTAAAAAAGAATTACTGATAAGTTTAAACATCTAGTCGCTTGAGTCCCCTGAGTGGACAGACAATTATCACGATTCACATTGAAATGAAAGCCAGCTGGATTGATTTGTAACAACACAATTTATTTGGTAATAATGACATTCTCGAGTTGAGCCAGCAAAACAAAGGTTGATTTATTCGCTAATAACAAAGACAAATGGCCCTTCTGCTAGCTTCTTCCTTACACGCTGGGTGAAGGGCCAGGTTGCCAGTTGACTTTCCTCTCTTTTCCTCCCCACTGCAGGACAATTCTAGACTAACAACAGATAACAGTGCATATGATGCTTTCGAGTCTGGAAGACACATGGCTGTCCTCTGGACTCAGTCCAGAGAAAGACTAGCTCCTGGTGACTAACTGAAAGACCAAAGAGCCAGCTGCTCTGAGCTATTGTCTAACTGTGGATTGGAGCATTATATAAAGACTGCGCATCCACAGGCCAGTAGGAGCAATTGGATGAAAGGGACTAGAGACTCCTTTACGGAGGAGGCAGAGACCCACTGAGCCCTTGAAAATAAGATCTTATGCTCAGGGGTGACATGCGACCCACAGAGACTCTTCCAGCAGTGCCCCTGGTAAACCACAGGAGACTTGACAATGCTGAGAGTCAGTGGAGAGGCAAACCTGCTGAGCGTGTGCTGAGCTGGCCTCAGGTAACCACAGCTCCCATTTTCCCAGCTAGCTTTGCCCTGAGAGTCAGCAGTCTCCTTTCTAACTGGGGCTTTCTCTCCCTGAGAGCTGTCAGGGCACTTGGCTTGCCTCTCTCCCACATACCATTCTGCTTTTCAAAATTAATTGACACGAGAAGAGCTTGAATCAGAAGCCACCACTTGGGTAACTAAACCCCAAGACCTCATTTGCATGCGATTATAACGTGATACAACTCTTCACTTAATGAAACAGAACAGCTGCCATTCCTGGCTTAGAAACAACGCCAGGAAGATCTTCCTTCCCCCGCTACGTGGAAGCTGCTGTGTGACTCGGGTGGGAGAGGTCTCTCTGACAGTGTGCAGTCATCGCAACAGACCCGGAACGGGAAAAACCCACTCGCTTGCCGCATGGTAGTCCCGGGTGGCCACAAGGACAATGCCAGAGCAGGCTGAAAACGCGTGACTACCCTGGTCACCTGACTTTTGAGTGTCGTAATTTTCTCCGGGTAGGCCCCAAGAACGGACACCTGTTGGATGTCAACAGTGCAAGCAGTGAGCCCAGTGATGAAACAAACAAAGGACGGAGAAAATGGCAGCCTCTGCAGGAGAAGGGGATAAATGAGGGGAGAAGAAAAGAGGGGAGAGCAAGGAGAAAATTAGATCGAAAGAGAAGAGACAGAAAGAGAGAGAAGGTCTAATTCCAGCTCCACTGCAGAGAACACTTCAAAACAAAAGTAACGAAAGTATCAGGAAAAGGGGGGAAAAAGAGAAGAAAAAGGGAAACTCGTTCTTTCCCTAACTAACCATCCCGAATTCACCAAAAAGTAAACGAGTCTTTGTCCTAACTCAGGAAATTGAAGAATTCAATTCTACAATTATTTTTGCCTTCCTTGAAATTGTTGTATAATTATACCTCTTCCATAGACATTTCTCACATGTTGGATCCTTTCTCCTCCCTCTGGCCATCTGTATTAAATCTCTCTTGTGACTTGACAGCCATGCCCCAAGTATCGATGCCTACACACACCCCGCACATCCTTTGGGGTATCTGTGTTTCTGTGGGTTTGGCTAATGTGGTCACTTCATGAGTCAATTACAAGATGGTTTTACTTGGGTAAACAAGCATTCCACACAGCAGCTACTGAGTCCTGCCCACCTTCCCGTGATGAAGCCAGGTCTGTGGCAATGTATAAAGTGGAGTTCTTCACTGTTGTTTTTACATCTCTAGGCTTTAAAAAAATCATCCAAGATAAATGACTTTCTGATCTTGAGTAAGTTTTTATATAAATGGGATCTAAGAAGGAACTAGAGACTAATGAAAGTATGTATAACTGTATGCTTGTTTTATGAAATACATGTTTCTAACAACTACCAGCATGGTTTTGTAACAAACTATTTCTTCCTTTTTAAAAGAGAATCACTAAGCTTATTAGAAAGTCTGGCAGGGAGATCCTGCGCTGGTCAGGATTATTAGGGTTGATCCTTAGGTCGACTTACCATTGTGGCATATTGGCATGTCTTACGGTGATACCTCAATCACAGAACTTTCTGTGTAGAAACAGCAACATCTTCATTAAAGCAGATTCTCACTGTATCTAGTGTATAGGCCGCTTGTGTCCGTGAACACTTTGACAGTTTTTGTGAATGTTTGGGTATATTCTATTTATTTTGTCTGAAATGGTTTTGAAACGAGCTTCACACTGGTTTCTGGTTTCGAATTTGAAAATTTCAGTGTTAGATGCTTCCTCTTTTGCTCCACTCACAGACCTTCGTAGTATAGCCAAAAATACAGAATTAACAGTTTCTTCCTCTGCTTTTTATTTATTTTATTTTTGGATTTTCGAGACAGGGTTTCTCTGTAGTTTTTGGTGCCTGTTCTGAAACTAGCTCTTGTAAACCAGGCTGACCTCGAACTCACAGAGATCTGCCTGCCTCTGCCTCCTGAGTGCTGGGATTAAAGGCATGTGCCACCACCGCCCGGCTTCCTGTGCTTTTTAAAACTGAAGAACCAGGGGTATCATGAAAGGCTTTGTATAGAATAATGAAATGTTATATGAATAAGGATTTCCAACAACACGCTAGTAGATATAAACATTTCCTAAAGTTTTTATGTGTCATCATCATCTGTGTGGTGTAATTTCCCATCTAGTATTCCCTCGCCCCCACACGTTAGCTCATTTATGCTCTAAAGCACTGAAAACCGACCTGCCATCCCGGAACAGCACAGATGCTCTAAGTGTCTTGCTATGACAACTTACACGTTTTCCAGTTGGTAACTACAGACACAGCCACAAGCAAATTCATGGCCAAAAACCGGTAAGTCCACTTGGCCTTGCAGGCTGGGGAGCTTTATCAACCCTTGACCAGCATCCAAGCTGGCTTTTCCTGGTCAGACTAGGGGATCTCATAAGTCTTCCAGCTTTCGCTTACCTCTGCTCAATTGTCATGGACGCTGTACCCACACTTTTTCCTGGCATTACATCCACAAAGCTCACACATCTTCAGCTTTTCCATAGACTGATTACTTCTTAGCCCATAAAAAAAGAAACTCTTTTGTCCAGAGTTTAGTCAAATGTAAGGCTAAAGCCAGAACTTTTAGATTTTTAAGACTTTGTTTTGTCTGTGCTAATTTTATGAAAATTCGGTTCTTTGGTTGTCTGGATTAGTATAAATAAGAAAAAATATCATCTTAAAACCATGTTTTAAAAAAGAGCAAGTGGCCGAAAAAGTGGCTCAGCAGTTACAAGCTCTCTCTGCTCTCATGGAGGACCTGAGTTCAGCTCCCAGCATCCACACTGGGGAGTTCAAAACCTCCTGCAACCCTGCTACTCCAGCTCTGGGGATCCGATGACCTCTGTGACACCCGTGAATGTTTTAGCAGATGCCCACACAGACATACACATACATGTAACTTTACCATTATTAATATTTTAAACTTGAGAAATATCAAATACTACATAAAGAAACGGTTTCACACCATTGTGTGTGCAGCACAGCTAGCAAGAGCTGTAGTTGGAAACAAAGTATTCGTATTTGTGAGTTTTATTTCTGTTAACTGTAAGACAATATAAATTGACTCATTTGGGGTTTTTTCCATAAGTTGTGACACAGCTAATGATTCACAAGAGTTATATATAATCCTCCCTTATTAATCTGCCATAAAAATAAAAGATTTTTATGGACCTGCCATTTCCCCCGAAAATAATCTCAGCATTGTTAGCCAATTTCCCTATAATATTGGCATGCCTTATGAAATAGCTCATCTGAATAAAAGTCATTTATTTTTACTAAAGTGAAAGAGAGAGAGAGAGAGAGAGAGAGAGAGAGAGAGAGAGAGAGAGAGAGATTATTTATACACTCACGACTTGACTTCTCTGTGTTGTGGTCACGTGACACTGCATGCTCCCTACTCACCGGTCCACCCATCTTTGTATCATACCGTTTACATTTGGGTTGTGTGAGAATAATAAGAAATGCCCGTGGAGAGACAG
The DNA here is from genome assembly GCF_982192425.1 of Myodes glareolus. Taxonomy (NCBI): domain Eukaryota; kingdom Metazoa; phylum Chordata; class Mammalia; order Rodentia; family Cricetidae; genus Myodes; species Myodes glareolus. Next base: position 75,697,238 of record NC_142039.1, on the reverse strand, counting down.
GAACTTCTAGCCTTGATAGATCCCTAACATCCTGATAAGAGACTGCTCCTAGCACGGTGGGCTTAATAAGCCATGCTTAAGAGCTAGATGGAATAATTACCTCTTTAATGAGGTTCTGTACTCACCCCTGCCCCCCACTGCACCTCCACCCCAGCACAGTCCCTACCAGGCCAGTAGTCATGGGGACCAGCTAATTGTACCCAATTTGGGCTTTCCTGCTCTTTCTCTGAGCAACGTTTTCCCCTTCGTTCCTCGATTCTCCTCCTCCAGGAAGTTGCTGAGTTTACAATTTGTCTGTCCTGGGTTTGTTGTTGATGTTTGTAAAACTCTAATAAAATGGCTCTTGCGTTTCTGTTGGAATCCAAAGGGTGAACCCCGATTTCCCAAGTATCACTCTGGTTTTGAAATGGAGTCCCCAGTGTTCGGAGTGATGCTGGGGGGAGCCGTGGAATCTTTAAAAGAAGAGACTAGAGCTTGTTAGTTTAGTTTCGCTCGATGTGCGCCGTTATCCGAAGAGGGTTGCAGAATCCTGCTTCTTCCTCTCTGTCTCTGTTTCCTGGTTCATGGTGTAAGTGGTTTGCAACTCCCTGCGGGGTTATGTAACCAAATGTCCAGAGTCTGGAAAGGTTAATAACCTATAAAGGGCTTCCAAAACTAACTCAAAACCAAACACAGTGAATCAGAGATGCTTCTGGCAGTGCCGTCCCGTGTTGCTTGAGGACTTCACTGTAGACTTGGCTCTGACCACACTGCCCTTTGCACTGTGTGCTACCTTAAGGCAATGCCAAAGAGTGCCACAGGTAACGCCTCGGCTCACACTCACTGCCGTGTGCTCTCAGCCAGACTCACGACTCTGTGCTCTGAGTCACAGTGTTCTTTTCTGTACATGCAGAGTTTTCTGAGGATTTAGAAATATAACAGATTAATTTTGGAAAACAAAGACTTTTAATATTTTCCTACCATCATTCCTTAGCATGTAAATATCAACTTTGCATAACCAAATTGTATCACAGTGCTTGATTTAAAAATTGTTCTTTGAAGGCTAGCAAAATGGTCACGGTACTTACCACAGAGACTGACAATCTGAGTTTGATTCACATAGAAGGAAAGAACTGACTTTAACAAGTTGTTCTCTGATCTCCACAAGTGCACCGTAAAGTGTGTGTGTGCATGTGTATGTGTGTGTATGTGAGTGTGCATATGTGTGTGTGCATGTATATGTGTATGTGCACACATAGGTGTGTGCCTGTGTACATGTGTGAGAATAAATAAATGTAGCATATATATTTAAATATTGCTGTTTGAGTTGCTGACTTGCTTTTATATAATAAATTTTGGCAAGGGATTGGGAGTTTCCGACAACTTAAGAAATGATTTTAAACATCTCTCAATCATTTTGTGGATGCAAAATTCTTTATATTGATAATTGTAAAATAAAAATTGATCTTGAATTTGAAAAATATTGATTGTGCTCTGTGTCTTAGGGTGTCTAAAACTCAGTCAATATTTAATCCCTTATATAAAAATAATTAACATGTAAATTTGCACTCACTTTTATTTATCAATAAGTTATATTCACATCAAAGAATTATTTTAAAATAAGTTTGTGATTTATTAAAAGTAACTATTTGGTTTGTAAGTCTGTATTCCATAGAATATATAACAATTTTGGAGTGAATGGCAGTCAATTGAAAACATTCCTGAAGCCCTGCTTTGCATGAGGGCCCCCAGGACCTCCGAGGACTCCCTAGCCCGAGGGCCTAAGCATGATGCTGCATGATCCCAAATTGTGAACCAAATACACTTTTTTGTTGTTGTTGTTTTGTTTTTTGAGGCAAGATTTTTCGGCATAGCCCTGGTTCTCCTGGAACTCCCTCTGTAGACCAGGAAGGGCCTGAACTCAGAGAGATCGCTTGCATCTGCCTCCTGTGCTGGAATTAAATGCAGGTGCCACCACAACCTTAATTAAACCCTTTTTCTTTATATATCAACTGCAGTCACGTGACACTAATACAATGGATACCCTAGAAATGCCTGTCCCGTTACCCTGCATCCCGAGGCGCCACCGCCAACCAGTGCCATAGACCCCTAGATTGTTTCAATTCCTCTCCTTTTCTCCACCTAAAATTATTTGTTTGTTTTCTAGAGATCCTCCATGCTTATCTCTAACACTCAGCACCTAGACTGAAGCTTAGGGAATCCCGAGAATTCTGTGAAATGGGCTCAACAAATTGTTCCTCCTACAAACGGCAGGTAAACCTCTAGTGGAGACAGACATGATCAGAAAGGTTTTTCCTTACACGTACCCCTGAAAGGCTTAGCGATGAAAGTGGTGACCAACCATTTTTATTTTGTTCGAAATGACTGACTTCAGAGGCCAAAGAAACCGAGATTCCACTGCTCTCTGCGACCCCTGTCAGAGACCAGTCTTCCTTGTCAGCAGAAGTCAGGCTGCTGGAATCTTCCTTCCATCCCCTCTGCCTTGGCATACATTCTGGGCCTCCTAAGGGCTGCCATTTGCTGGGATTTGCCAGGTCAACATGGAGTAAATATTTTCAGTACTTGAATGCTAAGGAGAGCTGGGGGAGATCAAGTGACAAAGCAGGGAATAATGGCAGCTCCACACAGCTACACGCCAGGGCCCCATGCTGTCCTTGTGCCCAGTGACCAGTGTGTCCCTGCTTAAGGGCTGAACTCCCCTGAGCTCAGTGACTGCTGGAGCGTGCTTGGCACTCTGAGGAAGAAACCCACGTGTGTGGTGTGTTCTCCAGCATGTAAACACCCTGCACACACGTGGGTGGAGATTATATATGAGGACAGGCAGGAGAGAAGGATGGGTGTCAAATCAAAATGAGGAAGATAGATAGCTTGGCAGCGTAGTTATAAAGAAAGAAGAAAAAAACTTTGCCTTCTAAACTGAAGTACGTAGAGAAAAAAAAATCAGTTTCCCCAAAGCTACCCCAAAGTGGTGACTGTCACTTGCTCCTTCCTCCAAGGGAGAGGAAGGTCTCTTGGCAGCTGACTGAACACTAACACAGCAATAAAGCTGGACTCTAGTCTTTCTCATGCAGGGTGGCTGGCAGCTGGGGACTCAAGATGCTCTTTCCTTGGCCAACCTAAGAGAATCTTAGTGCTGGTTCAGACAGGCCCCACAAGGCACTTTTATTTCCTGTCTGGCAAGATTAATCTAATTTGTTTTAGGTTCTGGGAAAGAGGCTATACTACAAGGTATATGCTTAGGAGAATTTACATCCAAATTCTTGAGTAAATTAGATGTTAAAGAGCCAATTGTTTCAATACGACAAGCTGCTCCCCAGGAGAAGGTGAGCTATTTAGAAAAAGCTCGAATGTTTAGGAGAAATAGAGTACTGGTTCCATCTTCGTGGTCCTTTGTGAGCTTTCCTGGACTCTCTGAAGATCCATCACCAGAGGTGCTCACGGTGTTACCATTTGGAAGAGACTCAGCTGGAGCAGGGGTGGGTCTGTCACACTCTGGCACAGCCATTTTTCTGTAGGCCTGCAGCCATGAAGCAGAAGTGTCCTGCTCTAAGGAGAGATGGCTCAGTGGTTAAGAGTGTGAACTGCTTTTGCAGAGGACCCAAGGTCAGTTCCTAGAACCCACATCAGGTAGCTTACAACCATGTAACTCCAGTTCCAGGATATCTGAAACACTCTTCTGGCTTCCACAGACACAAACATGCGTGTGTGCACACACTCATGCAGACCATGCCTGTGGTGGCAACAGAGCTCAGAACAGGCAAAATGGCTTCCTGGGGAAGTAGAATCCTGTTCAAAGACAAGCATGGCCTACAGCCTAATGGGAAAGTGTTCCAGAAACTCTGTCCTCTGCTTTCCGGCCCTTGCCATCTGGATTCTGTGGTGGTAACAGATCTATTTCAGCAGTCCCCAAGGTGCACATTCCTGGGATTGTCCTCCACATGCCCGTTTCCATACAGAATCTGACAGGGTAGTATTAGGACATGGGACTGTCAGTCTAAGACCGTATGTTCTATTTTTGGCCTGGGGTTAAGGTGAGGTGGCTAGCCAGTGGACACTAGGCATTACCTCTTGCCCGTCAGTCTCTCTGTGCTGGGGCTTTCGGAACATGCTGCCTTGCCTCGCGGTTTGCATGGATGCTGGAGACTGAACTCAGGTCCTGAGCATGCTTGCTCGGTAGGTGCTCTACAGTCCTCTCTCCTGTCCCTAGACAGTATTGTGTTTGTTTCTTTTTAAGACACATTCCTATTGTCTAAGAGTGGGTTGCAATCCCAAACCAAATCTCTCAAAAAGCCACAGACGAACACATCCATTTTTCTCCCTAGACTTCTTAACTGTCCAAGCAAATAACTGAGTCTTCCAGCTGTTTGAAAACATGTACTTGAGAGGAGATGGCTGAGGAGAAGATATTTTGGAAAGTATATATTACAAGTGGCCTCAAAGTTTTCCTCTCAAGGCAATCTCACCTATACACAGAACCAAACTCCACCTCAATATCTCCATCTCAACATGCTCCATCTCAGCAGTGAAACAGTCAAGGCAGATACTCGATTCTCAAACAAACATCTTTCTTTTCCTTCATACAGAAGGCGATTTAATCTCTCTTTCCTTTCTAGGAAAAAAACTCAAAATAGAAACCTCTTAACAACAGGACTTTGTTTTAAAGTAAGAAAAACCGTATCACCTACCTATGCCAAAATGGATGAGATTGAAAACATGCCCAACAGTATAGAATGTGGAATGCAGTGCTTTGCTCAGAGACGCACCCCTACGAGCCAGGCAGTGTCATCAGTGAAGCCCCGGGGTGATCTGATATCAAAGCTGGAAGATCTGGTGTCAAACGCAGCCAGTTATCCTCAAGATCAGCATTAGTCACATAAGTTAACGCCTTTCAAGGGCTCCAGTTTCTGGACAAACTCCTGGAAGTCTACCAAGATAGCTGGGAAACTCATTTGTTCAGCAAAGCAACCATTGTTCTCCATCAGATCCAAGACAGTGACGTGTAAGACTTAAGAAAACCGCATCTTCTCCGATAAGAAGCTTGTTCTTAGCAACACCATGAGATTCAATGTGGGAGACTCTTCTCTGTTAGGACTGCTTAGATTCATGAGGAAGTGCAGACCCAACAGCAAACAGTTCTCTGTAGCTGGCCACTCTAGCCATGGACTGGAGGACAAGAATGGTTTTCCAGAAAGAATCCATCTTGACCATCTTCCCGATCAAGTTAGGAAGACCAGAATGGGTCGCTTTGCTTGCAGAGTTCTGTTCTACCACTTAGCAACACAACTTATGGAGGTGGGTTTGTGTAACCAAGATAGTAAATGATTTTTAAGCTCTCCTGAGTCCTCACTGTGGGAAGCAGTATATTAGTTTTGTATGCATACCTATTGAATTTAGGCATTTAAAAAAATGAGTACTTGCTAGCCTTTTCAAAACATTATGTATGTTCTGACGTTCAAGGGAGAGGAAAAGAACCTCAAATAGCTGAGTCTTTGACGCTATAATTTGGAATTTGAGAGGAAATTCTCTCCTGTGAGCTTGTTTAAAGGAGTGTTTGGACTTTGGGCAACCATGGCAAACCTATCCTGAAGAGTTTGTTTTCAAGAGGGTGTTTATGAACGTGTGTGTTGAAGGACGCTCTCATCTGCTTTCTTTCACTGAGCCGTAAGTCTCCTAAGAGTGAGACCTTGATTCCCACAGTTCGTTTTCTCTCGTTTGTTCCTGTTTATTACTGGTCTTCTCTGGGAATCTAGAGTAGAGCTTGCGTTTCAGTAAACACCAGGTGAGAGAATAAATGAATGAATGTCGGAATCTGAGACTTCTGTGCTGTGTGATTGACACACAATGCTGGGGAGCTCAGCCAGCCCCAGGGGGTTTTGGGTAGAAACCATGGTGGTTTATCCCAGGGTACATACCTTGGTTGTCCCTTTTTTGTGTCTGAGTTGTGTTTCTCGAAGCTTAACTAGTCTCTTTCCTTTAGACGTAAACAGTGAAACCACGATGTTTTCATGGCATGTACTTTAAAGAAACGGAAGCTTGTCCTGGTCCTTTAATGACCCCAGCCACCTACTTTAGACAACAGATGAGGTAGGCAACCAAGACATCTTGATTCAGTTGGTACAGAAAAACACCCCAGGCAAATATTCCCAGAGGCCAGAGAATCAGTGCCCAGGGCTTTCTGAAGCCCCTTCTGCTCCTCTGCAGGATGGAGAGTTGAATGGAATTTGACAAGGTTGATCTACTGGGTCTGTCTCTGTTAGACTAGTCTGGAACTCTTGCCCCACTTTCCCCCAGGTCCCACAAGAAGCACTACATGAATGAGCTTTCATGGTTAGCGCTGAATTCTACTGATTTGAGGCCAGTGACAAGGTGGTTCTTCATTCCGACCAAGATGGCAGACAGAGGCCAAAGGGGTCCCTACCCAAGAGAGCCTGGGCTCGGAGCATCTCAGGAATACGTTTTATGGCCTCTTATTAGGCCTGAATACACTCAGGTAGATGAACTAATAGATCTGCTGCCATTCCTATTAAATTACCAAAGGACTAGCTTACTCTGGGTGTCGGTACCTCAGGACAGCCCGGTATGTCCACAGACATTAAGTGGAGATTACTGAATATGCAGTGACCTGCGAGGCCTGGTTTTCCTGGTATTTCTCAGTTTTAATAGTAAATTTCTCAAGTCTCAGAAAAGTCCACGTTAAGGTCAAACTGAGAAAGCCAGTTACTTTAAACACAGTAACAGGCTGGGTGGACGCTAGAGTGCCTATGGCAAAGCTGTGTGGTCTATTAGTTGTGTGGTTACCCACCCGATGTTTAGGACCCACAGGCAGCCAGCAAACAGATTGTCTAGCAAAACGATCAGGATATTTTGAACTGCTTAACTTTATTTTTTCAAAATATCTGTTTGAAAAAATCAGTTAATACAAAATTGAAAGGTAACTAGAAAAAATATAAAAATAAAATAAGAAACATGGCAAGTGATTTCTACATATTAGAACCATGGACGGTGTCCCTTCTTCAAATTGTTCGTTAAGTGTCTTGCTTCAGACATACTGGTCTATTAATACCAAGTAGGCAAGGGGAGAAACCAAATATTTTGGTATGCAGAGATAACTCAGGAAGGAAGGGAGGGAGGGAGGGAGGGAGGGAGGGAGGGAGGGAGGGAGGGAGGAAGGAAGGAAGGAAGGAAGGAAGGAAGGAAGGAAGGAAGGAAGGAAGGAAGGAAGGAAAACCGTAGTGGGGGAAAAGATGACCCAAATTAATGTCTCTTCCTTTCAAAATGGAGAAAAGAGATTTGTGCATAGTCAGCCCACCGTTGAGTGATTCTGCTGTAAATTCACCCTGTGCATTCAGAAATCCCCTCAATGAAATGCGAGAGGAGAATGCACAGCCTACAGTCTCGAAGCATATTTAATATGCTGTTTTTACAGCCGCCGCTGCTTTCAAAGAACTTTAACCCCGTTGTGTAAATGCGTCACCAGGAACATACCCGGGTTGTCATGGCAACAACCTCAGTGCAAGGCCCTTTGCTCTGCTGAGCGGGTGTCAGCTTTCAGCCTCCCCTTGCATTCCAGGCTGGCATCCACCCCAGGCTACAGCTCAGACTTCATTAGAGAGGCCCAGATGAAGGACACTGAAAGAATCCTCGGGCAATTCCGAGAACCGCGGGGCGGCTTTCCATCCACACACCTGAAGGGCCGAGCTGAGAAAGAACCCAGACGGAAGGAGCGAGCTAAGCAAGGTCTCTCTGGTCTGTTCCTTAGAGAACCACCCACCATCCCCAGACCCAGCGGCCTTTCCCTGGCTAATTTTAGGCACATGCATTGTCTAAGCTGGAAGAGACAACATCTCAGCTGCTACCTGGAAGAGTATTGCAAGTATCACATGACCTGTCGTTGGTCCAGGTGCAAGGCCAGCTCTTGCGGGCAGCTCAAAAGCTTACAGAAATGTTAAGGATCCTCAAGGAAAACACAGTAATAGGTTGGCTGAGTCCTGCTGCCTGGTAAATGTTTTCTAAAGATATTGGGTTTTATTTTAGTTTTTGGTTTTTTTTTTTATTTTTAATTTCATTTTACACTCCAACCCCGTTCTCCCTCCCATTCCTCTCCCTACCCTCCACCCCCACCCCCAACCCTCCCCCATTCACTCCTCCCAACGGGTAAGGGCTCCCATGGGGAATCAACAAAGTCTGGCACATTAAATTGGGGCAGGACCAAACTCCTGAGCACAGCATCCACCATAGGGAGTGGGCCCCAGCAAACTAGCCATGCACCAGCTATCCTGATCCTATTGCCAGGAACCCCTCAGGTAGACCAAGCTTCACCACACATGGAGGGCCTAGTTCGGTCCCATGGAGGCTCCACAGCTGGTGGTCTAGAGTTTATGAGTTTCCACTATCTCGGTTCAGCTGTCTCTGTAGAGTTCCCCTTCATGATCTTGATCTCCCTTGCTCTTGTATCCCCCCTCCCTCTGTTTGGATTTCGGGAGCTCGGCCTGGTGATTGGTTGTGAATCTGCCTCTGATTCTGTCAGTTACTGGACGAGGGCTCTATGATGATAGTTGGGATAGTCACCAATCTGATTGCAGGGGAAGGCCAGTTCGGGCTCCCTGGGGCCATCCTTGTGGATTCTTGGGAATTTCCCTAACACCAGGCTTCTCCCGAACCCCATAGAGGTTCTCTCTACCAAGATCTCTCTTATCATTACTCTTCCACTCCAAAGATATTCTAACGATTGACTTTACACAGCAATATGTTCAAAGAGGTGCTCTAGGAAATAATGACTTTAAAAGGAAGGCTTGATAGGCAAGTGGTTCTTGAAATGCATTGGAAAAGGGGAACAAAATGACTGTTAGCTTGGCTAGCCACTGTAGGCAGAAAATTATCATCAAACGCTTCTGAAATAGCTGGGTTCTAGGAGCTTCCATGGACTCGTGGGTTGTATTCGTGATCCTCTGACACATTTTTAAATTTCAACCTAGGAAAGTTTGTTTAATAAAAGTTACACACCTGTGATTTATCTGAAGAAAGCAACCTCATTTATTGTACAAGGAATGTTCCTGAATCATCCTCACCAAACGGACCAGAAATCTGAAGGAAAGTGTAAATTCAACCATCGGAGTAGAAGGGAACTAAAGCTTCTGCAGATCCCTCCTCACGGGAGTGACAGAAAGGGCTTCCAGCAGACTCCCAAACCCGTGCACAGGAGACCTGAAGGGTGTGAAAACCTACGTTTAAGAAACCCATCAAAGTAGGAGGGAACGATGAGCCGGCCTTGAGTTGCTTTGTGCATGTAAAAGTTCTCATTCGCTCAGTCAGCCGTCTATGGAGCACACAGATGAGGTGACACAGCCCCCGTTCTGGCCCACAGTGGGTCCCAGTCTGTAACTGACATCCCCTGTTCTCTTCAGCCTTGCCCTGGAGTGTAGGCAGACCCCGGGTCCTCATTTGGTGCGTGAATATGCAGGCTTGTTTTGTGATATTTTTCTCTGTGTGTTTCTACTCTAACAAAATTCCTTAAGATGAGTTGTGTTGTTTTAAATAAAAAAAAAAAAACCTCTGACTTAATGAAATTGCCTCCAGGAAGACTTTAGTGGGCACCCAGGAACTGCGGCGTGGCCACTGGTGACCCACTTTGCCATGACTGCATTTGTGTTCTTTTTATGAACACGTTTTCTCTTTCTTCGATGTGGCCCAGAAGGTCAGTATTTGGTGGAGAACAAAGGGACGCCACGGTTAAGGTTCCTGGAAACCATGTGAAATAAGTACTATTGCACAGCTCTGAAATGTTAATCAAACATGTCAGTTGTCCTCTGTTTAAATAGCTAAGCGTGGTTCTGTGCTCATCTTCCCTGGAGAGAGAGCAGACTGAGCTGCTGCGGAAGAAAACGCTGGGGCGTTGGAAGTCTCCCCAGGCTGACGAGGGGACATGACTACAGGACACAGTGGAGCGACAGCACAGGTTGGTCAGGACTGGGAGACTAGGTGACTAGGGACTCCAGGTGAGGACGGGGTGGGGGCATGAGACCAGGAGACCATGTACACAGAATATGATCTGTCACCCACGTAGCTCACACTTTCTTGTCCCCCTTTGCCATACTAGCTGGGAACGGGCTGAGTTATCCTGTAGTTACAAATGGGCCTGTCGACGACTTCAACCTGCAATTTCACTGAGTTTCAGTTTCCTGCAATCCCTGCCTAAAAATATTAAGTTCAAAAAATCTTAAATGTCTAAATTATTTCACATTTCTAACTTAGAATGTCCCAAAGGGGCTTAGCTTTCACCACCCTGAGTGTGAAATCAGATTAACTGTGAACATTTGATTTGGATAAAGGAAAATATTCAGAAGGAAGGAAAACACCCCCTTAGATAATTTACTTGCAATTCAAACAAAAATCATAATCAGACATATTAAAAGTTAAGGTCCTGAACATAAAGATTGCTAATATTTATTCATAACTTTTGTGCCCAAAGCCTGTTTTTCTCCAGAACATCTTTGAAGTTTCAGTATTAGTTTAGTTCCAGCTCTTTCACAGATATCTTTTAAGTTGATGAAATGCAGTAACGAGACATCTGCGTACACACAGACACACGGCATCTGCGACATCCACAAGTGCTAACCAACATGACTATGGAGGTTCCTGACCTGAATGCTGGAGTTTTCCCACCTGTGACCTGACCACAGAAAAGAGTCTGTAGAGCGTCCCACTCAGCAACACCAAATAAAACACAGATTTGCACATCCCAAGTTCAGAGAAAATCTCACGCTCACTTCGGGTGAGAGAGTGTTCTGTGGTTATTCCTTTGCTTGAAATAAGTCAAAAGTTTCATCAACAAAATTTGAATACGATTATTTAGCTCTTGACAGAAAACCCAGGAGGCAGTAACCAACCTCTCTCTCAATTCCAAGGATGATGTGTTTGTACAGAGGAGAAAGGAGCTGGTATAGAACCAGGCGGGCTCTACAGAGTTCCTGGATCTGCATCCAGTGGTGGCTAATGCCACATAAACTAACTCCACATAATCTGAGTCAGTTACAAGGCCCAGAACCACTGAGTTTTAGTTTCTTTGTTTAAAAAAAAAATCCCTTGCAAGTCCTGTGTTACTGATGCCCCTGCTAGCACAGCCGGTGCCATGGGGGAAATGCTAATGACTCAGCCAAAAGCAATCGGGAATCCAGATTTGAAAACGCTCAGCAGCAATTTGTTTCATTCCGCTCGTGTTTCTCTTTTTATATATGCACGGTAATTCATAGTACCCCCACATGACTGAGAAAATTCAAATGAGATGTTTGTTAAATACAAAAAGAGAATTCCGAGTGCTTAGGAAGCCTGGTGCCAGAATGCTGCTGGAAGCCCCTGCCTTTGCCTTGGCAGTGCTTGCTTTGAATCTGAAATGTGCCACACAGGCTAATGCTTTGAATGCTTGGCCCTCATCGGGTGCTGCCCTTGTGGGAGGCTGTGGAGCCTTCAGGAAGTGGGGCTTGCATGGCAGAAGTAGGCCACTGAGGGTTGGCCTCAAAAGGTTACAGACCGGCCCTGGCTCCTGCCATTTCATCCGCTGCTTCATCATCCATGGCATGAAGAACCTCATAAGCTCCCTAAGTAATGGCCTGACCTTCCCTCCAAGACTTCAGACAGGAGTTGACCCCCTGAAACTATGACTCCTTTCTCAAGTTCTTTCTGTCAAGTGTCATAGCCTCCAAGGCCCAGCACCACCACGTTTTAGTTTCTGTGTTAAAAAAAAAAAAATCCCTTGCAAGTCCTGTATTATCAGTGTCCTTGTTAGCACAGCTGTGGCTATGGGGAAAATGAGAACGACTTAGTCAAAAGCAACTGGAAATAAAATTCTCACTAGCAGCTAGTACTGTGATCCCCAAAGAAAGCTTCACATTCCAATCACTGGTGACTTTGTGTTGATGAACACAGAGCACCCAGTGTGTATGAGGTACAGTGTTAAACATTTGTTGTTACCTTTCTTGGTAGTAGGTTTCTGGATGCTTAATTATTTTGCTCAGAATCTTTGTTTTCTAAGCTGTCCACATCGGATACTTAATTCAATTTAACGCTTCGTTCCACAGCTCCCCTGGAACCTGCAGCAGGCCTACACAAACCAAGAGTATGCTCTGATCATGTGACAAGGAGTTTGTGGACACACAGCAGCCACCGTCCAGTGATGCGGGATTAAGTGAAACAGATGGGCAACTCTGAGCAATTATCTCTGCAGAGTACGGCAGGGTGGACTCCCAGCTGCCCTCAGTAGCGGAAGGCTTAGCACAGAGCCAATGGCGGGTAGAACGGTATTTCACTTGTACTTTAATGAATAAAATTTGTTTGAGGATCAGAAAAGTAAAACAGTCACACTTATAGACCAGGCAGCAATAACACACACCTTTAATCCCAGTAGCCACACTAGCTTGCCACAGAAACCAGGCGGTAGTGGTGCACGCCTTTAATGCAGAACTAGAGAGGATTATAAGATGGGAGGAGACAGCTCTCAGACACAGTCTCACTCTGAAATCTTAGGAGCAAGATCACCATTTCGGACTGAGGTAGTGATAAGAGCCAGTGGCTGTTTTGCTTCTCTGACCTTCAGGTTGAACCCCAATTTCTCTCTCTGTTTTTATTAATCATGCCAGAGGGTCCTCTCCCTGCCCTCCTCCTTCCCACCCCTTTACCCTTTTCTGGAATCACTGCCCAGATAGACCACTTCCATAGGGTTGCTGCTTTAGCTTCTGCTTACTCAGAAATATAAGGTTCTGACCTTTGGTAAGAAGTCATTGAGAGCCAAAGATCTAGCTCAGTTGGTAGAGCGTTTGCCTAACACACAGGGAACTCTCTGGGCATGGTGTCCCATGCCAGGCCATCTCTCCAGCAGTCACATTCTTAACTGTGACTCACCCGGGTGAAGCTATAGCTGTGCACTGTATCCAGATGCTTCAGTCAGCAGTCACACACCTGGCAACAGCCACTGGGAATATCACAGACCGTAAAGTTCCCCTTGACTAATGGCATCGCCCTATTTGATTAGAGCACAATGTATTCTCACACACTTGTGCTAATGGTGGCATAAGCAAACCTACTGAATTCCAGCTGAGTAAAAGCTCAGCATGGTAGATCATGGACAGCCCAGAATCCAGACAATGACATATAAGCGCTACTGGCTTATTTACTTACAGCCTCATGTATTTTCTAGTTGCTTTAGAGTACTCAACTTCTGCTATGAAAACACATGCTGGACCACATAACAATCCATCATGGCACCCCAACAGCAGCCTCAGAGGAGACTCAAGGTAGTGGAAACACAGAAACCACTGCTCTGTGTACAGGTTATGGAGGAGCCAACAAGATGGTTCGTCTAGAGCAGGCAGACGGCTAAGGGCTGCACAGCAGAACCAAGGGACCAGAGACGGAACACCATGTTCCGTGACAGCTGTGCTGGGAACTATTTGATACTGGTGATGAGGGCCTCTGTGGGTCTGGGACAGAAATGGAAGAGAAGATGGGATACATGTGGGCACAAGGCAGTTTTATCTAGTGTGTTCCTCTAACACAAAGTCTGCTCTGATGGGCTGGCCCAAAGTTCCCCACATTTGAATGAATTTGAACATTTTAAGAGATTGGCAAATAACTGATATTCAAGAAGGTTAAGTAAGAAAATCAGACACAAGATGGGGATTCGGGGTACACTCATCTCAGGGATAGGAAGAAGAGGTGGCACTTACATGGCTTGGGGATCACTAGGAGCCTCTAGGGACAGTTATGACACCTTTCAGTCACCTTCTCTGACCCTGGGAAACTCCTACTCCTTGAAGATTCCTGAATGGCAGAGACGCCACCTACCTTAGAGTTTGGAAGTGTAGAGAGTCCCTCCCCAGCCACCTTTGCCAGTTGGTAGCAAAGATCCTTGTGATCTAGGCTCTTGGAAAGAATGTTTTCTGCTCCACTGGAACATTTTGCCATGAACTTCAAACACCTATGAGCAAGCATGCACACGTCCTCCAGCAGAAAATACTCCCTGTGGATTCTCCGCCAGGACCCACCAGCAATCATCATGTTGCCAATGCTGCCTCTGCAGCCTTTGCTCCCTCCTCTCTGGACCTTCTCACCTGCTTCTTTCTCTGCGGCTTTCTTTTTTTTTTTTTTCTCTAATGCAGATCTCAAACATGGTGTTATTTCACCTGCTAACGCCTTGGCATTCTAGTTTGCCATAGGAACTCTACAAGGAGATGGCCTTCGTGTCAAATTACCCTAAACAGCGTTCACAGTCATTCTAAACTGAGTGACACTCAGCTGTGTATGATGCCCCTGTTGTCTTTCACCTCCATCACCATCCATGGGAAACCCTCCAGTTGCCTCCCACAAGTCTTTCCATCAACGCCAGCCCCCTCTCACTTGTTTCAGACCACTGATTTGCTAGGGAGACAGTTCATTTACCCCTAAAACCCAATATCCTTGCTATAAATTTCTTCTCTGCTTAAATCAGCCAGGATGGACTTCACTTGACTGCAACTAAGAATTTCAATGGAAAGACAAGCCTTCCAGCTCAGCAGTTTCGCAGAGGAGGAAATTGAGGTTCAGAGGGGTTAAGAAATGTGTGAAGTTTTTAAAGCTGCTGGTGTCTCTGCTGCTGCTGGTGTCTCTGCTGGAGCTGAAACTGAAAGCTCTGGCTTCCCCTCCCTTTCCTTCCCCCTCTTCTCTCAGCTCACCTCCCCCTCTGTATACTGAAGCTCTTCCCATCCCCTTCCCACAATCCCAACTTCACTTTCACAGTGGCAATGCTGGGGATGGAGCACCTGGGTCATCACTGCCGGCAGCTGTGTCTGTCTCACTCCTGAAACCTCCGGCAGAGAGCAAGAAAAGGGCTCGGTGCGTACTGGCTTTATTACAGCCCACTACAGTGCTGCCAGAACACAGGTGCAGGTGTGGGTATTCATAAATGTGCTTTATGAATGTCTTTATTGGAAATGCAGCCCAGACCAGTCCAAGCACCCAGGAACTTGCTAGAAGACACCTCCGCAAGACTGAGTCAGAAACCAGTGGTGGAGGCAGCTCCTAAATGATACTCACGCCCGACTCAATTTGAAAGTGCACATTTCTGTCAATTCCTATGAACATTCAATCTCCAAATCCAAGACTATTTGCTGGTCTCAACCCTTCCTCAAAGGACCCCCACTCTACACGCTCAGGGCTCTTCCTCAGCAGAAGCCGTTTGCCTGCCCTTGAGTTTTCTCGCAGACTCCAGCATTTAGCAAAACACCATTCCTTCTGGAAGTCGTAATCTAATCTCTCCTTCTTTTAGTTTTAGCACTGGTTTTTAGTGCTATCAGCAGAAAACTTGGATTTTAGAAAATAGCTCAAAACGATGCTCAGATCTTCAGAAACACCCTGAAAGCAGGCGTTCACCCGAGAACCGGATGAAGCTTTCTGTCCCTGGCCTGGCCCCTGGTTCCAACCAGCTGTGCAGACTAATGGGGACATAGGAGGAACACAGACATTTTGAGGAGGCGGGGAGTTAAATAGGGTCCTGACTACTGAACAAGGAGAAAGCTTAAACCTTGTGCTGTTTCTTCATGGCATGGGAAGTCCCATTTATCCGCTGTCACCACACCCCTGTGTCTTTTCATGTAGCCTTCTGCCGAAATACCCATCCGTGGCTTTTTACACAATCTTTCCCATGATGAGTAAAGGTAGACACGTAGCTCATTGCGATGCTGGCCTGTTACATGTCCCTGAAGCTGGGCAGTGTCTGTCCGGTCATCTCCAGGGTAGCCCTGGGCACCAGAATCAGATATGAGCAGGCCCAGGTCATCTGATGTTGGTGGCCAACTCTCAGTGTGTTCTTGGATTTCTGTTCAGCCCCAACCCTGCAGCCACATTAATTGTGGCCTTTTGGGGACACAGAGAAAAGCTGCAGGGCCATTCTTTGAAAGACGCCATCTGTTCTTCCTCTCCGGAACCTTCTTGGACAGAGGGATGCTCATGAATCATTTTACACTTCTCTTCTTGACCAGTTTAGAGTCCATCCTCCAAATTTCCCACCAATGAGAAGTGGGCAGATCTCACTATACTATGTCATATGGCAGCTATGTGGCATGTACACACATACACACACAGAGACACTGCTTTCCCCTCCACCCCCGTTTTCCCTTCAAAAAGTTAATAAAATTCTCCCATAGCAACCAACTCAGCCAACACAGATTTTACACGGTAGAAACACTGGACATTTCTGGGAAGGGTTTATCCCATAATGTTTGGACTTTAGAGTTTGTGTCGGGTCACGTCTTATCCACAACATCGCTCCACTTCATTAAATGGAGAGGAATTGTATCCCCAGAGTTACACAAACAAGCTGCTCTTTAACAGAGGCAGCGATCTGAGCCCAAGCCCTCCTTCTTGGAGCCTGGAGAGGTAGGCTGGCGGGAGACTGAGGTCTTTACAAAGTGAGCAGGCACTGATGCGTGTGCCAAGATGCCTGGCCTCGGAGAACAATAAAAGGAAACTCTTTATCCCCCACCTTTGCTGGCTTTCTCCATTCCTTTTAGGGCTGTCATGGACTCTTAACGTGATATAAGGAGGCGCCCGAGGATCGTTTGCTGCTCTTGGCATGGGAACAGTGAGAGGCTCTGTTTGCCATCAATCTCCCATCTCTCCGTCACTCCTTCTCACCAGGCTCCAGAGTGAAAGACGAGAATGCTCCAATCTCACATACTAAACCATAACTAATTATTATTAGATCGGTTTTCGCTTTCTCCCAGCCCAAATGTCAAATGCAAAAGTCTTAATTTACGGGTTCCAGCAGGCCTCCTGCCAGGGTGGGAAGGAGACAGGATGCTCCCAGGGACTACCCAAGCTTAATTGGCTGTAGGAGGGGCTAGAGATATGGCTCAGTGGCTTAGAGTACTGACCGCTCTCCTAAAAGACGCAGGTTTGATTCCCAGCATGCACATGGTGACTCTTACCCATCAGTAACTCTAAGTCCAAGAGGTTCACCTCCCCCTTCTGGCCTCCATGGGTACTGCATGCATGAGGTATATAGATATACACACATCAGGCAAGATGCACATACACATCAAACAAATAAACAAATCTTTGAAAAAAAAAGATATTCAACAAGGGAAATGCCAACTAAAATCATAATATTCTATTTCATGGTCACCAAAAAGATCAAAGCTATCCTTAGGAGGCAGATTCTAAGAAAGAAAGTACCATCAATTTAGAGAATTATGGGTCAGTGTGAATCTGCTCAATGTGAAAAAATACGAAGAAATCTTATAATGACCTTAGTTCTTGTGAATGGAGATTGTTTGTTAAACTCTGAGATACCACAATGCTAGAATTAAGGAAATAACGCTAGAATTAAGGAAGGACTAGGGAGGCAATGGTTCCCCAAACTCTCCCTGGGTTAGTACTGCCGTAAGTCCAGTCAGTGAAATTCACTAAATTCATGGTCGAGAGTCAGACATTCTCACCTCATAGCTGAGAAAACTGAGGTGTGAATGTTTTAGTTAACTTGAACAAGCCAAGTCTAAGACAAATGACTTAAATCCAGGCAGCTATTCCCAGATAGTTGAGTGCTGCTGTTGTTTCGTTGACATAGGATCTCAGTATGCAGCCTGACTGGTCTGGACTCTGAGATCCTCCTCCCTCAGCCTCTGAACTGATGGCGGTACAGGTATGCACCACTTGAGGCCACATGACTGGTCACGCAGGACAGCAGACAGGGACGAGTGCTTGGACCAGAAGGGACTGTGCTAAAATGGCCAAAGGCTGTCCCCAGGGGTTGTCTCTCACCAACCATGTCTCCTGCTGCAAAAGACCACAGCTGCCCCCAAATAGCACGGCTGGTTGGGGAACATGTGTTGAACACAGGAGCCTACAAGGGACATTTCACATTCCGGCGGTAATGGGCACTAAGCTGCAAAGCGCTGCCCACGCGCGAGTTTTATTAAACTAGTTCAGAAAGATGCTGAGAGGTTTGAAAAAGATGAAAGAACACACGAAAAACCTTTTTAAAATGCTGAAGAGATAGCTCAATGGTTAAGGGTATCTGCTCTTCCAAAGAATTCAAGTTCAGTGCCCAGCACCCATCAGGTGACTCACAGCCACACATAACCCCAGGTGCAGGACGTCCGGCACACTTTCTTGACCTGCATGGGCACACGCATAATCTACACACAAATAGACACATACCTAAACATATAAACAAAAATAAATCTTAAGAAACATGTTTAAAAATGAAGCCAAATGTCATGCTGGTAGACTACTTGTGTGTGTTGTCTAAAGCAGGGGCGACACAATGCCTGGGCCACACTGGCCGGTGAGGACCGTTTTCCTGGCACACTGCCATGCCCTCTTGTTTGTATGCAGCTACAGTCTCTTCTGGGTTTCAGGAGTCAAGTGGTTGAAGTACAATCTACATGGCATGCGAGGTCTAAAGCACTCTGTCTTTCTCTTCTCTTTACAGAAAATGTGTGCTAGGCCCTGACCTAAACACATGGAAAAACAATCACCCTGAAGGAAGTACTAACCAAAGAGTGGCTTACAGCTTCCACAGTGGTCCCACCTTGCCGACTGAACAACCACACTTCCTTCATTAGGCACTGGTCATGCATGTGACTTCCTATCCTGAAAATGTCATATAAAGGACCAGTTTTACCCCCGAAATGGTTAATTAAGAGGGAGCTTCCCAGATCTTAATTGCATCATTTCCTTTATGAAAATCAGTACAATAAGTAAGATGTGTTCACAGCACTGTGCAGATGACCACATTTAAAGGGTTGGCTTGGACTGATGGTTTGTTGGCCCTGTCGCTTCTGACCTGAGCTGATGTGCAGCTGTGATATAGCAGGGGCAGTGCGGAGCAGAGCAACAGCTTTCCTCCATGGCTAGGACAAGAGAAAAAGGCAGAGGAAGAGAGAGGAGCTCCACATCCTCTCATGCCGCACTGAGCTAAGAGCCATCTATTAGGCTGTGTCTCTCAGTGTTGCTGTGCCCCCGAGGAGCACCCCTGTGGAAACCATGACTTCAGCTAAGTCCCTTGCTCTCAAGACCCAGCCCAAGCACTGCCTGCTCAGGCCAGAGATTCATGGCGTCTGCCATACTTCCCTTCTACCCAGCATTCTGCTCTGTCTCCTCCGCCCGCCTAAGGGCTGCCCTATCAAAAGGCCAAGGCAGACTCTTTATTCAACCAATGAAAACAACACATCCTACTCCAAGAATTGATGCTGGGTGTGCAACAGGAGGTCACCTCATTTCCAGAAGCAAGCATGAGGCTGTGGTTTTACAAACTTAGAGGAAAAGCAGAAAGACCAGGAGCACATGAATAAATGTGCTAAATCTAATTTTATCAAGATTTTCAAAAGCTATTTTTCCTGTAGGTCACTGTTAAAAAGAAGTCAAATAAAAATGAGATACATCAAGGTAGACCACCAAGTAACAACACCCATTGCCAAGCCTAATGTCCTGAGTTTTATTCCTGGGACCAGCATGGTGGAAAAAGATAACTGATTCTTGCTAGTTGCCTTCTGACCTCCACACATGTGGTATGACACAGACACACACACACATACACAAACACACAAACACACACAAATACTTTAAAAAGGTCTTATTTTTTTTAAATGGAAAAGAAAATATTTATGTTTGCTAAGAACATGCTTAGATCTAGGATGTATTAGAATTTCTCATAAGTAAATGTACAATACAGTAAAAAAGATAGAATCTCTTAAAGCTGAAAATGAAAAGGGAATCATTTTTGTAAAGAGGGAGAGACAGAAAAAGACAAAAAGAAGATGCATAAATGATTAACAAGCTCACAGAAATGCATTCAGCAACTTAAAATATTGGGAAAAAGACAATGTAGATCCGTTACGTTAGCAGTTAGCCGTGCCTTGCCAACGGAGTGGCTGGGTAAGCATGTGTGTTGGCACAGGCAGGGAAACCGGAGTGCCCAGCACTGTGGTGGGCCTACAACATTTTGTAACTAATCTTAAAAAGAGTTATGTGTTCAACACACATTCGCTGTATGATCCAGCAGTCCCACTCCTAAATATTTATCCCAGGACCATGAAAAAAAATGTCTTTACAAAGACTTGTTCAGATAGTTGATTAAATAGCCAGAATAGCTATTTAATATTCCTCAGAATAGCCAGAAACTAAAATCAGCCTAAATGACCACCCACAGCTGAGGGTGTACATCAGGGTGCTGTGTGAGACTTTTTAGGGAGACAGGAGCAGATATCTATCTATTCACCCTAAAAGACACACTAAGTAATAATCCTACTAATCAAAACAAAACAATGATGTTGTTGGGGTCACCCACAAGAGTATGATTGTGGGTCACCTACATGAGCAGGCAAAACTCAAGGACAACCACATCACCCAAAGCCCACTCTAGAATCGGTTAGTGTTGGATGCTGCACCCCTGGAGCTCCATGCAAAGTTAGAACAATCCTCTTCCATCACCTTGCGGAGGGGCTTGTGGATCCTGCTCATTCCAGCTTTCCTGTACTGGCTGCCTTTGCTTACTTCTGAGTAAGAGCTAACCAATAACAAGCTAGAGCTAATGGGCCAAGTAGTTATTTAATTAATAACAGCATCTGTGTGATCATTTTTAGAATTTGAGTGACCAGAAAACAAACAAGCGGTCCTTCTCACAAAAAAATTTTACACCCACGTGGCCATCTAAAATCCACTTAAAACCTGAGAGAGCTTGAAAAGGAATTCTAGACACTAAAAGTGTAGCCACATTTATTTTCCCAGATGAGTTTTGCTTGCTAGCAGCATGTTGCAGCTCCTTTAAGAGAGGTTTCCCTGATTCAGTGGTAGCAGAAAAAAAGCTGCAGTTTTGAAATGCCAGCTTTCCAGGCTGTGCTGCCAGTGAGAACTCTGACTTTCTGGAGGTCTGGCTATGGAACATTTAAATGAGGTTTGTGCTTAATGGCAACATAGACTGACTGTGTGCCTAAAAATGGGGCTGTGAGCACGGCTCTCAGAGGCAGCAAACAGCTCCGCCATGCTTGACTGGGCAGGGTGAGCAGTAATGCCACAGTTCAAGTTCATAAGATGGGCTTGGCATTTTACGAAGCACTCCTAGACAAAAAAAAATTACAGATACACAATAGGACAGATTCAGACATAGAAGACCTCTAAATGGGTCACAGTGTTGAATAAATGTACGTAGGCTTAGGAGAGAAAAAAATGTATAGAGAGTTATAAAAATAAATGTTTTTTTTTTTAAAAAAAAGTCTTTGAAGAGACAGAGTACAAACATTCATAGATTAAAAGGAATAAAGAAAGAATAAGTCATGGAAAGATAGAATATGCACAGAGAGTCTGAATTATGTATGTTATTACGTTTTCTTTGAATTTTTTGACTGTGAAGGAGCTAAGTACAGAGAGATAGTTCATTGTATGGGCTGCTAAGCTAAACCACTATATATATCTTAAAGGTATCTTGATTTCAAAATATGGATCTAAAGATATATTGCTTTGGAAAAGAGGTTCTTCTTTTGTTTCCACAGAGGATGAGAACCTGTGGAATCCTTCCAGACTGATGTGGTTTGATGGACCAAGATCCCCCCAAAAAGGTTGCCATGAACACTCCCAAAAATTACTTTGCCCAGCAAAATGCAGGACACAGTTTGAAGAGAACTAGGCCCATATTCCCAAATGTTGTTTATAAATGTTTCTTCACATTTAAAGAGAGATATGCTATAGAGATTTGCATTGGTATGGGTCTTGGTTTACTGATACAAATTTAAGGTCAATTTTGTTATACTGTGTATATGTATTTCTGTTCTTGATTAAGGTATTGTGTTTGTCCAGCTCATTTAAAAATGTAATGTATAATTAAGAAATATAGGTTAATATATAATCATTTATAATAGTCAAGCTAGAAGTCACGTTACTTAGATTTTCTAGATGTACAGAGATGTATTTCAGATGAATAAGCATTCTTCAAACCTTTCAAAGACTACAGAATATGTCATTTAAGATGTTTTAAGAATTTAGAACTTTTCATGACAGTGAGACACTTCTGTCCTGGCAGCACCAATCTACTTCAAGAGGAAGATGGGCATTGAAGAGGCTCCTTATGGAATTGGTTAGTCATTTGGGCAAGAAACTGCTCTTGCCTGGACTGCTTGATGGGATGCTATATGAGCTGGAAATGCAGGTCCTGCAGGGAAATGACTGCTGAACTTGCCTAAAGGTGAGATGGTCCTTCAGGGTTCCTGCTTCATGAAAGAGTTGTCAGACATTCGGCAGGTCACAGAAGAAAGTGACTGACAAACTGCCAATATAGGTGGAACTGTCTTTGAAATTTTCTGCAAAGGAACAGAGCTGGGCGGAGAAAACTAAACTGAATCCTGGGAGAAAGAAGGTGGAATCAGAGAGAAGCCATGGAGCCTCCACCAGAGACAGACATGCTGAAACTTTGCTTGGAGTCCATGACAATGTGATGATGCACAGATTAATGGAGATTAATCGATTAATTAATGGATTAAATTAAGATGTAAGAGTTAGCCAGATATATGCTTAAGATATTGACCAAAAAGTATTACAAATAATGTAGTTTCTGTGTGATTATTTCAGGGCTGAGCAGCCGGGAACCAACAAGTGGCCTCCTCCAACACTTATCAGCTATTATCTTATAACTTGTTCAAACCAAATTCAAAGTCATTAAGACAGGGAAAAATGGATTTACATTTTCTCAAAGGAAAAGAAAAACCACATCCTCCAGGCTGACATTGTTGCTCTCACGTCAGCCCACCAGCTACCATCAACTCCTGTATTTTCTCATTTATGTCCCAGAACCATCACTGTAGACAGATATCCTTCATTCTTCCTCTGCAGAGGGAGACAGAGCTGCAGCTGAGGAAGGCCCCAGCTGTAGTCAGGTGGTTGAGGTTGAAAGCCAGGCTGTGGGTTCATGGTGCTGAACCTCTTCTACACTCAGCCCTGTTCCGCCCCTGTCCAATGCCCACTCCAGTTCCCATGAAAAAGCCATTTCAAAGGCTGTGAAAAGGAACTGTTCTAGGAGCCAAAGTTTAGAAAAAGCAAAATCCAATGACCGACCAACTGTTCCTGGCCACTTGCCTGGGCGAAGCAGATGCCACTGATTGGGCAGCAGAGAGTTTGTGCCTGTGCAAAGGAGGTGGTTCAGGAACATCTGTGGCTCAGCTGTCCGTTGGATGTCCTCGCGTGGCCTCCTTCAGTGGCCTCCTCATGTGGCCTCTAGGAAACAGCACCAGCCCTTCACTGTTTCCTGGGCAATGTGATTAGCACATCAAGAGAAAACTCAAGACTCCTCTTTTCTGGTGACCCTCTCCTTACTCGTATTTAAACCATAATAAACCCCCAGCCCCATCCTGGCCTGGATTTCTGGACAGTGTAAAGTTTTTGTTGGGGATGAAAGCCATGCTGAATTTCAGATTTTTGTACTCAGATCTCTTTATTGATTAGCACAGGTTGCTTTGGGAGAAAAAGGTGGGTTCTAGAGGAATAGCTTGGGAAAGGCCCCAGAAAATGCGCGTCACAGAGAAGTAAAAGCTGATTGGAATAATGACTGAGAGGTGACAGTCACCTGGTACTAGTGCGTGCACACCACCGTAGTACTGGTGTAGTGACCGAGAAGTGACGGCTGCCTGGCACTAGTGTGTGCACACTACTGTAGTACTGGTGTAGTGACCGAGAAGTGACGGCTGCCTGGCACTAGTGTGTGCACACTACTGTAGTACTGGTGTAGTGACCGAGAAGTGACGGCTGCCTGGCACTAGTGTGTGCACACTACTGTAGTACTGGAGTAGTGACCGAGTGATAATGGCCTCCTGATACTAGTGTGTGCACACCACTGTAGTACTGGTGTAGTGACCAAGTGATGATGACCTCCTAGTACTAGTGTGTGCACACCACTGTAGTACTGGTGTAGTGACTGAGAGGTGAGGGCTGCCTAACACTAGTGCGTGCACACCACCGTCCCTCTCTGAGCCCCGCACGAGCATCGGCTGACCTGGAGATGACCCTGACTCGGACACTGACTCTTATGATCCTATTTTTTCAGTTCCATCAGGCTTTCCAGAGACAGGATGCCCAGATCCACTGCATCTTCAGAGCTAGGACGTCCTTAAAGGATGGAGCTGCATTAGTAGTGGTGAGGTGGCTCTGTGGGCTGACATCCTGTCGAGCAGAGCTCAGTCCTGGGTCCCATAGTGTGGAAGCAGAGAATCATGTCGTCCTTGGACCTCCCCACAGGTGCACCATGCTACATACACACCTACACACACACACACACACACATCTCCATAGGTACACCATGTTACATGCACACCTACACACTCACATACATACACACACACAGGTTTACCATGTTACATGTACACCAATACACAAATGCCCACATGTACACACATCTACCCACAGGTGCACCACGTTACATGCACATCTACACACACACACACACACACACACACACACACATCCCCACAGGTGCACCATGCTACATACACACCTACACACACATACATACATCCCCACAGGTGCACCATGCTACATACACACCTACACACACACACACACACACACATACATCCCCACAGGTGCACCATGTTACATGCACACCTACACACACACACATACATCCCCACAGGTGCACCATGTTACATGCACACCTACACACATGCGTGTACACACACACACACATACATCCCCACAGGTATGCCATGTTACATGCACAATTACACACACATATACACATTCCTACTGGTGCACCATGCTCTACATGCACACCTACACACACATGTACACACACACAAAATAATTTAAACAGAAAATTATAAAAAAAACTATAATAATTCAGGCATATGTGGGGAGCCCTAGATATCACAAGAACAAACATCTAAATGTAACTAGTACATTGTTCTTCAAGTGACCTCCCACCACTGGGAACGGAAGATCTGTGCTGGCTGTCTCAGATCCCAAGGGGAAGGGAAGGGACTCGCACGTAGCACGCAGTGTCTACAGACAGGGATAGAGACCAAGCCAGACGCAGCTAACCTCAGACTCTCTTTACGTGCAAAAGGCGTAGCTAGTCTCAGGTCAAAACCAGGCATCTGGTCATCACCTTGAAATGTGTTGAAAATTTCAAGTACATCTCTTTTCATAACTTGTATAAACCTCAATCTAGACAGGAAGTCCTACAGGGTCACTGGAAGTGGTACCTGGTTCCTCTGTGCCAGCCCAGAACGCCTAAGGAATGCCTGGGAAAGAAACAGCCTGCTGTGTGTGTTGTGTGTGTGTGTGGGGGGGGGGGGGTTCACGCCACCAAACCAGACTGGGCTATTCAGACATGCAGAGGGGCCTTGCTGACTTTATGAGATCATCTGGGTGCGACGCCACCGCCCCTTCGAAAGTACAGGATTTTAGAATTATCCCACGAATGCTTGTAAACCTAAAAACATTTTTTTTTCGAATATCAAGTTTTAAAAAACCATTTCCAAGAATCCCATCACTTGTGCCCACGTCGAAGGCTCTGGCAGAGCTGGTGTGGGCAGCTCCAGCCACATGGAGAGCCCTGACTCGGCTTCATCAGCCTGCCTGCGAATCCATTATGTCATCCTTCCCCGAGTTTGGGCTCCCAAGCCCCCAGACCACCCACGCTGGCAGCCCATTCTCTCCTGCGTCGCCAGGGAGAGACCTGCCTTTATAAATGGTTCGAGGTCGGAACAGAGGCCTGGCCTGAATTGTTACACAGAAGCGCTGCTGGCAGCGGCGCTAAGCATTTGGACGTGTGGGCGCGGTGATTTTGAACTTTGAAACTCTCTTTAAGGCTCAGTGGAAAGCCTGTGCGTGGCGAGAGGCAGGGGGCTTTTAAGGGTGGGCCTGAAAAATCTGAAACACAACAGCAAACCGGGTTGAGGAAATACTAAATAAGAGATAAGGGGGATTAATAAATAAGAAGCACGCAGTTCTGGGTTTAATGCCCAGCACTACCACCACCAGGAAGAAAGAGGGAAAAGGTGGAACTCTTTTTGACACAGTCCTGCCTGGGTAACCAGATATCAGATTCCCATTTAGGATTTTCTTTTTCCTGCTGATTAGTCATTAGCAGAGGGAAATTGGGGTGTCTGTGGAGGAATGCTCAGGTTCCCGAGAGGGTTCACAACAGCAACAATATACTCCCCCTCCAAAACAATTTTCAAGCATAGAAAACTGGAGCTCTTGAAGCACTGGATAATTTTTGCCAATCTGCAGCCGCAGAAAAGAAAGAGGCACATTTGAGGGCACAGAGTGAAGGGCACCACCAAGGCCTGAGCCGTGTGTTCATCTAAACCTGCAACAGGGGGCCCTAGTACTGGTGTCTGCTGGACGGTGTGGGGGGCCCAGAGGCTACTTCCCCTGAGGAAGCAGGAGAGGGAGGCAGTCTCCGCTTGCCGGACAAAGGTCCTTCAGGTGCCCAGAGGAAGTTGAGTCACTGGGATCACGAGCTAGAAAAGATTATGGAAACTTTGTCTCTCTGCTACACCACATGCTCCCTGTCCTGATGTCTGTCTTGCTCCAGGTCCCGAGTGATGGAATCATGGATCGAAGCACTATAAAACCATGAACCAAAGTAAACTTTTACCCCTCATAAGTTAAGTGTCTCACGGATTATGCCACAGCGATTGAAAACTCATTAACGTAATACATATGTTACATATTACATAAATGATTACATATTTGTGTACATACATATGTAAATATGTGTACAGATGTGTGTATGTGGGGGTACATCCCTATCAATAACTCATCTTAGGAATCTGGAACCAGCCAGTGACCTTTGTCACTGGTCTTGAGTACTGAAGAGTTAGCTAGTCTCAGAGAAGTGTCTGACCTACGGCACAAGCTGGGTTGCTAAACATGCTTTTAGACCGAAGGCACAAGAAACATATTTTGAGACCTCTCTGCCAGTTCCAGACAAATGCGTATTGTCATTGAGGCAGGAAAATCAATAGACTGAGCCTCAGTGTGATAAGAAAAGGTAAAAAGGCTGGCGGGCACCAATTTCCAAGCCTGCATACTGTGGACACAGTAAAGGCCTGCAGAAGAGAAGAAGACACAGATAACAACATAAAGATATTTCAGCTGAGCAGATGAAACTGGCTTGTGAGAACATGGGTGCCACGGGTGGGAGGCCTCAGAGGGTCCACAGGGAGAAGAAGATTTCACCAGGTTGTGGTGAAAAAAAAGAGAAAGAAAAACCATCAGAAAGTTTGTGAATAGGCCAAATGCTGCCTGCCTGGCACGGCCTCCTTCTCCCACCACCACCAGTCTGGCATGCTCTCTCTCCTCCCACTGCTAACAACCTCCAGTCTTACATGGAAGTCACCATCTCCCCAGCCCACGTGGTCTGTGCTGTGCTGGATACTCAGGAGACACCTGTCACTGTGATCTAGTCTCCTGGCCATGCCTATCGACTCAAGGTGAGCATGGCACACCTGTCATTGCTGTGGTCTAGTCTTTTGGCCATACCTGTCACTCCAGGGTGGGCATGGGACACCTGTCTGTCGCTGGGGTCTAGTCTCTTGACCATGCCTATCGGCCCAGGGTGGCATGCCACCTGACAAATGCATCCGTTTGACTTTCGAAACTCTTACTAGGAAAGCTGGGACAGAAGAATTCTGTCTTCCCCGAATTGTCAGAGTGGAGGTGTGAGCCTGAACCAGCACTAGCCATTTTGTTGTTAAAAGAGAATCCACAGTGCCGGACATAGCCCAGAGCTTCTTAAAGAAATGAGCCTGGGCCCCAGGATGAGCTAAGTCGTGAGCTCAGCTGTACAGGTGACTCAGAAGAGTCTGCTCTCTCTCTGCACCTCAGTGCTGTCACCTGAAAGATGGACCACAGATGAGAAGTCGCGGTAATCCCACCGCCTTTCCAACCTGCCAGCTGTATCACTAAGGTTACCAGTAGTTTAACACAGACTCCGTCTGGCCTGGAAAAGCATTCTCCCTCCAGGACAGTTCACAGCTTTGCTGCAGATCTGATGCGTCTGTAGATGCTAGTAGCCCAGAGAATAATAAAGTGTTAAGTTAGAGATTCACAGCTATCTGGACGCAAACCACTCAGTAAGTCCTCCATACACAGAACTGCAAGGCCAAGAGAACGAGAGACACATTGCCTTTGTCTTGAAGGGACTCCCGTTTTGGCAACACAAACACTTGGATTACTGAGTATAGTCACACAAGGGTGTGTACTGAACTTGGAGACTGCCTTGCATACAGTGTCACCTATGTGGCAGCCTAGGGAAGCAAACAGGTAAACAAGCAAACAAACAAAACCTATTTTGTAAAGAGCAAGGTGTTGGGCAGTAAGTAGTCCCTGATCCTGACTGCACAAAGAGAGTCTGTGGGAAGGGAGGACCCATAGCTGCCCCAGGGTCATCTCTGGAAAGAGACACAGAGACACAGACACTGTTGACAGCTCGTCTGGGGTGGTGGAGAAGGGGATTTTTATCTAGTGCTTACACCCTTTGTCCTTTTTCATTTTTCTCCCGTGAGAGCATCTTACCATCTCATCACAACTTTTGAAAGTCAGTCATTATGAAGTGGTTGGTTCTGAATTCTCCAGCCTCATGGAGGTGAGCCTCCCCTCGCCCAGGCTAATAACTAAATGCACCCCAGGCTCCGCGAGCCGAGTGTTTGCCTACTGTGCAGGTTTATCCGCATCAAAGCATAAATAGTTCATGGCGGTGCTTCCGGGTAATCCCAGCTCTTGGGAGGCAGAGGCAGGAAAATGAGAAAGTTCCGGGTCAGCCTTGGCTATCTGGTGGCCTCTAGGGCAGCTGAGGCTACTTGATACCCTGTTTAAAGACAAAACAAACAAAAATCCAGAAAAGGTGTGTAAATGTTACTCAGTCGAAGACTGAAAGAAAAGTACTCGAGAGAGGAAGACAGACAAGGCAAAGGAGACAGCTGTTCGCTCAGAACCTGAGAATGTGGCACAGTCGAAGCATGGAAGGTCATTAAAAAAATGACAAGAGCTCTACGTGACATTGCAGGAAGGGAGATGGTGTTCTCCACAGCAGGACTTCCCGTGAGCCACGACACCTTTCTACCGGCCCCAGATAACCTCCACAGTCCTATGAAGGACATGATGGGAAACACTGACAGGCCTCCTTGCCCCTACAGACACACACATGTGCCCTGGTCCAGAACACGGTGGCCTCCACTTCCCTCTTCTCCTGTCTTTCTAGTATCCCAGCCCTTGCTAAATTAGGACCTGGGATTGCTTATGTTGTGAAGTATCTTGTGTCTGCTCTTGGTGTTTAGCCACGTTTCCCCACACTGTGAATGAATAAGCTCCACTCCACTCTAACGTCCAGTCTCTTTGGTCATGACTTTTGAGCACTCAAGGTGAGTGTCCATCTGTGTCAGGTCTTCTCAGGACTAGGCCAGCCTGGTGCAGGGGCACAAGCCTTCAATCTCAGCACTCAGGAGGCGCAATCCTCAGCCTGCGAATTCTAGGCCAGTCGCTCAAATGGTGAGATGCTGTTCAAAAAATAAAACAAGACCGCCACCAAAAATAAAAAATAAACATTATATATATGAAGCTCACTGTTACCAAATATGTTTTTCCGCACAGCTGATCGACCAGAATCCTTTGTTACCTTCACTTCCGAAACCATCCTTCACCATTTTCATGAGTTTGTCCTCTGAGTTAATTTTGCCACTAACTTTCCAAGTTCAAAAGAATGAAACCTCTGGAACTTTTCTTGGAACTGCGTTTAGTGTATAAAACATGAGGCAGAATTGGGCACTTTTTGCTATTATAAATATTTAAGTTCATTTAACAATGAGCTTGCAAGACGCTAATCCCTCTCTTTTTAAGAGAAAATAATAACACATTATTTTAATAGATATGTATTTAGAAAAGTACATGGAAACAGCTTAACTATCTACCTGTCCCCCTTGTGTTACCTCTGTGTGTCCCCATGTGCCCTCATGTGTCCCAACCCCCGTGTGCCTCCATGTGACTCCCACGTCCAAATCGACTCTTTGTCACAGGTCTCGGTCAAATGACAAGCACAGAGCAGCAGGGATTCCATGACACCTGCTAAGATACAAGGTCCCCAAACCCCGCCATATTCCTAATACGGCCCCATTTGAGTCAGTGACTCTACAGCAAGCCACGCCGACCATCTACATTCCAAACCATGTGAGATTTTTATTGCTCTTCTTGCAAGGGTATTCCCTCCACAGAACTCCAGGATAACATCTGAATCCTGGAGTACCACCTGCAAACAGCTGGCCTGTATACTAAGTTTTTTGTGGAATGCTAAGATTGTCCAAAGGAGACAGGGAAACAGCTCAGCTTCCCACTCCGCAAACGGACAGGCTGAGAGTGCGGGGTCTCTCTGGGACTCTGTATGACTTCATGGAATGCCATCTGCCAGAGAACATTCGGAAAAGCAAGCAAACTCAGCAGCCGGGTTCCATGGCAACAGCTGGCCAGGCACAGGTGCTGGCCAGGGAAGAACCCTGGTCCCGCGTAAATGTTCCAGAGAGTTCTTTATTATTTTAAACACCACACTCAGAGAGCGCTTAATTTGCTCAGATTCAAAACATTCCCCAAGGGCAGAGTGCAGGGTAAACAGGCTGAGGAGAAAGTCCTGTCCTCCTAATTTTTAATTGGCAAAGCAGAGCTGTTACAAAAGAAAACACTTGATTTCTGACAGCCTTGCTGCCACAAAGCTTGGGAAAGGAGGCTTTGGTGGAAAATACTCAGTTTATCCAGTCACGTGTGGTGCAATCTTTGGTGTTCTAGACAAACTCAGCGTATCTTTCTCGCTCGGTGGGAGGGGTAAGCTCCAGAGAAAAGACTGATCCAGCAGCAGAGGAGGTGGGACCTTCTCTGCAGGAAGCTGCCTCACTAGGGATGCTGAAGCTCCTTCTGGGCTTCTGAGCTCCAAGAATGGGAGTGAAAAAATTCACCCAGAGGTGTAAATCTCAGAGGCTTTGGTGTCCGCTTGACCCAAGAGTGTACCTGAGACCAGGGTGAGGCCCTTGTGCCAGTAAGCCTCTGCTCCCACATACAGGGTTGGCTCGCTCACTCACTCACTCCCTACCTCCTCCAAGCTGCACGCTGGCAGCTGGACACACCCTGATCCTCCAGGCTGTGTTTAAGTGGGGAGATGGACAGGCAGTGACTGACACACTGGGGATCAGTTTCTTCCAAGGCGGCAAGTGGGCGCATACTCAGATTGTAAGATGGCTCCGTTTGTGCCACTCACTGTGCTATTGGAAATAGCTCTGGCCCATGGCTTTAGGGATCAACCTCTGGCACCCCTTTGAGTCGTCCTGGAATAACCCTGTATCCCCAGCTCAGAAAATCCGAGCCTTCTCTGGGACTGTCCCAGCCTTGTCTAGGGCAACAGGCTGTACGTCTGCGTATGGATGATGCTGGTCACCGCCTCCCAGGGAAGAGTAAAGATGAAGCCAACACACAGACAGCACTGTGCTCCAGACAGAGACCACGCAGGCCATCCACATCTGGGGTCTTTCTGTAACCTGAAGATCGGACACACAAGCTCCCTGGTTTTTTTGTTTTGTTTTGTTTTGTTTTGTTTTGTTTTTCGTGTTTCTTGAGCTAACCTGAACCAGGGAGCTGTCACTTGACATTGTGGAAGTGTTGTTTGATATCCATACCAAGACCTGAAAATATGGGCAAGTAAAGGAGCTAGGTATCAGAGAAGAGATGGAGAGGGAAAGGAAGAGGGAGACGGAGGGAGGAAGCTTTCTAGTAAGAGATAGGAGATACGGAGCCATAGTTAACAAGACTCAGACTCCCATTCTCCTTACAGAACACACGAGCTGCTCTATTTCTCTATGGCACACACAGAGCCACAACAACAAGGGGTAGGATGTGCAGAAGGGTGAGTAGCCAGGTTCATGGGAACAGTATCCAGTGTGACTGGGGGCGGAGGGGGAGGTGAGCTGACCAGAGATATGTACAGAGGACACTCAGGGCTTGCTTCGCTAGAGCACAGGGAACCTCTGAGGACTGTGAGGTCAGCTGTGCTTCAGTCTGTCACTCTTCACTGACTGCAGGACTGTGGTCACCAGCCAAGCCTTTCCTTTCTGAGGGCTCTGCTCACTGGCAGGCACCTCTGACACTCTGTGGGGAGAGTAGGAAAGCATCCCTAGAAGGACTGGGTCAGCCAACATCTGTGCCAGTGAGAGCCAGAGAGCCTCTAGCATGGGGGCTGAAGCAGCAAGATGAGAGACACAGCAAGCTTCCCGTGGTGTACGCCCAGGACCGAAGGTCCCAGCCTCGTCTGTGGAGAAAAAGCGCTGGGCAACGGAAGGGTGACTACAGGCACTGTTTTCTGTCATTATCTGGGCCTTTTTTTTATTATAATTATAATTGTTTGTTGAGAGAACCCCAGCTGAGACCACACTTTCACCAAACATTTCTCAAAACCAGAAAAGCATTGTGTGCTGGCCTGCAGACTGCTAAGGGTACAAAAAAACAAACAAACAAAAACAACTTCTCTTGAATCTGTAACAATAAACATTTGTATATTAGATACTTTAAAAAATGTATTTATTTGTATTTGTACGTGTCTGCATGTGTGCATGTTCACCACGTGTGCCTGGGACCCTCAGAGTCTTGAAGAGGATTTCAGGTCCTCTAGAACTGGAGCACAGACACTTGTGAGGTGTCCTGGCAGACAGAACCCCAGTTCTCTGCAAGAGCAGCAAGTGATCTTCACTGCTGAGCCATCTCCCCAGCCACTGCTGGAAATTTTAGTGAAAGTGTGTCCTATAACCCATTTATAGATAAAGATTTTAATACCAACTAAAAATGATTCCCTGGCTAATGGCATTGCCAAGCTTAATCTGGTAGACTGGGCCACTGTTATGGTTTTTTTTTACTTTTAGTATGTTACCAGTCTTTCAATATGTGCATACAGGTGTGTGAACACATCCGTGTGTATGTATCCATGTGCATGCATGGAAGGTAAGTGGATATCTATTTTCATTATTTCTGTCTTCTTTGTCAAACTCACAAACGTTACTTTTCTTTACACAACCATCAGAAGAACAACTGTATTTTAATTATGGCATCAAATTTTCATTTTACATTGGTTCTTCCATTGTGAAAAGACACAGAACAGAAGTAAGAAGTCCAAGCACAGGAAAGTGAAGGAAAGGCTGGGGAGACGGTAACCAGAAGCTGAATGGGATGATGGAAAATTCAGTGTAAGTAATAGAAAAACATGGGTTTTTGTTCAGTATCACATAAATTCCCAGAGGGCAATAGTTTTCTAGCTACTTAAAAATACTGGTCAAGATCTACCGTGAACAAACGCTGTCCATCTTAGGGGCAATATAGAGCTGCATCTCTGACTCTACAGACTTTAGATGGTTCCCAGCACCTCACAGCGTCTCCCAGAGAAGCAGTCTGGAGGGGCTCAAGATAGAGCTCAGTTGGTGGAGTGCCTGGAAGCACGTGGGAAGCCCTGGGCACCGTCCCCAGCACCAGCACCGTACAAAATGGCACGGTGGTCAAGGTCTCAGCACTTGTGAAGCACAAATTCTCATTAGTCTTAATAATAAAACCCAGAGTCAGATACAGCAGTTAATGCTGAAGATCAGAGAAGCAACGCACCAGCCTCTAGAGAGCTCTTTTTACCTCTACCAATGCCCGTGTCAAAGGAGCGATCCTGTCCTCAGACTGTCTCCTCAGACTCCATCCTCAGACTGCAACTGTCTCCACCAAACCTTACACTGAGCTCCTGTCTCCTCCTGCCTTATATTCCTCTATCTGCCCAGCCATATCACTCCTGTCTCCACCTCCCTAGTGCTGGAATTAAAGGCGTGGAATCCCAAATACTGGGATCACATTTGTGTGAGCTCTGTTTCTCTTTTAGACTGAGTCAATCGCCTGTAACCCAGGGTGGCCTTGAACTAGCAGGGATCCCTCCGCCTCTGTCTCCCTGGATTGAAAGTGTGTACCACCACTCCCTGTCCTCTGGTGGCTTGACTCTGCACTCTGATCTTCAGGCAATCTGTATTTGTCAAAACATAAACAACATGTCACTAAACAGTGACATTTGGATGGTGGAAGCAGGATCCTCTGCTACCCAGTGAGTGCAAAGACAGTCTACAATATGTGGGACAATGTTCTTAAAAGGAAACAAACTCAACAGTCTCTCGGTTTCTGATCTCTCTCCCCTAACAGAGGAAGGTCTGACCTAGCACATAGAGGTGAGGCACAGATGTCTCCAGAGACCTGAGCCTCAGTCACAAAACAAATATTCAAGCTATTTCCCTGCCCCCTTCGTGAAAGGCCTTCTTCCTCTTCATAGAGGGTTAGTGACTCTAGCCACATCTCCGCAGGATGCTCAGAACTAATCTTTTGCAGAGGTCTACTGTGTCCCTTTCTAGGTAGACTTCCCTAGAGAAATGATGGCCTGTTCTTCAGACGTATTTAATCCCCCACTTCCTGTCTGAGAACAGTGAGTGTTCGTAGCTTGAAGAAATGAAGAACCAGCTTCCTATCTCTATTCACCAGGTTTGCAGCATCGTGAGGGCCTGGTCTCTCTGCTGCCAGCTTGCATGACAGTCCATGTCTTGGCTGCAAGCAGTTACTCGGTTTTACTTCCCTTTGTTCACGCTCATACCCACGAGCAAGCCAACTCCCTTGATAAGGAAAGTAGGGGGGGTATGCCAGTGAGGACAACAGTCCTGGCAGAGAAATGTGTGACGTGAGAGCCAGTGGCCAGAACAAACTCAAGCACAGACCGAGAGCTGAGGAAGAGGCAGAAGGCGCTGCTGCCAGATGAGAACAGGGCCGTAGATCACAGAGGCAAATAATTCATATCCCACAGGACCTGCAGGAGACTGATCTCAGGACAGCTCAGCCTTCCCCAGGAATAAATACCCATAACCCAAGACGCTCAAGTCCCTAAATAGGAAACGGCATAGTACTTATGGACACACTACACGCATGCCCACACTCTGCGCAGTCTCTAGGTAATGCAGAAAACAGGGTCGTGCAAATGCCCTCCCAACGGTTGTCAGGAGTACATAAGTTCGAGAATGGCGAAATTTAAGATCTGCACAGTGCCCAACAGCTGCCCCCCTTTCAATATTTTGATCCTTGGTTGGTGAATATGCAGACTATTTAAAACACGTGCCATGGGCTCCCAGCAACACTCTTCAATTCCCAGAATTCTCAGCTTCTGCTATTGAAATGAATCATGAAAAAGCAACAATAATCAGTAGCCAGGCATGATTTGTGAGTTCTCATTTCTTGAAGGGCATCCATGTGGGCATGAGACAGTTTGCACTCCTAGTGCAGAGCCCCACTGAGGTGTAGCCCAGCTACGGCTCCCATCACAACGCTAAGCCTGTTGGATGAATCTGCCAGACTGATGGTTAGCCATTAACTATCAATTCGAAACAACCTAGCAATCTAAAAAGAGGCTATCAATGAGAGCTTGTCTACCTTGAGTTGACTGTGGGATTTTCTGGGAGGTATAGTACCTTAATTCAATGAATAGGAGAAGGCCCAGTCCATTTTGGGTAGCAACATTCCCTAGGCAGTGGTTCTGAACCACTAAAGAACAGAGATATTGCCCTGACCACATCTAACATGCGTGTGTGAATGCATTTTCTCTGCTTTGAATTGTGCCTGTCATGTGACCAGGTGTCTTGGGCTGTGGCTGTCATGTGACCAGGTGTCTTGGGCTGTGGCTGTCATGTGACCAGTGTCTTGGGCTGTGGCTGTCATGTGACCAGTGTCTTGGGCTCCTGTTGCTGTGTCTTCCCCACCATGGCAGAACTGCAGCCTGGAACTGTGAGCTGGAATGAACCCCTTCCTCTCCCAAGCTGCTTTTTCTGGAGATATTTCACCATAGCAGCAGAAATGAAATTAGGAGAGTATGATTAAATGGGAATTTCTATTTAAGGTAATTTATAACAGCAGCAATTATATAATTTCTTAAAAGGAAACAAACTGGGTACCAGATGTTACACAAGTCTCTTTTCACTACAGCTAAAACCAAAGAAGCTAAGACCCCCATGCTTAAGTATTTAACAATACAGATAAATGCTCGAAACACCAAGTGAGCGTCTGATGACCCAACAGCAGGCCATGGAACATTGTTCAGCACCACCTCTGACTGGGAAAAGATAGAGTGTGGGAGGCAACCGTCTACAATACTGATATCTGTGTTGTCACTGAGAAGTAGCCTTCGCTCATCCTTTCTTCCAATTCTTTAAAAGTGAGCATGTCCTATCGTTACAGTTGGGAAGAAGAAAGCGCAGGGAATATTGACAAGAGCTTGTGTTTCCCAGGGCAGGAAGCAGCCCTGCCCTGGCTGCTCATCGGGAGCAAACATGGCTGATGCCCCTGAGGATGACAGAAACAATCCTTTCTGCGGGAGGTTTGTCGGCCCTTGTCTCCGAGAAGGCGGCGCCGGCACAGATGTGCTTGCTGCTCTTGTTTTCTTCTGCTTTGCAAGCCTGAGTATTTGGGAGTTTGGCCCAAAGCGCCAAATTCCAGTCACCCTGCCCCAACCCGGGAGCCTCTTGCGTCTGTGAAACGCAAGCTGTGGCTCCCGAGGGAGAAGACGCTGCTCGCTTCCTGCCTCCTGGAAGAGCACTGAGCCATGTGCGCGGATTCTCTCGCCACTCTGGCCGGAAAATGCGGGTGGCTGGGAGAAGCTGCCAGACGTCTGCAGTAGCTGGTCGCTGTCTCGGGAAAATAAATGTATTTTTCCTCTCCAGAAGCTGCAGATGAGTGGAAGAGGGTGTCTTCACTGCCACCCCCACACCCTGAAAGAGTTGCAGATTTACTGAGAATTTGAGAAGAGGAAATGAGGAATAGTCACAGTCAGTGTCTGCACTGGTGTGAGCTTCTCTTTAACCCCTCTATGTCCTTGCAGATGGAAAATCTTTTGGAATGTCCCCGACAACTGTTCAGTTAGATTTTTCTGGGGACCCAGGTTCTATACTCACCTTTCAACAAGATTTGTGGTTGACCCGGATGCTTATTAGGGACTAAGAGTGGCCTCTGCAGTGACATGCCAAAGAGTGGTTATATCTAGAAAAGCAATGGCCTTCAAGCATCCAGTTGGGGTGTCTATAGCTCAGTGATGGAGCATTTGACTTGCAGCATAGGGACCTGTACTTGTCCCATATTAAAAAAAAAAAAAACAAAGAAAATGCTAGGTGATGTGGCAATATTCAAATCTTAGTACTGGGGAGGCATATCATGGAGACCTGTGGGGCTCTCTGGACAATCAGTCCAGCCTGTCAGGTGAGTGCCCAGCTAGAGGGAGACTTTGCCTCAACTTTTTAAAAAAATAATAATAATAATAAAATAAGGTAGGCAAGGCAGCATCTAAACATTGCCCTGGATGTGGTTCTCCAAGTTCTACACACATGTCAACACATATAGTTGTGCACATGCACCCGCATCTCACATACACACATTCTCATGAGTGTGGTACCGTAGCCCTCAGGACGGTCATGAGTTCAAGTCTAGTCAGTGCTACATATGGAGACCTTGTCTCTGAACAAAACACAGAACTGAGGATCTGCTCATTAGACTAAGAGCGTTCGCTGCTCCTCCAGAGGCCTCAGGTTGGATTGCTCGTAAGCACCTGTAACTGCAGTTTCAGGGGCCTGATGCAAAACAAATAAACCTTTAAAAAAAAAACTACATAGAACACTAGCAGCAGAGGTTTACTTTAGGCAGCCTTGTCATTATTTTTGAAAAGACTACCTTCTTGGCTAGAAAACGTTATATGGACTATTATTTCACTTCATTCATAAATCTGAATCAAACGCTGAACTAACTCAAAGGCAGACCCAGTCACAGACACAGGCCACCATATAACTTGGTCAGGCAAGCTGGACCACGCTCAGGGAAGGTGGGAGCAGGAAACAGTCCCTTTGGTGACCAAATGCCTCTTGCATATTAACCACATATGTTGACTTTGTGTGGGGAACTGGAGAGTCCAAGCCCCACAAACATGAAGGTCAACAGACACTTGGCAGACGTTCATGCTGAATTAAATTAAGCAAGCCCAGGGTTGGGAAGGATATAGCTCAGTTGGCGGAATACACGCAGCTCTGGGTTTGATCCCTAGCACTGCACTACATACACAGACTGAAGGGGCACTCACACTCAAACCTCATACTCAGGAGGTAGAGCCAAGATCAGAAGTTCAAGGCCATCCCCAGCTGCCTAGCAAGTTGGGCAGTGTGGGCTACAGGAGACTTTTTCTCCAATGAAATAAACAATTAGACAAATTTAATTTAGTGAGCATGTGCTCATATCTTCATCTTCCTACGCTACTATCCTTACAGGTCAGGAGGAGGACTGTTCTGACTTGGAAGCAGGGGTTTGCCCCTTACCCAGCTATGGAGATCCCCAGTGCTCCCTTCACACAGAATGATCCTGATTCTGAGGCTCAATCATTGGGTCACCTGATCTGAAAGTCGAGAAAGGAATTCTGTTGTACTTCTCCAAACATGAGACAATCTGGGCTCTCCCGCATGCTGGAGCCTCCTGGTTTAGCAAGCTCTCAGCTGAACCCTGGAAGCTATTCCCTCCTTCCTCTTCCCCTTTCCTACCACTTCCACCTACGAGCTACGTTAACCCTTTCAGTTCCTGGTGCCCGAGAAGCAACGCAGTCGCGGTATGTCACTGCTCACTTTGCAGCATGCCATCTTTATTCCCCAATTACCCCAGTAACCTAAAGCAGAGGGAAAGGCACGAGAGTGACAGTGGCCATCTGGAATGCATAACATGGACAGATCTGCAATGTATTACATGGTCTGCAAAGTGGCTGGGCCCATTCCAGGGAGCTCAGATGGACTTCAAAGTCTGGCCGCACATCAGTGGGACTGCCGATCGACTCTGATATTTAAAGTGGGTGTACGTGAATGAATTTATTACACTTTTTATCATCTGGGCTCAGATGGGGAAACAGGATCATAGGCAAGTTTGCCTTTTTAATTTCATGCCGCACTTTCCCCTTAGATTTTAGGGGTTTTTTTTTTTTCCTTCTTAATGTGGTACTGTTTCTTGACTTTCTTCATTTGGACTGCCACATACCTTTCTTATCTCTGCTACGTGACGGAAAATGGGCTGGCGTGTATGGACAGTGTGCTGGATAGGGTCTTCTAATTGTGGGATGTTTTGCAGGAAGGGTCTCAGTTCCAGTACATATAGCTTCATGCAAGTCCATGGACTCTTGCCCTGTCTGTCACTCGCTCATTTTCTCTCTGCTCTCCCTTGCTCCCCACGTCAAAGGTGGAGACCTGGTTTCTACTGCATGACATTTATTTCTATAGCCGAATCTCGCTGTCAGTGGAATTCCCTAAGACAATTACGAGTCCAGCCTGGACTCTGATGCTACCTGGAGACCTTGATCTGCATCCTGCTGGCGGAAACTCCCTTCAGGAAGGCACAAGGTCCATTCTCCAGGGTCGACAGCCTCCAGATACCTTTGAGAAGCAAGCATCTTCTCACTTGGGCAAACTCGGTTGCTTTCAGCTCTCGACCTTGACCCTCAAAGAACCTGAGCGAATGTGGTTCTGTGTCAGTTGCACAGTATATGCCTGCCCCCTTCTGCCCCCAGAGCAGTCTGCCCCTCTCTGTCCCCCAGAGCAGCCCGCCCCCCTCTGCCCCCCAGAGCAGCCTGCACCCCTCTGCCCCCAGAGCAGCCTACACCCCTCTGCCTCCCCAGAGCAGTCTGCACCCCTCTGCCCCCCAGAGCAGTGGGCCCCTGTGTCTGGTCTCCAGACCGTCCTCTGTTGGTGTCTTTGGGGACTAGGACAAGAGTAAATGTTTTTCATATGCACGTAAAGGTTAGGAGCAGGCCCAAAAGACTGGGCCAATCTTATCACAAGAACCTCTAGCTATCACTTCTCTTCCCTGTGCCAAACGTGCATTTGAATTCTTTTGGATTTATATGTTGATTAAATTATTACAGCGTGGCCGAAATCCCTATGAAAGCATTCATTGTGAAAAACAGTATGGCGGCTCCTAATGTAGAGTGGAGGCCCACGGCACAACACACCCTCTTATGAGCACACACAGATGGGAAAAGGGATCAGCACATCATGAGGAAGGCTGGGCTCCAGCTCAAGCACCACTGTCACTGTTTCAACCAGCTTTCAGTCACTGTGACGGAAAGCCAAGAAAGTCAGCTTAAGAGGAGGGAGGGAAGGTCAATTCGGCTCCCAGCTCCAGAGATTTCAGTACAGTCACGTGACTCCATTGTTCTGGAGTCTGGTGAGACGGAAAACTTTGCAAAATGTAGGTGAAAGCTGCTCACACTGTGACAGCCGAGAAGCAGGAGAAGATCCGAGTACCTTCTTCAAGGACAAGCCCTGATGACGTCATGTTCTTTCTGGTAGACCTAAGCCGGGCCCTGGTGTGCCATCATGAGTGGAGCTCCCAGAGTCACTGGCCTTTAGGGGACATTGAGTTCAAACCAGAAGCTCAGTACAGTCAAGGCCTTCACAGAATATACAAAAGCATGAGGTGTGTGTGTGTGTGTGTGTGTGTGTGTGTGTCTTTGAATGTGTCTATGTACTTGTGTACGTTGTGAAATATTAATTTAAGATGTGTTACCTTCATTTATGCTGTGGAATATTTGTTTAACGATGCAAAGATGTGTTATATTTGTTTGATTAAATAACATTAACCTAAGATCAGGAGGCTGAGTCAGCAGCTAGCAGACAGGAAGTGGTAGGGAGGAACAGGTGAACCTAGGGTTCTTAGGTGGGGCTGAGCAGAAGGACGTGCTGTCTGGGGGAGACACAAGCTAGGAGAGAAGGTGAGCTACTTGCTAGTCAGCCTCTCTGAGTGGGCAGACTTTTACCTCAACCTTTGCATTCTGAGTTCTATAGAGGGCTAGCAATCTAGATAAAGCTCCCTTTAGTGGCCGTTTAAGAGCCGAGTGCCTGGGGGAACTGAACCGCTACTGGTAGCTGCGAGTTGCAATTGTGGATTATAGCAGTAATGACTTAACAGACAGTCACTGAGTTTAATAAAAATCAACGTTTGGTACCCCACATGGTGCCCCAAAATGTTGTTGCTTATTTTTTACTCTTTACTGCTTGGGGAGCCCGCCATCCAGCTCCGAAATTAATTACACACAGAGACGTTTTCTCTCTTATGAGTGCCCAGCCTTAGCTTGGCTTATTTCTAGCTAGCTTTTCTTATCTTACATTATTCCATCTACCTTTTGCCTCTGGGCTTTTATCTTTCTCTATTTCTGTATTTCTTTACTTCTCACTCCATGGCTTGCTGTGTAGCTGGGTGGCTGCCCCTGTAGTCTTCCTCCTTCCCTTGCTCCTCAATCCTCTCTTCCAAACTTTCTCCTCCTGCCTGCCAGTCCCACCTGTCTTTCCTCCTGCCTGCCTGTTGGCCATTCAGCTCTTCACTAGAATAATCCGGTGTCTTAGACAGGCAAAGTAATACAGCTTCACAGAATTAAATAAACACAACATAAAAGAATGCAACACACCTTTGTATTGTTAAACAAATGTTCTGCACATAAACAAATGAAACACATCTTAAATTAATATTCCACAACACACGCACACACAGACATACACACAACGTCTTATACCTCTGTATGTTCTTTAACTAATACTCTACAATGAGTGTGTGTGTGCAAGTATGTGTTTATTAAGGAGGGGATGTGTTGAAAGCCAGCTTTGACAAAACTTGTACATTCCGGGGTAGAATGAGGATTAGAATTATTAGGAAAAGCAACAGAGATATAGGAGAAATAAGAGACAGAAACACAGAACAGCATTGGTGGGGGGGGACATTCAGTAAATACTGAATCTGCCTTATTCATTCTTCCACACACTTATACACTTCACTCTAAAAGGGGAGGCAACAGGCTTCATTAATATGATGCAAGGAATAAACATGAATCCTCCGACCCTTGGTCCAGGTGGAGTGAATCCACCTCTACATCCAAAAAACTAATTAACCACACCCTAGGTCAGAATCTCTCATTTGTAGCCACATCTGTTGCCAACAACTTTGAGAGAGCACAAATAAGCTCAAACTCTCTGACCTCCAGTCAAGGTAGAACAGGTTCACAGCTCTGTGAGCCCTCACAGGGATGTATATCAAGGCATAAAGGAAACAAGACCTCAAGATCTTGCCACCTAGACCAGCGGGAGTGCCAAGTGGAAGAAGCTGGACCCAGAAAGAAAATCACTGATTTACCTGTGAAATCTTTGACTATGCCAGTCCATACAAGTAAAGAACAGCCAGTAGTTGGCAGGGTGTGGCGGGTGAGACAGGGAGATGGAGATC
Source organism: Myodes glareolus (assembly GCF_982192425.1). Classification (NCBI taxonomy): domain Eukaryota; kingdom Metazoa; phylum Chordata; class Mammalia; order Rodentia; family Cricetidae; genus Myodes; species Myodes glareolus. The sequence goes on along the minus strand of NC_142039.1, from coordinate 75,654,902 downwards.
CAAATCAAAGGGCACACATGTCGGTTAAGAAGGACGAGGTCCAGGGAGTTGATGGAAGTGTGAGGGCTGAAGCAGAGAATGTGTGCCATCTTTTCAAAGGTGTTCTTGCTATGCACACATGTGAGGCTGCACATGCAAATCTGCCCGATGCTCTTGACTGCACACATGTGAGGCTGCACATGCGAATCGGTACGATGTTCTTGACTGCACACATGTGAGGCTGCACATGCGAATCTTTACGATGCTCTTGGCCTCTTTGCTGAGGACAGCCACAGTGGCAGGCTGTCCTGTATCACCAGTGTGTGCAGCAGAGCAAAACAAAGGAAAACTGGAGCATGGACAAAACAAAGAGAACTGAGCTGGAAGCAGAAGGGTCCAATTTGACCATCGGTCTCCCCTCCAGATCCTGGTCCCTTTCCTTCTTGTTTCTTTTTCATATTTGTGTGTGTGTGTGTGTGTGTGTGTGTGTGTGTGTGTGTGTGTGAGAGAGAGAGAGAGAGAGAGAGAGAGAGAGAGAAAGCATGTGTACATGCGTGTACAAGTGTGCTCCTGTAGACATGTGTAGAAAGAAGCCAGAAGGATGGAGGGCCCTTCTCCATCACTCTGCAGACTCAAGTTTCTCATTGTCCCCGGGGCCTCTTGTTTTCTCATCTGTACTGGAAGTCAGGAAGTCCAGGGACTCTCCAATCACCTCCATTCTTGGAGCTGGAATTATAGGTTTGTATGGGAGGGGGAGGAAGAGGAAGAAAAGGAGGAAGAGGTAGAGAAAAAGGAAGGAGATAGAGAAGGAAGGGGGAAGGCAAGTGGGAAGGAGGAAGACAGGAAAGGGGGAAAAAGAATCTTGCAGCATCATAGAAACTCGAGAACAAAGCTCCCAACAAATGCCCCAACTGTTGCTCTTTATATTCACTGTACCTGTAAACATCGACCCCACAGGTTCTTTCCAACATCTAGCCTGTGTTCCGTTCTCCTGATCAGAAAACATTGCCTTCTCCACAGTCTCCCCACCTTGTTTAAGATGACCAGGCACATACAATAGTCACCTTTCCCTTCTTTTCTAATCTCATTTTTTTCTAACACTTCAGCATCTTTAGTTGATGTCTTAGTCCATTCTGTGCTTAGCAGCTGAAGCTGGGCGATTTACGAAGAAGAAGACTGACTCACCGCTGAGGAGGCTGGAGCAGCAGAAGTCAAGGCATCCTGGTGTCTGCTGAGGTCATGTTTTCCTCCAAGATGGAGCCTTGTGTTTCTTTCTCTAGAGAGAAGGGATAAATGTCCACAGCAAAACGTAGAAGGCTGAGAAAGCCTGCTTCTGGAAGGCCTCTGTGCAAGGCAGCAAGCCCACACCTGACAGTGGAGTTCCCGAGGCTAAGGGCCTCTAAAGATCCCAGCTGTCTATATCATCCCAACAGCATTAGATGTCAAGATAAGTTTGAGAGAGGGTGAACACGATACCTACGGCCATCAGTTCGTAGGAGACATAACACTGGACATGCAGAAGAAGAGATACAGGAATCCAAGGCCTTTGAGTCCCGTAGGAAGCAACCTGCTCCAGCCTGCCCATCCCTGTGGTTAGGATCCACCTACATTGCAGTTGTCTGAATGTGACCAAGACGTTAACTTCCTGGGTGTTCACTCCAATGATGCTCCCATCAGGGTCCACAAGGGGTTGGTTGCCTAGGAAGATTGTGGAAAGGAAGCAGAACCACGCCAGGCCTCTCCTCTGTCCCTGGGAGAGCAATCGGTACAATGTGCTGGGTGCACGGTCCAGAACACACCCCATGGCATTTCATCTGAGGGGGGAAAAACATCAAACTGGGACATCTATCATAATACCATAGTGAAGAATCAAAACACCTGCCCCAGTAAGGCATATTTTATAAGAAAAAACATACAAAACAGGAATTTATAATTTTAAAATATTATATCTTCAACACTTTAGGCTGACAACATACAGGGTGCATGGAATGACAAGATGGGTATAAACTGATTACATGGAGAAGCAGAGCAAGCTGGCCTTGCCCATGACACAGGCAGTGAAAGGAATTCACATCTGCATACACCACGCTGGCCCTAGATGCCTCTGTGACTGACAGACGCAGGGGTCACTCCCTCACAGAATGCTCTTCCAGCTCCCACCCCTAGCCCGCTCTGTATACATGAACATGGACTTCTTCCTTTTAGAATCTGCATTTGGGAATTCTCTGGTGATCAAACCCCAAACCTCCTCCTCTCCAACATCCCATCACCTCTGCATGCTGACCCGCTCCTGTAGCAGGGATCACACATGAGTTTACCATCGTTTGCTGCTGTGTAAAGACATAAAACAAAAGATAACAGCATCCACAGGACCAGTCTGCCCTGGTTCACCAGGTAGACTCACCTCCTGCTCTCGGAGGTCCTTGGCATCTCCTACTGTATTTTTCAGGGGTCTATTTAAAACCTTTTAACCCTTCCCCACCTTTAAAAGTCAGCATTTGGTTCTCAACTTGAGGCTAATTTACTTAAAAGAAGAATTTAGAGTTAGAGGTACCAGGAACATTTTGAGAAAACAATTTGAAAGCCAATGACCCTTATAAATATTTTTATACCCAGTAGATGAAAGCAATAAAGATAACACACCTGATAAAATTAGGTCTGTGGAGCTTTATGCTAAGTTAGTGATAAGGAACACTGTGCAATTTGTTATAATTTTCCAGTCTGTGGTCTGTAATGTCCCCTCAGTGAGCTGGCCTTCCTAGTTCATAGACACTAGGGATGAGAGTAACTACCTCCGGAAGACTCTCCAGTCTGTTACGAATGTGAAGACATCCTACAACTACACAGCATAGAATCCCCATCGCACAGCGGAGGAGACACACAGCTGATGTGGGATTCCCCTCTGCATGCTGTGAATATCATTGGTTAATAAAGAAGCTGTTTAGGGCCTGTGATAGGGCAGAACAGAGCTAGGCGGGGAAGACCGAACTGAATGCTGGGAGGAAGAAGGCAGAGTCAGGAGATGCCATGTAGCTGCCAGAGGGGAAAGTCACAAACTGCTAGCTGGAACCTTACTGATAGACCATGATCCTTGTAGTAAAATATAAAATAATGGAAATGGTTTAATTCTAGATGTAAAAGCTAGCTAGCAAGACACTCAAGCTATTGGCCAAACAGTATTGCAAATAATATAGATTCTGTGTGATTATTTCCGGGCTGAGCAGCTGGGAATGAATTGACAGCCTTCTGCCAACAGACAGTTAAAGTTCAGAAAGTCTCTTCCTTTAGGTCATCAGACAGTCAGTCACAATGCCGTGTTTCAAACCAGATATTTCTGATTCCCAGACTCAGACATATCCATGAAGCATCTGCCAAGAATTTTTCTAGCATGTCTGACTCTAGCGAGTAAATTTCTGCTTGACACTATGATCTGAATACCTGTGTAATGAGAAAATGTGCCTTGGGATTTACATAAATCAATGATTCCCCGATGTACATTTTTAATTTTAAAAATATTTATTTATTGGGAATATCATTACCTCACACATATGGAGGCCAGAGGACATTTGAGGAACTCTTTCTTTTCTTCCCCCGTGTGGGTCCTGAGAATGGAGCTCAGGGTCCGCTGCTCACTTGAGCCACCTGATCATCCATTCAGAGCTATCAGCCGTTACAGGCTAGCTGGCTGGCGGGGTCGGGGTCTAATGATCCAGGCGATTCTGGTGTGCAGCCGGAGGTGAGACCCACTGAAATGGACTTCAGCAGTACATCAAACAAACCTGTGCATGTCAAGACTTTCTCCACAAAAAAAAAAAAGATTTATGCTTTTTGAAACTAAATATAGAGATACGCTTTCCATTTTCCCTTCATTATAAGCAACTTTATCTCGTACCTCTTTAATTTCTTCTTGTCCTTTTGAATATAAATTCCCAAGGTGGAAATCATCTGGAAGGACCTGAGTACAGAGGATCGAAGTAATGACACCTCCCTGAGGACTAGCCATGGAGGGTTAACCGCCATGACCATCAGTGCCCTCTCGCTACTTAAGACACTAGGAACCTCCTCCCACCTTTTAGTTCAGTAAGCCGCCTTCTCCATGGTAACTCAGAGAGCCAGGCTTCTTTGGCCTTGCTGTCCTCTAGAGCCTTGACTTTTCTGGTCACTCATACCCCACTGGCAGATGGGGGAGGGAGGAATCCCATTTTATGAGGAAGGAGCTGGAAGCCACCCATTGGGGCCTGAACAACCTTTTTTCTAGAGCTCTACTAGAATCTGATGTGACATGGTGGGGCACCCATAGTTCCAGCAGTTCTGGAGGCTGAGACAAGAAGTTTGCCAAGTCCAGGAGTTTAAGGCCAGCCTGTACAGAGCAAAAGCCAATCTCAAGCACTCCAAAAATTATCAGAATTTGGTCCAAAAGTTGTCTTCACCTGTCTATAAAAAGTATCAAGGCATGTGTTCTTGTGTGTCCAGAGGGAGGATGAACTCAGTTTACCCAGAATGGTCAGTACTGGGGCAACCCTCAAACATGGTACCTAGGCCTAGGTGTAGGGGATAGGGTTGCTAGTAAGAACAGTGGGGCCCCGGTTATTCCTGCTATAATTTTTTTTTTACTGTTTTGTTTCAAAGAAAGGTAAAAGAAGCATTTGGAAACACCTAGGAAGGTCACTGAGGTGCTGCCACATCCAAGAAAGGTAAATGCCTGAACACAACTTGTGAAACCATCAAGGAGATGCGGGATACGAGAACCACCTCAGAGGTGGGCTGAAAACTTAGAATATCTGAGGCACATGGGAGAGGAGAGAGAATTGACCGTGGCTCTCATAGCCCAGGACAGGGCCCCAAGAATACAGTGGTAGCCATACTTAGCATGAGCCCTGGTTGAGGAAAGGGAATGAGATTCATGAAGAGAGGCAGAAGGATGCAAATACACTGGAGAGTACCTGAAACAAAAACCTTCAATTTTGGAGGATGACCAAGAACTTGCACCCCATGGCCACATGCATCTGCTTGGGCCACTTGGTAGTAATTCTTGGTAGGGTGAGGTGGTAAATGACAGATCATTGGCTGAGTGACAGAAAGAGACTTGTCACCTGATTTTAGTGTTTTACCACAGTCATCATTAAACCAAAGCTATGATAACAAACAACCTTTAAGACACAGTTCCATAGAGAATGGGTCCTAGTTTAAAAATGAGAAAAAAATACAGTGGTATGCAGACAAGCATTTAGGTATGTGTTCAGTAATGAGATAACTTGACAGCTGGAACATTCATATATGGATAAATGAGTAGATGATGGATGGATGGATGGATGGATAGATGGATGGATGGATGAATGGATGGATGGATGGATGGATGGATGAATGGATGGATAATGGATGGATGATGGATGGATGATAGATGGATGGATGATGGATGAATGATAGATGGATGGATGATGGATGGATGAGATGTCTGGCTGGATGGATTAATGAGATAATAAATGAGTAGATGTATTAAATGATAATAGATGAATAATTGTGCATGGATGAATGGATGGATGATAAATGCATGGATGAGTAGATAATGGATGGGTGGATGGATGGATGGATGGAAAGAACACGTAAGACTTGTAAGGCTAACACTGATCCTTCAATTCTGTGAAGGATCTTCTGTTATTCTAACAATGTCTCCTTGCTTCACTTTCTCGCTTTTTCTTAAGATAAAAGTAGATAGTGGCTATTTTGAACTTTCAATAAAAACCTGAAACTTTTCATATTCCCGTCGTTCTCATATTTCCACCCCTCCCCACCCCATTTTAAAGCTCTCCTAATCTATAAAAATTAGCCATCTGGCAGTGGCTTTCCCAGAATGCTTCTGGGGGCAGGGTCAGTCTGAGCTGCACTGGCAGAGCCCTTGTGCTGCTGGGCGCACAGCTGAGGCTCAAAGTGCACAAAGCACCTTGTGTCCCATAACAGTGAAAGACGATCCCACCCTAACCCAGAAATTACAGGATTTGCTGCTGAGGACCTTCAAAGACTTCTCAAACGTCCCTTTCTGCTTCTTCTCTTTCATTCTTTTCATTCTCTTGCATGCACCCAGAAGAAAAAAGATTGGGAGAAGAAAAAAACTGTTCTCCAGGTGACATTCCTGCCCCCACTGATAGCCTTTAAGCCCACAATGTCGCCTTCTGACACTGAGCAGAGGTCTGGGTCTTCTGTCACGTGGTCATGGAACTGTTGACCATGACAAATTCTGTCTTCTAAAGAGAGGCCCACAGCTGGCAGATTTTGAGGACAACCGCTCTAGTGCTTCCTTCATGTGAACAGATGACACACACACCAAACTGACGAGAGACAGGCCTTCTGCCTGTGGGGCTATTAGAAGGCTCCTTGACTGAAACTTGTAGAGAAACAATCATTGACTCATGGGGAACTGAAGGCAGCATTGTGAGGCTATGCAGCAATATCCCTAATCATACTGTGTGCCTCCCGCTCATGATGCCAGCATTTTTCAAATGTTTACTGTGGATTCAGCACTTCTGCAAAATACAGAAAAGCAAGAATAGCTCTTCTCTGAGGTTACAGCAAAAAACACTGGATTCCAGATTAGATCCTTGCCCACATGGCATGGAAGCTACATCTAACTTTGCCTAACGGCTGAACAAATTTGAGTGAGTCACTGAGTGCCCTGAGATCTAGATCCATTATCAAAGCACAAAAGGAAAATTTTTACAAAGAGATGCTTTTCTTAGCAAACCGACAGATGAGACTTAAAACCACTTCATGGCCTCACAGGAGAGACTGAATGTTGGGCATTCAGGAGAGACTGAATGTTGGGCATTCAGGAGAGACTGAATGTTGACAACATTCTCTGTCGTCAGGGCTGGCACCCGACTGTCGGTTGGCTTGTGCTCAGGACAGAACCATGTTTCTTAGAATAATAATGTCGGGGTTACTGTTTTGGAGGGAAGATGGCTAAAGTTGTGTCTGCTTTTGTTAGTATTCACTAGAAGTCATAATTTCTCAGGTGAGCTTGTTCCTAAGGTAACTAATAAAGACAGCACCTGCAACTATCCACATTGGAGACCAAACTGAAGCTGCCACCACCATCAGCCTCAATAATCAACACAACTCCCAACCTTTGCCTCCCAAAAAATCCGAGTGTGGCCAAACTAGAGTTCCTTCTGGAAGAGGCTACCAGGTTAAATTCAGGGTGGGTAAGAAAAGTTGTGAGAGGCATGCCCGGGTGTCTCTCAAAGTCAGGCTCCAGGGTGAACACCTAGCATTTTCACAAGCAGCAAGACAAACATGATACATTCAGATACAAAAAGAAAGACAAGCTGGGAGAGAACCCAGTGTAAACAGGAAGCTGGGCCGTCAAAGTTAAGAAAATTCCAGTTAAAGATGTGAAGTCTCATTTCTGTGTTTATGTGGCAGTATTAACAGTAGATGGTCAGATCATAAAGGGTGTTCTGGCTCCTAGTCTTGGAGGTCCACAAAACCATTGCTTTGGGCACACAGCAAGGCAGCACCTCAGGCAGGAACATGTGATAGGGTCACGCTGTTCACACACAAAAAAAAATCAAGGACTGGCAGTCCCTCAATCCCCCTGAGGACACATCCCTAATGACTCAATAGGCTGTCTTCCACCTAGTGTCCATATTCTCCAAAGACTAATCACATCTCCAAAGCACCACCCCCATGACCAAATATTTAACACAGGCCTTTCGTGGGCATTCGACCCCCATACTAGCACATGAGAGAAGAGTGGTTTGAATCAGTTCAAGCTGATGAAGGGGAAGGGAGGACAGGGAGAAGTGGGGAGCTGTATGCTACCAGGCTCTGAAGACACAGGTAGGGATGGGAAGGGCCATGAGAGATGAAAACTCAAAGACAGGCAGAAGATAACACTGGGCTTTTATTTTCCTGTGGAAAAGATAAGAGCCCTTGGTTGGTATCTCTTCTCTGTGAGGGAATTGAGGCCACATGACAGAGGTTGGTTTTGAAGCCTATGTGGGAAGTTTACACAGAGGGTGGCCGAGTGCCACGTCGCAAGTCAGAGTCCACCTAAACCTGAGGAGGCAACAATTGATCCCGCAGCACTTCTGCCATAGAAGCCAGAGGTACAGGAAGGGAAGTCTGTGATCAAATCAGATTCATTTACAACTGTCAATCAATAAAGTACACTCGCAACACAGAACGAAGTTGTGGCCACTGAGGATCCAGATTCAGCGTCGCTGTCTCTGTCGTCGCCAATGCTTATTTCAACATGGATGAGAACCAAGCCACCAGCCACGTGTGCTCCTGTGGCTCATGCTACCAGCTAGTCTACACACAAGAGATAATCCTTCGCCCTGCCGTTGCCTTTTATATGGGTGTTCGGGTCAAACAAACAGCCCCAAAGAAGACCACACCCACTGGGCCAAGCCACCTCAATAGGATTGATTCAAATCCTACTGAATTCCCTCAACCGGGGTCTCCCCGGGGAAATGGGTGAGACAGTCAACCTGAGGGCGTAGGAATTAGGAAGAGGGGAAAAAGGGAGCTGAGTGCTTGTAGACCCACACTCCCTGTGAACGCTCAAACTCTTCACATTCTGTTAGAGCATTGTGTTCAAAGAGAACCTGTGCTTTGGTTCTCCGTGGTTGGACTGTCTTTCCACACATCCTCTGCTGATGGCAGAAACCAGTGAGACAAGGATCCTGGGGCTTTGCTTTGGACTCACAGGGGTGAGAAACACAGACCTATGTGACCTGCAGAGAAACATGTTTCAGTAAGCGTCTGGAATTCTCCAGAGAGACACCAGAAAATTCTAGATCCAGGGGCTATAGAATATGAGTATAATACAAATAGTATCACACAATTCTTAGAAAGAGCATAGATTTGTCTTTTTATTTTTAAACTAAGAATATGTGAATCATGTATATTTTGTAGAATTGGAAAAGAGTAAAATTAAGAAAAATAAGATACCCATTTACCCACTTTCTTGACAGCTGCTATCTGCAAGCAATTTGCTGTGTGTTCTCTGTGATTGCAATTTCTTATGTATTATGCATGTCTACTTCTGTATTTGTTTGCAATTTTATATATTACACCAGACATTATATAGTTTTCTGTAGTTGCACTTTTTCCTTAACAGATTTTCAAGAAGTATAGTTAGATTTTTGTTTTTAAATTTTTATTATGAAATGTTAAAATGCAGATAAAACAGAGAATCTAACACAAAAGTCATGCATCTGCCAATTAGATTTACATAATTCTTAATATCATATGTAGTTCAACAGACTTTCTAAAAAGATCAAACTCTACAGATCCCCCAGACAACCCTATCTCTTCATTTAGTTTCCAGACTCCTGAGAAGTGATTGGGTATTGTTTCACACACGTTTGTGTGTGTGTTTATCTCCATATGCATGTTTCCACAAATACATCATAGTACTTTTCTGAGAAGCTTTTTTCCTAAGTCGCGGGCCGTGCATGTCATCTATGATCTACTCTGCTCACTCAGCATTAACTTTCCAGCTGTGTTCACGCTGGCACGAAAGGAGGGTGAGACTCATTGTTGGTCTTTGTGGTCTTTGCTTATGATAACTGCTTTTCCCTCTTTCTGGTAGATACTCCAGAGACTGCAGTCTTCATGGTAACGGCTCGGTTTCAATAACGGCAGGACCTGTGTTCTTGTGCAGATGTGTCTAAGTCTCTTTAGCTTTCTTGGTCACATGTCTGTCCTCTTTGGGATCTTCAGCCTTTGCACCAACTTTGAGTGTTCATTAATTGATGACTTTTAAAGAAATGATGTGCAGATGTGAGCAATGGAGGATTATAGGCTATCTCTATACTAAATGGCATAAGCTAATTTCTTTGTTGTTTGGCATTTTAGTAGACCCCAGATTGCAATAAAACTGAAATGGTATCAAATTCTCTTCTCAGGTGAAAGTTCAAGTCTGCACATGAGAGATGGTGGCAGATGTGGTCACAGTCTTTTGACAGGTTGAGTCCACAAGCAGGCAGAGTTTAATTGCAACCAAGAAGAATTATTCATGCTCTGAGGAAAGACAATGACTCCACAGCATTCCTGACTTCTGGGGAAATGGAAAGAGGAAGCTCTTGGGAAGAAATACAACATGCTGGTCCATACTGTTCAGAAGGGGGCACAAGAATGCCCAGACTTGTAAGCTAACACTGTTGAGAGACAACCAGGTCCGTAGGTTAATTCTCCGCTCTTCCTCGCCATTCATTTCTTCTTTTCCTCTTGATTTTCCATGGAAGACTGCACATATTTCAAATACTTCCACATCTTTGTAATATAAAACAGTCAATTGGCATCCTGATTTGGACATCACTCCCACACAATTCTCAGAACTGAACAAAGATCCCAGAGCTCTGTGGTAAGGGAGGCAGCATGTGCCACCAGGCAAGTCCTTTTCCTGAGCCGACAGCTCGCTGCACAGTCACAAGGATACGCTTCCTACCACTGACACATTGTGAGTTCCAGGAACCCAAACTAGGGCAATCGTATACCTCAGCCCATCACCCACCTTCATGCCCCTCCTACACCCTCACCTCCTCTTTCACCCTTGCCCCACCCCCACCCTCCTCACCCTCCCTGCCTACACTCTTGTCTCCACCCCCACACATGGAAGTCACAGTAAGTCCAAATCCCAATAACCCTAAGGAGACAACATACAAGCCAACTGACTGCCTAGAGCTAAGCCCTACACCTCTGCTTGAAAGGAGTTAGTGAAAGGAGAAGAAATCAGAGCAAGCTTGATCTGAGGAGCTGGTGTGGGCTGTTGAAAATGCTCTCAAACCCATCTTGGCCAAACCTGTAATCTGCAATGTCAACAATGCTCAAAACACTGGATTTTGTAGCATTTTAGGTTTAAGATTCTTAGATTGGTGATGTTCAGTTGATGAAGTCTGTGGCAATATCCTCTAATCTGAGCAACTGATGCTGGAAGCGTTTTGGACAAAGGACATTCAATCTACAGTGTAGATTGTACCACTCATTCACACTATCTGAACAATGAACAATAGGTTACGAGAAATACATCAGCTTGAGATTTAGGGTCATTCGTATGCAGTTTAATTGGTGTTCCCAACATCAGGAAGAACACTCCGCTGGGTTTAACAAAAACCATATTGCCGGCTCATGAAGTAACAGCATTAAGTGGTCCGTCCATCTTGTAGCACGCTGGCATCCAAGCGTGATTAGAAGAAGAAAAGGGAAACTGCTCTGATTTTCTGCCCTCAGACGACTTTCCCAACTAATAATGGCCATTGTAATAATTACTGGCTGGTTCAATAAGAGTTTGCCTCTTTAAATACAGGAATATCACTGGCCGCCCATGCTGTTGCTTCTGATGTTTTGGCAAGACATTTAAAAAGTCCCAGATTTTTAATGAAGGTCAGATTCCTTCATAACAGGAAAGCATCTGTCATAAACACTGTGCAAATATTTATAGGGCTAAGCTGGCAATAGAGGGCCTCCCCTCTCTCCGTTTTAATCAAGCTTGAATGTGCAAAGACAAACAAGCAGACAGCAAACAAAGCAGGTCACAGAATATGCCTCGGAGGCTCAGTCACACATGGTAGCATAGAGCCTCTCCAAATCCAGGGGGAAAAAACAAACCAGTACATAGAGTTCCTACTCATTTAAGGTTTGTTGCCAGACTCTTCGGTTTATGTGATTTATTGAGAGTCTCTTTTACTTTCAGGTGAATTTTTTGCTGTGCTGGGAATCGATCACATGGCCATGTACACGACTGGAGAATTTTCCATACTGAAATAACTCCCCAGTTGGGCTTTTCTTCCTTCCTTTCTTACTTCTTTTTTTCCTTCCTTCCTTCCTTCCTTCCTTCCTTCCTTCCTTTCTTTCCTTCTTTCTTTCTTATGAGAAAATACAATATTCCCAAATGTGTTCCCTTTTCTGATAAATCCCTCCCCACCTTTAATCTGTGTGATGAAATTCAATGTGCCATGTTTATCATACTGCACATTGAGATAATATTTACACGATGCTAAAAAACAGACTAAAATGATTAGCTCAGCTCCCTCCCCCACACAACAAGGACAATAGAAATAACAGAGACTGTGACTGGTAACACTCAGTCTTTCAAAGTCTTTCAGCTTCTTTTCTCGTTTCCATTGTCAACATTAGAGAAGGAAGAAAGCAAATATTTTAATCTAAAAAAAAAACGCAGCAAATCAGATGTGTAGAATGAAGCTCAAGATGTATATGGAGGTACATAAAGACTCTAGAGGTCTTTATTAGAATAAAGTCTTCAGATTAATGACCCTAATGACCCAACTTCCCAGGTATGGCTACGAAGTAGGCATTATAATGTCAAAACTCAATGAAGGATGAAGAAAGACTAAGTGTTGGTGTTCTTTACTGCTCCAGAGCCAATGAATGCAGAAGAAAAACAAAAAAACAAAAAACGATGTTTTAATGTTCCTCATGGCTTCAGCATCAAATCCCCTCTAAAACTTTAGAACCGAGTCCAGGAACCGTGAGAGGAATGCAAGGATCACTCAACATTAGAAATACAGTCAACGTAAAAACTACTGTACTAAAAGGCTCTAAAACAAACAAACAAACATTCAGTCACTCGAGCAATGCTCTCACCAATGTCTGCATTTGGCAGACTCCAGCATCAAATTCTGATTAAAAACAAACAAACAAGCAAAAAACTCTTGTTAAACTGAAAACATAAAGTAAACAGCCTTAATCTGTCAAAAAAAGAAAAACAAACAAAACTTTCTATCATGAACATCATTAAGAGTGAAAGACTGACAAGCTCCTCCTAACACAAGGAACTAGGTAAAGACACCCTCTGCCACCAGTCCTATCCAACATTACCCTGGTGATTCTAACTCAGCAATGAGAGGCTAAAATGAGCAAAAGGTTTGAGCATAAACTTCACTGAAGAAGACTTGGAAACATCAAGTAAGCACAGAGAAGACTTTCTGACTTCCCAGGGACCCATGAGACAGATAGAAACATACATTAAAACCACCCTAACACACCACCGTACAACAGATTAAAATGACTGACTTGAAAACCCTGTCCTCAAGCTTGGCGAGAAGACCGTCAGCTGGGTCTAATGCTCTGAGTGGTGGAGAAGGTCACACCAGCTTAGAAATCAGTTAGGCAGTTTTTGAAAAGCCAATGTATATCTTAAAAAAAAAAATAACTTGCCCTTTCATTCCAAGGTACTTAATTAGAAAATAAAAGGAGTGTAATTTATGCATACATGCTCATAGCAATAATATTTATCGTCCACTTTAAAAAACCACTTAAAAGCCTGGGCATGTGGCTCAGTGGCCGAGTGTATGTCCAGCACGCATGAGGCCCTGGGTGAAAGCCTCATCCCTGAAATAAGCAGAAGCACCAGTGAAGAACAACCCCAACGGCTATCAGCAGCACATAGTGAATCTTAGTGTGTCTACGTCATGGATTGCTTTCTGACAATGAAAACTAATGGCTGTTGGTATTTAGAATGACAGGGTAAACCTCAGAGAAAAAAGCCAGGAAAAACCAATTAATCAATTACTGCATGTTTCCATTTCTATAAATTATAGACCGTGTAAACTGATCTATGGTGAAAGATGGGACTTGGTGTCTTTCTAGGAGAGAGGGACAAAGGCCTCTCGCTGAAGCAGGAGGGTCACAGAGGTCCAAAGAAAGTCCTGTGGAAGGTGAGCTCTGTTATAGTTTGGCCAGGGAAGATCACAAGCGCTGACCTCATCAAGGGACTGATCACTGATAGATCCATACTTTGACCCGATATTGAAAGCTAGCAGAAACTTCCAGAAGTGTGGACCAGTTGAAGGAAGTAGGTCACCAGAGTGAGCCTTGGAACAACATCTCTTGCTCCCCACCCCTTCCTCTCCCTCTCACTAGCAGGAAGGAACCAGTTCTGCCTGCTGCTTGCTTCCTACCATGAGGTGGAGCCTCGCCTCAGCCCCATCAAAGAGCCACCTGCTGGGAATCAGCACAGCATCCGGCTCCTTCCAAGGAACAGACAAATAAAGGAGGAACAAGGGCTGGAGGCGCCTCTGCTTATTTCCTCGCGTGTTACTCCCTCGAGGCTTCAGAGCTGGTCTTTAAAAAACATTTAGCCAAGTCCTTAATGTGTTTTACCAACACTTTTCCCCTTGGTTTCCAAACCCATGTGTTATTTCAAGAATAATAGAAACCATGTGTCCCTGACATATTTACACTTAAATCATCAAGACGCTATGTTGTTAGAACTTTTTGATGTCTTTGAGTTTTTTGGTTTTTTTTTTAAGATGGGACCCTCCTAGGAGCAGCAAGTCCCCATCACAAATAAACAAATAATTAAAACAAGAAAAGGCCTGAATCAGGACTCAGTTTCAGACTAGGCTTGCGGGACAGATTTGAGACTTGGCAAGTGATGTCATTCTTCCCTTGCCCCAGGAGAGGCTGAGAATAGAAACTGGTGTCTGATGGTCATTTCTGAATTGCACAATTCTGTTTACAGCTCCAGAAGAAACCAAAAGAACTTGAATTCAGGGAGAACTGATCTGATGACTCCACAGAACTCATCCTGGCACCCCAGACAAGAAAAGTGCAGCAAAGAAGAAGAGTCACGAGATTCGAAAAGACCAAATGACGAGATTCGAAAAGACCAAATGGGGAGACTACAGAGAAGCTGACACCTTGGGGGAGCAGTCAGTCATACGTGTTCAGAAAAGCTGCCTGGTGTTACAGTGACCTGGAAGCCCAACACTCCAAGTTGGAGCCTTCCTTTCTTTTGGGACTCTGTGCTGAACTCACCCATAATTCACAGCCTGTCCCCGTGAGAACTCCTCTACAGTCAAAGACAGTCTACAAGTGTGCTTTGCTCTTTCTATGTCCGGGTCATTGGAGAGAGGCCAAGCAAATTGCAGAGCCTTCCTCCGCTTCTCCAGGATGCAGCTGGTGAAGGGGACAGAGTGGATGCTGGGATCAGACAGCTGGATTCAGATCCTACCACAGCCACTCACCAGTTGTGTGACCTCGGGCAAGGCCTTTCTAAAGCTGTTTCTTCATCTGGTGAAGGGACATGACAACACCTGTTCCTTTGGACTGGAGTGTAAGGGTTGTAATTAATGCTGCTGAATGCAAAAGAGTTTCAGGCTAAATAAGCTGCTATTCTGACCCCTCATTGTTGCAAAGAGGCCGCTTGTTTGTCCTGGCTGCCCAGACCTGAAATACACTCAGAAACTGTATTAATGGAATCACTGCTTGGTTTATTAGCTCTAGCTTCTTATTTGCTAACACTTAAATCTTAGTTTAACCCATCTCCATTAATCTGTGCATCACCACGAGTTGTGGCCTACCAGCAAAGTTTTAGTGCCTCTGTCTCCGGCTGTGGCTCCCTGGCTTCTCTCTGACTCTGCCTCCTTTCTCCCAGCATTCACTTTAGTTTTCCCTGCTTAGCTAATTTTTGCCCTGCTATAAATCCAAAGAAGTTTTTTTATTCATTAATGGTAATCACAGCACACAGAGTGGACTCCCACATCACCTTGTTGAATGTGAAAAAAAAGATCTTTCAATGGTTACTTAAATGAACAGCATTTTATACTCTGGGAGACTCTTGTCTTACTTCATAAATCAATTTAATAAAGGACACAGGTATTAAATGTGAAGAGATGGCCCACCAAACATTGCTATTCTTGCCTGTTCAGTCACCTCACGTGTCACACTTTTTGGGTTGGTTTCTGTCAGCTAGCAAGTCACTACTCCATAAACCACCATTCCGATCCCATCTCTGTTTTGAAAACTCTTAAGAGTTCCTTAGAATTTTGGAACCAGAAGATGGTCTCATTTCCCACTTTATAGACAAGGAAGGGACTGAAGCCAGTGATGTTGAGGGACTCAGGCAAGCTCTCAATGGTGTATGCTAACATTTAGGAGGAAGACTCAAGCTGTTGGGTTTCCAGCTGAACTCTTTCTCCTCCTCCCTTTCCCCTTTTCTTCTTCCCCCTTCTCCTCCTACTCCTCCTCCTCTCCCTCCTCCTCCCTCCTCCCTCTCCTCCTCCTCTCTCTCCTCTTTTCCCTCCTCTTCCCCTTTCTTCCTCCCTCACCATCCTCTTCTTCTCCTCCTTCTTGTTCACTCATCACACCTCTTTTTTTTTTCTTCTTTTAACAGAACCCAGAACCAACAGACAGTTTTAAAAACTAGCCTCATCGACTGGGCAGGTATACTCACCTCTCTCAGTCAGAGCTTCTAGCCAGAGAGTGACAAACAGTTCAGTTTCTGAGAGCCCCATCTCTGAGTGCCAGTGGCGTGTTACTCAACACTATGTAGCCAGTGACACATGGAGAGAGGCCTGTTTGTGATTATCAGAAACTAGGGAAACTTGACGGGTTTGGGGAACATTTTTGGAAGGTTTTACTAAAGTGAAAAAGAAAGGGCATCTGGTATTTGTTAATTGACAGATTATTTCAGAGGGGTCCAAAATAAGAAGTACAAATTGCCAAATTCGAGGATGTCTGAAATGTGGAATTTTCTGGGATGTTCAGATGTTCAGGACTGCTGGGCTGGGTGACCTGCATTCTGGTCAGACCCGAGTCATTGTTTCCATCCTGCCCCAGACCTCAGGCTGCTCTGCCTGGGTCACCTGGGCTCCTGAACTGGGTCTAGACATCCTGGTGACTGTGGTTACCATGTGCCATTAGAAATGTCTCTGACCTTCTCCCATCTACCACTTCATCAGGCTGCTATCGGTGGAGGCTCCAAGGCAGAACATAAAAGGCTGACCACAATAGGCCTGAAGCACAGATGTCCTTTTGGAGAGGGACATAGCTGGTGGCTGGTGAGATGGCTCACAGTTAAAAGTGCTCACTGCCAAGCCTGTCAACCTGAGTTGAATCCCTGGAACCCGCAGGGTAGAAGAGGAGAACCAATCTCTGCAAAGTTGTCCTTTAACCTTCACTTGTGCAAAAATAGTGTATGTCACTCATACTCCATGTATGGGGAGCACTGCAGAGCGCAGGTGAAGCCATATGCAGTATGGAGAGAGTTACGGGGAAGAGCTGACACCGCAAGAGCCAAAAGACCTCCCACCCATCTTGCCCCAACAGAGGAATGCTTTGCCTATGCCACTGCTTCCCAGACAGCTTAACCTGGGATGCAGCCCAGATGTTCCCAGCTGTGGAAGCAGATCCTGGCCTATGGTGGGAAAATGCAGGAGGCCCTTAAGGATGTCAGCCCATATGGCAGTCCCCAGTGTCAGCTGACTCCCCCTACAAAACAGCAAAGCAAACGAAAACTCTGCCAGGCAAATACAGTGCAATGGGTGACTGTCTTTAAATCTAACACTTTTTACCCAATAAAGACAACTTTATTAAGTGAAATATTCTACTTCACTCATATTTTATAGCATTTATTTGCTCTTTGGGGCTATCACACATACATGCATACAAAGTAACTTGAATATACCCAAAGGCAGCTTAGTCCTCCATGCTTGAAGTCACAAGCATGTAGGGTTTCTCCACAGTTTCCAGTAGCAATGTGCATAAAAGAAGAGGTGGGTGCTCAATGCACAGAGAGAGGAGGAAAAAATAAAGGGAAGAGAAAAGAGAAAATGTACTGAGGTGGTGGCATTTATTGAACAGCTGTAGAGGAGACCATTTCTTTGTTCCTGGATGCTCATCTCTGAAATAATAACTCAGAAACTATATTAATTAAATCACTGCTTAGCCAATTACTTAAGCATATTGCTAGCTAGCTCTTACATCTAGAATTAACCCATTTCTGTTAATCTGTGTATCACCACATGGCTGTGGCTTACTGACAAGGTTCCAGCTCATCTGTTCCTGGTGGTGACTACACAGCATCTCCTTTACTCCACCCACTCCCCCCCTCTCTCTCTATATATACATATATATATGTATATATATACATATATATATGTATATATATATATATATATATATCTTCCAGCCTGGCTATACTCTGTTAATCTATTGGCCAAAACCAGCTTCTTTATTCATTAACCAATAAAAGCAACACATACACAAAAGAACCTCCCACATCATTTCCCCTTTTCTGTTTAAATAAAAAGGAAGATTTTTAACTTTAACATAGTAAAATTACATATAACAAAACAGGTATCAACCAAGAATTACAGTTACAATATTTATATCTACTTTATCTTTTATCATAACCAAGGAAAACTATAATTATTACTATATATTCTTCAACTCCATCAAAGACTCCAGAAGTATATAATATTATCTAAGTTATCAGAAAGTGCATTGTAAGCAACTTCCAAAACTCTAGAATTGACAGAGACATCTCTCTGCCTGAACAGTCAACCAAAGTTCTTCTGTAACATTTCAGGCATCCAATCTTCAGCCTACAGGCCCATAGTATCCAGCAGACTTTTCCATGAGCAGGAAATCTGAAGATCTGTTCTGCCTTGTAATGGCAAAGTCCATCAGTAGTCTTCTTCTGTGTCCTGCAGAAGGTCTGGCAGACTCTTTCATGAAGCAGGAATCCCGAAGGATCATCTCACCTTTAGGCAAGTTCAGCAGTCATTTTTCTATGGGTTCTGTATGTCCAGTTCATACAGCACAACATCAAGCAGTCCAGGCAAGAGCAGTTTCTGGCCCAAATGGATAGCAAAGTCCATAAGCCTCTTCAGTGCCCATCTTCCTCTTGAAGTAGACTGGTGCTGCCAGGAGCAAATGAGCCTCATTGTCAAGAAAAGTTTAAAGTTCTTAAAACATTTTAAATTCCATATTCTGAAAGGTCTCTGAAAGATTCGAAGAATACCTATCTAACTGAAAATCTCTATATATCTAGAAAACCTAACTATCATGACTACAAGCTTGACTGTTATAGATGATTATCTATTAACCTGTAATTTTTAATTATACATTATATTTTAAATGAGCTGCACAAGCACATACCTTAATCAAGAGCAGAAATATACATATAACAAAATTTGATCTAAAATTTGTATCAATAGACCAAGATCCATACCAATGCAAAGTATTCATCTCTATATCATATCCCCCTTTAAATGTAAACAAACATTTATAAACAATATTTGGGAATGTGGGCATAGTTTTCTCCAAACTGTTTTTTGCTTTTTGTTGGGTAAAGTATTTTGGGAGTCTTTACAGTGACCTTTTGGGGGTTCTTGGTCCATAAAACCACATTAGCCGGGAATGAATCCACAGGTTCTCATCCTCTGTGTAAACAAAAGAAAACCCTCTTTCTCAAAGCAATATATACTTAGACTCAAATTTTAAAGTCAAAAAAAACTTTAAAACATATATGTTGGTTTAGCTTAGCAGTTCCCAGAATCAAATGACTCTCTGCAGTAAAAAAAAAAAAAAAAATCAAAGAACACACAATAGTGTACATAATCCAGTCTCTCTGTGTTATTTCATCTTTACATGGCTTATTTTTCCTACTCTGTTACTTTTTCTACAAGTTTAGTATTTATTTTATTATCTTTACTCCTTTAATCTATGACTGTCTGTACTCTTTTATATTACATTTACTGTCTCTTTACTTTTTCTTCTCTCTCCCAAGCCTACGTATATATTTTTTTTAAACACACTGTGACTCATTTAGAGTTCTTTTTTATGTCTGAATCTGTCTTTATTGTGTATCTGGAATCATTTTCTGATCAGAAGTGCTTCTTAAAATGTGAAACATATAAAGACTAAGGCTGCTTTGCCTTTTGGTTCTATCCAGTCCAACATGGCGAGGCAGAGGTCTGTTTAGCACAAGCCATGCTCACAGCCCCATTTTCAGGCACACAGCACTCTGCTCTCAAATCCCATTTAAACGCTCTGCAGCTGGACCTCCTGAGAAAGAGTTCGAGCCATTTGTGCTGAAAAACCAGGAAGTTGCCAGTTTTTAAAGAAGCCATGCAGTTTTTCCTGCACCTCTCTTAAAGCAGCCACGGCATCCCTGCTAGCCGCAAACCCATCTAGAAAAAATAAAATTGTGGCTACCAAGAAACTGTCCTAAAGTCTGTTCTTTTTGCCAAGAATTCAATTTCAAGCTCTCTCAGGTTGGGCAGGTGGGAAATGAACAAGCAGCCTCACAGTACACACGTGGATGAAAATGAATGAAATTTATGCCCTGGCAATGCTCAGGCATGCGTGAGTAACCCGTGTATGGCCCTTCTGCTGAACTTATCCATCCTGGGCTTCATGGTGTAAGGTGATGAAGACGAATGACCAGGTTTCTTCCTTAAAAGGGCATCCAGATCTCATTACAGATGGTTGTGAGTCACCATGTGGTGGCTGGGAACTGAACTCAGGACCTTTGGAAAAGCAGGCAGTGCCCTTAACCGCTGAGCGTAAGCAACGTTGTCTAGCCCTTAGTCATCAGCCTGTCCTGCATGTTCAGTATCCGTACATACTAATAGTAATCTCAAAACCTGACTTCACTTCTCTGGACCTCAACTTCCTCTTCAGAAACGTGGACTATGGATCGGCCAGACTTTGCTGTGAGATCACAGACATCAGGAATTGTGTCACACACTTGCAATCTTCGCTCTCTGTGAGCAGAGGCAGACGGATCACAAATGTAAGGTCAGCTTGAATGACGTGACAAGTCCTTGTCTCGGGAAACAAACTCAGAATGATGGGGATTCTAAGGTGACGAGGCAGGTCTTTCTGGCGTCACATTTTATCATTTCACGGATGTGGAAACTGAGCTGGTGGGAACGTAAGCTGGCGTCAGTAACTTCTGAGGTCATGCAGCCGCTAATAAAGTGGCTTTGGACTTCTCTAATGCTTGCTGTAGAATCTCCGTGCAAGCAGCTATTAGCACAAGGCTGCAAGGATAGAAAGTGACCAAGGTCAGGGCATGCGACCACTCAGTGGCAACTCCATCTGTGAAACAGCTGAGAAATAAAAGGGGGCGAGAAGGCTAGTTAGCAGGTCGGAAGAAAGTCACACAAAAGGGAGACTTCAGATTGGTATTGACCCTGCCTTCCTTTAGAACAGTCTTGCCCCGCGTCATCTGCCGGCACCCTCATTGCTTTGGCAATCTAAGAAGTGACATAGGACTGCCCCTCCTGCCTCTTCACCCTGAGTCCGACTCTCATTTATCCAGGTTAAACCATCTCCCTTAATTACTAGTGGGAGCTCAGTCTTGCCAAAGGAGAGCACGGATGAGAAGTTAAAACAAGGGACCTTTGTCTGGTGCCCACGGCAGGCACCACAGTCACCTTAATTATGCAGTGATGTCACTGGCTACCCGGGGGAAGTTCTGAGGCTTAAGCCCTGGGAGGCCCGTGAGTAATGAGCAGTGAGCCATGAGCATTGTGTCATTGGCCTCCTCTGCAGCGTTCGTGCACACGGAGAACTGGGACAGGAGACAGTGAGAGTCCAGAGAGTAGGGTGGCCTAGAGGATGGTGAGCAAATCTTGACTCCGGCATCCTTGGGCTACGGGATAGGAAAGTTCTCGCAGTCTGGGAAATAATGGGGAGATGGAACTTGTCTGCGGTGACAGCTCCACTGATGCAGAAGTTCCCAAGCTCTCATCACCACATCTGTGCAAAAGGCCAGGCCAGGTGTACCTGAAATCCCAGCATGTGGCAGGAGAAGGCGAGAGGGTCACTCTACCCAGTCAGGGAGCTGCAAGTTCACAAAAATCCTGTTGCAAAATAATGAGGTAGAGCGTGACCGAGCGAGCCACTTGATATCAACCCCAGCCTTAGTATGCATGCAGATACATGAGCGCACACACACACACACACACACACATACACATAGACGCACGCACCAAAATAAAATAAGGTGGTGAAGTGATTGAGGAAGACATGTGACACCCAACTCTGGCCTCCAGATGCATACACCCATGTATACCCCACACCCTCACGCAGATAAATCATTTCCTACAAGATGGAGAGATGCCAGTGCAATGGCACATTCACGCCCAGGGCAGTTTTCAGAGAACAGGCTCACTTGGAGATGGTGCTATAGTGAGGGGATCCCTTGGCATTAAGAAGACTCCCGCCTTTGCCACACAAGAAGAACCCAACTGGGACTTCCTGTCACCGAGGCCTGGCCTTCTCTGTGACTGTCACATCCTGTCACTGCTGTGGGTCTCGTCTTCTCGTCTCATAACACAGACATGAGCGTGGCTTTCCTTAGAGACCCTGACTAACAAAGGCTGCCCTCTCATTTACTCCTAAACACAAATGGAAGGGAAATGACTTGTGGGAACACAGATGAGGCTCGTGGCCTCTTCCCAACAGAGTGGCAGTTGATCTCCACAAGCTTCCAAGGGTTTGGATTGCAGGCTAAGCCAGCCTCTGCCCCAGGGGAGGGGCCGACTCCCTGCTCATTCTGTTTCTTGCCAGCAACATTGGTTGCTGGGGTCACATAATTCCTTCAGCTCTCTCTTCATCTCTTCCTCGCTGATGGTGGTTAGAGGTGCCTTATCTCCCTTCTTGTGGACCAGTAGGACAGGCAGATTTCAGTCTTTCCTCAAAGCAGACAGGGACTTTCCTGCCTCTGCTTACTTAATGGGATTTTCTGAATGTAAGCACACTGACATATTCAATCACATATTCACACAGGCTCGCATACACACACACAAACACACACACACACGCTCTCACACAGACACACATACACTTATATACCTATGTAGACAGACACACACAAGAACATGCAGATGAACACACTTCACATTCTCTTTCTTATGCACACACCTCTTACAGAGCCACAGACACACTTGTTTACCCACACACAGTCATGCAGACACATGCTCATATGTGGGCACACTCATTCACACACAGCCGTAGACATCAGCATGCTCAAGCACACACTTGCACATGCTCACACGTCCTGCACCATCCACCAAGGAGACAGAACTTCCCGTGCACCAAGATCCATCAATAGATAAGAGATCCAAGTCCTACATGGACGTTTCTGGAGATGACAGAAAACGTCTCTTTAATAGTGAGGGAATGGGCTTAGCATGGAAGCACTGTGAGGCCAGTCACAGAGCTGGCATGGCTTCATTGAATCCAGAGGCAGCCCGGTAGTGCAGGCTTTAGGGAAATGCCCCACCATGAAGACAGGGCCACCCATGGAACGCTGTCTTCTTGTTAATCCTAAGCTTATTTATAGAGTGAGTTCTGGGAAACAAATGCTCCAGCCATGCACATGAGAACATACTAGTGGGTGAGCTCTGTCTGGTTTGGGAACCCTCGAGGGTACCTATGAAAAGCTACACTCGATTTCAGAGAGCATGGTGCTCAGGTGGCCGCGTCCTCCACGGGAGAAGTTCTAAATCAGGATGCCAGGAAAGGGGCAGCCTGGCCTCTCAGAAATTCTCTCCTGTCCTGCGAACGGGCTGGAGGAAATCTGGGCTGAGTAGGAACAGTGTGGGTGAGGGGAGACAGTGCCAGCTCTTCTTTCTCAAGAGCCACACGCGTTGTCATGTAAAATGATGAAAATATTTTGTTTTCCATATAGCTTGGGGCCTTGCCATCCTGGCAGAGGTGATGCAGACACCAGAGCACGCGGGCTGCCTTGGAATTTGAGCAGACTGGCTAAGAACGGAGCCCTCAAGACCAGGCAAGCTGCTCCCATTCAAGTGAGTCAGCGCTTCACTTTTTTTTTTTATAATTAGGCCTCATCAGGGCTTCAGTTTTCTCTCTTATAAATATGAGGGAGGTTTTTTTTAAAAAAAAAAAAAAACAAAACAAAAAAAACCACATTTCTCTGTCTGACATGAATGTGCTCAATCCCTCTCACGATATCCTTAAACTGTTAGTCAGTCAGTTCTGCAGCTAACAAGGTCAGCAGGAAGCATGTTTTACACACACACACACACACACACATACATACACACACACACACACATATACATACATACATACACACACACATACATACATACACACACATACACACACACATACACACACACACACACACACACACACACACACACACACACATATGACCCTTCTGGCATACTGGCTCTGCCTCTTTGAAAGACTCCTGAGCCCAATTGCCCTCCTGAATTCCTCTTTCTTCCCTTGTCACATGGCACAGCTCACGCTCCCATGGAAGCCTGCTGTAGCCATCCCAGAAGAGCATCAGAAAACCCTCCTGCATCACTTCTCTGCGACAGAGAAACAAACCCAACAGATTAAACTAGACAACGAACTGTTCTGTCTTCCCTCTCAGGTCTGCAGGCCGGAACTTGAACTTGACAGCCTCGGAAGGCCACGCTCCCCATGCAGGTCCTTAGAAAGGTCCATCCATGTTTCCCTGGCTTGAGGCAGCGCCACCGCAGTCTCCGTCAGTCTTCAATCCCCTCTTATGTATGTCTCAACTGTCTTTTTCTTCAGAAGACAGCTGCCATTGGACCTAGGGCTGCCAGGGACTCTTTTCTCAATATTCTTAACTGATTGCAGCTATGGGTGACCCTTTCTCCAATAAAGTAACAAGAGTCTACAGATCCATAGAGCAAAGAGATTGAACACAAGTCTTTCCAGAAGCCAGCATCCTCCCAGTCACTACCACAGCGCACAGAACATATACAATATGGACAAAACACACCACCCCTAGTCTGGATTTAATATGTAGGCCCCTCAATTACATAGACTAGAATCATTCTTCATTTGAATTACAGATCTCTTCTGTGCCTGTTACTCTAGGCGAGGAGATGATGGATATAAAGCAATGTCCTCTGCGCCATTGCAAACCAGTTATGCTACCACCATTGCTCCTTCAAGGTAGGATACGCGTTTTTATCGCATCCCCTGCCCCCTACCCGCAGACACAGGAGTACACCCGTTTATATGCACACACAGCACATACCCACAACTGTATACACACACAATGTTTTCAGGTTTACGCAGATGAAAACACATCTATGCATTTTCACACCTACATCAAGTCTTTCGCTCTTTTCTTTCAAGCTGTTTTTGCTCATTTAGAATACACCATGCCTTGAAGGCATGAAACTGCGAGAAGATATCACGGAGGGAGGTTCCCTGTCATCAGCATGGGAAATCATTCTGTTGTTTTCGCTTTGCTTTGGGGTGGGGGGATATAACTTCAAAAGCCCAGGGAAGAAAATCCAAGACAGGAAAATGGCAGCTTATCAGACTAAGGAAGGAAATGGTTGGTGGGCAGAAAAGACCTCCCAGAAGAGACAGTAAAAACACAAGCTACCCATCTCATAAGGACTCAAAGCCAAAATGCAAGAACTCAACTTAGATTTGATTTGATCTGTCCACGGATGTGACTCACACAGCTCTATAGCAGGGAAACGAGGGAAACACCGAAAGAAACATTTTTCAAAGGAAGCCATGTGGGCACATAAGAATATTCCAATCCCATTAACCCTCAGGAAAACAGAATGAAAACCACAATGATGGGGCTGGGCGATGGTGCCTTTGGTCAAGTGCTTATTGCTCAAGCATGGGGACCAGCACCTGTACCAAACAAAAAGCTGACTCAGGGGCTTCCCAGATGCCTCAGTGGTTAAGAGCACTGGCTGCTCTTCAGAGGACCAGATTCAATTCCCATCACCTGTATGGCAGCTCACCGCCATCCGTAACTCCAGTTCCAACACCCTCTTCTGGCTTCTAAGGGCACTGTATACAGGTGGTGCATAGACATGCATGCAGGCAAAATACTCAGATACATACAATAAATTAATGAAATTTAAAAAGAGATAATCTGGACCATTGGTCACAGTTACTAGCAATCCCTGCACTGGGGATGTGGACACAGGAGGATCCCTCCAGCTCACCGGCTATCCAGTCTAACCAAATCAGCAAGCTCCAGGCTCAGCGAGAGAACTTGTCTCAATAATAATAATAATAATAATAATAATAATAATAATAATAATAATAATTACAGCGAGAGATTGACAAAGAGCACAGATAACTGCCCCAGGTTCCACCTGTGTATGGATGCACCCATGAAAAAACAGCTGCTGAGGTGGAAGTGCCTGCACCTTGAGCCAGAAGCTCAGGGATATAGCTGCACCTGAGTGATCTGTGCTCCTCTCATTCACACCCCTGGGGGCTGGACTCAGGTGCCGACACCACAGGCAGCCAGTGGACAGCAGAGAGAGTGTGTAAAGGTAGAATTAAACCAGATAGGGAGCATTTGCTCTTCTCTGATGGCCTATCTCAAGAATTGATTGTGAGATTATTTAGAATTGCCATCTTGTGATCCATTCCCCAAAGAGAAAAACCAGAAAAGAAAATCACTAAGCACTCTCACTCTGTGTAAATTCTTTCTGGACTTTTTTCCCTTTGGTTCTTGGAAACTCCCATCAAACTGGACTGAACGTTTGCAAACAGAAGCAGCATTCTCAGGGTCAGCTCGCTGCACCGTTCCACAGATGAGCAGGAGACTGGGGAAAACAACTCCATTTAGCATATTTTATTGTGCTCCCGAGAAAGAGCGCCCCCATAATTAAGCACTCTGGCAGTGTCTAGGCGGGGGATCATGCACCACAGTTATTTCTTAAGAGTCATTTCTGAAATCCGTCGTCAGGAATATAGGCAAATGGCAGATGTTCTGTCTTGGAACATGTGGCCAGAGGTTTGGGCGTGTTTACTGGCACCTGGTGCCCGTGGGTGGCACTGACTGCCAGAGGTTTCTTAAGGAATACGTGATGAGGCTCAGCACATCCCACCCCGGCTCTTAGCTGGTTCCTCTGCCGCGGGTCTCTTCTGCTTCTTGTTGGTCCAGTTTTCTGACTGATACTGCTTGCCCGACTGCTACACATGCATCTCTTCAGGCTGCAAAGAGAATAAACTTGTCTTTGCTCCAAAAATAATCACCGCAGACGTGTCGTTCCTGACTACACACTGAGCCCTGGGGACCAGGAGCAGATAGATGTCTTAAAGAGGATCGGGCAGGCTGGGACCCTGCGCTCTCTGGCACCTGGGAGGTTCTACCGGTGGAGCTCTGCTTGGGGAAGCTGTTCTTGGGTTACTAATTCCCTGCCAGGGGCAAAGGAAACCCAAATGGCTGCCAAGAACCAGCTTGAGCTTGTATTGCTGACACTTGTAAGTCTTGCTTTAACTTGTAGATGGAAGGAACGTACAGCAAGGTGAACCGCGATGGACAGATGGCGGACGCTCGACACCCGGAAAGGCTGCCCTTTTGGAAACAACCATTTCACAGAGCAGGGTGCGAAGTGGGTTGGGCTTCTGCTGCGGGCTGGGCTTTCCACCTTAAAGCCTTTCCAAGGGCCACACAAACCCCCTTCCACAGTTGCTAGCTTTGGGGTCTAAGACCTGGCTGTCTTTGAGTTTGTGGGAATGGAAAATAAAGATGGCTGCCAGAGTCATACCGTGGGAAATGAGTCAACGCGGGTCATGGGCATCACAAATGGCCAGAGGAATCTAAACGGGAGGCGGAAGAACCTTTTTATTCTGGGGATAGATTTCAATGTGGATCAAAAGCGATCTACTGGCTGATCAATGTGACCAAGGGAAATACCATGGCATCGTCAGCTCGGAGGCAGCCTCCACAGTACCAGTCCTGCGCTGGGCATGGGACTGGTCAGTGGGAAATGCAAGACTAAATTCTTCCCAGGAGCAAGGAGCAAGCCTAACAATGAGGGATCCAGGAGGAGAAGGGGGTGGGCGGGGCACGATCCTCTTTACAGATTGTGGTCCTCTAAGGACTGGCTGGGATCTCTGTTCCCAGAACCACCCCTGGGATCCCATCTTCTGCATTCAGAAGGTGTATCTGCACTGAACAG
The DNA here is from genome assembly GCF_982192425.1 of Myodes glareolus. Lineage (NCBI taxonomy): Eukaryota > Metazoa > Chordata > Mammalia > Rodentia > Cricetidae > Myodes > Myodes glareolus. The sequence continues at coordinate 75,627,198 of NC_142039.1, read as the reverse complement.
GCAAAACGTGACTGTGGAGACACAGGGAGAGCCACCCCACCCTCCCACGCTGAGCCTGGAACAGACCAACACCAGATTGAGTGGGGGAGGAACAGAGGGTATGAATTAAGCCTCCACCAAGAGTGGGATTCTGAATAGAGCCCTATCCCAGGCCTTTCCTCACTGAGCTCTGTGAGATCATAGCCCGCTTTAGGCTTCTTCTCTCAGGACTCAGAACATCTGATTTGCATATCCTTAGCTCACCACCCGCCCTGGGAGTAACGAGCAGGAGGACAGGAGACAAAGAGATGCTAATTTGCGTTTTGTTTGCTGCACACAAAGACTTCTCATGAGCCAAAGTTTAATTAATCTTATATTCTATCCATATACAATAAATTGCATATGTAATATGGTTTCAAATATTTTTAAAGGTAATAGTTTAAATAAGATGTACTTAAAATACATGATCAGGGCTGGAAGGGTAGCTTAGTGAGAAGGTCTGCCTCGTGTGCTCAAGGCCCTAGGTTTGCCCCCCAGTACACACACACACACACACACACACACACACACACAGCATGCCTACTTTAAAAATTACTAAAAGAAAAAATGGCGTATCAGACAAAAAGGTCGGTTCCACTTTTTGGGGGGGTGGTGTCCTACTAATTCATAAAGTCAAACACCCAACTTCCGCTTTTGGGGGGGTTCCTACTAATTCATAAAACCAAACACCCAACTCTGAACTCCCAATGGCACAACACACAAAGGTTTCTCACTCTGCCATATGTTCCACTGAAAGGGACAGGGGAGGCTGCTCTCCAAGAACTCAGTTAAGCAACACCCCCAGGTCCCACAGAAAAGGTAGAGGACACCAACAAGGGCAGCGGACACTTGAGTGCAGAAACAGCGTCGCCTGCTTTGGCCGACTGCCCACAGTCCCGGTCCCAGAGGACACAGCGCTGGAGAGCGTGGCAGGTGCTATCACCTCTGCTCTGGAAGCTCTCGCTCCCCGCTCCCCGTGAGGACGTCCAGAACCAGCCAAGTGGTGACTCGGCGGCTCTAAAGAGGGTCATCTCCAAAGACAAGGCATCTCCTCCCCTTTAGAGTCTCAAGAATGCCAGGAATGATATCGTATGGGAAACGATACGAAAGCTCAAGATAGGCTCACCATGGGTGCCCTGCTCCCCTTCAAAGGGAAATGTCCGTGCTATCTAGAAAGCCTGGTAGGATTCAGCCATGAAGAAACAGGAAGTCAGGACAAGTTCACAGGAGACCACTGTGTTAAGTGAAGTAAGCCAGTTCAGAAAGGCATACGGCATGTTTCCTCATTGGCAGAACATGTGTTTATTTAAGTGTGTGAGAGTGTGCATGTTGGTGTGTGGGGATGTGCATGTGGGTGTGTGTGGGTGTGCAAGTGGCTCGTGAGTGTATGAAGGGAGCCATAAGAAGCGAGAAAGAGATCTCCTGGGAGAATACGGGAAGAAAGCAATGGTGTATTAACGACATGAGGGCAGAACGAAATCATCTGGGGGAAGGAAAGGGATCAGGGGATTGGCTGCATCCTCCAGTTAGATTCAAACTATTGACAAAGAATCCTCTTGTCTGTTCGTCTGTCTGGGCACCTCTTAGCTGAGCTGAAGACCCCAGCAACTCATGGTGAAGGACCTTGACTACACAAGGACTGGAGCAACTATCTGGTTCGATTTCACACCACAAGATCTCCTATTTTATTTCCATTTTTATTTTCATCTGGGGATATCATACAGTACTAGAAACACATCAAATGGATTGAGCCTTTAAGATACATGAAATGGTTCTTTTTAAGGACCTAAGTTGGGTGTTTGGTTTTATGAATTAGTAGGAACCCCCCCCAAAAAGCGGAAGTTGGGTATTTGACTTTATGAATTAGTAGGACTTCTCCCCCCCCCCAAAAAAAGGTGGAAGTTTAAAGTCTTAAGATAGAATTCTGTCTGGCCTGAGCCTCTACAAGTTCTGTGCTTGCTGTCTCAAATGCTGGGTATTCATGTGTACAACCGCCCTGCTGTGTCCACTGACAGGGAGATGGGAAAATTCTCAAAGAAATAACAAGAAATGAAGAAAAACCCTCTTAAACTGCCCTTCTGCGGCCACCACTGACACGGCGGCTGCTGACATGAGCTTCAGGCCATTTGTGCTTCCTGACCTCCTCACGTCCGGAGGAGATCGTGTCTTGTCCTCTTTTCCAAGAGCTAAGACGGATGTAGCGTCTCTCTCTTCCCAACCAAAGGAAGATGAAGTTCAAGGCATAGAAGGTTTAGCAGGCCAGCAAAGCAGCCCAGGGGCTGAGAGAAGCAGGAACAGGCACCGTGGAGAAAGACTGGCCGCACAGCTGTCTATATGGACATTCATTCCAGCAAGGTGGCCATCACCAGGCTAAAGCTGGACAAGGCTGCAAAAATAAATCCTGGAACATAAAACTAAATCTTGCACACTAGGAAAAGAAAGAAGTAAGGATAAGGAAGGAAAGATCGAGCAGTTGCAGGACAGACTGTTCTTATTAACACATGTGGTTAAATGAACTAGGGTGAAAGAGAGAGACTTTCCCAGTGACACCACTTCAGTGAGTCCATCCGCAAAACCACATGGTATGGTCCCTCTGGAGAAGAGGGTCCTGATCTGAAACCATCACAAAAGTGAGTGAAGTCCACCTAGCCAGGATGTGAACCACACAGAGAAAGGTGGCAAGACCCTGGCTGTGGTTAGCAACTTTCAAACCAGCTTCTCTGGGCGTGTGTGTCTGCCTCCAGCTCCTGGGAGCGACAGAGTGCCTGTGGCTACCCAGACCTCAGATTTGGGGCACTGAGACAGTCCAGGGGTGATGGGGACTCTGATTTCTTTCAGCACTCAGAAAGTGGTCCCCAGGGTGGAGGTCTGAGCTGGGAGCCTTCTTATGTGCCATCACCTGAACAAATACCTCCTGTCACACCTCTGTCACGGGAAAACAGCCAAGCTTCGCTGGAGCATCTGTTAGTGAGTGGTTTACAGTGTCAGCCTCCCACTGAGTGTCCACCCTGTGCTCTGACATTATTTAACGTGAATAGAAAAAGGAGACTCAGTGGTGTTTACCAGCGGAGTCAGCAGGTTGGCTCTGTCAGCTCACAGTTCTTATTGCATGCTCGGAACCAATTCCATACCCTCCTCCTTGCAGGGACACACAGACACACACCAGCCACCAGCCACTAGGTACCAAAGTCACTACTCTCTGATGGAAAGATGTGAAGGCAAGATGTCCCTCAGAGTTCCCAGGAGGGTGTAAGGCAGAAGACTCCCTCAGGCCTTTGGGAAGGGTGGGAGTGGCTTACTAGGAAGCAGAATGCTCTGTTCAGGGCTCTGTCCAGGGTTGCCTGGGAACTTAGAAGGTGAAGGTACCCTGGCTGCAGGTGTGCTACGTAGGTATAGACATGCTGAACCTGGACCAGTTTCTGCAAAGCCTGAGGTAAAACTGGGTTCTTTCTATAGCTAATTACATGGCTGTTTCCTGCCAGGGGCAACTTGTGTTTGATGCTGCGTTTTGCATTAAAACATATAACATATATCATGAGGTTGAATTTCCTATACCATAAAACTGGCAGGACCAAACTTAAGCACTTAAGCTACTTAATCTCTCTCTCTCTCTTTCTTTCTCTCACTTTCTCTCTCTCTCTCTCTCTTTCTCTCTCTCTCTCTCTCTCTCTCTCTTTCTCTCTCTCTCCCCCCCCCACACACACACATACACACACATATTATGTGCATATGGAGGTCAGAAGTCACCTTCTGGTGCCTTTCATCGGGATACATCCAGTTTTCTTTTTGAGACAGGGTCTCTCCCCAGGATTCAGGGCTCTCAGATAAAGGTAGACTGACTGGCCAGTAAGCCTGGGGGACTCACACATCTCTGCTCCACCCATTTCTAATCCTCTGCTTCACTGGGATTGTAAGCAGGCTCTATCATGCCCAGCTTTGCATATGGGTGCTGATGATCAAACTTGGGTTCTGAGGTTTGCATGGCAAACGCTTTATCATTGTCTCAGCCCCTAAACCATCTACTCTCTAAACTACCGTCTATAAGTGTACTTTATGAACCAGGCTCACAGATTTGATAGGTGGGACTTTATTGTCTGACACCCAAGAAGCCAGTGTGTTGCACATTATGCAGATTTGAAAAAGTCCAAGAACATCTTAAACAGTGAATTTGAGATGGATGATCTTTCTTACCTGGTAAGAGATCTTCTGTAGCTAAATACTGAGGCATTTCCTTTATAGACACAGTGAACCCTTCCTTTGACATCACTCAGTCCCAAGGAGGTCTTCAGCAAAAGCAAAGGTCTCCAGTAGGTTCTAAAACACTGTAGGTTCAGAAACGCCATAAACTAATGATTTTGGCAGCTTGGGAATCTGCTTTTTTAAATTTTATACATTTGAAAAACTTGTGCATTTGAATTTTCCTGGCTTAATTCATTCTCTAGGAGTAATTGAAATATATAAAGCAAAGAAAGCAACATCAGGTTGGGATTTATCCAAGCAATAAGAGCTAGAAAGATCAACTCTTCTGAAATTCCCCAAAGTCCATGGCATTGCCTGCTGGGTTATGGACAAAGGAGGCACTTGGAGTGACTTACTGTCAACAGGGATTCCTCAGAACCTTTCTGAGGGCCTGGAGAGGAGGCTCAGTGGTTAAGAGCGCTTGTTGCTCTTCTAGAGTTCAGTTCTCAGCACCCACATTGGATAGCTCACAACCACCTGTGACACCAGCTCCAGGGCTTCTAACACCTCTGGTCTCCAAGGGCACCTGTACTCATATGTGCATACACTATCTCCACACACATACACATAAGTAAACATAAAGTAAAATAAATAAAAAAAAACCAAACTTTCTTGCCCTGGTAGCAGCATTCTATCCCAGTGAGTTTATACAGACGTATCCAATGAGATCCAAGGGTTGAAATCAATTACCAAAGTCACTGAATCCGAGTGCTGGAAGTAAGAATTCTGCCTCATCTGCTTGAATCATGGTTCATCAAGGCCATGACTGTAAAAGGGGATTGGAAAAGGAAAGTGCAATTTTAAAAAAGACCTGCCTCTGTCTCCACCATTATTGCTCGGTCTCCTTTATCACTGTTAGAAGGTCGGGGCTCAGGGTAGAATCTGAAGATTTCTTAGAGTTCATGCTGCAACTTGCAAAGGGAAGACAGCCCTCACGCTTGCCTGCTCTCTTTTCCTGATACTCCAGGTCCTACTTTATAGTGCAAGACGCCTCGGACACCAACAGGTGGAACCCACAGACACATCTATAACCCACTTGTAGCCAACTCTGTGAGCCTGACCCCAGGCCAACACCGGGTCTAGAGATTTCAATGCTGCTCTGTCCTTGAAAGAATGAGGGAAAGAGTCCACAGTGCCTGGATATGGATTCTGACCTTCAAAGGGGACATTTAAAAGGGTATTCTAGAAGGGTCATACACCCTCTGGATCAGGATGCACTAAAAGACAGCACCTCTATCTCATCTCTGTGTGTGTTTTACATGTGTGTGTGTCTGTGCATGTGTGAACATATTTTTGAGACAGAACCTCTCTATATTTTTTGAGGCAGAACCTCTCCCAGAAACTGAAGCTCTCTGTTTTGCTAGATGGTCTGGCCAACAATCCCCAGAGAATCTCAGTAAATCCTCTGAGAGTACCTCAAATTTAAGTCTCAAAGAAAGAGGTGAAGTCAACCTGAAAGTGAGATTCCCTTTTGCAGTAGATGGTGGTTCATGTAAAGACCCACAACTGGTCAACGTGCGGAGGATAAGGAACTGCTCACTCCTCATGGGATGTCTGCATCACACTCCCTCCTCCTAGGGCCCAAGGATCATCACAGAAGAGGGGGCAGAAAGACAGTAAGAACCAGAGGCAGTGAAAGTAATGTTTTCTGGACACAGCATGAACATTGCACAGATGAAGTTACAATGGTTGTGACAGTATGCACAAAATTGGTGCCAGGTCCAGATAGGCCTCTGAAAATGCTAACTGTGAAGTGGCTTGAAAGCTAAGACACATGTGTGTAAGTCAGAATTGGCCAGGCTCTACTGCAGTAACAGATAAGTCCAGAATCTCAGAAGGATCATACAATCATGTCTGAGGAGATTTGGGTGAGCATCCTCAGGTTCAGCCTTCTGTGCTCTCAGAACTATGGGGACAGAAGGAAACAGAGAAGAACACACACCCCCCTCCTCTTGGCCAGGAAGAAATACAAAGTGTTCCCATTTCTATTGACTGGAACATGTCACACCGACTTAATTTGATTTAAAGAGTGGCCAGAAAATACAGTGGACACGTGTAAAATTCAGTGAGAAGTAAGAAACCTTTGCCACAGTGTGTGAGGGTCTTATCTACAGCAGACAGAAGGGGACCTTTGTGTTATTCCTACCTGGAAACCTGAGATCCTCTTTCTTGTTCCCATGTGCTGTATGAATTCCTGTCCTAACCCTGTGCTGTCCCCTAAGGACTTGGTTCTCCGCCATCAAGTATTGAGAATCAATAGCACCCAAAGGAGACATAGGTTCCTTGAGAATCTGTTTTTATCCAATTAAAATGTAATCCCAGTCTGTGTAATGATAGTCCTTCTGGCCCAGATCAGGAAGAGCGAGGTACCCGCATGCCCTTGTGCATTTGTCTATTTTATTGAGTACTTACTGTATATCGCTGTGATTGTTTTTTATTGTTATTACTGTTGTTTTGAAAAGCAACCCTGCCAAGTCAAACTCCTGTGTGGTGCTGAATGGCTGAGAGCAAGTGACTCCATCTGTTCAACCATTTAAAACAGAGCTAGGAAGGTCACCTCCCTGGGAATTCTGCAGAGGTGAGAGATAAGGTTTAAAATCTCACCCCTGAGATGGATACTCAATAAATAAGAACAAAGCCAGCAATGTTGTTATTAATAGTTACCTCAATAGAAGAATTATAATTCAAACCCATTCGAGTAACAATGGCAGAAACCACTGTCCGCCGTGACCTTTCTTTCTTAAGAGGAAAGAAGAAGCCGGCTGGAAAGAAAAGGAAATGGCAGTTGAAGGCATCCGCTGAAGTCCTCTCCTGATTTGCAAAGTCCCTGTGCGTAAGTGTGCCACACTCTCCCCAGACAGACGACACTCAGCACAGTCCCCACCCCGGGAGGAACTCTCGATGCTGTCCCTCGACCCCAGGAGCTCCAGCTGCCCGTGAGTCCTGACTGACACTCCAATGTTCCAACCAAAGCAAGAGGCTGACGGCATGCCATAAATACTGACCCAGCCGTGGTTTAATTAAATCTTTGTGGAAAAACATCACTGAGAGGTGGGCCTTTCTCTGCTGCCCTTCACTGAGAGCCAGCTCGCTGGGTGTGTGCTCTCTCCCCGCCGCCCCTTGGGCCAACACTTGCGCTAAGACGTCACTCTTGCCATGATGTCATTCCCCGAGGTGCTGACATGTTATTTGAGAACACAGCCCAGATTTTGAAGCCAGACACCTTTGGCGGAGAAACCCCCAGGGTGAAAACACTGGATGTGATTCGAGGCCAAGCAGAGACTTGGAAGCAGTGACTGCTTTTATGGTGAGAGGTGAGTCTGGCAAAAGCGAGGACAGAGGAGGCAGCTGAGCCCAGAGATGGAGGACTCTCATTTCCACCTCCCAGCCCACGCACAGGCAAGCCAGAGATCTTCCCGGTTAGGCCCCATCTCCAGTCGATTCAAGATAGGACAGCCACAAGAGGCAGGGAAGAAAATTGGTAGATACAATAAGATCTTCAGACCATTGTTTGATAAAAGCTTCCGAGGTTTCTGGGTTTTTTTCCACCAGACTTAAGACAGATGGAGAAGGTATTGGTTGTGGGTGGGGCATGGAAAACTTGGAGCGATGACTTAGAGAAGCCATGGAGTGGTGGCTCAGCTTTCGTACACAGCCCAGAACTACCTGCCCAGGGTTGGCACTGCCCACATTGGGCTTGGCCCTCTCACATCAGTCATTAATCATGAAAACACTCCACAGACATGCCCTCGGGCCAAGCTGAAGGAGCACAGGCCGCCCAGCTGCTTCATGCGACTGAAGGTTGCCTTTCCACCAAGCCGCTGCCCATATTCTGGTAACTCTTCCTGCCATGGCCATTCTCCAGGTTATTGACTGACACCTTGTGACGTCTCGCTACCCTGCCCCCATCTTTATAAGCAGTTCCTCCATACAATTCTGGAATTGCCCAATTGCAATGCCGTGTGTTTCTCTCCTGATCCATACAAGACTTTGGAGTAAAGTACTTCAAAACACTAAGTGCCATGCAAAACACTGCCCCATAGGAAAACTTGGATTGCCAAGAAAGTCACTCCCAATATTTTCCCAGAAAGAGGAATGTTGAGGGATATCTGATCACACGGTGACCCCGAGATTGCATTGTTAAAATAAAATCAAAGATAGGGAAAGAAGCAGAGCAAGCGATTAGTTGACTAGAGGTAACCAGAGAGAGTGAGGGGAATCCAGAAAGCGGGGGGGGGGGGGGGGGGGGGGGCGGGGGGCGGGGAGGGAGGCACAGGAAGTAGAAGGGAGGGACATCTGGTTAGAAGAGTTTTGTTTCATATGGGATAGAAGAAAACTGTTTTTCTGAGGTGGAGGAAGGTCAGCCAGCTGCTTTCTCTGCTTCTCTGGGCTAGCAGTCTTTCAGCCCCAATATCTTCTGGCTCCTGAGTCTTTATTGGTAAAATAAAAAGGTAGAGACTTAGATAAAGCAACGTCTGCCTCCCTGCATGGAGGCAGCTGAGGGGGCAGCAGGATGTGAAGGCTCTCCCAGGCGAGGCGAGGCGGCGGCGGTGATGGGATCAGGCACAACCACTGTGCTGCACATGAAGACAACACCCTCGCGTGTTGACTGGGTAGTGTGACGGGACAAACGACCCCACCACACAGGCTCACCAAACCTTACCATGGAACCAGATGTGGGGCGTTGAGGAGTCAGCCCTGTACGCAGCAACAGTATCCGTGGTCAAAGGAAGGGGCTGGACTGTCAGTCCTCATGTTCAGGTAGATGGACTGAGCTCAGCTAAGGGTTTATACGTCAGGATGGCTTGAGCGTATGGGTGTCTATGATAAACATAATTAGAATCCACTTGTTGTAAATTTCCAGGCATTATGCTTGGAAGAACATACATCTTTAATTCTCAATACAAGAAGTATTTTTTTAAAAAAAAATGACATTATATCTGTCTATCCATTTATCTATTCATACAGTCACATACATGATGTGAAACAGTAATTAAAACTGGAACAGTTGAGCTTAAAAGTACAGCTAAGAGGCAGTCTACTTCTGCCATCACCTGTGAGTCCAGAAAGCTAAGTAGCTCAATCATGAAGTCACACGAGGAAGCCATGGTAAAAACCAGGCACTCTCCCGCCAGACTCTCAGACCCATAAGCTGCCATCCCTCACCAGTGCAGGGGACATTTGGGGTTTTGTGACAGCAGCAAATACAGCTCCAAGGATGCTGATGCACACATCTGTGCCCACAAAGACACGGTCCTTCAGTTCAAACTGTGATATCCTCCCTTTCACCAGCATCGTGACTACATTCTCAATAGAACGGTCTGTAGTGGTCTCTGTCATGCCCATGCCAGGAGCAGTTAACTGCCGAAGGCATGGTGGGAGCCCAGAGATAAAGGGTGACATCAGCAGACCACGAAGGCCAAAAGGACAAGGACATGTGTATGAAGGAGAATCACGAGAAATGACAATGTCACGTGCAGCTCCATCTGAGCTATGTCTGTAACAGACACCGTGGTTTCCCTTGCGGCAAATGGCCTAGCGGAATGCTGCAGACAATCACTGGGAGCTGTGGGATGTCCCCTGGTGATGGACGCATTTCAAGGCTCTGGTCTGCATTTCTCCTTTCCTTAGTGTTGTTTCTTGTTTTGTGTCCTCTACCAACTGTTAGGGAACACTGAGGAAATTCTGTATTTCCACACTACCCCACCCCATCCCCATTCCCCTTACCAACCACTGGATACTTGACTAGATGTAGAGAGGGCAAAGCCACCGCACACCATTCTGCTGTCAACCACATATGTATAACACTTTCCCAAACTCTGGTAGCAGGAACACCCCAGAAAACAGAATGAAATGCTACCCCTTTAACTCTAGCGCCTTTATTCCCTGGATTATAGAGTTTGAGCAAAACACAAAGCACTCATGCCTTCCAGAAGATTCATAAATTCTATTTGTGTTTCTGGGAGTCCTACCCACCTTCTTCATATCAAAGGACAGAATGACTCCTAGGCATCAGCTTCCTGGTGCGCAACCCCAATCCCATGACAGCGTCACACCCCAGTGCCATTGATACAAGTCTTTGTAACCAAGTCTCCAGCAGAACTGGATTGCCTTACAAGCACCCCGAAGAAGCAAGGTCAGCTGCACTGGGTACCAAGACAAAGTAGAACCCTGGGAATGTCTCTGTGTGTGTTTGTTTCTGTTTAGATTTCATTTAAAGCAGATAATTATCTGAATGCTTCCCACCAACTTCTCAGATGTTATCCGTGTTAGTAATCATTTTAAATAAACAAAAATTGAATATCTATCCGAAGAGGAATTTCTGGTAAATTTCTCAGCCCATTTTTAAATTTTGTTGAGACACTCAGTGGGTAAAAATTCTCCCCAGCTCCCACATAAAGGGTAAACATTGCCTTTGGTTATCTCTAGTCTCAGCACTTGGGGGCACAGACAGGCAGACTCCAGGAGCTTTCTGGCTAGTCAGTCTAGCCAAAACAGCAGGCTCCTTCAGTGGGAGACCCAGATTCAAAAAATGTAAGGTGGAGAGCCAAGGAGATGAGTTCCGTCTTCCAGACCCAGGTGGCAGAAAGAGAGGACTGATGCCCAAAAGTTATCCTCTGACCACCCGAGGCACAGCCACACCCCTGCAACAAACACACAAACACACAAATAAATAAATGTTTACAGGTAGGGAGACATCCCAACATCAGCCGGCAGCCTTCTATGAATACATGGGTGTACTCACCTGCACACACAGAGAGAAAGAGTTAATAATATTAAAGGGGTAATTGTTCCTTTGAGTACTGAACACATTTTATCTTGCTTGATCTGATAGAAGTCAAGCAAGGGGACTGTTGTGGACCCCATTTCACGAGATGGCCAATGTTTTGCTGCACAACAAAGCCAGGTAGTTATGATGAATTATTATTAATGAGTACAAGATAGATAATGTTCAAGGCCACAGGGCCAAGTCAGGACTCAAGCCAAATCGGGCACCAGAGCCATCTTCTCAGGCTCCACACAAAACTGGAGAAGGGAGATTGATTGGCTCCTCGTCCCTTTTGTGTTGTTGTTCTTGTTGTTGTTGTTGTTTGTTTGTTTTGTTTTGGCTTCTCCTTGTTTACTCATTGTTTTCCTCTGTCTGGAGTGTTTGGAAGGCAAGAAGACAATTAGCCTCAAAGCAGTTTGACATTTTCTTGAGTTAGTTCAGAGATAGTTGACCTCGAGAGAACTTGGCAGGTTTTCATGTAAAACTTTATGGAACTGGAGTTTATCCCTGAAAAGAAAGATGATGATGATGATGCCAGAAAGAAAAGCAGAAGAAGAGAGATGGTAACACCCACGGCCCAGCCTGACATAGGCAAGGTCAGCACTGCTGGGTTCATCAGGCTTCTCACGTGGTTGGTTTACTTATAATGGGGGAAGGACAATGTGCAGAAGATGTGTGTGTGTGTGTGTGTGTATGTGCGTGTGTGCACGTGTGTGTGTGTGCATGTGTGTGTAAGACAGGGTATATGTTTGTGCATGTAAGAGAGAGCTTGTGTATGTGAGAAAGTGTGTGTGTTTGTAAGAGAGATGGTGTGCTGCATGTTGTGTGTGTATATGTTCATGTGTGTGTCTCTATCTGTGTCTCTCTGACTATGTGTCTATGAATGTGTGTAAATTGTGATTGTGTGTAATGTATGTGTATATGCTCGTGTGTGTCTCCATATGTGTCTATGTCCATCTCTCTTTGTGTATATAAGTGTATGTGCTTATGTGTTCTGAAGACGAGGACAGTATGAACTAAAATATCATTTCAGTTTTTAAGAGATCAGAGACTTTAATCCATCCTGTTCTAAGTTTTTCAATTTTTGTGAAGACTCATAAATTGTTCTTACCAAGAGGAAAGCCGGTATTGATGCCTGACTCACCATGAGTTAGTTCCTTGTTTGAAGAGAGTCTGAAAATACATGTCATTTTAGTTGTTCTGGAATTCACTGCCACCCAGGGCAAGGTGGGCTGCTATTCCTACAGATTCCTAAACCACAGGATCTTCTGAAGCCTGGCAGGCCCCGTGCTAACAGCAAAAGGCAAATGCTGCCCTGAAGCCCTTGCCCTCAACAACCATGGAGGACCCTGGGGAGTGGCTGTCTAGGTAGCCAATCAATAAATTCTTGGTCATCCTTTTTAATCAATAACTCAGGTAGAATTTTATCCTTCTCAAGAACTCTGATGCAATTTGATGGCTGGGAGGATTGTCAGGTTAAAAGGGACAGCCTCACTAAACGGATTTCAGCATAACCTCTTACCATGTTTAAATAAAAGAGGTTTTAAGAGGCACAGCTCAAACCAAGAAGGTGTTTTAAGGTATACAAATACAAGTTATTAAGGTGTGTACCTGCAAGTCATGAAGGTCAGAGGATAAAAATGTTTTGGGGTACAAGGAAGTGTTTTAAGGGGTACAAATACAAGTTATTATCAGGTTTCTCTCCCAGTATCTGCCATTCACACTCTTAACATTACCAATAAATGCTGGTCAGCTATTAATCTAGCTCTGGCAGAGTACGGCCACTATCCTACTGCAAGACCAAGATTTTAAATTTTCTTTGGTTGTTTTCTACCTAAAAGATACTTTTTATTGTGCAAAAACAGTCATTTCTGACATAAATATACTGCTATTTATACAATGTATGTGTCTGAAACTTATGTTTTCACAAACCCAAAAAACTCTTATAAGTTCCAGGGAGCCAACTTGGAGTGATTCACCTTAAACAGGTCAGATGCACCCTCCCTCAATTACCAGACCCTAAAAGTCTTCCCACCTTTCCCTGGTCCTGACACCCTCCCCTTCAATTACCAGAACCTAAAGGAAATTTTTTTTCCCCTAAACTTAATCTTGTCCTCTGCTCTGCCAACAGCTCGCCAGGTACAAGGGATACCAGACAATTCCACAGAGCCTAGACAACAGTGAAGCAACCAGATACCCCAGAGTGGCCGGTATTCCAGCTTTCTCAGGTCTTCCGAGATTTTGACACCCACAAACCAACAGGAAGCAGTCTTGAGAACCTGGTCCCCTATCTCTGTCCCACCTGTTAGGCCCTTTAATTTCCCCACCTTTTATGATAAGAGAAAGATGGGAATGTTAGGATTATGTTGGCCTGCCCTGTCACTTGGCAGGATGAACCCAGGTAGTACCCTGTCCCTTTAATAGACAAACTCTGCTAATTCCCAATCTTCCTCTCTTCCTGCCAAGGCAAGCTTGCCTTGGGCCCCCTTACTCCCTGCCCCCCCCCGCCGCCATTCTTCTGAAGAGGCAGCTCTCTGTCTCTCTCCCTTCCCTTCTCTCTTATTCCTCCCTCTCTCTATCTTTCTATCTCTTTCTCTTCCCCCCCACCCTCCTAATACCCTCTAAATAAATTCTCCATATCCAAGCCCTCTCTGCACGGTGTATTCCGTTTCTTAGCCATGTTCCTCACCCACCATGGTACCCACTACCTCTTTCAAGATTTATAATTCCATAACACAATATGGTATCATATATGTACACACATGTATACATATATATGTACAGATAGTATTACATCCTAGAATTTCCTCTGCCTACTACAGATAGGCAGTATTTAATGTTATACAAATAATAACAGGGAATAACACTTTTCATTTCATTTATGTTTTCAGTTCTCCAAATTTCTATAGTATAAATATATTACATGTGTACTTAGGAAACAGAATATCAAGTCTGTCTCTTAGGAATGGAAGCAATAAGTGAACGACATTGTGCCCTCGTGCCGCAAGCGGACACTTCTTCCCTGCCAGCACCACATCTGTAAGAGAAATGTTCATCCTTGAGCGACCTTATTAGAAAACAATCTGGTTTCGAACGTCTACATCTCCACTTCTCAGATACACTCTGTGTAAGCACAAAAATGGACAGAAAATGGGAGAGGAGAGGAAGAATATCAACGGGAGGATGAGGTTATCTCAATACAGCTTTCCAACCGTAGCTGGGAAATGGTGGCCTCAGCACCAGGAAAGCCATCTTCTGCCCACATCCGTCCAAACACTAACAACCTCCTTCCCAAATATGGCATCCACAGCAACCCAAGGACTTTGATTGAACAGACGAGTGCGGAATGAAACAGCCAAGAGCATGTGTCAGAGAGCAACACAGACAACCAGCACAGAGTGCCTGTCCGGATCCAAGAGATCAGGAAATACGTGGATTAACAGAAGCCAACACAAAAGCTTTGAGTTGGCACAAGGATCTTTTACAGCCCAGTGTCAGACCCTAGGGGTTCAGGATTCCACTTCCAGCTTCCTCTGCATTTTTTACGTTCCACCTGCTCCCGTTCTTCCTTACTCTTTGTCACAGTTATTTTCGTCTTGAGATAGAATATCACTTTCCAGCCCAGACTGGCTTCCGACTTGTGATCCCCTTGCTTCAGCTTTCCCAGCGAAGGCTCAGGACTGTGCTGCCAGGGCCCGCTTGTCTCTCCAGGTCTGCTCTCTCACCCCGGGTATCAGCGCGTACATCACGAGAAGCAACAAACACTCAGATCACTTGACATCTTCTGTTTCAGGTAATGATAGAGGAAATAAAGAGTGTGTGGAGCTCAGGATTCATCACCAACTCCGCAGAACACAGAGCCACTTAGGAGCTGGACCTCTGGCCGTGCCTGTGGGGGACCGCCTCAACCACATTAACTAAGATGAGAAGAGTCACCTACCATTGAAGACACCATTCCCTGGATGGGATCCGGAGTGTGTACAGAGCTGGGCGGCAGTAGGTTTTTGTCACTGTTTCCCTATTCTGACCGCAGTGGGGCAGATGCCTTAAGCTCCGCAACCATGACTTCCCAGCGTCTAAGTCCTACTATTGCGAGCTGGGAGGAACCCTTTCTCTTAAGCTGCTTAGACAGAGAGGTCATAAGAAGCATAGACATGAGGAAGATGAGGATGGTCATTTTCATACATAAGACAATTCTTTAACTTTGTTTCTTATAGCACTTCTTTCTGTAGCTCTAGCATTTCTTCAGATCAAGTGGTCCTCAGCTGGTGGTGATTTTGTCTTCTCGGAATCATCTGGCAACATTTGGAGATATTCTTGGTTGTCCCATCTAGAAAGGTTCGTTTGGGCATGCACATGACAGGGATGCTTTTACATAACCTGCGCTGTAGAGACTCATAGCAGATCATTCTCAACAATATCTTATCCCAGGTGAGCTGAGGGTAGGTGGAGGAAGATCTAAAGCTCAATGCTATCCTCGGCTACGTAGTGACTTCTAGGCCAGCCTGGGCTACATGAGACTTTTGTATCAAAAACAAAACAAAAATAAAATCCCACAGGTATCACCATTGCGATAACCATTGTCAACCACACCCTGTATTTACTTTCTATAGCAATAGCCTTATTTTTAGAACAGTGTGGTGATCTGAGTGAGAAATGTCCCCCATAGGCCTGTGTACTTGAAAACTCAGTCCCCATGTGGTGGCGCTGTTTGTTGAATCCTTAGAAGAAGGAAACTTGCTGGAAGAAGAACATCACTCTGGACGGGCTTTGAGTTTGAGCGTCTATTATAGTCTTGCTGCATTTCTAGTTCACTCTTTGGTTAGTATTTGCAGTTGAAGATATGGTTTTCCTGCGGCCTGTTGCTGTGTCTCTCCAATCATTATAGGCTCCCTTCTCTCTCTCTGGAATTGTAAGACAATAAAACCTCTTTCATTTTTTAGCACAGCAATAGAAAAATAACTAATACACGTAGCTTTAGAATTACATAGAAACCATGTAGCTTGCATAGCATTTCCATATACCCTGTGTTCCGATTATCTATTAACATCCTAGATTAGCATGTTCTATTTGTTGCAAGTAATTAGCCAATGTAATACATTAACCAAAGTTGTTCATTTATGTTAACGAAGGCCCATGTGTTATTCAGACTTCCTTGGCTTCTGCCTCATGCCCCACCTCTAGTACCAAGTCATGACCAGCACACAGTATTCTATCCAGTTGTGAGACTCTGTCTCTTCATGGTTCCTCTGGGTTAGGCAGCTTCTCAGACTTCCCTGATTTTGGATAACTTTGAAGGTTTTGAGGGCTGTTGTTGCAATATGGAATCTGACACTCTCCATCTGGGACCTGCCCTGCGTTTCCTCTTTGTAAGTCCTTAGGTCAGAAGAAAGCCCACACAGATCAAAGGCTGCTTGGTCAGCTTATTCCCGTAACAGACTCTTCACACCTGAATTACCGCTGTCGATTTGGTCCAGGTGGCCTTGTTGAGATCACGATTTCCCGGTTCCTTCCCCACCATTATTCCATCCCCTCTGAAAGGCACAACCCAACTCTAGTAGGGAGTAAATGTTCTCTGTCACCGATGATGGATTTTCAACATGACCACTGAATTCTTACACACACAAAAAAAATGCCTCTCTTCTTGCCCACTTATCTACTCAAGCCGTTGACTCTCGTGGTCACTCATGGGTGCTTGTTGCATCTTTTTGCTATATATTATACTATTTCATTTATTTTCTTGCTCAAAAATCTCCCCCACTTTGATCCCTGTGTCAGGCCAGTTTCCTGAGTACATTGCCACTTGCAAGATAAATATTCAGCATTTATCTTGTACACATTTTGCCTGGTTCTAGAATCAGTGGTTTACCTATGGAATTATGGCCCTTTCTATTGGAGTGTGGAATGAGATGCCAGGAGTTGGGCACTACATGTGCTTACTTGTTCTGGGACCATTTTTTTTTTCCTTTTAAAAACTCCTGGGTATATAAGGTACCTTTGGATATTAGCTAGCAACAGCTACATGTGTGTGTTATCTACAAATAGATATACAGGAATATATCAGAAGCATGCGGACCATTTCTAACTCCTGCATAATGAAAAATTCTTGGCAACTTTGCTCTAAAATATTGCCATTAATGGAACCAGTCCTAACAAAACATAAGTCACCGTGACTCCCGCTATGATTTCATATTCCTGAGAGAATCTATTACTAAGGAGTTGGGTATAACTCCACGGCCAAGAACAGCAAGGTATGGCTTCTACAGAGACACCCCACAGAGTCAGGAATAGCCCCCAAGAAGCAGTTGGTGCTGTGAGCTATGTATTTGCTTCTAAGAGAGCTGCGCTACACAGGGCCACAGTCAGAAGAAGCCTCAGTCAAGGCCTCTGGAGACACAGCCATGGCCAGCGTCCTGGAAGAAATAGCTCAGTTTCCTCTGACATAGAGCTGGACAGGTCCTGACAGGTTCCTCCTGGCCATCTACCTAGTTCCTGGACCACCTTGGGCATGGGTCTTCCAGTTAATACCTGTCTCCACCAGGGACACCAGGGTGAAGCTGTGATTGGTCAGCGACTCTCAAGCCTGAGAACAAGAAACTAAAGAGCCTTCGGCCACTATGAGCATGCTAATATAGGAACGGGGACATGTTACTGAACCCACGATCACAGGTAGAGCTATATCCCCAGTTATGAGCTCTCAAGTGTATCTCACTCATCTGAGAAGCACAGGGCCCCACAGCAGGACACGGGTTAATGCTGAGCCTGTTTCTTCCTGAACAGATAAATACCTCAAAAGTCAAGGTTCTTCAAGAGAGCACTCCAGGGGCTACCATTGCTCCTGCAGGCTACACTCGGGTGCAAGATCAACATACAGAATGGCAGAGCCTGATCTTGGATTTCATAACAGCCTAACCTTGCTGGACTATTGGGGACGACTTCAGCAGTGGCTACACTAGTCACGGGCCGGGTGGGAAAGCTCTCAAAGCTGCCTCTCAAAACAGACCGGTGGGAGAGGTCTGTTCCTTTCCGGCTTCCCAAATAGAAGAAATGTCATCATTTATAACGTCCACATGGGGAAAGCATCTGCCTGGAGAGTTCTGCCTCAGTCTGTGAAGATGCGTTCATGAGCACCCAATGCTCTGCTGTCTAGCCTGGAGCAGCCACTGGCCACTGGCCACTGTTTCCCATCCTTTCCTACTGGCCCAGGTCGGCTTCAGCCATCAGATCTTGCACTTTCGCAGCTGCAGGTCCAGCTGAGAAGAAGCCCTGGAAGTCCAGCTGAGAAGAAGCCCCCATCGTGGCAGCTCTGTTTCCCCCAGGCCACCCCTTCCTCCCCTGTCCCTTAGTCCTCCCTCACCCCTCCCCTGCTGGCCTCAACAAAGCCCTCCCTCACCACAGCCAGGCCAGAGAAACAAACGCATTTTTGTCAGGGAGTCCACAAGCCTTCAGTTTGGGGCTAAAAGCACAGAAAATCATAGGATCGGCTGTCATTGTTGCAGACCTAATGTTACCCCAGCCAAAGCACCACTGATTAAAACCAGGGCAGTTAATAAACCGCAGGCTTTATTTCCCCTCAAATGTCTATAACCACTTTCTTCAACCCCTATTAAAAGGCAAAACCCCAAGAAAAACACAGCTTTGGAGACCAAGTGCCCTCATTCCCCAGAGGAAGAAAAAGCGAGCCAGAAAGAAATTGTTCTTTTTCTCTCTCACCTTTCCCCCACTTAGCAGAGTCAAGCATTTTCTTTAATAACTAAAGAGAGAAATCAATGAAAAAAAAAAGCAGGCAAGAGCTATCCGTGGTCTGCAACGTGAGATCAGCTGCAAGCAGGCCCCCTCAGCCTGGCCTCCTGCGCCAAGGCGTTTGCCAGCAATTCCCGGGCTCTGACTCACATCCTCATTACCTCCTCCTCTCGCCTTCCCCTTAAGGGACTGATTTTTTTCCTCTCATCTAAGCCAAAAGAATTTCTCTGGATTAAGAGGACTGATGAAGGCATTTTTAATATTTGAGTTCAGGTTTGCAAGCTCCATAAAATGGACTTGTTCCCAACGGCCTGCTTCGTGCTCCCCACCTCCCCACCCGGGGCGCGCGGGGGGGGGGGGGGCGGAGCGCGGGGGCGGGGGTTCTTCCTCTCCTTTCCTCTGCAGCAAGCAGCAAGCGGCTAGGACCCTCTGCAGGTGGTATCTCTGCTCTGCTCTCCGCCCCCAGAGCAGGATGTAACATCTTTTAGAACTATTTCACCGGTGGTGGAGGGACTTAGAAGACATCCTTCATGCTGATGCCATCTGCCTTTCCAGTCAGAAACTGGTTTGACGACATGCTGAGCATCTCAGAGGGGAGCTGGTCTCAAGCCTGGAGGGGAAAGTTTTGACAATTGATTCCAGGGAACGCTGGAGCCCCCTCCACCCTCCCTGGCCTGGACTAACAAGGAGGTGGATGGGAGGGAGGTCCCTGTCTTTCCAGGGCTGGAAGATGTTCTTTGTTCTTTGTTCTTCCTACACTTGCATGACTGTTCCCTTGTCCCCCAAAACGAAAGCTCCCCAACTTTACCTTAATGTCTAGGAACGCTGAAGTTAATGGGGCAAACATGGAGGATCCTTGCCAGGATCTGCACAATTCAGTTCAATGGTTCTGGAGAGGCAAGGGGCCTGAGCCAACCCTAGCACCGTTCTGAGCTTGGGGTCTGAGACCTGATGGCTGCTCTGGGAAAAATTCTATCCACACAGTGTTCCTCCCTATTGTCATCCCAAAAGTTCCTCTGGCCTCCCAGAGGCTCATTCCAGAGAAGCAAAACTCCCTTTCCACCAAGTGCCCCTCTCCCTCCCTCCCTCCCTCCCTCCTTCCTTCCATGACATTTTCCATCCTTCTTCACATCCAATCGCACCACCACCCATGGGGTAATTATTTTCAGATGACAGCAATGTACTAAATGTCACTCTTCAGGACAGGGTGGGGGTGTCCGTAAGTACACGAGCATTCAAAGGACATAAGTGCCCCCCGGAGGGACTGTTCTGAAGAAGCTGGCTAACTCAGACCACCGAGTCATGTAGGAAACATGCGTCTGTCCAGTGAAGACATGTTAAAGTAACTCCATTTTTACTGGGTGTGCTCTAACAATTTCAGTACTTAGGGCAGGGCAGCCAGTGTTTCCATTTTAAACGTTTCAGCAACAAAAATGAACAAAATCCCATCTCACGGTTGTTTCTCCAGAGAACTAGGAACATGAGCACACACCCTGTCCGGTAAGTCACCACAACTAATGACAGTTGTCTCATGAGGAAGTATGTAGGACATCTCCCACCACCTTCTCTTTTGAGATAGGGTTTCCCATGGACCTAGGGGCTCATCTGTTCAGCTGACCTAGCTGACCAGGAAGAGCCATCTGTCTCAGCCTGCTGTGGAATAACTCTTTTGTACACTGTGAAGATGTGTTGCTCTCATTGTCTTAATAAAGAGTCAACAGGCCAATAGCTAGTCAGGAAAAGGTCAGGTGGGGAAGCCAGACTAAGAGAACACTGGGGAAAAGGGTGGAGTCACCAGGACATGAAAAGAAGCAAGATGAAATTCCTGTGCTGAAAAAAGACACCACCACATGGTAGAATGTAGATAAGAAATATGGGTTAATTTAAGATGTAAGAGCTAGTTAGTAATAAGCCTAAGCTATCAGGTAAGCATTTATTGTTGATTTATCTCAGGTCAAAAAAAAACAGGCTAGCTAAAAGATACAGATATAGATATATAGACAGATAG
Source organism: Myodes glareolus (assembly GCF_982192425.1). Lineage (NCBI taxonomy): Eukaryota > Metazoa > Chordata > Mammalia > Rodentia > Cricetidae > Myodes > Myodes glareolus. The sequence continues at coordinate 75,606,421 of NC_142039.1, read as the reverse complement.
ATAGATAGATAGATCTTTTAGCTAGCCTGTTTATGTATATGTACACATATATACTATAAGGGTCAAACTCATGAAACAGGAATGAGAAATCCAACCACAGAAACAGAGAACAAACCTTGGGCCCCCTGCATTTTTCTCTGGGTACCCAAAGGTCACACTTTAACTTGATCCCACTCCTAAAAGATCATTGGATGACAAAGATTCCCCATCATCTCCCCTTTTGTCCAATTAAGAGTGATCCAAACCAAATACAACCCATAGACTCATGTGATTGAATAATTGGGTCCACTTGGTGGAACTCTTTGGGAAGGATTAGGAGGTGTTGTCGTGTTGGAGGAGGCGAACTTTGAGGTTTCAAAAGACTTTGTATGCTCTACATCTAATTTGCAAGTGGTCCTTTCCTCTGTCATCACAGACTCCAACTCTCTGAAACCATAAACTAAATTAAACACTTTTTTTTAATGTTTCCTTGGTCGTGATCTCTTAACACAGCAATAGGAAAGTAATGAATACAGCATATGACTTCCAAAATGATGTCACTCTGTCAATATCTGGTATCCTGCTCACTCGCTCGCTCTCTCTTTCTCTCTCTCTCTCTCTCTCTCTCTCTCTCTCTGTGTATGTGTGTGTGTGTGTCACACACACACATACACACACACACACACACTTTACCCCTGAGGAAGCCAGCTTCTGGGTCATATAGTCAAGAATTCCTGCAGAAAGACGGACTCATTAAGCTAGGGGACAAGGGCTCCTATGATAATCACACAATAGAGCTACCTTTGGCAGCAGATTCTCTATCCCCATTCGAGCCTTCAGGTGGCTGCAGCCCCCCACATGATTACTGGCACCAACTAGGGACTGAATAGAACTACCTAGCTAAGTCCCTCCTGATTTCTAATCTACTATGAGATGAAAACCATTTGTCACTTGAATTGTCTACATTCTGGGCTACTTTGTTACAAAGCAGTAACTGATACAGACATTTCTCTAAGACCTGCTTCTTAGAGAGCAACTCTAACTGTCCATATGTATCCAGCAGTTCACAAAACTGTCCAGAACAAGGAAAGTCCTGTTCCACTTTCTCAAGAAGTAGAGACATGTCACATGCTCGGAAACTTTGTGACTAGTTCTTTTGATTACACATAGAATCATGGAGCATGGCGCTTGGCTACCCAGGAGCTCACCTTGTTTCCTGTGACCCAAACTCAGGTACAAGTTCCTGAATCCAGTACAAGTTTTGAATCCAGGTTCTAACCTCCTGAAGCCTTCACATCAGGAAGTGGGAAGTCTCCTTCCACCCAACTCACGGTATTTTAACATGATCATCATCCTTGACTGCCACCTCTTGACTGAAAACACTAGAAACTGGCACTTGTGCCCCTTGAAGTCACTTTTGATTGGTAGGCAACCTTTCCCAGAGAAGCAAACAACCTGAGTGTGTCCCTTAAATGCCTTTGGGATTCTGCTGTCTCGGGAGATATTTGGACATCTTCACACTCAAGACTGAGTTTCTCAGCATGACTGGCTCCTCTGAGGCTGATCAACCTAGGATGAAAACACTGAACATTGTAACAACACCTACTGTCCCAGACACAGATCAGCGCAGTCCAGCTGCAAAGGTCGAAGAGACTGTAGAGGTTTCCAGACTCACCAGGATTTCAGAGCCTTCCAAACTCAACGCTTTCCGTTGCTGCTTTCCAGTGTTTAGACATTCCTGTGCAGAAGATTAAAAATGTGGAGGCTTTGCCTCTTTACAGAACTGCAAATAAAATATCCCCAAGAGAAGGTCTCCCTGATGAAGAAACACATGCCTTTCATCTGACGGCCACGGCAAAGTGCTTTTCGAGCAACCCAGGAGAACCCTCCATGGGCCACACCATGCAGGCTGCCTGTTCCCCAATCCCAGCATGAGGATAACACACACCATGTTTTCTCCTTCCCCCCTTTTAATCAAGAGCATCAGAGCATGCAAACAATGGAGGAGGGGTGCATTTCTCCAGATGGTTTTCCAGTACCGTTGCGAGCTCCGTTCAGAAGGAAATGGAACAGTATTTCCCAGCTCAGGACCTTAAACCGGTGTGTTTTCCCCAAATCTCAGAGCATGCTGACATCACTTTCTACTGAACTCCGAGAGACTAGGAGTCTGTCTCACACCAGAAGGCAAAGTGCACCTGGGAGTGTGTGCCCGTGCCCTAATAAAAGTAGCTTTCTCTCCCCCTTACGTGTGTGGGGCTTGAATTGCCTAAGACTGGATCACGCAAAAGCTTAATACTAACTCATAAAGTTATGCTCACAGAAGAGTTTTCTCTTGATTCTGCCCAGTTCCCATCTGTCTTTGATTGAAAGGCCTATGGTATTACGACTCAACTAAAAGCCAGTTCATGTCTATGTCACACACACACACACACACACACACACACACACACGCACGCACGCACGCACGCACGCACGCACACACGCACCCCAGGCTAGGGCCCAAACAAAGTTGCTGTCTCTTGAGGATAGCCACTGGTCCTGGTGAATTTAGTAACTGATGCCAATAGTTAGACTCATCCCTCGAGATCTATCCCTTCAAATGCAGAGCACAGAAGTCTTCCCTCTGGTGGTATGTTGCAGAAGTTGGTGCCTGTTCACACAGTAGATGACAGTGTCAGTGAAGACTATCGATTGGAGTTACCACGTTCAGTGCTCCATCGTATTTAACTCTCTGACCATAACCTCTCTAAGTGAACTGAAAAATGAGGCTTGGAGGAGTTATAGAATGTGTCCATCAAGACTATAGGTTATGATCCAGGTGCCTAAATTTGAAAAGGACTGGGTAAGTAAGCCCAAGATTCCTAGGGGTTACAGTCAAGGGCCAATGACAGCCTTAGTCCCCATATATCAGCAAAACAGATTTTATGCATTAAAGTGTAATAAGTTAAGTTTGTCTTTCTCCAGCTCAGTCATCTTTCTAAGCCTTGCTTGGTGTCCGGGCAGCATATGACCTCAGAGTGTGACATTTCCCGGTTGTCCTGCTAAAATTCTGCCCTTCAGAACGCTGTTTTGGTGAGTCATTTACACTTCAGAAAGAATTTTCACCAAGGCGCCACGTCTGTAGAAGTGCTTGTGCCTTGCCTTCCATTTTCAATTGTGAAAGGTGTGGGGATGTTTGTGACCTAACACATAAGGTTTGCATGAAGATCAGAGCACAGAGCTAAGCCTCTGGTTGACCAGAGAGGCCAGGCAGTGGTGGCACACATCTTTAATCCCAGCACTCAGGAGACAGAGGCAGGCCATCTCTGTGAGTTCGAGGCCACCGTGGGCTATGAGAGATTGCATCTGTCTAAAAGAGAAACAGAGCTCATATAAGGATGATCCCAGCACTTGGTTCCCACGCCCTTAATCCCAGCACTAGGGAGATGGAGAAAGGAGTGAGATGATTGGGGAGAGAGAAAAATCAGGTGGAAGGAGACAGGAGTTCAGATTTAGTCTGAAGGTTCATAGAGACTGTAACACGAATTCTAATAGGTCTTAATAGTAAAAACCCAGAGTCAGATATTAGGGAAAATGCAGAGAGATCAGGGAGATGAAGGAGCAAAACCATAGCCACTTACCTACTCCACTTCCCAGCCAAAAAGAGACTGAGCTCCTGTCTCCTCCCACCTTCTCCCTTCTTCTTTCCACCCAGCCATATCACTTCCTGTCTGTCTGTGCAGACCTCTAGACTTCTGTGGTTAGCTAGTGGCTAGCTCCACCCTCTGATCTTCAGGCAAGCTTTATTTGTGCAAACAAGATATCACCATAAGGTGAAGCATTCAGTCTGAGGATTTGTAGAGACAGGGTCACCTTTTTAGTCTAAGGTAGCAGTCAGAACTAGTGACTGCACCCAGGTCTTCACACATGCAGAGTGAGTGCCCTACCACCAAGCTATGCCGCAAGCCCTCCATTGACTCATAGCAGAAGGAAGGTTCCCAGCCTTTCCTGACAGCACAGTGAACCCCTCAAACACTGCTGTAACTATTACCAATCATCAACGGGGCCAAACACTCGCCTCACAAGCTCCATGAAACTCTTCTTCTCTGGGTAGGTCTTGCCCTACATGCTGATCTCTTGCCCTGGGCTCTTGGCATTGTAAGTTGCACACAGTGTGGCAACCAGAAGGTGTGAAGAGAAGAGGAGGCATGGCTTGCCCTCAGCCTTACTTGTGTGAGGGGGTAGAAAGTAAGCCTGTTCTCTGCTCCCTGTCCTGCAGCCTTGGGGTGGGGGTAGCACGAATAGCACCGTCAAGCTAAGGACAGATGCTTGAGCTGGGTCCTACTTTGGGGTTGATCTTTAGTCCTTGAGCCTAAGTCACTAACTTCGGGGCCACTGAGTGTGGTGGCTCATTCAGTAGCTCACTATACACTTTAGTGTACGCTTTGGAACTCTCATTTCACATCCTTGGAGAGATGTCCACTCTTCTGCAGACAATGGATATCAATTCTCAGAAGAGCAAAACTCCTGATGTCAGCTCCCTCACTACACACATACAGGACAAAGAGTGTGAGTTCAAAACTCTCAGAACTGAAGGACAAAGCCTGATGCCTTCGACCGTGCAGGAGGAAGGTTGGAAATATTAGACAACTGTGTTCAGTTAGCCAGGGACAGTCAGCATCAAAGGGGGCAGTCAGGTAACTACCTGATCCTAACAGTAACACAGTTACCAGCGTGGACAGTGGGCAATACACCAGATGAGTTTGCTCCAGAGTTCTCACCATGGCAGCTCACAGGACAGACTGGTGTCCTCAAAGTGTTTCCAGAGGTTATTAGCAGATTAATTCAGAAACTCCATTACTCTTTTTCTCTTTTTTCTTTTTTTCTGGGACAGTCTTGATTTTAAGTCTTTACTGGATTTTGCCTTCAACCAATCATTTCCTGTCTCCAGGCGCCAATTTCCTTTCCTCTTAAATGAAAATGTTACCAAATTATTTCAAAGATATCATTCTACTTTTAATACCCTCTTAATAATATGACTGTTCTTTCAAATATGTGGCCATTATTTTTAACAACAAAATTTTAATTACACAGGTCACTAGTGACACAAAAATGAAAACATTTTCTTTATAAAATAATAAAAAGCACACATAATATTAACATATTTATCCTAATTCCAGTGCCCCCATCATTATTAACGTATTTATCCTAAATCCAGTGCCCCCCCCACCATTATAAGCAAGCTCATTATTTTGTTTTTTATTTTTAAGGGGCTTTTAATGACATACTTTGCTCATGGAAAATATAGCCCTGTTTTACTTGTTTGCTCATGAATAGTCTACCATGAAACATATCATTCTGCAATCCGTTGTCTCCACGTCAGCAAAGGCAAATTCTCCTCAGTCTACAGTGGACCCCATGAGACTTCCAGCCCAGCTAAAGCTCACCCCTTTTACTGAAGTTTCTTATATTCATGGCCGTGTGCGCTAGGGTCAGTAGTGCAAAATTAACGTCCTGGGTTACAGACAGGAGTCCTCAAACTTTAGTAAATGCCAAAATATCCTCCCAATTATTACTGATACTGCCCATGGGGGTGGGTGCCACTGAGATGACTCAGTGGGTTGTGCCCCTGCCATGCCCTCCTGAAAATCCGAGTTCCATCCCCGAACCCACATAAAGATGAAAAACAAAGCTGTCCCCTGACCTCCACATGCCCCAGATGGCACTTACGTGCCTCACCCACTCTCTCTCTCTCTCTCTACACACACACACACACACACACACACACACACACACCGCACACCACCAGCGGTACCAACAACATCAATAACAGTGATACACAGAATGTCTCAGAAGTATATAGTCCGCATATTCAGGTTGACAGGCTGCCTCTGCTCTTGCCCGGGAGGCATGCGACCCATTGTCTACACATGTGCAGGTCAAAGGGAAACAAGATCTTATGAAGGAGAGATTGGTGACACGGGCTGAATGAAATCTGGGAGTCACTCTGCTGCTTGTTGGGAAGCAGAAAGAAATCTGAAGCTGCCTTTCTCCTCCACGGAGCCCTGCTCCACACAAACACCAGAAGAAGCAGCCCCTAACTGCCACGAGAAATACATGTGTCTCCGGGAACAGGCCTGTTTCACAGGAGAACAAAAAGCCAGGGCCATATTAGTGTGACACTAATTATGGACTGGAATGTGTCAGCCAGGAATGAGTTACAGGCTGGCCAGGCCTGCCAACTGCAGTTAGATATTTAATAACCCGAGGCACGCAGCTGCGAACGCTCCTGGATGCTTGCCACCTTTTATTACGGCGGCACCTGGCCACATGCTACAGTCAGGGGCTGTCAGCCTCACCGGGAGGAAGGGCATCTGGGAAGGACCCCAGCCCTCTTCTAGAGTTTCACACTGTAGCTGGCCCTAACTGAGGAGACGTGGTGGTTCGAAAAGCATTGCTATTTGCTCAGCCGACTTGAAGGAATTAATCTTATTCTGCCGTTTACTGCATAAAAAGTGTATATTAAAACAGCAACAGAAAATATAGCTAATAGGTTGTCAGTTTACTCCTAATTTTTTCTACAGGTGTGAACTTTCCTTTTTTTTTAAAACTATTCTAAAAGGGGAAAATACATTCATCATTAGTTAAGAATTTGCCTGAAAGATGAAATTCATCTTGAGATAAGTCCATGGAATGAGGCAAGAGCACCGTGAAGTGAGAACAAGACACTCCCTGATGGGGTAGTTAGCTCTGAGATCGGTGACAGCTCCCCTCCTCACGCTGGCCTTTTGCAAACAGCTAACACTACTTTAAGGAGGCCAAGAGGGCATGTCTGATAAAACTAACCAGGACAATAGTGTCTTCCATCCTTCCCCTAGAGACACGCCTATGGGAGACTTGACACATTGGCCCGTGATGCCACAGCCTGCCACAGACTCTGCCACAACTATTCACAGGGACAAAGTCGCCGGTCCTGCAAATGGGAGGATCAGTGGGAAGCGAGAGGAATGGGTTGTGGGTGGAACATGGGGAAGGAGAGCCGAGAGCTCACACTGTAAGAATGGGACTTGGACAGCTTTGCTGCAGAGGTCTGATCTGTATGGCTTAAATCAACAGCAAGTCAGTTTACTCTTTGGTGAGTCAATAACAGTCTATAGAAAGAGACAAATTCCTCCACCAGAGAAAGCAGGTTTAGATGAGGAAAAGGAGAAGCTGGGATGAACGTGTGTGCATCAGAATGAAATTACTGTGAACAGATATTCATGAGTAGATGACAGACAATCGCTAGCTCTCTAGAAACATAGAAAGAAATAGATTGATAGATAGATGATAGGTAGATAGAGAGGTGATTGACAGAAGACAGACAGGCAGGCAGAAAGGTACAAATGTATCTGTGTATATACATATATCGTAACTCTGACCCAGTCCGGTGGGCTCTCAGGGGCGGGCTATGAAAGTCAGATCAAAGGGATAAGTAATGGTGGTGCCCGATTATGAGCTGATTATTATAAAGGAAAATCCTTATTGAGGAGTGCTTGTGGGGATGTCAATAACCGGATCAATCAGTTGATCAGGGAATAGGACTCTTTCTTCTCGACACGTCTCTCCTTCCTGGTTATAAAAATAAACATGAAAGAAAGAAACGGGAAGAAAGGCAGTTCTACACACAGCACTAGCTGCTACCGGCAGGATGCTATTGACAGGTGTTGAAATCATCGAGGAAAGGAAGGCAAATAAAGTAAAAGTACAATAGTGAACAGATGTGACTATATCATAATGAGTGCACTGCTTTGTATGCTGAGAAATAATTCTTTTTAGAACTTCCATCGTGAAAACCTGAAGTGCAACGTGATACAAATACGGTCTCTGAGTAGCTTCCTCGTCCACGGCATTTATAATTTCTGTGAGGGGAAAGCGGGTCTAACGGACACCACCTTCAGAGAGCCCAGAAGAAGGCTGTGCATTCGGCTGGACCACAGGTATCTCTGCAAAAGATGCTTCGCTGAGAGTGACAGCACAGAATTAGAATGAAGGAGTCTAACCCACAGCCTGTCATCATTTGTAGTTCTCATAAGCAAATGACAAGGAGCAAGGACTGAACTGCTGGTGTGACTTCAAAGAAATCTCAGACAGCAACGAGGATTTCAGAACCTTCTCAGAGAACAAGAATTGCAACCCTCCCCGGATGGGCTCTTTGCAGGTGTCTTCAGCTCCTGGAGCATCCAGAGGCCGGAGATGTGAAGTCATTTGAATTCCAAGGATGAGAAAACTCAGGCGTAGGGCTTAGAGTGATGGGTAGGAGTCTTATTCCAGGGTAGCTCAGTCCAAGAGACTCCCACCCTGCACCCCTGCTCTCAGTGCTGCATCTCTAGACAGCAGTGGCTGAGAAGAGCAGAGACACGAGCCACTGTCCACGGCTGCGAGTACAGTGAAGCCCACAGAGCTGAGCTTCCAGAAAGAAACTGACTCCATCTACATCCCAGCTGTGGTTGGGTTCTGAGCCTCACTTTTCTTGTCCACATTAAAAGGCTCGTTATACTAATTAGGTCCTAAGGGATGGAGTGGTGACAGTCCATACAGTACTCATCACACAAGAAACAAGGCTAGAGTTCAGTGCCCGGCACCCACATACAAACAGCTGGGTGTGGCCGTCTATGTAATTCCAGCAGTGTGCAGACAGACAGGTGGAAGCTTGGGTCACTGACCATTGCGTCTAGTCTATCTAGGGAACTCCCAGATGGTGAGAGATGATGCCTTGACATTAGGTGGATGGCATCGAAATAATATTCAAGGCTGTCATCTGGCCTCCCCACAAGTGTGCATACACATGCACGCGTGTTCTCACACTGCACATGTGTGCTCACACACCATGCACACTAAAAAGAGAATTAGGTTATAAATGGGCTTGCATTGGCAGCATACAGTTAGTTCTCAAGAAATGATGAAAAAGTAGCCGTTCAGATACATGACTTTTAATAGATAAATCAGAGTTATAAGTGTATTATTGTCTACCCTCTCCCCTATATGTCCACTGCCTCGTCCCCAGACCTGTGGATACAGTAAGAAAACTCTCTAAAAATTAGCGAAATAAATAGCTTTAGAAACTCCTCTGTAGCGGGAGAGATTGTATCTGATACAGTGATCAAATGATATTTGCATCCCAGTGCCTGTAGGAGAATGAGTTAAAGAGATAAACATCAGCCCAGATTGTTCTTCACCTCGCCCTCTGTTGGTTTTGCCTTTAAACTTGGCTTTTGAAGATAATATTTTATTCTGTTTTTATCTGTGTGTTTGTGGGAGGGAAGGGAAGGGGCACGCTATGTATTTGTGGGAGGGAAGGGAAGGGGCACGCTATGTATTTGTGGGAGGGAAGGGAAGGGGCACGCTATGTATTTGTGGGAGGGAAGGGAAGGGGCACGCTATGTATTTGTGGGAGGGAAGGGAAGGGGCACGCTATGTATTTGTGGGAGGGAAGGGAAGGGGCACGCTATGCTGCATGTAGAGGTCAGGAGTCAGTTGTCTCGCTCTAGCCTGTAGCTCTCAGGGACCAAACTCAAGTCCACAGACTTGACAGCAGGGTCTTTACCCACTGAGCCATCTCTCCTTTCCACACCCCTCAGAAACCGGACACTGTGTTCATCGCCTCTCGCTACTGCAACAAATCGCTGGAAACTTAGTATCTTCTGGTTTTATAAAGCCAACATGGTCTCAATGAACAAAAACTTGAGAGCTGTGTTTCTTTCTGGTACACTAGAGGACAGCCCATCACCCTGCTGTTTCTAGTGTTTGGCATCTGTCTGCCTTCCGTGGCTGAGTGTGAGCCCAGAACCCACTGCTGGAAGGGGAACAAAGTCAGGCAACTCAGTGTGGACTCCGAAAGCTCTGAGCAGAAAGCCTGTATGTGTGTTTGTATCTAACGACTCCCCAGCTCACAGGCCCATGGAGTCCTTCTATAAGACAGCAACTGAAAATCCATTCTTCCAGCCAGCTTCCCTGTTAGCAGAGCTGTGTTTGAAACCACCTTTAGGGTGTGGCCCAGAAGACAGATGCAGGTTGTTTCCTAAAATGTTGGCTTCTGGGAGGACTGTGGACTGAGACTCAATGTGGTGGTGTGAATGTAACTGGCCCCATAAACTCACAGGGAATACTGCAATTAGGAGGTGTGACTTTGTTGGAGTAGATATGGCCTTGTTGGAGGAAGTGTGCCACTCTGGGAGTGGGCTGTGAGGTCTCATTTAAGTCATGCCCAGTCCCTTAGTTCAATTTCTGTTGCCTGTGGATCAAGGTGTAGGACTCTCAGCTCCTTCTCCAGCGTCATGGCTGCCTGTATGGCAACGTGTACCACTATGATGACAATGGGTTTACCCCTAAACTTTAAGCCACACCGGTTAAATGTGTTCCTTTGTAAGAGTTGCTGTGGTCGTGGTGTCTCTTCACAGCCCCCGAAACTCTAAGACACTCTGCCAGGATCCACGGAGGTTCTCTTGCACAGTTCTTCCTCCCCACAGTCCAAGTCCTTCTCCCACGTATTTTTCTATCCAAACAGAGAGGAGTTTTTGTGAAAACTGAGCCCGTGTTGCACACCACAGTGGTTTCTAGAACATTCTTTTCAAACAACAAATAAGCTCCCTCAACCACTTTCCTTCTACATCGGAAGAGGAAGAAGCAGCAGCAGCTTTGCCTATGTCTACCGTCTTCCTGATGTCTGTGGTAAATTATTCTCACCTGTAGTCCGCCAGATTAACCAACTCCTGAAGGCCTGCCCTTCCCATGCCTGGAATAACCGATCCCCACCAGGCTTGAACTGAAGAGGCTGTGTGGGCCAACTCCGCTCTGTGTTCAGTTATCCATGAGATTGGGAAGAACCATTGGTAACTGCTGAGGCAAACCAGCTGCAGCAAGTTACTAGTCCAGTCTCAATCCCTGCCCCCAATGAGACGAGCCCCCAATGAGACGAGCTCACAGGCATTCACTCTTCAGCGTGGTGAATACGGTCAACATTTTAGCAGATGTCAGTGCTCTAGCAATCAAGGAAGAGTCTGAAACCACTGACAGTTTGAGCGCCAAGTATTTCCAGCCTGTAGGGTTTTCTCTCCCCACCTTCAATTTGCTGTCATGTGGGCAACCAAACTTCCTTTTCTCCCAGGCCACTTCGTGGGCTTTTTGCCAAAAAGCCTGCTAGGGATACAACGTTCTAAGAATCTGAGGCATCATTTGTAAGAATGGAAAGGGCAGATTTTGAAGGTGTTGGGAAGATGAGAACACAGGCCGATGGTGTGTCTGTTGCCTCCTGGTAAACCTATGCACCATGAGTTGCGAAAGTAACAAAGTTACCACTGCAAGAAATGTTGGTGGTAATGGGTGCCTACCTGGGTCATTGTATCACACTGTGTTTATTGAACAAGAAATCTTAGAGCATTTCCTCTCATTCACTGAATCTCTGTATCTTCACAGGGATGCCTTCAATAGTGTACCATGTTGCCTGTATTTGGGGCTCCAAGTGTTCAACACATTTCACACAATAGTCAGCACCTCTCTACAATACGACTTTGTAAAGTGATTATGGCCAACTACAGGCTGTGGATATGGTGCAGAGGCTGGTGTCTGGGTTAGGTTTTGAGGGTGGGCAGTCCAGCTGCTCCAAGTACATGTTCAGTCTCTGCCGTGTACATCTGCATCCAGGTCTCCCAAGACCAAGACTGGGGGTGGGAGGTATACGAAAAGACAAGCTCTCCTTGGGTGTGTGGGGGGGGGGGGCATAGGAGAAGCCAACAGATCCACACACAAACCTCATGCTCTCCTCGGGTGAAAGGGGCATAGGAGCAGCCAACAGATCAGGCGCAAACCTGATCTCCAAGGAGATGAAACTAGAAACTTTTAGTTTCAGATTAAAAACTCACCAAATACAGGTTTATACTCTAAATCAAACCCATGATTATTTTAGCAACATTTTAAGTATCTTTCAGTTAAACAACATACCACCACTATCACACCAATTTTAGAATCAAATTGTATTTCAGAAAAGGTTCATTTACAAGAGAATTTGCCTATTCCCAGAGATTAAAGTGCACCCCATGTTTGGAGGCAAACATGTGAAAGCTTACAGAAATCAGGATGCTGTGGGACGAGAACCTAACTTCTCTGTCAGCTCTGCTCCCATACCCTCACCCACATCAGGCCCTAATTCAGAGGCAGCGAGCTTAATTGCCTGAGAGGCCGTGCCTGGAACGCCAGTCAGTACAAAGGGCAGGACCTGGCAAAGACAAGACTTCTGGCCCTGCCCTGAGGTCAGGATTGTCTCTCGTCTCCAGTCAAGCATTTCCATGTGGCGGTGCAGACCAGAGCGCCAGACTATCAAATCAACAGTCCATGTTTTTATATTAATTCTTCCGATTTGATCAGTCCATGCCATCAAGTGGATGAGGAAACTAGTAATTCATAGAAATGAAAACAAAGAAAAATAAAGCATGGGTGATTAGCCTCATGAACTTAGAAGGAAGAAACTACATCTAAGCATGAGAAAACCCAGAATAAAAGGCAATTATTAAGTTTGGATATATATAGATATAGATATAGATCAGCTTGAAAGAAGAAATAATTCTAAAGAAAGCAAACAGATGTGTAAAAAGCTAGAAAATGTGCATATGAAGCTATAACCTTCATTTTTCTAATACAAAATATGCTGTAGGAAGTGAATTTTATATATTAAATACTCTAGCACACAACTGTTGGCAACGATATATACAGATGGCTCATGAAGAAGGAAATACAACTTGTCTTCAAATACATGAAAAGACATCACTCCTAATAAGGGAAATGCTAATTGTACCACGGTGGCATGGCTCACCGACTAATTTGGCAGAGATCAAAGGGCTCCAGATCACATGGTTGGCAGAGATGGGAAACAGACCTCTCCTGCATTGGTGGAAGGTTATAAATTGGTTTTTAAAAAAATCTTCAGGGGGCTTTTGGCAGAATTTACAAAATTCATAATAATACCTATCTTGACCCAGAGAGTTTGTATGTAGAGATGCAATCGAAACCAGGGACGCTCAGAGGAAGCGACTGTGGGGGTTAAAAGGCAAAGCTAGAGCACTGCCTTGATTCAGCCAACACTGAGGCAGAGTAAGGAGACTCCTGAGGACTGAATCCAGAGCCAAATCACAGTAGAGAACGGCAGGGGCTCAGCACCCCCTACCCTGCACCCAGGATGCAGAAGGCAGGAGGAGATCTCGGCAAATCCTGAACTCAACTGCTGGGCAGCTATGCCTTGCCTTCAGAACTGTGTTCAGGCCGCCATGAGCATCATCCTCTCCCTTCCTTCTCCCTCAGTTCTCAGCAAACACTTGGGTGTGTGGCATTACCCTTAGCTTTACAGATGCCAACATCATCTTCAACATATCCTGGGTGACTTGAGGGAGGGGGTTCACGCCTCTCATTTCCCCGCTTTTTAAGGTGGAGTGTCGAAATACCTTGTGTTGAGAGAAGAAGCTGGTTCGTTATCCACACTGGAATATGGCAGGCTCGGTTTTAATACATCGGGTTGGCAGTCAAGAAGGCAGATTTACAGCACCTGCCTACTACATCCCAAATCCTCTAAGGAATGTGACTCACTACCAGGTGCAGCCCACATCCCACATCCTCTAAGGAGGTGTGTACCGACTGCCAGCTGCATGTCCACATGTTCCATCCTCTAAGGAACACGTACTGACTCAAAACCGTGAGCCTCTAGACCAGTTGTTGACTCCAGGAGCTTCTACCTTGCTATCTGAGGACAGTAGGTACAGTCTCTGCTTCTCAGCAGTGCTGACAAGCTTCAACAGCACAATTTGGGGACAGCATTTACAGGCTGTTCTCATGGCTGTCACAGAGATCTCCACTGGGGAGAATCGGCACTCCTCCATCAACAGGTAGAGTCTATTCTGCCGTTCCCTCTAATCGTGGCTCGCCCGAGGTCTGCTGGGACCCAGGGAAGGTGGAGACAGTGAAGATAGGCATCCCCATTTGCTCCTCCTAGAAGCTCACTACGATGGCAGAAGTGAAGCTTCTTCCGGTCCGTGTTCTTTTCAAAGTCCTGGACCACAGTCCACGCCGGAGCACTCACTTGCTCATAGTGGCTTTGGGTACATGTGACAAAGGGTGACAAACAAGTCTATTGTAGGAGACTCGAGAATGATCACTGTGATTTTAATACCAGAGGCACACAAGCTCCATGGGGAAACAATGAAATAAATACCTACAAGAATTTCATTTATGCAGCTGGAGAGAAATCCTTATCCATCACTCAGAGGGTAAGATGGCTTGCTGTGCAAGCGTGAAGGCCTGAGTTCAAATTCCCAAACATATCTATAACTCCAAGCATGGCAGCACACATCCAAACCACCCCTGCTGGAGAGCAGCCAGTCCGGTCAAAACATCAAACTACAGTTCAAGAAAAAAGTTTGTGCCAAAACTTGGTGGAGAAGAAGGACATCAAGACAACAACTTCTGGTCTCTGCACCTCTCTGTGCAGGTATACACACCCATACACCCACAACATCCACACACACATACATACACACACACACACACACACAGCATCCACCATATACACACACAAGCATCTACCACACACATATACACAAACATCACGTGCATGTGCACACATACATATACACACAAGCATCCAAAGCACACACACACACACACATACACACACAAAAGCATCCACCACACACAGAGACATGCACCATAGACACACACACATTTACTTATAATTTCACTTATAATTTTAAGTATTAAGCACTGGTGCCAAGAAAGAAGGGCTTCAATAATTCTCCCAAAACTAAAGAACATAGAGGGAGGGATAAATGAACTCTTATCTACATGCTATTCCCAAGAGACACTAGAGTTCTCATGAAAGCAAGCTGAATTTCTAGAGTAGAAAACAAACCCAAGTTTTCATGTTCTCAGCATTTTAGAATCGTTTTGTTAATGAACGTGGTAATAACTACACTCATATCTCTAATGCACATATAAACACGTATTCCTTATTGCATTCCGCTCGTCAAGAATGATCGTCAGGATCCATCCTTATTGTCTAGAATGATTGGCAGACTGAAGTTGTGGTCAGAACTCTCAGACATGCATCTCTGTGATGTAGAACGCCCAGTATGACCTCTCACTTTTTATCTGCTCTCCTCTACTAACAGCTTGGCTTGCCAATAGGCTTGAGCTGTGTGAGGAAATCACACTTAAATGGCCTGTTGTCAGCACACTAGGCAAAGCGGCATCCTCTCAGTGGTCCACACTCAGAAAGAACCACTGGGCGACACCGAAATCTCTCACGTTTAGCCCATCCCTGAAGCTCAGAAGCCCTCCAGAGTCCACGTGTAGCTCTGCCTAAAATAGATGCTCACTCCATTTTAAAATTATATTAACTGCAATAAATTTAAAAAGGTAAAGGGCACAGAGTTTGGAAACATGGCTCAGCAAGTAAGAGCACTTGCTTC
Source organism: Myodes glareolus (assembly GCF_982192425.1). Taxonomy (NCBI): domain Eukaryota; kingdom Metazoa; phylum Chordata; class Mammalia; order Rodentia; family Cricetidae; genus Myodes; species Myodes glareolus. Next base: position 75,590,972 of record NC_142039.1, on the reverse strand, counting down.
TCCTGCAGAGGAGTTCCCAGCACTACATGGAGACTTATAACCATTTATAACCGAGTTCCAGGGGATCCAGGGGATCCAGTGGCCCCATCTGACCTCTGTAGACACCAGGCATGCATGCGTATGGTACACACTGGCAAAACACTTGTACAGGTAACATTAAAATAATTTTTTAAAGATGAAGCAAACCCAGCTTCATCCTAAAGTTTTTTAAATCTATCAAACATAAAGGTCTGAAAATAGCTACTCACCTAGGGTATTAACTAGCGACCTAAATACTTTATTAATAAATATTAACCAACTATTTGTTGACCTACATTTTAGCTTTCAGTTAATTCCTCTGCAGTGGTTTGTTCTAGAAACAGGAGTGGTTCTCAGCACATGAGTCCTGAAAGACGAGAACCATTTCTCATGAGAAAACACTGCTGGGAAAGAGCACAGACTCACAGGACAGAAACTGGGGTCAGAATTACCAGTCTCGGCACACCCACTGTGTCCAAGCTCATGAGCTTTCAAAAGGCTCACACTGGAAAGAGGGATTTGAGTGCTGGGGAAACACCCGGGCTGTCGCCAGAACAGCTGGAATGGAGAATCTCTGGCAGAGAGATAAAACACAGAGTCAGCAGGTTCTCTTTGCATCCTATAAATGATTTATAACAGCTTTAATATGGCTATTGAGCAGACCTGCAGACCTGTTAGGTGTTTGGCTTCTCGACCAGGGAAACATTTGTAAATTGAAGACCCCAATGTGTTAACTTAGATTCCAGCATCCGTGGCAGGGGAGGGGGATGTTCAAGAACCACGGAAGATTTGCTCGGTTCAGTCCTCTCCTGCGGCCATCTTGACATGAGTATGCATTACCTCAGTCATTAAACCCCAGACCCTAACTATGTGAAGAAAGATTCCGTGTCTATTAAGGTAGTGTTGGCTTCAGCATAGTCAAATAAAACAGGAAGGGGCTGAAGGAGGTGTCAGAGCCTCTCGTCCTTGGTCCCTGAGGGAAAAGTGCAATACCCTCCATCCCTCATGAATGGCACCATGTGATTCAAGAGCATGATCAAACTATAAAGGCAGACATGTTTTCCCTAAATTGACCTTGCTTTTGTCAGATTTATAAGGTGGCCTATGATTTTGAAATAATTATGAAGCTTCCCCTATGTAGAATCCTCTTTGCTGAGTTTTAACAACGAACAACAGAGAGGTAGAAACGGACAGAGCCGGTTTTCCTAGTTTCCGATTTGTTGCTATAAGAAGACACCTTCCCAGCAAGCATCCCGGGGAGAAAGGGCTCTTGCCTGCAGTACAGCAATGTAGGGATGTCCAGGCAAGAAGACAGGCGGCTAGGCACACCCAATCAAGAGCAGAGAGAAACGAACAAACTCATGCATGCTTCGTGCTCATTTTGCTTCCTTTACCCATATACAGCCCAGGGCCAAACCCCAGGGATGGTACCACCCACCCTCTGGTTGGTTTTTCCAGAGTCCATTAAAGCAATCATGCATCCGGGTCAGCCTGACCTAGACAATCCCATACTGAGACTCTTCCTGGGTGAATTTAGGTTGTGTTGACAATTAAGCCACCACAGAGGGTAAAGCCCTGACTTAAAAAGGTATTGTTGACAGTAATTATCATGAGCAATTTATTTCATGTAGTCTGACCACTTAAACAACCAGGCCTTCATATGGATGACACAAAGTTGTTTTTTTTTAAGTCTTGTTTTCTCTTTTTATTTTAAAAATTTGTCTCTGTTATTTCTCTGCATGTGCGCGTGTGTGCTCGCTGGTGTAAGGGTTTATGCATGGGAGCACAATGCTCAAAGAGTCCAGGAGAGGGTGTAGGATCCCTAGGAGCTGGAGTTACAGGTTGTTGGAAACTTCCCAGCATGCATGTTAGGAGCCAAACTTGGGTCCTCTACAAGAGCAGTGTTAGCTCTTCACCCTAGAACCAGCTCTTCAGCCCCTCAAAGACTTATCTTGAGTCCCCCAACAGCAACCCAGCCCCAGGCTTTCAAAACTCATCTAATAGAATACAATATGCACAACAAAACCTCTCTTGGGTGGTCAGAGAGGAGCAGGCAGCTTGCTCTTCATCCCTGGACAGAATGACTGGAAGAAGGCGGCCAATCAGCAGCGTCGTCTAAACCGTGCTCTATCAGTGACTGTTTACCCCTGTTTTATACCTAAATAAACTCTTGAGAACCCTTAACAGACTGCTCAAAACAAGTGGCGCCCACGGGATCTGAACCTCATGGCCGGTGGTAGCCACGCGGTCTGACTGAGCGCCCCACCACCACCACCCGCCCACCCCACACCCAGACACTCCTTGGGCACACAAGCTCTGCCGCCTGATTGGTTCTGCTGTCGCGCTGAGGAAGGTTATCGCTGCGTCTCGCATTTGCCCTGTGTGTCCCCAGTCAAGCTGTAGCCGGTCCTCTTTACTCAAGACTATCGTGGAACCCAACATGGTGGCCCATATCTGTAACCTCAGCACTCAGAAAGCTGAGATCGAAGGAATGTGGCAAATTGGAAGATAGAATGTGTTACATCCTGAGAGACCCTGTCCTAAATCCAAACAAAAACCAACAGCAAAGAATGACCCTTTGAGAGGACAGTCACAGACCTGCGTGGTTGTGAGCGCCTGGTTTGCTTGCTGCCTTTTGGATTTTTGAATGAAGCCTGTAGCGCTCTACGCCTGTCTGCGCTCTATGCGCTCTACGCCTGTCTGCGCTCTATGCGCTACCATACAGTTTGTGAACTGGGCAAGGGGCTGGAGATTGAAACACACAAAGACACACACAGAGAGACACAGATCTTCCTTGAAACAAGAATGCCCCAAGAATGCCTACTCTACTGTGTCCAGGAGCAGCTTATATAGGGATCCTTAACTGATAGCCACGCCCTAGCCAAACGCACCAGAAACCACTCCCCAGCCATCAGGAACTCCTGAGGGTCTGATGCTCAGAGCAGCTGCAAGCATTACAAGTTGTTTACCAGAAATTCAGGATATGGGGGGGTTCACAGCTCCCAACAGAAGCCTATACCAGTTTGGGGACCTCTTCCACCGTAATCCTTCCAGCCTCAGATTCTGAAATTTATACCCCCTCCCTTAAGAGAGGAACGGAAAATTATTATTTATTTCATAAGAAACAGAAACAAAGTGTGAGTTTTGAAGACAGCGTGGTTAGCATCCAGGGTTCTTGAGGCAAAGCAGCAGCCACATGTGTGGCACTGTGTGGCTCACAAGCTCAAAATTGTTTTCAATGTTGAACAGTTAGAGATTAAAGAAAAGTAACGAAAGAGGGAGGGGAAGAGAGAGGGAGGGAGGAAGAGAGGGGAAAGAAGGAAGGAAGGGAGGGAAGGAGGGAGGGAAAAGGTCTCACCCTGTATTCCAAGCTGTCCTGAAACTCACTATGTAACCCTAGGCTGACCTTGAATTCATGATAATCCTCCTGCCTCAGCCTCCCAAGTACTGAGATGGCAGGTATGAGCTACTGGTTGAAAATATTTTTAAGAGAACAATATTTCATGACGTAGACCCACTCCCGTTTCAGTGTCCATAGCCTGCATGCCCAGAAGGAACGCCTTGTCGTGTCCTTGTTTTCCATGAAAGAATGAGCAGGTGAGCAAATGGATGTCCAGGGGCTGCATATCCACTAGCTGACCTCACAGAGAAGTTTTGCTCATGCCCAGTAAGGAAACCAAAAGAAATGAGATGGCAAGGGGCGGAGGAAGGGAGGAAAGAGAGTGCAGAAAATGGAGGCCTCTCCTGTTAGCGCTCTCATTTCTGATCATGGAAAGATAAACCAGGATAAAATACAAAGAGTGTGGAATTGATAGTGTGTGCTGCCAGAGATCAGGACTATTAAAGCCACTCCGTGTTTCTCTGGAAAGTGTCAGAGTGTGCAAATCCCAAGACAGTCTGAGCATTCCTTAACAGTCACTAGTGGACTGGAGCAGCTGGCAGGACACCATCTGTGCGACAGATTCAGTCTTCCAGGGGGGGAAGAAAGGGAGGTGTTTAGAAGAAAGGAAGGAAGGGGAATACAGGCAGAGTCTGATTGCAGACACAGAGGCTTTACCTAGGGTGCTGCATCATTCTGTATCATTCTGTGGCACCTGAATATGGGCTTAAGCATTTTCAGTGATTTAATAAAGCAATAAAATGGAAGCGCCATTAAAGAATTGCAGCTGAAGACCAGGAAGGTAACTCAGTTGCTCAAGTGGTTGTTTTGCAAGCATGAGGACCTAAGTCAATCTCAGCGCTCGTATGCAAGAAAACTGCCTGATAACCGTGGTGCGTACAGTAATCCCAGCACTAGGGAGGCAGAGATAGTCATCTCTGGGTCTCCCTGGTCAGTCAATCTAACCTACTTGGGAGCTCCAGTCCAACGAGAGGTCCTGTCTCAACAAAAAGGTGGACAGCGCCTGAAGAATGACATTTGAGACTGTCCTCTGGCCTCTACACACATACGTACATGTACCCCCCCACACACACACACACAAAACCAAGGCATTTTACAAAGAAGCACAGTTATTAATTCTATAGACTCAAAGATGGAAATCTTTGCAATTATACCAGAGAAGAGAAGTGAAAGAGGGAAGTCGGGAAAGACATTTGGGGACCATGACATTTGCAATAAGCCTTTGAGGATAAGATGTAACAAGGTGGAAGGGCACCCTAAGCTGAAGAACGAACAAGGCTCAGGGAGAGAAGGAAACCCCGAGGAAGAGACAGTTTGGTTACCCAGATGCTCTTGGGGCTTATTGACCGTCCCAATGCATTTGCAAGACTGAATTACAGACACAGGTGCATCTCACAAAACAACCATCCGTGAAAGAATGTGTAATTACTTCCTATTAGACATCAGTAGGTTCTAAGAGAGAGAGCAAGAAAAGACCGTTTCTGCCGTGTGATATAGATGCTCAAGAGGGCCTGTCTACTTATTGAATTCCACGCTTGCTCACCAGTGCTTGGCAAGAGGATAAACAGGAACGGACCAGCCTAGGAACACAGATCGGTTATTAGTTACCTTTTCCTGCTGTGATGCCCTTGAATAAAGCTGAGCTCCAAGTGTAAGGACAGCTGTTTTGACTCCTGACCCATAGTCTCTCTGCATCACAAAATGCCGCTTCCTAGACCCCAGTCCAAACCCACTGAATCAGCACCTCTGATACAAAATTTCCAAGGGACACCATTCCTGCAAGGGAACCCAGTTCAAACATCACCCTTAAAACTTGGTTAGAATCAAATGTGAGGTTAAGTGACAAAAGCTTCCTTCTGAAATGAACAGAATCAGACAAAGGGGTGTGCACCCGTAATCCCAGCACTGGGAGGCTGAGGCAGGAGGATGCTGAAATCAGCCCATGCCATGTAACAGACCATGTTTCAAAAAAGAGAAAAGTTGGGAGACTGGGAATAAATATACCTCAGTGCATTAAAAGAGCTTGTCAGGTGAGCATGAGAACCTGGGCTCGAATCCCCAGAAGCTGATGTCCATCCAGGTGGCCCATTCTCCACATGAAGAAAAGACACTGGAATGAGCTGAAGATCTCTTGGGCGTTGGAGCTCAGTCCTTTCACCGTACCCCATGGAGCAGAGTCAGCCACAGGCCAAGTCCTGCTCAGCAAACCTTTGCTTAATTCAGATGAGTAATTCAAATCACCAGGTTTGAAAGTCAGAAGAAGGTTTTGCTAAACTGCCCGCGCTTTTGCTACAATCATAAATGTCACTTGGGGACTTCAAAACTTAAGTTGGATGAGTCCTTAGCTGTACATCCAGGGACAAAGCTTGGGGAGTCCTAGAAACTTGAGTTAGGGCCCATGGGAGGTCCTTAGGTGCTGAGGACATGCCCTCAAAAGAGGCTGTGGGACTCCACCCTACTCCTTTCTCCTTTATCTCCATGAAGGGAGCCACTTTGCACCACTGCTCCCCATCCTACAGGGCCACAAACACAGAGCCAAGGGAGCATGGGCTGGGACCTCCAAAACCATGAGCCAAAATAACTTCTTTTGCTTATTATTTGCTTACTTATTATCATGCACTGTTACAGCGATGGGCAGTGGACTGACATGCCCAGGAACAAATAGTCTGATCAGCTCAATTGATACCATTTGCTCAGCTTTTAGGAAGAAACTAACCAGGGAAGCAAGAGTTCGGCCTTGAGATGGCCTAAGTGAGTGGCCACTCTTTAAGTCTCCAAAAACATTGTTCCTGCAAGTCCCAAGACCCAGTGACTTCTCACCTTGCCCCTTCACTGTCAGCTTACTTTCCCTTGCAGGTGTCCCTGTTTCTAATTAAAGCAAGGGCCTGACCCCTGGAGAGCTGATAACAATTTTGTCTTGAGCCCAGCGTTATTGGCTAACTGGAAAAGGCAGGTTAATGGTGTCCGCATGGAGGGTATATTATTAGAAGTGAGCCTGTGAAGCGAACGCCCCGTGACTCTAATCTCCAGAATGCTGACTCCTGAGGTCAGTAATTGGGCACCACAGAATTCACCGAAGCAGCAGGCCTAAGCCTGTCTTCAGACCTCTTTGAAATGCAGTTCCTGAGGTCAGGGGAATAATTGCTTCATTTGAAGGGGGTGGGAAGAGAGGGGGAGAAGAAACAACCTTCATTATGCATCCAGTTGATCAATGCACCATGTTCTCAATATCCCACTCTCATTAAAATAACACAGGCTGCTTGAGAAACTCAATCATTTCCACAGTGATTCCTGTCAGCGTGCTCTTCCTGCCAGCTCCGAGATGCCTAATGGCAGATAAGCCCAGAGTCTGGGACCCTTTGCTCAGCCATTAATTCAGCAGCTGGGGTGCCATGGCGCTCATTAACGTTCTTTACGCCGGTTATATTAAACCCTTAATTAACAGGGAGGATATTTTAATGTCAATGCTTTGCAACTTTCCAAAGAAAAATGCCAATGTAATCAACTTGATCTCTTGACCACAGCTTCTGCTGCTCTAGGGAGGATCACTCGCCCTTCTCCTCAGTCCTGTGGGCTAACTCTGGGCTTCCTTCCATTCCAGAGCGGAGTTTGCAAGCCTGGCCCACTGGAGAGTGCTTGAGAACAGAACCATACAGGGATTTTCCTGAAGCTCAGGCATTGTATTGTCATCCCAGGCAGGGGAGCAAAACTCCACTGATCCACATTTGGTGTTCTAATGAGAGGAGGGAATAGGGGGAAGAGAGAGAGGGAGTGAGGAAAGGGAGGAGAGAGAGAGAGAGAGAGAGAGAGAGAATGTCTGTATTTGGACCAGGCTAAGTCTCAAATTTAAAATAAAAAAATGAAGTGCTAATATAGTAACATAAATAAGAAAAGGGGAAACTAAAACTTAATTCTGCTTTGAAAAGGAAAAAAATTAAGAAAAAAAATAAAGTATTTCTGTAGAAGTGGTTCACTTGTTGAAAGGAATAAACAATAAAATTTCCAGTCAAGAAAACCACAGGGGAAATTTTGGTATTTCTCTTTTTTTTTTTTAACAAAAGACAAGATCCTGCATCTGTACCATCCATGTCAACCCCTTGGCCCGAACACAAGCACTCACACACTGCAGGAGATGCTAGCCTGTCACAAGCTGCCCTGGTGTCCCTGACAGAGGAACTCCTGCAGAGGCAAAGGCCACCACTGGCCTGAACATAGCGACCGCAGCTTGGGTCTACCTCTTGATTGTGGTTTTGATTGCCACCGTGGTGGCACAGCCATCTCTGATGGGAACAGCCAAAGTCATTCAGCCGGCACAGCTGCTTGACAAAGATCCAGCCAAGCTGAGCCACATGACGGCAGCTGTGCCGCTTTTGGTGTTGATCTCTGCCTAATGCATACTTGGGGGACTTTTAATATTTGTACAATTTGGAGATACTGGGTTGGTGGGAAATTTCTTAGGAGTCATTTGTGCCTTCCCCCAGGAGTACTGCTTCTAAGCTTCCCCGGGAAAGTCTTGAGCATCCTACCCCTCCTGTGTTTAGGGAGATATCTTTATCTATCTGAAGGTCTGCCTAATGCCTTGGAGGTTGTGACACACCTAAGAAGCCACAGGTCTCTTTATAAGGCACTGAGACATGACTGAGATATCTGTCCCTGTACTTACTGAGGAACAAGAGAATCAAAACAAACTTTAAAAGGTCAACAAGATTCAGTGAGCTGGAGGACCTGACTGCAGACAGGATTACACGCCTCTTCCCGCTGTGCACTCAGGCAGTTCCATGGCATATACAGTAACAAAGTTAGACTAGCTGAAGTTACCTGTGCCCTCTGCAGACTTATACTGATGGGCAAAGAATGATGAACACAGAATATGATGTCAGGACCTCCCTTTCTTAGAAAAGTTAGCTCATACAGAGTCACTGGGATGTCGTACGCTCAAAGAATAAAAAACTCCAGGATTAGACACATAAACAAACTCTATAAAGATATGAAATGCAAACATTGTATTATGCCAGAGTTTGAATAATAACTGCAGCAACTTTGACCTGAGGGTTTTTCCTGGGCACTCTGAGTGTTAAGCGTTAATAAGAAGCCGCCGCTTGAGACATGGCAATCCGCTCGGACTGGCGTGGAGGTTTTGTCTAGGTCTGGTGTCCAGGAGACCACAGAAGTTAGTAGGCTGAGAACAGGCGTCATCCGCCTCGAGATTCTTAAAAATTGCTTTATGGGGTTGATAAGTAAAAATGGTATGAAAGATAACTGTTTATCAGTAATGATTAAACTTGAGGGGAAATGAGTGTAAACGGTAACTCTGTTCTGTCACTGTTCCTCAGACTGAAAGACGTGCAAGAGGACGTGAAACACACGTCCAAAACCAAAAGTGGTATGATCTATGTTTTGTAACAATATGAATCTATCCCTGCTTATTGGATTCTATATAAATTGAGAAACACTCTGGCTGCTAGGCAGTCAGGCTGCAAGAGTCTCCCGACCAGCATGCCTGGTTCATCCTGTTCTTGCCAAGGCTCCTTACCTCCACCCAGGGTCTGTCCACTTCTGGGGCTGGCTCCAGGCACTTTTGTTAGCCCTACCTCTGACTCAGTTTGCCACCTTCCCATTAGGTCCCCAGCAGGCTCTGAGCTAGAGCTTTAGGGCCTCTGAATCCCTGACCCTGCTCTCTCTGACCCCAAACTACAACCTCTACTTCTAGGACCCTCTGACCTGCTTTGCTCCTGACCCATCAGCTGGCTAGGGCATAAGAGCTCATGTGCTTTTAGCAACATTTGGCAGGCTGGAGTGTTGAGGGGATAATTTAGACACCACATAAAGTGTATGGCATTTAATGCAAGAAATGTTTTCAAGGACATTACCACCCCTCTCCCTGCTCCCTAAGACACCAGCATCCCTGATGTCTCTATGCTAATTTTAGAGACTGGGGAAATTTTCTTCTTGCGCTCATGCTCATTGCAAGGCAGATAGGAGCGTGGACACCACCCCTCCCCCCACTTGCTCCTCGGCCCACATCAGAAAAGCATTAGGAAGGAGTAGATCAAGGCTTAGAGACTGGAATCTTAGAAATGAGATTCAGATGTGCCTATAAATCTGACAAGGAGACCTTTAAGCTGGTGTGGGCAAAACATGCCTGGAATTTGGTCTGTGACCTCACCTGGCCGTTTGCTTCATTAACTCTGCCGCTCTGGGGCACATATGGGTCTGGGGTCAGCTGGCAAGTTTTCATCCTCCCCCTTCAAGACGCAGCCGTGTTTGCTCGCCTGAGGGCTGCAGAACCTTCTGCCTCCTGCTCAAGTGTCGTGACTCAGACTTGAGCAGAGAGGCAGGGAAGGGAGCTGGATAGATCACCAGTTTGATCTCCAGAAAGAAATTCCTTCTTGTGACCTCTGTCAGTGGTGGAAGGTGGGTGGGAAGGTGGGGAAGCCTCCGCTGTGGCATGCTACCTGTGCGTCTGATCCTCCCTCTGCCCCCACAGGCTCCCTGTACCTTCCTGTCCAGAGATCGTGAAGCACTGAGGAATAACACACAGGGAGACATCATGTAAGAAACAGTGGATTTTAGCACAAGATGACTCTACAGACAGTGCCAGGGGTTGCCCCTCACAAGCTGCATCAGCAAGCGACTCAGCCTTTCTGGACCTTGGTGTCCTCACCTGTAAATGCTACACAACAATATTTGTGTCCCAGTTGCCAGGAGGAGTGAATCCGGTAACCTATGCAAAGTGTCTGCACAATGCCTCTTTTATTAATATGCTAGTCAGGTATCCACACGACAGAAATTGTGCACTCTGAATCTAGTAAAAGGGGGACTTTGGAAATGCAGTCCTCGGCGATGGGGACATGTGCTAGGTGCTAGGAACTGAACCTGAGTCCTTCCTGAGAGCAGCAAGTGCCCTTTGTTATGACACTTCCGGGTTCTAGGGCCATGCATGTGCAGACAAACCCTCAGGCAGAAGTGCCTAATGTGCTGTGCCCCGGGGATGTGCTGTGGGACAATGGTCTGTACCTTGTCGATTGTATTTTAATAAAATGCTGATTGGCCAGTAACCAGGCAGGAAGTATAGGTGGGACAACGAGAACAGGAGAATTCTGGAAAGAGAGTCAATCTGCAGTCATCACCCAGCTGCAGAGGATGCAAGATGTGACTGCCTCGCCCATAAAGGTACCAAGCCATGTGGCTAACATAGATAAGAATAATGGGCTAATATAAGATGTAAGAATCAGTTAATAAGAAATACTAGGCCAACTAGTTTATAATTAATGCAGACCTCTGTGTGCTTCTTTGGGACTGAATGACTGCAGGACAGGGTGGGACAGAAACCTCGGCCAACAGTTCTGCAGTGTGGGACTTTAATGTGTAAACAAAATCATTAAAGCCTTTGAATAAAATTAGTGAAGGCTGTGTGTGTGTCAGGTGTACATGAAACACAGATTACTTCAGATGTAGACTTGGGTTTCTTCTCCAAGATATCTGTTGTGTTGGTACCAAAAAAAAAGTTTTTAAAGTTTCTATAATCAGAATCTTTTCTCTCTCTATCTATCTCTCTTTCTTTCTTTCCTTCTTGCCTCAGGCATTTTGAATAAGGCAAACTCAATCAGTATTTTGCAAATGAAAGCAATCACCATTCTACTCTCCATCTCCCCATCTGAACCCCTCCCCCACCCCCCACCCCACCCCCCCCCCCCCCCGTGGCCAGTGAATATCCATCACCCCTGGCTGTTCACAGAACTGTTGTTCCCCTGGGTAGCCAGGGAAGCTCACACACCCCTTTGCAGCTATTGTTCTTAGAGTATATCCACTAACATTTTACATCCTTATTCAGTGGCTGCCACTGTCTTCAAAGCCATTCCCTCACTGTCCTCCTCACTTCCCACAGTGACAGCAACAGCAGCTGAGGTTCATTGAGTGATGTGCCAGTCAGCCAGTCAGTAGCAGAGCCAGAAATGGGCACCAGGATGGCAACTTCTGAGTTAAAACTCCAGAGAAAGCCTCACCCTACTGCAGGTCAGAAGCCGGACAAGAGGCACTCACTGTCCACATGCTGAGCCTGCTTCACACACACACACACAGAGTGCAGTGAGCCTCATGCTGACTCACTGGTCGAGCATCCTTCACAGCGATGGTCTTCTAGCATGGTGGCTGCTGGGGAGCTGCAATGTGGTTCCCTGACCCCTGCCTCAGTTACAGAGAGGATGAGAGCTTTTCCAAGCAGCACTGCCCCGGCCCACCACCCATAGATGTCTTCACAACCTTCTTCACCACCGCAGCCCTGTCATTCCCCTTGGGAAAGAGACATGTCAAAGGCCATAAAAGCTTTTGCCAATGACATAATTTGTCCATCTTTAAAGGGCTTTATAAATGAGCATAAATTAGAGAGTGGAGGTGCCAAATAAAGCATTCTAAGTCCTTCCCCCACCTCCCTGTGGTTCGCTCCAGAGGTGCTATATTCCACCCAAGAATTCCCACCACTCCGAAGAGTGGGTCCTGTCCGCTGTGTCCCAGGGTGAATGTGGTCTCCTCCAGGGGAATCCCAGATGCCAGGAAGCCTGAGCCAAGTTCAGCAAACGCTGCATGTGGGTTAAAGGTCTCTTGATCACGATGGCCCCCTCTTTGCCGTGTTTCACAGGCAGGATTTGGACTGCAGTTTTAAAGGCTCTTGTAAGATGGGTCAGTATTTTCCTGGGGTTTCCTTTGCCAATAAGCCCTCCGGCTTTGACTCCTTTGTGTCAGCATCAGCTCAGCTCCAGGCTTGTTCCCTTCTGTGGGAATGTCAGAAAGAAAAAGAGAGGGGGTGTGTGTCAGTTTCTTTCTGCCCACAGTCAGTCTCTGATCTTAGATATCCAGGCTTCCATCTCCAGAGCTGATAGCCCAGCATTCGTGTCTGTGAATCTGGACTGTCTTGGCTGATAACAGCATTTCAGATCTCCCAGCTGGCAGGAATTGTGAGGTCACTGCAGCTTGGCTCCCCCACCTAAACATCTTTCGGTGATAATAAACTGTGATGGAGGCTGTCCAGAGAGAAAAGCTAGAGTTTCTTCCCACCACCATTCAGGGGTAGAACTTAGAAAGTTGTCTGCATCCATGAATTCTTCTGGAAAATTCTTAAGCAAAGGCATCTAGCCCTAAGCAGGTTCTACAAAAACTTGTGTTGGGTGTTGTATGAAATATTTATGCACACTCTTTTCTTAGGTGACCACTGGATACAATAAACATCAATATCCTAGATTTACAGCATCATAATCTAGCCTCTGAATATATCAAAACTGCTTAATACTGTTGATCAGAAGACCTTAAATTTAAATTATTCTTCTCCCCCATCCTTCCCTTGGCACTATACAAAAGAAAAAGAGAAATAACTTTTGACTTAAATAAAACCATATTCTTTGTTCATTTGCAGCTGTTAAGCGTGTAGTCAGAAGGCCCTGAGACATGAATGACTGAATGTCAGCCAGCTAATCCAGTTTGCAGATTTTTGCCAAATTAGCTGAGTTTTTGGGCCACCCGTTGTCTGTGTGTCATGGAGGAGGGAGCTACACCTGTGTTTTTGATTGAAAAGAGAGCCAGTTCCATATGTACAGACATACATACACATTCACATACACACATTCTATCTCTCTCTCACACACAGTCACACACTCACACATATACTCATACACACTCACATTCACACACTTTCACACTCTCTCACATACACAGACACACATGCACAAAAAGGAAACAGGGAAACAGCAACCTGTTGCTGTGTAAGCCCTTTACAGGCAATACTTTATGGGACATACCGAAAGGTGCTTTAACTGGATTCCAAGTGGCCAATAGAAGAATTTATATCAAATAAACCAGTTTATACCTTTTCAAAAATATTTCAAACTATAAACATTTTCATTTATAAGGTTTATTTGAGCTAAGAATCTAAACAAATCCCTAAGGAGTTCCACACACACACACACACACACACACACACACACACACACACACACACACTTTTCCTAGATTAAAAAGAACAGGCATGCAAACGTGTCGGGTTTAGGAAACGGCTCAGAGGGTAGCGGTGCGTGTGTATATACTCGGTGACTGAGTTCGACCCCAGATCCCAACAGGTGGGGAGAGAAGGAGAGGGTATGCCCGAGAGTTGACCTGTGACTTCAAACACACTTTAGCACAGGTGTACGCGCGCGCGCACACACACACACGCACACGCACACACACGCTAAACAAATCAGTGCACAAACATTGGAGCCAAGAATGGTAAAGGAACGAAGCTGGAAACTGCCCTCCTCTGCTTTCTGTCGTGTGCTAAATCCCATGATCAAAAAACAACTTGGGGAGGAAAGGGTTTATTTCAACTTCCAGGTCACAGTCCACCCTCATTTAAGTTCCAGGGCGGGAGCTTACGGCATGAACGGAAGCAGAGAGCACAGAGGAAGGGTTTGCTGTCCAGTGTATGTTCAGCACCTTTCTTATACAGCCCAGCCACCTGCCTAGGGATGGCACTGCCCACAAGGAGCTGGGTCTTCCTACACACACCCACAGGCCTATGTGATGGAGACAGTTCCTCAGCTGAGGTTTTCTCTTCCCTGCTGTCAAGCTAAAGCTAGCAATGACAAGTGCTGTTGGTGATGCGTAGCAGGCTGGAGTGAGTCTCTGCATAGTCACACAAGTGCACATGAAGACATATACACATATGTGCAAACACACACACACACATATATGTATGTACTATACACACACATTTGCTTGGCAAACATGTCCTAACATTTATTCATGGTACCCTCATTACCCCAGCTCAAGGTGAGTCTATTTATATAAATTTATCTGATTTCATTTTCTTCAACCCTATTTCCATGATTTGCATACAATCCCAAAGATAATTCAACAACCTGGCCTCTTGAAGGGAGTGGAGAGCATCTACTTCCAGCTGACCAAGAAGGATCCTAGGACTGCCCCACAGGACCTTGTTCCCTCAGTCAGGCCAGCACCATAAGCACTGGTTGCCGAGAGCCTGGGATGCCCCGTGACTCAGTGACTACTCTTGAATTCACGCTTCTACTTCCCCTGTTTTCTATGGCGCCAGCCATTACCAGGACACAGAGTCAGAAGAAGCCGGGCTGCACATGCGCGGGAACTCCCACATCCCCAGATGAGTTGCGGCGAATCAGCAATGGGCTATCATGCATATGCTAAGAGTCCTTCCATGACTTCCCTTCCTGAAGTTGGAAGCACAGTTGCTGGCTCTGGAAAGCTGCAGCCGCACTGTGCACCTGTACCCTGAGTCTCCCACACTGGAGATGGCACGAGCAGACACAACCAGCTGCCTGTCCACAGATGTCCGTGCCACTTGTCACCTTGTTCCCTGAGTGTGTGCTCAAACTCTGAACGAAGAGCCACACTTCAGTATCTAGAATGCAGGTTTAGAAACAAGGAAGCAATACCAGCTTTTGACGTCAGAACATAGACTCAACCCTGTGCCCCACGAAGACAAAACCCTTCCCTGTTCCAAGTATACGTTAACAGGCACGAGCATTATCCAGAGGAAAGTGTGGGGGTCTGAATGTCATTGGCCTCCATAATCTCACAGGGAGTGGCTTTGTTGCAGTGGGTATGGCCTTCTTAGAGGAAGTGTATCACTGTGGGGGTGGGCCTCGATCCCGCCCAGTGAGTTAGTCGACTTCCTGTTGCCTACAAGCAAAGACATAGCCAGCAACTCAGCTGCCTGCCCTCCACCATGCACCCTGCCATGATGATAGTAGACTCAGCCTCTGAACTATAATGGCCCCCTCAATTAAGAGTTCTCCTTAGCAGAGTTGCTGTGGTCATGGTATCTCTTCACAGCAATAGAGACCCTAACAAAGTTAGAAAGTAAACATTATTTATTTAAACACAAGCTGCTCTGGCTGGAAGTAGCTCACTATTAACCACTTGTGTGAGAAAGCTGACATTCACTCACACTTCGCCATTAACATACAATTAATATATAATTATAGTTGAATTCCTGTA
Organism: Myodes glareolus; assembly: GCF_982192425.1. Classification (NCBI taxonomy): domain Eukaryota; kingdom Metazoa; phylum Chordata; class Mammalia; order Rodentia; family Cricetidae; genus Myodes; species Myodes glareolus. The sequence continues at coordinate 75,575,548 of NC_142039.1, read as the reverse complement.
ACACTAAATTAAAGGCTCATGTTAAATGTTGCCATTAATCATTTTAATGATGTTTAAAAGGCTCTTCAAAGGCAGCCACGACTTACTAAATACCACTCACTGAGATGGAAATGGTAAAATTTAAATATCCTAATTATTTCTTTTATTAAAAATTTGTGGGGCTGGAGAGATGGCTCAGCAGTTAAGAGCACTGTCTGCTCCTGCAGGGGACTCAGGTTCAGTTCCCAGAATCTACACTGCAGCTCACAACTGTTCGTAACTCTTGTTCCAGGGAATACAATGTCCCTTCTACCCTTCACCAGCATCAGACATACACGGAGTACACTTGACACACACACACTCACATTAAATAAAATGCATTTAAAATTGTGTGTGTGCGTGTGTGTGCATGTGTGCATGCATGTGTGTGCGTGTGTGCGTGTGTGTGGTACAGGCAAACAAGTGTGTGCACACTCATGGTGCGGAAGACATTCTGTGCCCTCCTCTGCCACTCTCCCCTTATCCCCTGAGACAGGGTGTCTCATCATCCCGGAGCTAGGCTGGCAGTGACCAAGCCCCATTCATCTTCCTGTCTCCACCCATTCACAGCACTGGGGCTTCAGGATGCTCTGCCACACTGGCCTTTTTATGTGGGTGCTAGAGATTTGAACCCAGGTCCTCAGGCTTGCCCAGCAAGCACTCATACCCAGAGAATGGTCTCCGCCACGCTAGCATTTTAATTATAACCCACAAAACAAACAAGATCCGTACCACTGCAAAGTATTCACCTTTGTATCATATCTCCCTTTAAATGAGAAGGAACATTTATAAACAATCATTTAGGGAATTTGGGCATAGTTATCTCCAAACTGCTTCCTGCTGTTTGTTGAGTGAAGTATTTTTAAGGTTCACAGAGACCTTTCAGGGGGTCTTGTTCTTTCAAACCACATTAGCCTGGGAGGAATCCACAGGTTCTTATCTTCTGTGGAAACAAAAACAGAACCTCTTTTCCAAAGTAACACATTCTTAGAGTGAAATTTTGAAGTCAAGATATCTTTATGTTGGTTTAACTTAGCAGTCCCCAGGATCAAATGTCTCTCTGCAGTCAAAAGATTCAAAGATCATCCAATAATATGCATAATCCAGACTCTCTGTGTATATTCCATTTTTACATGGCTTATTTTTTTTACTGCTTTAATCTATGACCATCTGTACTCTTTTATATCACTACAATCTCTTTAAAGACTTTATTTTATTTTTTAAACCTATTTCTTTTTATAACTTCTATACTCTTTCCTCTTTTTCTTCTCTCTCCCGAGCCTACATACATTTATCTAACCCTGTGACCCATTCAGAGGCCTTTTATTTTTTTAAATTTGAATCTGTCTTTATTGCCTATCTGTAATCATTTTCTGATCAGGAGCACCCTCCCCATTTTTTAAATGCTAGGCAGTCATGGCTTAGACTAACTCCGTGGCCTTGCCTGTTTGCTCTGCCCCATCCAACATTGCAGAGGCACACTCACTGCCTCTGTGAGCCATGCTCACGGCCCCAGCTCCAGGAATGTAGCAGGTCTATGTTACCACTAAGCAGTTTGTAACATGCTGCTCACAGACTCCATTTAAGTGCTCCTTAAGTGCACCAGCACAAACCAGAAAGCCAGCTCTTAAAGGAGCCATGAATTTTTTGCTGCTAGTGCTGAATCAGGAAGGCTTCTCTTAAAAGGAGTCACGCGGCTGCTTGCAGCCAGCAAACAGAGCCTATCTGAAAAGGTGTTGCTACCGAGAAGCCATGGTTAACTCTGTTCTGTCTAGAGTTCCTTCCCAAGCTCGCTCAGGTTTTATGCGGATGTAGTTGTTTGCCTCATGTTGGCGCCATTATGCAAGCGGAGATTGTGTTTTGTTTCCCGGGTGCCCAAATCCTAATCATCACCCAGAAACGCAATTAATTACAACACTGTTTGGCCTATGAGCTCAGGCTTCTTATTAACTAACTCTTACATCTTAAATTAACCCATTTCTATTAATCTGTGTATATCCATGAGGCTATACATGGTGTCTCTCTGACTCTGCCTACCCTCACTATATATCTCTCCCAGCCTGGCTACATTCTGCCTGCCATAGGCCAAAGCTTTATTCATTAACCAATAAGAGCAACGTATATACAGAAGGACTTCCCACATCACGCCTGGAAAGAGGCCCTGTGTTATATGATGCTCCTTTCACACACGAATAACTTAACAGAGCAGATTGTCCGTTCTCACAAGTTTACAGCTTGGGCTCCCTTCATCTACATCATGTTTTGGTTCCCTGACAGTGTCTACAGTGGGAGGGAGGCTTCTCCAATGCAATGTCTGTGTCGGCTGGGTTGGGAACAGCGAGAACCTGGATGGACATCACTCTCTCTCGATGTGGACTTCATCACAAGATGGTCTCTGCATAACTGGACTTTTCATATGGAGGGAGCAGTGGCCACCAGCCCTCTGAAGACCTCAGATTTGTGGCCACATGGTGTCCTCTCAATTTTATCTCTTCCAGAAAGCAACTCTCAGAACCAGAATGAACGTGTGGACCAGAAATTACACCTATGGAGAGAAGGGGAAAAGGGTGGCCCCTGAGGACACTGTCTACCACTGATGTGGGAGAATTGTCTGTATTCTGTCAATCATATTTTAATAAAACGCTGATTGGCCAGGCAGGCAGTATAGGCGGGAAAACCAGACAGGAAGTAGAGGTGATGCAATGAGAACAGGAGAATTCTGGGAAGCAGGGAGGTTCCTCTGCCACTCCTGCGTAGACCACCGAAGAGGCAGCATGTAACTTGCCCAGCTGAGAAAGGTACTGAACCATGTGGCTAATATAGATAAGGATAATGGGGTAACATAAGTTATAAGAGCTAATAAGTAACCTGACCTAATTGTCCAATCAGCTTTATAACTTATAGAGATCTCTGTGCGATTGATTTTCTCTGGGACTTGCCTGCTGTAGGGTACTGGGCAGGAACAGATACCCCAACAAGCCGGCCCACATGTTACATATGGCGCCCACGAGGATAACTGCATCCACAGAAAGCCTGAGAAAGTTTGGGAAAGAATAGAATAAAGCATGTTTTCTGGTAGCAGTAATTTCTCGGGTCTGCTCTGCTTGCTAGAGGCAAGCAAATACTCTCATCTAAGAGAGGCTTCCTGACTCAGCTATAGCTGCAAAACCTTGCAGCTCTTTTAAGAGGTCCTGCCATGAAACACTAAAACGGTGTTGATGAAAAGTTGAACGCATGCTTTTCAGTTTTCAGCCGTAGCAAGAAAAAGCTGTGCTGTTTTAAAACGCCGGCTTTCTGGGCCATCCTGCCAGGGCAAACTCTGACTCTTTCAGGCAGGCAGTCCGACTGAGTGTGGTCTGTGAGCAGAATGCTACAGCTTGCTTGCTGGCAAGGACCTTGAAACGCCATAGAGTTGTGACAATAAAAATGGCTCCAGTGATACCTCTGCCATGAGACTGGAAAGCTAAGGAATGGGCTGGATCTAGCAGTCAAAGCCACAGCTTTAATTTTCTCCTTAAAGATTCATGTAGTCAAAAAAGAGAGATATACAGTAAAGAGAGATTCAAAGAGGAAGAAAACCTCTAAATTGTCTACAGTGTGTTAAAAATATATGCAGGCTAAAGGTTAAAGTCATTAAAAATAAAAAAGAAAGAAAGGGAGAAATAGGGTGTGGTGGTACACACCTTTAATCCCAATGCCTGGGAGGCAGAGACAGACAGATCTCTGTGAGTTCAAGGTGTGGTAGCATACACCTTTAATCCCAGCACTGGGGAGGCAGAGACAGAGGGATCTCTGTGAGTTCAAGGACAGCCTGGTCTACAGAGTTATTCCAGGACAAAGATATATACAGAGAACCTGTCTCAAAAAGCCAAAAGTTAAAAGTAAAAATAAAAGAAATAGAGGTTGAAATAAAGCCGCATAAAGATGGAAAATACACAGAGAATCTTGACACTGTGTGTTATTATGCTCTCTTTGAATTGTTTGAGTGCTGAAGAAGGAGCAACAGCTGCTAAAAGACTTTTGTTTATAAATGCTGCAGAATTAATCCAAGATAGATATTTTGAAAATACCTTGGCTTCAAAATTGAAGTCAAAAGGTATGCTACTCTGGAGAAGAGATTTTGCTTTTGTTTCCACAGAAAATGAGAGGCTGTGGATTCATTCTGATTTAAGAAAAATCATCTTTGACCAAGGGAGACCACCTGAGAATTCTCCAGTAGGAACAGATGACCTAGATGACAGAGTTCTTCATCCAGAACAGGTTCAAGACTGCTGCCTGAGATGATCAAGACTCACAGGATACTCCAGTCAGGACTTTATGATAATTCTAAATTTTCTTTAGGTCCCCAGAAGATTATCAGCACCCCCAACCAGCAGGAAATAGCCTGAAATACTACGCCCACACTCCCAACAAATGGACTATGGGTATTTTCCTTTGTTTAAAAAAAAAAGAGGGAAATGATGTGGGAGAATTGTCTGTATTCTGTCAATCATATTTTAATAAAACGCTGATTGGCCAGGCAGGCAGTATAGGCGGGAAAACCAGACAGGAAGTAGAGGTGATGCAATGAGAACAGGAGAATTCTGGGAAGCAGGGAGATTCCTCTGCCACTCCTGCGCAGACCACCGAAGAGGCAGCATGTAACTTGCCCAGCTGAGAAAGGTACTGAACCATGTGGCTGATATAGATAAGGATAATGGGGTAACATAAGTTATAAGAGCTAATAAGTAACCTGACCTAATGGGCCAATCAGCTTCATAACTTATAGAGATCTCTGTGCGATTGATTTTCTCTGGGACTTGCCGGTTGTGGGGTACTGGGCAGGAACAGATACCCCAACAAGCCGGCCCTCATGTTACATGCCACAATTAATAACACATTTGAAACTTTAATGCAGCAGAATTGGTATTTGAGGGCTGAAAACCAGCTGAGCATTCCTGCCCCTTTAGGCTCTAGTGCAATTTCTACATCTGCTGTGGCTCATCTGGTGTGTCCACTTTGCTGTCTGTTGTGCCTCAGTGTCCAGCCTTGTGCCTGCCACACCGCAGCACCAGGTAAGCTGGGTGGAATGAACACCCACCATCAACAACAACAACCAGTCATAGCCCAAACTGCAGAAACCCTGAACTGCTTCAGGGACAAAAGTACATGTACTTTTGTGTAGTGAAAATGTGATAAAAGGGTTTTGGGCGCTGAGAGTCTTACTGCAGAAAAGCTAGCATTGCTCAGAGGCACAAGGGTGTGAGAGTGTGCTCAGATACGAGGGCACAAGGGTGTGAGTGTGTGCTCAGACACGAGGGCACAAGGGTGTGAGTGTGTGCTCAGAAGTGAGGGCACAAGGGTGTGAATGTACGCTCGGACCCGAGGTGTCTGTGGGAGGCAGAGAGAGCAGAGGGAGCTGAGTTGAGAAAGATGATTTTGTACTATAGGTCTCCCCACCCCCGAGTTATAGATCTTCTTAGCGTCACACAGATTCCTACAACTGATAAAGATCATCAATAACAGAAGCCACCCACCAAGACTCGGGGAGACACCTCCCAGGAAGCCTCTCCCGAGGCAAGAGACAGTGTATTCTTCCAGTGAGGAATGTTCCTATGAGGTGGAGGATGGACGGGGCGGGCGGCCGGGGAGGGGTAAACAGACGACTACAGAGTCAGAAAACCTAAGCCTCCCTTCAACTATGCCAGGATCTGGTGACTAACCCTGAGGTCAGGTGACTCCCCTCTGCCAAACTGCCCCCACATCTGCTGGACACAGCCAGCTTCAGCTCTGGACTCCCCTGATACACCTAATTAAGCCACACTCTGCCTTGTTATTGGATACGACAGCTCCAGCCTTCCAACCTCTCCATCTCTGTCAGAAACAGCCGCACTTCTGCTGATCCGGCTGTGAGAACAGGAGACCTGCCATTAATCTGAGTCCTTCTCTTACCTGCTACATCCACCCATGCCTACCACTTGCAGGACTGCCCCCAAAGTGTTTGCATCTCATCTCCACGGTAAGCCCACAGACACGCCCACGTTCAGGGGCATTTGAACACCATACAAATCAGTCCCTGCCACCTCTGACCCCAAATTCTCTCCCATTTCGTCCCCGCTAAAGAATTCTGCCTTTCTTGCAAGTCCCAGGGGATCAGACTATCTGCTGCAGGATTGTGTCTTTGGTATATGGTTCAAAAGATGCACTAGTGAAATCTCAACAATACGGCTGCCTGAGCCACGGTGACACCAGTAGACATGTGTGCATGTCACAAGACCCCAACCCTAGATGAAGAGCTACAGGCAGTTAGTGACTGCTGAGAGAGAGAAACTGAGTCTTCCCCAAGAGAGGACCACCTTAAATAATCACCTAAGAGATGAACCCCTAAGATTATCTATCCAATACTAAGTGCTTAGCCCTAAATACTATACATACAAACAACACTCAGTGGACTCAGCAGGTCGTATTTATATATTTATGTGTGTATATGCAATAATAATGATGAAGGAAAAAGGCCATGGATTTGAGAGAGAAAGGGGGAAAACTATAAACGTGTTCTTCATATGAAATTCTCAAAAACAAACTTTGCGGAAAGGGGGTTCCTAATTTTCTCTCTTGGCCATAGCAGCCTGTGGTGGTTACCACCCAGGAGTCAGACACAGATTCAAGATGAAGCTGATGAAGGTGTGTGCTCACGTGAGTCCTTAACCACTATAGGCTGTGAGCCTGACATTCTTCGCCCATTTTCTTCCTCACAACACCCTGTGATGGATGGTGTGGGGGGTGGGGGTTAAAAGATACCACTCACAGGGTAAAGTTGAACCAAGGATACATTTAGGCTGTGGTTAGTGGATTGTTTTCTGTGCTCACGTCAAGGTGAAGCCACAGGGGTTGAAAGCAAATAGTTAAATTTAGGAATTTCTGGATGTTTGGGGTGTGCGACAGTGATAGTAAATCCTGAAAGTCATGACTGGGCTCTCACACTGTTTCATAGTCTGCTGAGTGTATACTCGATGTCTGTATGGGGGAATCTTAGACTGTTTCTAGACACAGTGGAAACATGTTTAATTTCCTGCTGGAAAGAGTAGAAATACTGAACTGAGTAGCTTTAATAAAGGGAGAAAATATACCAAGACTTCGTGTGGAAGTCTGGACCACCAGACCTAGCTTAGATTTTCTTTCAATCTCTTTATCTTGGCACTGCTGAGGCTAGCTTTCCTCATGGTCACAAGGTGGCTGCACCATCCCAGAAATCACATTCTAAAGCCACAGGACTCACGTTCTTCTACGGTCTCTGGATCAGCCTTTCACCTGAAGGATGTTGCGCTACGTGAGACACGTCAGTGCATAGGAATCCTTGGGTCAGTGGTTGACACATGGAGTCTAATCAAGTGTAATAGAGAGTTCACCAGGTCCTTGTCATAGCACACACTGTCACTCATATGAGAAACCACACAGGTGACTGAAGTCATTTCAAAGCATATAATAATAATTTTCTCGATTCTCTGTAATCTTGCCCCACCATGCCCACCCTGCCATAGTCCACAACTTTCCAATGCCCTCCAATCTTAGTGGAACACACATGTGTGCTCTTTCCCACATCTCTCTGTCTAGCTAGCACCCCTTTATCTCTAGGGTACCACTCTATCCAAGCAGACAAGTGCTCACCTCTCACTTCTGCACATCCCTCTAGCACCTATAATTTTATCATACATACAAGGTATTAAATAATACCCCATCGTCAGAAGCCTTTCTCCTCTCTTTCTCTTGCCTCCTGAGTGGTACAACAGAAAAGATCAGTTCCTGGGACTCTTTGCTTCTTTACAGATTAAAAAAAATATGCAAACACATCACTTTACTATCTGAGAAGTACTTCCAAATTACTTTACAATACTATCATGTTTCTTAATTACTTGCCTCTCAACTATACACGCATGGCTTGGGGGGAGGGGTCCTAATGATGTTAAAGGGTCAGACCCAAATTATCACCCAAAGTCAGTTGGGGCTACAACCTAAGACTCTAAGTAATAGAAGCCAGGCACAGGGCTAGGACTTAAAGACTGTTCTTTCCATCTAAAGATTCACAATAGTAGTGCTTTGTGATAAATTACTGCCAACATTTGCTTTAAGCTGGGTGTGGTGACTCACTCCTGTAATTGGAGACGCCGAGGCAGGAGGATTGCTATGTTTCAGGCCATCTTAGGCCACGCAGTACATCCAGGCAAGCCCGAAGTAGAGTTATGAAAAAAAATATTCACTTTAGAAGTCTCTTTTAAAATTGTTTTTATCGAGCTATATATTTTTCTCCACTCCCCTCCCTTCCTCTCTCCTCCCCTTCACCCCTCTCTCTTAATCCCCATGCTCCCAATTTATTCAGAAGATCTTGTCTTTTTCTATTTCCCATGTAGATTAGATCCATGTATGCTTAGGGTCCTCTTTGTTGTCTAGGTCCTCTGGGGTTGTGAACTGTAGACTGGTTTTCTTTGCTTTATGTCTAAAAGTCACTTAAGAGAGAGTACATGTGATATTTGTCTTTCTGGGTCTGGGCTCCCTCACTAGAAGCCTTTTAAATATTTCACAGAGAATACACTCTTGCTGCTGTGTGGTGGGTGACTGGTGACAGCAGCGTCTTTGAAAAAGAATATAAATACGCAGGTGTTTTGTATAGACCTGCACAAGCAAGGCAGCCTGCTATGTTGTTTTAACCTGAGTTCTGGTCTGGAGTCAAGGCCAACACACACATGCACTCACACACACACACACACGTTCCCATGCACACACATATACACATGTGCATGCACACACATGCATACACACATGCATACACACATGCACACGTACACACACATACACATCCTCACGTGCACACACACATGCACCACTTTTTATGCTGCTGAAATGTGCTTTTGTACTTGACTTTACAGCCATGTTCCTGCAAAATTGTCTTCTGTCTGTAGATCGCAATCAATTGTTTTCCTCCCTTCTGAGCTTTCAGTCAAGAAACCTGCTGGTTATGGCTTGTGGCCCACACCGACAATCCTCTCTGCTCTCCGGCACTCCTCTGCGCCTTCTGGTAGAGAGAGCTGCTCCACTCACACTGAAACGTTCAAGGAGAGCCCGTCAATGCTCACCCGCACGCTCTCGTTCTCTCTCTGAGAGCATAAGGTAGCCCTCGTCTAAAACGAAGTGCTTCAGGTTTACAGCTTTTCCAGACTTGAGAACATTGACATATACACACTGAGGGGTGTGTGTGTGTGTGTGTGTGTGTGTGTGTGTGTGTGTGTGAACATACGATTATGTCTGTGTGTATCTATGTCTTAATGTTAGCTACAGATGTGATCCAAGGCTAAACATAGAATTTGTGTGTTTCAGACTCGCCTTATACATAGCTTGCATGTGACTTAACATGATATTTTTTGCGTCCTTATGTGTTTACTGTCACAGGACATCAGGTTTCTACTTGTGACATCATATGAATGCTCCAAAAAATTCGGAGTTTGGAATCTTCAAGTTAGGGATGTTTAAGCTCTAGTTACCAAAAGACGTGAAGTTAAGTTGGCTCCACAGGCTCTGCAGACTGGTGTAGGGGCCAGAATTAATCCATCACCACCACCCTAACGCTGTGTAGCGGTAGCCCTTTCCCAGGAGACTGAAGGTGTGCCTGCACGCTGTGCAGAGCCTAATACTGAGGCAGTTTCCGGCACTTCAGCTGTGTTCTGCACCACATGCTCCTGGCTGAAGTTCCCCGCTGTGCTGGATCCTGCCTAAGAGCAGGTCTAGTTCCCGAGCGAGGTCTAGGAAGGTCAGTGCAAAGCTTCAATCAACAGCCCCAGCTTAGTAAAGCCCACCATGTCCACAGAGTGTGACCGTGTTACCTATTTCCCCTGGTCTGAACTGCACTTCTGCCTGAACTGAAAGAGCCGAATTAATAGAACAGCCTATGCCCTGTCATGGGAGGGATGGCCACCAAAGTAAGTAAGAGTGGCTACCAGCAAAGGCGCAGAACTCATCCTACCCTTCTAGCATCCTCACCCAAGAGCCCTCCCCTCCCCACCTCCCCACTTCACCCCGAAGGTAATTACCTGCTTCCGGAACCCACATCACATTCACAAGTTATAACCAGAGCTCAACAGAAGGCCCCACTCAGCCCCAGGCAGCAGCCACGCGAACGCGTGAAGTCCAACCTTCCTTGTGCCTGGCAGGGAGGGACAGGATTCCTCAGGAGAGCTGGTGACTGCTACAGTGGGTTTACTGGGCCCAGAGAAAGGTAGGGTGTGGTGAAAGCCCACAGAGAAGGCTGTCTCCATTCAGAGCTCTATGTGGCTGTCCTTTGTGCCAGTGGGTGAGGCTTCCCACCCTCGGTTCCGGTGACTTGGAATGCCCAGGGCCTAAACTTAATTAACTTCTCCAAGCCGGGACTTTTCCAGTGCTGCCTGCATCCTGCTTCGTGGGGCGGCGGGACTCGAGGGCTCCCCGCACAAACAGGAGGCCAGGGACCTTAGCGGCGGCATCAGCAAGTACAACAGGACCAGTGGCATCCTCGTTAAACACTGATTAGCAAGTGGACTTGATCCAGGCCAGCGCAGAGCTGAATGAGATTTTTTTCTTTCTTCTTTTCGCCGACAGTTGATCAGATGTAGGCAATTAAGAACCCCCACACCTCCAACCCTTGCGTTTTTTGAAGCAGGGAGCTCACACCAGCCAAGCCATAAAGACACCATTGTCCTAAGAACAATATTCCCCACTAATCTCACTTCTGGCAATTTACTTTTTCTTCCCAAGCAGATTTAGAAACTTAAAAAAAAAAAATTCTTTGAAAGAGACCGGGGGAGGAATACTCCATAGTATCTAATCCTACGGCAAAGTGGGAGTTTTCGTGTTCCCTCAGCTTTTCTTTGAATGGGCACTGGATAAATAAACTTCTACTGCCTGGCCACATTGAGGCAGAGACCGTGAGGATCCAATTATGCATATGGGGGCGTGTGCTTTCTGGTTTACAAATCAAACACAAAGAGGGCAGTGCCAGAGGGCCTTCTAATCAGGCCTCACCGCAAACTCACAGACCCGCCAGGTGAGAACCGCTTTTGTCAAGTGTTTCAAAGCAATTACTGCCCTTCTTTAATTTTCTAGTGGTAATTAGGGCTCCCGTACCCAGCCCAACCTGGTCCACTTCAGACTGTGCCGGTGTGGGGGTGAGGTGATGAGGTGTGTTGGAATCAGTGGGCATGGAGTGGGGGCAGGGTGAACAGAGGAGGAGGAGCTGGGCTTCTGAGAACCCAGAACACTTTCAGTCTAAGGCCAAAATGTTTGACAGGCATACACTGAGAAGCTGTTTTTGCCTTTAAAGAGAGAAAAGATGGGGAGACAGCGAAGAAAACCAAGGTGAAGGCAACAGGGAAGGGAGAAAGTGGGGGTGGAGGGCACAGGACAGAATTAGATGCTTGCGCCTTAGAAAACAACAGCCAGAGTTGTTTTAAAATGAAGGGAAAGCCCTGTATCTGTTCCGTTTGCAGAATTAGCAAGTGCAGCCCTATTAATGAGCCTTGGGCACCTCCAAGGTCCTGTACCTCCATGGCTTTGGCTCCTGAAGAGAGTGAAGGGTTTCCCTGAAAAGATAAAACTCTAAAAAGGAGAGGCAAAAGTCTCGAAAGGCCCTGGAAAGCAGCTGACCAGAAAGCTACACTTTCCTTCATGCCCCAGAGGGACCTGGGAAAGAGTTGCCAACAGCTCCTGCCTCCTGGGACCAGAGGTGGAGGTTGGGCCAGGCAAGCTATATCAGTGACATGGATGTTGTTGTGGTCTATCTCCAGGCAGGCCCGGGTGAATGTCCTGTGCATCCTTTGTTTTTCAGAATTAAGATGCCCTGAGAACCTGGGGGAAAGAGTGAGGTTCGCCGCAGAGATCTGGCCAAGAGATGAGCCAAGAGAGGTGCCTTACTAGGGTCTCCAAGAACAGAAAGGACATCTCGGGACTTTTAGAAACGGAAGACACAGGTTTCATCTTCTTATATACACAGTACATCTTTTTTCATTAGCTGGTGGTCAAGAACCCATGCTTCTTACCTTGTTGGGTTTGGAGTCTTACAGACCTAGGTTCAGATCCTGGTCCAGCTCCTTCCCAACTGCCAAAATTCCTGATATCCATGCCATTGAGCTCCTTCTGACTATTAAATAAAATTATGTATCTATCTAAGTACCTTAACAATGTGCTTGTCATACCCAAATGACCCTTATGGGAAAATCAACCTCCAAGACTGTATCTACATCCACGTCTGATACCTGAGAGACTCTAAAAAGGAAATACACAGTTCCCAAAGAATATAGCAAAGTAATTGATTGACAAGACAAATAGCTGGATCTATTTAAATATGTAGGGGTACAAAATGAAAGCATTACATCAAATCGCAAATGTGGTGTACATCAACTGAGATCAAAACAGGGCATCCATCCAGTCCCCACTGCGGACCAGCTTTCTGCAGACATGGTAAAGATATAGAAGCTTTAGACACTTACAAGCATCGTGTCTAAAGAACTCAGCATCGGTAGATGACAAGCAACATCGCAGCCCTCAGAGGCAGAATGTGGTAAGAAGCAAAGGATCTGAACAAAGAGGTGCAGGACACACCAGTGAAGGAGAGATTAGTTCCACGTAGGAGGATTAGGAGGCTTTAGGTGGGAGCTGGCACCAAATCAAGGCTTGAAGCTAGGTAGAAAGAACCTTGCTAGAGGAGGGGACAGTGTGAATGTAGAAAATACAAAGTATGCCTGAGCAGCGGCAGGTAGCCCTACCTGCCCAGAGCTAGGCATGCAGGAGATCCATGGGAGCTGGGCACCGTTTTTCAGTAGCAAACTGTGTCTATGAGCATATGAGTGCATCAGAGATGGGAAGACCCCGAAAGCCAGGGACCAGAAATCTCTGCAGCAGAGAACAAATGGCAGACTGAGGCAGAGTTGGCAGGATACCTGGAAGCCCGTGGAACTATCTAGCGAACTGTCACTGGGGGACACTGAGTGGGAGGGACAGACAGAGAGGCAAGTTGTTGATGACACTGGGGAGCTGAGCACAGGAAATTCAATAACCCAGAACTGCCCTGGTCTTAGCACACAGAGGAAGAAATGAAAGCGATCTGTCTCATAGGAAGTGTTTGAAGTGGGGTTTGAGCAGGCACTTCTATGCTACTCTTGTAAACGGAACTTTGAGTTGAGTACGGCAACCAAGTCTGGAATCCTGGATGGTTTAGTGGTTTGTGGTCAAGGCAAAAAAGCAGAAATGCATGTGGATATCATATACAAAGGAAATCAAACTCGGGAAACTGATCCAAAATGGTGGGAGGACAGAGAGGCAAACCAGGAGGTGCTGAAGTAGTGCAGAGTTAGGAGAGCAGAAGGGCCTGGCTCTAAGGCCAGAAGGGCAATAAGTAGGGGAGGGGTCACCAGAGCCCCAAACTTGAGCTGTCCAGCAGGAACTCCGGAGACCCAGGCCACAAGCACCAGAGGAGAGGGGGCTGTGTAGAGCCTGAGAGAGCCCCGCTAGCCTTTACGTCGTGATAAATGAGTGGGCTGGTGAGTAGACGTGTGTCTTGCTGTGAGTGTGATAATATGTAGGAGAAGGGATAGACAAATAGCAGGTGTTGTGGACCCCCAGGATGGCGAGAACAAGCTAAGGTGGGTGGACACCAAATGTCTGCCTCTTCTCACCCTCTCTGTTACTGCGCCAATAGTAAAACAGGGGAGCTACCCTCACCCCACTACCACACATCACCCTTAACTTCTCCACTGTTCTGTTTGCCCCAGAGGGAAGCTTTCCCTTTGATAGCACTGTTTCCCCATCCAAGGAAAGCATCCCAGAGCTATCATGCATCCACGACTATAAAATGTATCGACCTGTTGCTCTTTTTTTTTTTTTTTTTTTTTTTTGCTTGAAAAATCTGGCAATATTAAAGTCTTATTAAAGCTTCCCCAGCATGAGCCATGGAATTCGGGACTGAGAGTGTCCTTGAAAAATATCCATATATCCACATAAAAATGTCACACCCCAGGGATACTGTAAAGCTGGTGTAACACCATGTTTCTCTATGTTCCAAGTCTTAAGCATCAACTGAGACCTTTATCAGAAGTCTAAGTTTCACAGCTCTGCCTAGGGCTCCAGAATTGGAGGCTCTGTAGGTGGAAGTCTGATTTTCTGCTCTTCATTTCAAAGATGAAACCCAGAGACATGAGGGACTTCCCCAAGACTTTAATGATGGTCTATTGGAGAATTGGGATAGGGGGTCCAAGGATGCAGGCCCTCAGTTCAGCTTACCTTCTGATAGAATATTCCAGTAAAGGAAGAAAGTACAGTAGGTGGGGGAAAAAAAAACCAGCATTGACTGACCAAGAATTGTTTTCCCTCACATTTATCTGTTCATTAAAAATGAACAAGGTACCAGCATTCTTCAGCTCTCTCTCTGTGGATAGCAGTCCTCTCTCCCCTGCCTTACACACCCTGTAGGTGCTTCCAATCAAACAGTCCCTAGTCCTGCAGCTATTTCCCCCACTTAGTCCTGTAGTCAGTTTTAATTTATAAATTGGGCATAGTAAGAAATTAGCGAAAAGGTCAGGTGTAATGCATGCCCTGATCAATAAGCAAGCAAACAAACAAAACCAGCTACAACTGGAGGGCCAGGGGCCTGGCCTAGACCCTCTGCACATATGTTACAGTTGTGTAGTTTGGTCCTCTTGTGGGACTCCTAACAGTGGGAGCAGGGACTGTCTCTGACTCTTTTACTGGCTTTTGGGACCCTTTCCTCATACTAGGTCACCTTGCCCAGTCTTAATACAAGGGGAGATGCTTAGTCTTACTGCATCTTGATATGTCATGCTTTGTTGATATCCATGGAAGACCTGCCCTTTCCTGAACAGAAATGGAGGAGGAATGGATTTGGGATTGGGAACAGAGCAGGGTGGGAGGAGAAAAGGGAGCGGAAACTGCAGCCAAGATGTAAAATTAATTAATTAGAAAAAGAAATTAGCAAGGTCAAGTGTGGTGCACACACCTAGCCATGAGCAAGCAAGCAAACAAACAAAAGATGACTTAGTGACAAAATTAATAATGAGACAGGAGAGTTAGGAAAATACACGGCAGGGAAAGTGATTTAAAACTAATGCATTATTTATTTTTGGAATTTGCCATGTGATACTTTGAGGCTTTGATTGACCAGGGTGGGTGACAGAAGCCACAAAAAGCCAAACTGAGGGTGTATTTATATAGATGAAGGGAGTAGGATCCAGAACTGTCTAAAGAGACAGCTGGTAAACACGTGACTGCTGCCATCCAGAGCCGGCTGCACTGCTGGTTTTCTCATGGACAAAGCTGTGCCCAGACAAACCCGGGCCCCCAGCAAGCCTCTGCACCCTACAGGTCCAAAGTCATAGAGCCAGCGCCCTGATTTCTGCTTTCCAGGGGTGCCCGCTGTGCTCAGGGGAGGATTTTCTGTCTTTCTGTCGCTATTCTTAAGAAGAAGAAGGAGGAGGAGGAGGAGGCCCGTGAATGGTTCTTTACCAGCCTTTCTCCAGCAGCACCTCCTCATTCCTGTTTGCCCAGCTCACTCAAACACATAAATGCCACTACAAACAACCACTAAATCTCCAGAGGCTTGTTCTAGCTGTCAAACACAGCCATAAAAATAATATGCCCTCCAGCGCAAGAGGGGGTGGCAAGATGGTGGTGCACTCCCTGGTTTTCGGCAATCTCCCCTTAGAGACATAGTCTTCAGATAAATATTTAACTTGCTCTGTCTTCCGTCTTAGATTATTTACAAATCGGACTTTAAAGGCATTTAAAATGATCCTTCTCTGAGCTATTTGCACACCTAAAGTAGTCAGGGGGTTAGGAACGAGCCTTCCCTGAGACCTGGGGGATAGCCTGCTTTACCATACATGGCCTGCATGCGGACCAAGGCAGGCTCCCTGTGTCTGGAGCTCCACGTCTGTCAGGTCCCTGGCTTTTCAGCCACTGTGAAGGACTGGGTGGCTGTGGCCCATGCCATGCAGAGCCCTTAAAGAGAAGTACATGTCAGTCTATTTTCTGTTGTTGTGAACAAACACAAAGATTGGGCATTTTACAAAGAGGTTCGTTTTGGTCCATGATTTTGGAGGGCAGAGGGCAAGGCATAAGCACCAGCTCCCTTTGCTTCTGGTGAGTACCACGTTGAAGACTGATGAGTACGTGGAAAGGAAGGAAGGTACTTGGAGAGCAGAGAGAAAGAGGGTAAACACCCCCACCGCTAACTCATCCCTAAGAGAAAAGCATTTATGTTTTTACGCAGGCGGAGCCATTGTGGTCACTTTCAAAAGGTCCCACCACCTTCCAGCCCCTCATACTGGGGATCAGGTCTCAACAGGAGCTTCGTTATAGATGCACCATATTTCGAAACACAGCAAAGGGAGGGAGAGTTTCAACACAATAGTTCTTGAGAAAACTAGGCTTGAGAGACACAATAGAGGCAACGTCTAACTCCTGGAATCCACAAGCCATAGGATAGGCACTGTGAGGGCCTCTGGACCATTTGTGCCAATTTTCCAAAAATATTTGAAAATCTCAAGATGTTAATGGGTGGTTCGAGTTGAGAGAGAAGAGGGGCTGGAGGGGAAGGAAGGAAGGAAGGAAGGAAGGAAGGAAGGAAGGAAGGAAGGAAGGAAGGAAGGAAGGAAGGAAGGAAGGGTGACGCGCTTCCTGACCAGCAGGAATGGACGACCCTGGCGGCTCCTTACAAGGAAGGAAGGAAGGAAGGAAGGAAGGAAGGAAGGAAGGAAGGGTGACGCGCTTCCTGACCAGCAGGAATGGACGACCCTGGCGGCTCCTTACAAGGAAGGAAGGAAGGAAGGAAGGAAGGAAGGAAGGAAGGAAGGAAGGGTGACGCGCTTCCTGACCAGCAGGAATGGACGACCCTGGCGGCTCCTTACAAGGAAGGAAGGAAGGAAGGAAGGAAAGAAGGAAGGAAGGGAGGGAGAGGGGAGAGGGAGGGAAGGAAGGAAAGGAGGGAGGGAGGGAAGGAAGGGAGGGAGGGAGGGAAGGAGGGGAGGAAGAAAAGAAGGAAGGAAGGAAGGAAGGAAAGGAGGGAGGGAGGAGGGAGGGGAGAGAGGGAGGGAAGGAAGGAAGGGAGGGAGGGAGGGAAGGAAGGGAGGAAAGGAAGGGAGGAAAGGAGGGGAGGAAGGAAGGAAGGAAGGAAGGGAGAGAGGGAGGGAGGGAGGGAGGGAGGGAGGGAGGGAGGGAGGGAGGGAGGGGGAGGGAAGGAAGGGAGGAAGGGAGGGAAGGAAGGAAGGAAGGAAATAGAAGTCAAGCAGGTGGAGACCTGTGTGTACTCTTTCTGCCCTTGGAAGGTCCGGATGACTGGCGTTGCTGCTTTGAGCATCGCACATATCTTCTGTAGGTGGTTAGGTCTACTGTGCCAGGAACACAACTGAGGAGAAGACAAGGATGGATGGGTTTGATTGCATCCCAGCAAATCCATACTTGTGTTATCAGGTGCAGATCTGATCTATGGGCAATTATCTCTAGCCCTGCCCTAGAAGGTCAGAGCTGTGACACCCTCTACTACAGAAACCTTGACCTTCAACCAATCCAGTTTTTCTTCTCAACTGCCTGACCGCAAACCCCTTTTAACTCCCCCCATGTGTTTCCATGTGTTTACTGACATCATGTTCCAAACCAGAGTTGCCCATCAGTCTGCAAACATCTCGGGGAGTATACAAGGAAAGAAGAAAGCTGCCTACCAAGAACAGCAATGTCTTGTTTCTTTGACTATCTCATGTGGAGCAGATTCACTGAGGGAACTTAAGATGGGCAGAGGGTGAGCACCGAGAACATCGCATGTCAGAACATATAGGAAAACCACCAAGCTTACACGTATACAGGTCACTGGTGAGTTCTGTGGATCCAGGCTGAGGTGTAGAACATCCCTTCTATGGATAAATGGTGCTACTATCTACTGCATGTGCTTATGTACATATAAATAAGTCTGTATGCAATGCCCATACACGTACGTTTATTGGAATATGTTCCCATAAATCATGGATAGATACAGTCTTGTGTCATCCTTAAAACAACCCTGTAAACAGGCCAGGAGGTCTTCTCATTATGCCCATTGAGAATTATGCCCATGAGAAAGTCAGTAGGGTGAATGAGGTCACAGACAGTGAGCCCCAGAGCAGAACCCAGACTACATGGTTTGAATGGGAATGACCTCCTTAGGCTCTTATGCTTGGATGTTTGGTCCTCAGTTGATGGAACTGCTTGAGAAGGTTAGGAGGTGTGGTCTCAACCAAACGGATGTGGCCTTGTCAAAGGAGGTATGCTACTGAGTGTGACAAATTCTAGTGTCCCAAAGTAACCTGAGCCCCATAACCCTGTCACATGTAAGACAGTTGAGCTAGTATAGTCTGCTAGAAATCTCCATTCCCAAACAAGGCAAAGTGAAAAGATCTGGAAGTTCCAGGGAGAGTGAGAGCGTACGGCGTGTCCAGTGCCCATTGTGCCCCTTGAGCGGGCTGCTTTGGCTCGCTCTACTTGTCTTCCAGATGTCCTGCTCCTTTTTGGAGAAACTGCATTCCTTTGCTCTGGCTTCCCTACTGAGTGACCAGAGCTGGGCAGCTCTGACAACCAACGACGCATTTCCTCACAGAGCATCAGGTTTAAGCTCCATCTGCCAGCCACGGCAGGGCCTCCTGAACCTTTTCCTGGGTTACAGCTCACTGCTCTGTCCCTGTGCCCTCAGATGGCTTCTTGCCTGTGATCCTGTGACATACGGAGAGAAACAGAAGTTCTTCCCATTCTCATAAGGGCACCACATCCTGAGGTCACACTGTGTTGGGTTCAGGCTTCAACACATGAACTTTGGAGGAACGCAAAGATTCCTCAGATGGCACAAATCTGTTCATGACTTCAAGAAGGGAACTGAGTGGGGTAGGAAATGCAGGAGAAGAATGGTATTTTTAAATTCTACCTATTCTCTCTCTCTCTCTCTCTCTCTCTCTCTCTCTCTCTCTGTGTGTGTGTGTGTGTGTGTGTGTGTGTGTGTGTGTGTGTGTGTGTGTGAAGCTAGGTATCAAACTCAGGTTCTTGAGAATGTGAAGTGGACACTCTGTCCTTGATGCTCGTTCCTAGCTAGAGCCAGGACTTTGAAAAGGGATCAAGTTAGAATTGGCCCTAATTCAATTTGATTGGCATCCTCTCAGGAAGAAGAAACTCAAATGCATATAAGAGTCACCAGAGATGCTCAGGACAAAGGAAGGAGCAGTCATCCACAAGTCACAGAGAAGCTTCAGGAAAAGCCAGTCCTGCTAACAACTGACCTTGGGTTTGACTGTGAGGTGGACGTCTACTCCACGAGCCAGCTGTAGGCCTGTGATCCTTTACCCCAAGCAAATCAATGCATCCCCGCGTGAAGCCAGCAAGAAGAGTCTGAGAGGCATTTGGCCTTGGAATGAGAAGGATTGGGGGTCTAGTGGCGCCTCCCGGCTAAGGCACTTAGGTTTCCTGAAGAGCCAGGTCTCTGCACATCGCCAGCGCTGTGATTGTGAAGCTGCTTCTGACATTCTCTGTGACTCCACTTCCTTTCATGAACAAAACAGACACATCACACAGCACTCAGCACCGCTGGCCTCCCCCAGCAGCAAGGCCTCCATTTGGTGGCATCTACATGGCTGCCTGGGGCTTGAGACTAGGGAAAAGCTGCATTCTCTAGTGGCAGAAATTAATGACTGGGGAGGCAGCAATGTGTCCTTTGCTACTCTCCCTAATTGGTTCTTGTCCGGGGCAGAGATGGTTTCTGCCTGGAAACCTTTGTGATTCCGAGTGCTCAGGTATTCAGCCTGCCCCCACAACCCCTCTCACATACACCTCTCCCCCGGGTTTTTTCTGGCTTGAACTGCTGCCAAGCTCCCCCACCCAGCTCCCAATTAAATATGTCATTTGAGGTTGGTGCCTGCCGGAGAAAGCCCTCATGGCGAGGGGCTTGAATCCCTTGACATGTGCATGCCAATTTTCCCTTCATATCGCGTTTACTGATTAGTCTTTTCTTTGTCCCCTTTAAAGAAAATGACTGCTACTCATTATTTTTGGAGACGCCTCGATGGGATTTGGCTCAGACACAAAACAATATTTCAACCAGTGGCAAAGAACACAGATTGTTCCAAGGGATAAAAAGCAGAGCCACTTAAGACCACCTAAGCAAGGTTGACTAATAACCCGACGAGCCCGGAGTCACTGCCTGTGTCCCAGCTCATGTCCTGTATCCTCAAGCGATTCCTGTGCTCGGAGCTTCCCCCACTGTCCAGCTGCTGCTCCTCCCCAGGCCCCTCTCGTTTGCTCATTAACAAGAAGAACATTAGCAAACGTCCCACACTGAGAAGGAGAAGGGAGAGAACTTTGAGACAATGATCAAACTTCCAGGCAGCCTTAAGCCTTTAAGTGGCTCCTGTTTCATCTGGAAACTGGCTCGCTGTGGCTGTGTCATGGGGCTCTCTGAAAGACTGTGTGTGAGCCCCCAACGCCCTCTTCGGAGGGTCAGCTCAGAAAACATCTCAAAGCTGCACAAACCCACATGGCATCGAATGGAGAGAGAGCTGAGCAGGAGGAGCTTGAACAGACTGAGGCCTAAGAGAGAAAAGCTGCTTTGGTCAAAACCCACGGATACTACAGTTTCAGTGTGGACTAGACTCTCTAAGGTGAATGCTGAAGTCTTCCATAATGGGTGGAGAAGAAGAACCTTTCAAAGATGTCTATGTCACTAGGGACTGATGTGCTCTGATGGAATAACATTAATTTTTCTTTTTTTTCCTTCCTTCCTTCCTTCCTCCCTTCCTTCCTTCCTTCCTTCTTTCCTCTCTTTCTTTTCACCCATTCTGGACCAAAGGAATGGGTTGGTATAAAGTGAGGCACCTTCTGCGTTTTGTGTTCTCTTCTGGTGTGGTTGCTTGTCCTTCCATGCTTCTGCCATAGCATAAGGTAGCTAACCGTCCTCTCCACCTCCAGAATCTGCATCAGGATACAATGCCTTTCCTTTATAAATATCCCTGGGATGGCCATGGAAAAGTGACCAAGACATTGGATTTTGTGCAACGTGAGACGGAAACTCATGACACCAACGACATAAAGACCTCTGATGTCGATCAGTTGTAAATCAGATAGTGTGGGACATGGAAATGCAGGGCAGCAGAATGCATGGCACACACATACCCTAAATAAAGGGGGGAGGGTAGGAGGGAGAGAAGGAGGAAGACAGAGGACAGGGTTCCGACAAGACTTGAACCCCAAAGGACTCTGACACTTGTGGAGGGGGTTCCACAATCTCCAAGACACTACCACCCAGTCCCTCTTGTTTGAACATCAGTTCATGGCAGTGAGCAGTTAAGGAGTTACTGAGCATGCCTGAGAAGATCTGGATGTTTTTGTATCAAAGTGACAAGTATCCTCTATTCTAGACCTTTATAAACATATGAAAAAAATCAAGAGACCAGACACAACCAAAGACCTTCCAAAAATGGATGCACTCCGAAGTTCATCTTCGGGTTGACTTTTCTGAAGACAGCATAGAGAGAAGAGTATCTCACTGTCCACTCAACATTACATCCTGTCATAATCACCTTCACGCGCTAGGCAGCTGTCCCAGGCTCCCTGACCTAGGATAATCTGATCTACATTGTTCTGCCGCTGAACCTAAGTAGCCTCGTCCTTGGCCACAACTCTCTCCACAAACAACATCTTCTGCAGAGAGTTAGAATTTGGGGGGACAGAACCATTTTAATAATGTGATATTAAAGAGAGCAATAGAAGAATGGAGTCAAACCAAGTAGGAAACGATGCTATGTTCGGCAAAGAGCATAGTCCCTGCCGACAGCATCCTCCTTCCTTATGACCATTAAGTGGCCCTGGTCACCAAGGAAGGACCTGAATGTGCCTTGCCCAGAGGCTTTGGGGAGAACTTCATTTATTTGTCTGCCTGTGTGGGCTCTGCTGGACTCCATGCTGGAGATCATGAAGGGAGGACACTTCTACTTTCACGTCTACAGTGGGTTAGCACTTACCCGTGGGGCACACCCAGAGAAACGCACCATCGTGCCTTTTGTCTTTCTGCAGACATCCCGCAGAACTCAGCCTGGGCTCTGCCTAGCTCAGCACAGCTTATACTTCATTTTCAAGTTATTTTGCGATAACAGATCCAAGCAGCACATGTAACATGCACTGATTTTTCTGTTTTCTGAGTTCTTTTAATGGCCTCACTGTTTTCCAAGGTCAATAAAACCAGTGGTGTGATTCTTCCTTTTGGGCTAGGATTCTGTATTAAAAATGTAAATCTAATACCAGCACTAAGTGATGATATGAAATTTAATAAATGGGCTCGCCCTCCTAATTAGACAAATGCTGTCTTTCTGAACTGTCATCTAACTTTGTCTATTTTTGGCAGAGGTCAGGGTTGTCAGCAGTGGTATTGAACCTAGAGCTTCAAGCATAGTAGTCACACACTGTACCACCAAGCTACAGCCCCAACCTTTAGATTTGTCCTCTTAAAGTGATTCTTATATTTTGGTCAAAGTAAAGGAAACAAAGCAATTTAGAAAATTTCAAGTGAAATCTTTAAATCTTATGAACCAGAAATAAGCAATGTTAAGTGATTAAAGATATTACTATCAGAGGATCACACCTGGTATGCAAATTGGAAAAGAATGAAACTGGATGAGTAAAGGGATAAACAGAAAATGAGAGAGATGACAGACAGAGAGATGATATAGGTAGATGACATATAGATGAAAAAAATAATTTGGATAGATATATGATTTTTAAAAATTATTTCTGTGTATAAGTATTTTGCTGTGTGTGTGCCTGGTGTCCAGGGAGGCCAGAAGAGGGCTTCATGTTTCCCAGAACTGGGGTTACAGACAACTGTGAGCCTCTGTGTGGGGCTGGGAACTGAGCCCAGGTCCTCTGGATGATCAGCTAGAGTTCAGGGATGTAACTCAGAGGTAACACAGCTTCCTGGTATGCATGGGGCCCTGGGTCTACACCCTAGCCTACAAAGGAAGAAAACAGTAGAATGCTGAAAGCCCAGAGTTCAATACCATCACTGAAACAACAAAGAAAACAAACAGAAAATATTTTAATCTAAAAAATATATAATGTGGGATTCCCCTCTGTATGCTGTATGCTTTATTATCATTGGTTAATAAAGAAGTGGCTTTAGCCTATGGCAGGGCAGAATAGAACTAGGCAGGAAAACTAAACTGAATGCTGGGAGAAAGAAGGCAGAGTCAAGAGAGACCATGTGGCTGCTGAAGGAGAAAGACCCTGGAACCTTATTGGTATCCCACAGCCTCATAGTGATACATAGATTAATAGAAATGGGTTAATTAAGTTATAAAAGCTAGCTAGGAACACCCCTAAGCTATTGGCCAGAAAGTGTTATAATTGATATAGTTTCTGTGTGATTATTCAGGTCTGGGCAGCTGTGAAATGAATGAGCAATCTCCCTTTACAATATATTATGGGTTGTATCATTTGGTGTAAAGAATGAAAGTCTAGAAAATGTAACTGTGCATTTAACAAGAGGGATAGCATCACAGTCTCAGGGGTCTTGGACTTCAAACCGCCAGAGATGTCATCTGCGGGAGAGAAAGATGCAGAGAGTTGTAGGGCTGACAGAAAACAGGATGATGTGTCCCGTGGAGGGGAGAGGAGAGGCCAGCTCTAACTAGCCTCTTCAGAAGTGACGGGAGGCAGCAGAGGTCTTTCCAAGGAGCACACACCCGAGAGCCAGCCATGGTGTGCTAGATATGTACACTGAAATAAAGAGTTCCACACATGGTGGCTGTACGTCTCCTCGTCACCGTGTGCTTAGACACTAAAGCTACTTCAGACTCAGGCTACTGAGAGCTGAACACCATCTCCCCATGAGGGGTCCCCGTGTATCTTCGTCGGTGATGTGAGGAGGCACACTTGCCCCCAGGGCCACACATCAGCCATGTCCTGGCCTTCTCTGACAGACTATGTTCACGTCACCGCGGTCTCCCCCAAGTCACTACACCTACCACCACTATTCCTGAGGGTGACAGGTCACAGCTTCATTTCAAAAATGTAGAAACATGTACAGGGATCCACAGCTACGTGATGAAATGGCCTTGTGAAACTTTTTAATTATATCACCCATTCTTTATCCCCAAACAGATCTCTCAGGTTTTTTCATAGAAAAGAGACCATTGGGGAGGAAACAGAGGAGTGTAGTCCTGTGGGCCTGTGAGCCGTGTTAGGCCATTTTCTGTTGCTAGAACAAAGTGTCTAACGCTGTACAGATGCTGTTTATCTGACAGTTTTTGGAGACCAAGACTCAAGATGAAGTGGCCCCACCTCTGTGGCCTCTGTTGGGGACTCTATGACAGAGGGCAACAAATGGAGAAGAGAGACCACTGAAGACAGGAACTCAGGGACCGAGCTCCTCTCCATTCTTCCTCCAGTGACCCACTCACCTGTGCTAGATCCAGCGCTGAGACACTCAGGTCAGATTTGCAGCACGCAAACCTTGTAGGATGCACTCAGACTATCCTTAAGCCATCACGTAGACCCTGCAGTCCTTGTTGGAATAACTCCACCCCGTAATTGAGAGTACAAAACCAGCCATGGACAATAAGGGAATAAATGAATACAGCTGTGTTCCAGCAAAACCTTGTTTACAAAGCCAGAGGTAAATATTTGAGCAAGAATTAACACCAATCCTTCTCAAAATCAACAGGAAAGAGAGGAGAGGAAGGCTACAGAGACCTGCGTGGGATTCCAAGCACCCATATGGGGGCTCACAACTATCTGTTAGCTCTGTCTCCGAGGGATCTGATGCCCTCTGTCCTCCAAGGTCCCCTCTATGTTCATGGTATTTATAAACTCACACAGGCACACAGACACATAAAAATAAGTAAACAAGTGAATCTTTAAACGAATAGAAAGGAGAAAACATTTGTCGGTTCATCCTGTGCATCCAGCAAGACTGCCATACAGACAACACAATCCTTCAACTCAGCAATAAAAAGACAATCTAATTTTTTAATAGCAAAGGAATTTTCTTTTTTTCTTCAATGAAACTGTAAAAAAATGAGTAACAGGTGCACCAAAAGATGCTCAAAAACATCAATGACTTGAGAAAGGAAAATCAAAACCACAGTAAGACTCCACTTCACATCCAGTGATGGTAAAAACATTGAGAGTAGGGCAGAAGTGGGTGGCAGAATGGTCAAAGATGAGGAAAAGCTGGAATCCCACACCCTGTCAGAGTGTAAAAAGGGGCTACTACTGAGGGGTCTTTCAAAACGTTAAGCACACAGTAAAGTCAAACACTGGATAGATACCTACCCGAAAGAGTTGAAAACACAGTCCTAGCTGGCTTTCTGTTACTGTGGCCCAAAGCAACCTAGGGTGAAAACATTTACTCATGTCACACTTCATGGTCCACCATCAAGGGAAGCCAGGGCAGGGACCTGGACCCAGAAGCTGAAGTAGAGACTGTGGAGAGATGCTACTTACCACCGGCTTGCTCCCTCTGGATTGCTCAAGAAAATGCCCCACAGATAAGCAATTCCTCAGCTGAGGGTGCCTCCTCCTCCTAGGTGTGTCTAGGTTTGTGTCATGCTGATAAAAGCCAGCGTAAACGCGAACCACAGTTACCTACTCCTGGATACCCGCTAGCAGCTTTGGGGACTTAGATTATCTCTCAGATAGACTTTTGCCAAAGCCACTCCCTGGTCCTCCACAGGCTCCAAGCTCACCCCACCAGCTGTTTGAGCATTTTCTAAAGCACACATTTGAGGTTTACAGTGGCAAGAACTCAGGCCCTGACTGAGTTCCACTGGCTCCAATCCCACATACCACCACTTCCAACCCCTCCGGCTGTGAAAATGCTGTTGCTTCTGTGGGTTGAGTTCAGATCTTTAACAAGGTGACCAAATTAGAATGAAGTCACCAGCACGGATGGACCCTGACCCCCAATAGCTGGTGTCTTACAGGAAGAGGGAGTTAAGACACAGGCACGGGGTGACCATGAGAACCCATGTGGAGCAGGCGGTCATCTCCAAGTCCAGGGGGCAGGGTAGGTCTCAGAAGAACCTGGCCCGGATGACACCCAGATCTAGGGTCTCCTGGTTAAAGAAGAGAAATAACATGAATTTCTGTTGTTTAAGCCACACAGACCTGAGGTCTGTGGTTACAAGGGCTTCGAAAGATGCATATATCCTACTGACTAAAGCTCAGTCATTTGCGTTGAAAAGAGAGAAAATCATATCAACCTGAATTGCTGGGGGAACCCTTAGCACAGAGCCTGGCATGTGTGTTGCAGGGAAGAGAATACCAGCTACACTGGAGGTGGTACGCCTGTCCTAAGTTCTTCACTGGCTCCCCACTTCCTAAGGGAGAAAATCTGACCTTAGTTTAGCTACGTGATCTAGATCTATGACTCTCAGCACCCACTTGCAGATGTCACCGCCACTCTGAACAGCTGGCTTCCTACAGCACCACGCTGTCTGACTGTATTGTCCTTTGCTTCCTCGTGGACTTTTCCTCTAGCATTCTCTGCTCTCCTGTTCAGACCAACTCAAGAGAGTTCAGATGTCTCAAGAGAGCTTCCACTGCCTGCTTCTTCCCCCCCATAGGAACTTACCCCACCCTTCACTCTTTAATTTGATTGGACTACATAGTCTTGTGTAATGAGTGCTCCTGTCCTATCAGACTTTCCCAGTGGGCTCTGGATTCCCTGAGAGCTACTAAGTTCATTAAGGCCTCAGCATAGATCCTAGCCTGACCCATGAACTAATCAAGAACTATCTGTTGAATGAGTAAACGATTCTCTTTGTAACTCACACTGTGCTTCTGCTGTGGGTGGAGGGCTTTTCAGATGTTTCCCAGAGCACACTCGGAGCCTGACGAGCCTGTCAGTGCACACCCGGATCCCAGAAGCACACACAAGTCTACACTATGTGTCAAATGATAAGAAGGTTAAAAACTGTGCTGTGTTCAGCAAGAGAAACCCTGATGTGCCAGTGGTACACAAAAAGGCAGCACATCTTAGAAAAAGAAGGTGCGTTCAGCAAACCAAGGAATTCGTGTGTAAGCATTCTCCTGGCATTTTTGGCCACCAGGCATCTCTCTCAAATAAAATGCCAAGAATGTGTCTGAGAGCAGCAAACGCCTCTCCTTTGGAAGCTCATCTCTGTGTTCATGTCCCCTCAGGCAGCAACTCTGTGCCTCATAGTTCTGCTTCCCCTGCAGCAGGAACAGCAGCCCTGAGCAGGTGGACTCAGAGCTCAGTCTGCACCCGCCATTTTCCCACAGAAAGGCCGGCCAAGCACTCCTGGTTGTAGAGTGCATTCCATTCCCCCAAACACTGGCGTGCTGGTCCTCTGTAAACTCGCTGTCAGGAAATTTGAACTAGAGACTTCTTTAAGGTTCTGTTTTGGCTTTGGCTTCAAGAATTTAAGATTACAGCAGTTCATTGTTCCGCCTCCCCCACCCTACCTCCCGCCCCATCCTCATAAGCTATGTCTCCAGACCCTTCAGGGAAAGCCTGAAAGTCCCTTATCTGTCTTGCACACCTATGTTTAATGGATAGGTTAGGCATTGTTAACTGCTAATAACAAACTATTAGTAAAGTAGACTAACTGGAGCTGGAGAGATGGCTCAGTGGCTAGAGCCATCTGCTTTGACAGAAGACCTGGGTCCGGTTCCCATTACCCGTGTCAGGCAACTCACATCTAGTGCTCTGACACTCCTTCTGGGCACCTGCACTCAACTGTGCACACATTCAAACATTGAATGCACACATTGTTAGTAAAAATAACTAACAACTATACCAATATATAACTGTAGTGACATTTCAATTGTATTTTAGTAAATAAAGACTGCCTGAAGATCCCGCTGGTCAGCCTTATAGACCAGGTTATGGTAACATACACCTTTAGTCCCAGTAGCCACACTAGTTGCCATAGAAATCAGGTGGTGCATACCTTTTAATCCCAGCCCTAGAGAGGATTATAAAATGGGAGGAGACAGCTCTCAGACACAGTCTCCTTCTGAGAATTGCCATTTCAGACTGAGGCCGAGGTAAGAACCAATGGCTGACTGTTTTGCTTTTCGAATCTTCAGGTTGAACTCCAATTTCTGACCCTGAGTTTTTTATTAATTGTGCTTCATATAACAAGATATTAACAAGCATCACTATTCCTATGATTTCGGGACAACAGTAAGCAAAATAAGGGTTGTTTGAATACAAACGCTGAGTTAGAACGATGGTAGGTTTAACAATGAGAGGCTACTGAGTGACTAACGGGTGGGTAAGGTGTACAGCCTGGATACCTGGGATGGGGAACTGTTCACACCTGGGGCCACATGGAGTAGAACAAATCAAGGTTTCATGCGCTACTCAGAAAAGCACCTAATTTAGGATGTGTGAATTTGCCTTCAGTTTTTTGGACAGTGGTTGGCGTTGGGTAGCTGGAACTGTACTAGGAGAGCCTGTGTTGAGAAGGCGCCGCTGTACCTGAGCTGCTGACCAGTGACCTCACTGACGACGTTACAGTCCCTCTTCTTCCTTTAAACATGGCATGAGCTTGTCAGATTCGTTATAATGTCTATCCTAACTGCAGAGAGCCTGCCAGTGGGCTCTAAAGAGGCCCTACCTGCAGACACTGTCCCTACTCATACTAGCCACGTCATCTCCCAGGGCCTCCATTTCCTCGTCTACAAATTAGGCGCAGCCAAATGATTTAATGCATGCAAACAGAATACATTTGTAAAGATATTAACAGACTGTAATTTTAAGAGAGAAAAACTGCCTGGCACAATTGAGGTAAAACTTGTTAAATTCACAGCTGCTAATGAGCTGCTTCAAGTGTCTTTTAGCAGCAATATGCTGAGACATTTCAAATAAATGATATCATTAATAAAACATATTTTCTCTTGTCATTTAGAGACTATTATTTTTCCCTTTAGTAGCGTGATGGTCTAAAACCACATAGCACATTGTACATGCTGTATACATGCTTCTTTACACACAAGCACACAGACACATATACAAACACATACCTACATACAAGCTTTGTTTATCTTAGAAGCAGAGCTACAGTAATATTTTACCTAAAAATGAGTTTCTTCTGCTTAAACTGTGTGATTTGAAGCTAGATATAGCATGAATTTTCGTCCAAGCACTCCGGAGGTCGGAGTAGTCGGTTCAAAGCTGGCTGGACTACAGTGTGAATTCCAGGGCAGGATACAGAGTCGAGTTCTGTCTCAAAAGATACCATAGTTTAAATTGTTGAAAATTCTGTTTGCTAAACTACTGGGTTTTGCATTTTTCTAGGATTAAGAATGCGAGTCTCCAAGGCAAACAGGACAGCATGCAATGACCTTAACCTGTCTGGGGCGTCAGCACTCACCTTGATAAGGACTCTGATGTTAGAGGTGGGCACAGGGCACAGCTCCTGGGGTCCGCTTCAAAGTGACACCGGCAACTGTTTGCCTGACAACCAAAAAAAAAAGTCAGACTAGTACACAAAGAAATAAAGATGCCTTTTGTTCTTGAAACGTGTGGTTTATGATTCAAACTTGCCGTCTGAGGCAATTCCTTCTCATTCAGGAGAAGGCTTGTGGAGGAGATGGGCCAGATACTCCGGAGACCTGAGTCACGGAGCCTGGCAGGAGGTGAACACATAACTGCGGTGCTTGCTTTCTTAGTGTTCCGGGCAAGGGGCAGCTCACCGCAGATGTGCAAGCTCAGGAGGGAAGCTGGCTCTGGAGCTGCGGTGTGAACAGCCAGCATCAGCTGCAGTTTTCGGGGCCACCAGAGCCCATGCTGCATCTGTCACTCACAGAGATCCAGGTGAGACATAAAATAAACCCACCAGCCACGTTCAAATGGCTGAGTTCATATTTTCAGTGAAAACACTCAGGGTTGGCGATGCCCACTAAATCATCTGTTGCTCCACTGTTTGCTCTTTGCAAAATATTTTTAGACTCTTGGTGCTTACGCCTTTGTGTGAGCGGCTTTCATTACGACTGTTGACCAAGCGAGGCACGTCCACGGAGCTTCCACTCTTACGACAGAAATTCTAGCATGCGCAAAAGCTAACACAGCAAGCTTCGCTTTTTCAATATTGAAGAAACTTCACACCACCCTTTTAAAAGTTTAGGATGAGATCTATGGAGATACTCACGCCTACAATCCAGTCTTACCCAGTGTGCGCTGGGGCTAGGGAGGTGGGGTTCGAAGTGAGTCTTGAAAGTTGCATGACAAATGTACTGGCGCACGTTTGTATTTTAATAAACGAAGCTTGCCTGGAGATCAGTGAGTAAAACAGTCCCACAGGCCAGCCTTACAGACCAGACAGTGGTGACACACACCTTAACCCAGTAGCCACACTAATACCATAGAAACCTGGAGGTGCATGCCTTTAATCCCAGTGGTGCACACATCTAATCTCAGCCCTAGAGAGGATTATAAAACAGGAGGAGACAGCTCTCAGGCCCAGTCTCATTCTGAGAATCCTGGAGGCAGGATCGTCATTTCAGACTGAGGCCGAGGTAAGAGCCAGTGGATGGCTGCTTTGCTTTTCTGACCTTCAAGTTGAACCCCAGTTTCTCTCTCTGAGTTTTATTAGTCATGCTTCAACAAGTGTCTGTCTAAGGTATGGAGAGTCTTGCCTTGCGAATTAGGGAAGGGAAAAGTGAGGTTGCTGGGCACAGAAAAGCAAGCAGTTAAACTCCGAAGTTGGGAAGGAGCTTAGCCTGTTTGCAGGAAGTCAGGGAAGCAAGCCGGAACTGAAACCTGCAAGAAAGAAGGCTGCAGGTGAGACAGAGCCTATGCAGCCACTGGCGCGTCAGAACCTGTCACTGGGCTGTCTTTTCCCAGTGCTGCGGGCAACTCAGATAGCGCTAGAAGAACGAGAATCCTTCATTTTATATGCTGCGGTTGCAAAGTGGTTTTCATTGTTATAATTTCTATCATAACTCTGTAAGATGACTCAGTAGTCAATTTGTATGCATGTGTCTATGTCTTCCCCTTTTATGACTGACGTGCAGGACGGTTTTCACAGATAGCAGAAAGCATAGTGAAAGACCATGAAACCAAAGGAGATGAGAGAAGCCATAAGGAGGAAGGAAAGGTGCAGATGAAAAGGAGACAGAGGTGAACAGACCTGATTCTAGGCCACATGGAGCCGTTAAATAGGCCTCCTGACAGCATGGAGAGAGATCTGATGGTGACTGGAACTGGGTCATTTAATCTGTCAGAGTCACACATATGGGTTAAGCCACCAGTAGCTCTGGGAATCATCCGCGTCCAACCCAATCACTTCAGGAGGTGGCAGATGAGCCTCTGGAACCAGCAAGAATGACCACAGAACTGGCAAGGCAGACAGAAGTCAGGTTTCAGAATTATGGGAACTCCTTCCAGAGAGGAGATTAACAGTCAGAAGCATGCACACAAGATTGGGCCTGCCACCATTTCATCATGCAGGGATGGCTGGGGGAGGAGCTCATCAGGTCCCACCCCTCACTGCTGCAGTGGGTGTCAATCATGTGGCCCCTGATATGCTGCCCGTAGTCAGCAAATAAGTCTCCACTGCTGCTTATGCCAGAAACCATTATCAAACACGGTGTTGGAGCATAGATCCATGTAAACAGGGGCTTGCAGGAAAGGAGGGTGTCGACAGTGAGAGAAGGTGTTGGAGAGGAAAATGACCCCACAAAAGTTCAGTATACACATCTGAAAGTATTAAAGAAGAAACATTTGAAAACTATTTTAAAAAAATGTCAAAGCAAACCAATGAGAAGATCTCACCTTCTGAAGGTTCTAGAAGGCCCTCAGCCCTCATTTGTATCAAAATGGTGACACAGAAGAATGACCTCCTGGTTCAACTTTATTGTCATCCTGAAAGAAGAAAGGCAGAATGTCTAGGCATCATTAGCCTTGGGTTGAGTACTGTTTGAAGCAGATATACTACTGT
This sequence comes from Myodes glareolus, assembly GCF_982192425.1. NCBI lineage: Eukaryota > Metazoa > Chordata > Mammalia > Rodentia > Cricetidae > Myodes > Myodes glareolus. The sequence goes on along the minus strand of NC_142039.1, from coordinate 75,543,542 downwards.
CTAACCCTAGCATAGTGAAAAAGAATGGGGCACAACACCCACGGGAGCAGAAAGAAAAAGAAAAAACACACACTAGAACCAAGAAAGCACACGGGACATTTGTGAAGAAGTCAGCCAATCAGCTGTCACGTTACTATACTCGAAAGTCAGCAGAGGGTTCTCATCCGTTGCTATGAAGGTCATACCCATGTCAATGGACACAGGGCAGGAGCCAAGTCTGTGGCTGCTCCATTTCCAGCTGCCCCTTCTCTGTCTTCAAGCCCTGGGCCAGGCGCAGTATGCTTTGCTTAGTTGATTCCCAGAGTCACTGAGGTCAAAAGTCAAATAGCCATAGCTAGGGTCATAAAAGTACTTGTTGGGGGCTGTAGACCCCCAGACCCTGAATTTCCTGTAAACAACTTGCTTGCAGTTGCTCTAAGCAAAACAACTTGTTTTCCTGTGTTTGCAGCTGCTCTGAGCCCGAGACAGGGGAGTGGTTTCTAGTAGCTTGCAGCTGAAGGATCCTGAGAGTTAGGGCAAGGCCATTGGTCAGGGAAGGCCCTATCTAAGCTGCCCTGGAACACAATAAAGTTGGCATTCTTGTATCAAGGATGACCTATGTATCCGTGTCTCTGTCTGTGTGCATACATGTTTAAATCTCCAGGCTCGAGAACCTTCACATGGTACAAGGCGCATACCATACAGCAGCACGCAGCAGACAGCATGAAGAGCAAACGTGGCCTTGTGTTTACAGGTTCTAGTTCTTGGGCTAAGGAGATGCCACAGTCAGTAAGGTACTCAATTTGCACGCACAAGGACCTGAGTGTCATGCCCAGCATCCTGTGGTAGCATGTGCTTATAATCCCAGAGACGGGGGAGTGGAGACAGGAGGTTCACTGGCCAGCCAGTCTAGAATAATTAGCTCCTGGACAATGAGAAACCCCATCTTTACGAATGTGGACAGTATTTCTGAGAATGACACCCAGTGTTGTTCTCAGCCTCCACACACACGCACGTGTGCACACACACACACACACACAGTGACAGTCCGTACTTTGAGAGGAGATGTCTGCAGCAGAAGCATTCGATTCTCTCCCTTAGGACTGACACACGTCCAAGAGCACACATAGTCTCCATTCTGGTGCTATTTATGGATTTTTCCATTCTTTTGGAGTTTCTATAATTAGACGAATTCTTTTAGAGAAAAAAAGCTTTATGCCATTCTAAAGAAGTATTTCTAACGTTTTCAAAAATAGCCCTACCCCATTATTCTCCTCTCTCGTGTGCCACATGTTTGTCTGTCATCTCATAACTCACAACAGCTCCCAGAGAGGAGAACTCAGGAGCTCCACAGAAGACTCGCAGAAGGCTAGGTCGCTGATGACTGCCGGAGAGAACTTTGCAAGACTCAGAGTCTCGTGCGCTTCATAAAACTGATCTCCGTTTCTCCAGCAGTATCAAGTTTGTCAGAGGAATGACCAGATTCAAACGACCCTGTGGCACAAAGTGTCCGTTCGTCGGTTAGATTACCAGCTCACGCGTGCAGAGTTTCTCAGAAGACTTTTTGGTGGGCCCCAGTCTGGCTGAGAACTCATGAACAAAGAGATTCTCATGCTCACCACCTCTCTTGTTCATTGTTTCTCAGGGTGACCACATAGCAGCAAGAACTCTAGTCAAAAGGCGTACGAAGAGCACCTCTGGGTTTTGAGGGTCCTTGGTATCGGTTAAACCCACTGCGGGAAAGCTGGTGTGAGCTGGAGAGTGGTGATGCCCAAAGCCACTGATCAGTAACAGCATCACAGAGAAGCTGGGTGGCCAAACAGAAGGAAACTCCTGGGATAGAGGACAGAGCCCACCTGCCACAAAGAACAGTACCAAAGTGCTCTATCTCACATAACACGGGTAAACCCAGGTGACTCCGGAAGACCCCAACATTCCCTTTCTCCCTCTGGCCGTCATCCCTACCATATGGATTGTAGTGAAACTGAGCCTGTAGCGGCTACTGGAGAAAGGACCTTTGCCCTAAAATTCCAGATAAAATGCCTCACTCCCCTTAGTCAGCTGTCTACAGGAGCCATTTCCACCCCAGTCAGGAACGACCCTTACCTCTCTGTCTGACTCTCATTCTCCCCCATTTCCCATCTTGTGGTACCTTCTCCAACTTCCCAAACTTGAAAATAAAATTTCCAAAAATACATAAATTAATTAAATCCAACCCTTTTGTTTACACTTGATGCAGCGTAATTCAAAAGCAGAAGCTCCAAGCTCCTCCAGAGCCTGAGGGTGTGGTTGGTGAGGACCATGGCAGAGTGATCACACATGGAGCAGAGTGGCATATATTATAAAAATGCTGCCCAGCGGTGGTGGCGCACACCTTTAATCCCAGCACTCTGGGAGTTCGAATCCAGCCCGGTCTACAGAGCAAGTTCCAAGACAGGCTCCAAAGCTACAGGGAAACCCTGTCTCAAAAACCGCACCCCACCAAAAAAAGAAAGAAAAAAAATAAGAAAATTATAGAAGGTCTATTGATTTTAGTCTTCATAGTATTTTACATTTTCTATATCTAAACGTATTTTAATGCACAGTGTACGTTGTCACAGTATGTAATTTTTAAAAAAAAATGCAATATGAGCCAGGCAGTGGTGGTGCATGCCTTTAACCCCAGCACTCAGGAAGTAGAGGCAGGTGGATCTCTGTGAGTTCGAGACCAACCTGGTCTATAAAAGCTAGTTCCAGGACAGCTAGGGCTGTTACACAGAGAACCCCTGTCTCAAAAACCCAAAGAAAAAAAGAAAAAAGAAAGAAATGCAGTGTGGTACATATATAGGTGAACATTTACCTCCATGTATGTATGTACCATGCCCATTGTACTTATGTATGTGTGTACCACAATAATTTATGTATATATGAATTATTTTACAGATAGAGTTGTACTACACACACACACACACACACACACACACACCTGCCTCTAGCCTGCCAAACCAATCACTACACATCTAGAATCCCCAAACTTGGAAACGTTGAGCTATCTTAAAGGAGTTGTCCTCCTGCGCACACTTTGCACTGCTTGCTCTTTAAAGCCACTGCACAAACCCTGTGGCATCAGGTGATTTCAGTCTCTTCAAATTCCTAAGGACACTTCAACGCAACAGCTTCATTTAGGGAATTTGTTCTCTAAGACTGTCGGGAAGGTAGGTGGCTAACGAGTGTGACCTCGACTTGCTGGGACACCTGGGAAATGTTTTCCTATGAGATCACTGATGATGCATTTATTTTGGTAACTTTCTGGATGAAGCAAGACCTAATTGAAAAGCAAGCGTTTGCATACGGGAGAGGAGGGGGGCGGCTATTAGCACGGGCATCAGGCAGCCCGTGGTGGCAGGTGCTCCGTCAGTCAAAGGCTTATATCTTTGCCAAGCTCCAGAGATGGAGCCATACTGAGCTCTTCACCCCATGCTATGTCCAAAAGGGAAACACGGAGTCTGAGAAAAAGACTTCGAGCCTGGTTGCTCATCCTGCGTAATAGACACGGGAGAGACATGCCTGCTGAAGCGGACGCCTGTGTCAATTACAAGGACTAGGCAATTAACTCTTTCAAAGAAAAAAAAATATTAAACACCATCTCTTCTCGCTGCTTGACCCAGGTGCTAGGTCAGGTTTATGTTTCTCGTGGTACTGAGAGAGAATCACCTGTTTGTGGCGCTCTGCTCCCCAGAGGTGGCTGGGCCGCTGTATATGTGAAGCTCTGCTCCCCAGGGGTGGCTGGGCCGCTGTAGTGGGCACCTGTTTGTGATGCTCTGCTCCCCAGAGGTGGCTGGGCCGCTGTAGATGTCCACACCTTGGATTACAAGGCCAGCCTCACTCAGCCCAGGAAGTTACCATTCTTTCCCACTTCCTTCTTGCAGTCACATGCCAAGCAAGCACACAACCCTCATCTCAGCGAGAAGGACAGTCTACACTGAGGCTCAGCCCCGCCTGTCTGATAGCTCACAGACACAGAAGAAGGATGTTAGGGCGTGAGGACAGCCAGAACACTCTCCCCAGGGGAAGCCGAGACATTGTTCTCACCGAAGCTCTTGGACACAGAGTGCAAAGAGAAAGACCTAAATGCATGCTATCGTCCAAGAAGAGTTCGGGCACTGCTGTTCAAAGCTAGGCAAAGGGATTGAAGAAGGTGTGGGGGGTGGTTCCTCTCAAAATTAAAACTAGACAATACTGAAGCCGAAAAAGTACATTTGGAACAAAAGCGAAGACTGTGTTTTATTTATGAATCTCTAAGAATCTAAACTCTGAGGCAAAAGTGTTCAGAGACCGTCAGTTATGAGGACATTGGCCTCTAACCAAGAATTGGGAGTCAGGGATGGAGATGAGAAACCCAAATTAAAGTTGTTGGCAGCCTGTGGGGCAGAGCCACAATTAAGAGGGTGTCTCTGTCCTAGACACGGTGGGAAAAGCAGTTCGGAAGAACCACACTAATTAATGAACTAAGATTTGAATTCCTGAGCCATGAAACGAGAAATAGGATTTGGCTGATGAAATCCTTACTCGTTGGGAGGGAAGATAGTTTATTTTCCTTTTTCAAATATGTGATGCTTGGCTGGCCAGTTAACCCAGCTGTGTAAGCTTGAAATCTCATTATGCAGGTCTAGGGTCGAAGACGCACACAGTCTGGTTATTAATAAACATCACAGTAGGTTACCGTGGCTCTCCTGAAGATTTATTCATTATCCCCAAACAGTATCTTTTTAGAAGATATTTGGCCAAGAGAAAAATGACCATAAGTTTAAGGTCTACCAATTAGCATATTGGAAGCAATTAAGACGTCCCTGTGACCCTGGGCAGGTGACTTGGCCTCTGGGAGTCTAGCTATTCTGACTTTCAAAGGGCAGCTTATACTAGTCTTATTGATCAGCCCAGGCATGGTTCAAGGACTTATTACAGAGAAAACTCTTGCAAGGTAGTGAGATAAATGTTCAGTAAGTGTTAGCTATAGCCATGACTTTGATGGGGACCCAGAAACCCATATGCTGAAGGCTTAGTCCCCAGCTTACCACTATTGGGAAGCAATGGAAACTTTCAGATGTGACCTAAAGGGAGGCTTTGGGCAACTAGAGAAGGTCCTTAAAGGAATCTCTCTCTCTCTCTCTCTCTCTCTCTCTCTCTCTCTCTCTCTCTTTCCTCTTTTCCCTCTCCCCCTTCTCCTCTCCTCCTCTCCTCTCTTCCCTCTCCTTCTCCTCTCCTGTCTTCTTTCCTCCTCCTCTCACCCCCCCCGTATCTGCCCCCATTACGGACACATGATGAATGGCTTGGTTCTGCCATTCTGCCTCTCCACAGACCTAAAGTGATACAACCAACCTGTCAGTCACTCATGGACAGATGTTTTTCAAACACTGAGCCACGTGAGCCTTCTTTACACACTGATTATTTCAAGGATTTGTTCCAGCAAGAGAGCGAACCCAGTGTAACACTATTGTTTTCTTGACTGAGACTAGTTCCCATAGGTTTGTGGATTTGCACACTTGGTCCCCAGTTGGCGGTGCTGTTCTGGAGGTTTAAGAGGCGTGGTCTCGCTGGAGGAAGTGTGTCATTGAACAGATGGACACAGGCTTTGAGATGCCACGTCGTTTCTAGTTTCTCTGTTTCCTGCTTGTGGCTTGAGATGTGAGCTCGTACTGTTCTTGCCCACACAACTGTCGCACACTGCCATGACTCCCTGCCATGACGGACTCTTAACCCTCGGGAACCCAAAGCCCAAATAAACCCGTCCCTCTAAGTCCGACCGGCTTGGTCCTGGGGTTTTATCACAGCGTTAGAAATGCAGCTAACAGAAACAGGGGCAAGGAGTCAGTCAGTAGAATTTTCCTGTTTTGTGAAGGCATGCGTTTAAGAAGAAGCAAGGAACTCAACACTGAAAACCAAGGAGCACGTCCTAAAGCAGTAGTAGTCACATGACCAGAGGGAAGAATTTTCTGGAGCCTCAGTAGGCACAGAGTGTGAAAGTTAAGAGCCTCAGAGTAGGCAGCTAAGTAGAGACTTGCTTGGCTAACACTGAGAAACACACAGTGTGATTTGAAGCTGCACCGTGCTTTGGGCTTTCTCTCCAGGTAGAGACAGGTGGTAAGACAAGCAGGGGAGCCTGAGCCCTCTTCTGTCTCATCATCCTAGGGAATACCTTCTCACTAAGCCTAGCTGGAAACACTTCCTGTGTTCTCCAGGACGGTGTGTAGAAGGACAAACTCTAACAGTCCCAAAATACAAATGTGTGCAGACAAGTTGTACGCTTCCCCTGAAATCTGCTCGTCCGCGAGGAGGTGTCGCTCAGGGCGGGGCTGTGGGGCGGTGGCTGAGTTGGTCTAAGGGGACAGAAGTTAAGTCAACTTCCTCTGTTACAATAAATGCATGCCAAACAAAGGATTATCCCCAAGTGGGGAAAAAAGGATGCCTTTGCTGTCAATCACCACTCTCTCAGGGAAAACCTCCTACAGGCCTGGAGAGCAGCCTTCCCGAATCTGCATGAGCCCTGTGGGCCTTGACATTGTTGCCACTTATGAAAAATAACCGCAGAGTCCTCTGTGAGTGCGGAACAGGGCTCTGGGCAGGAATCAACTCAAGCCCAGGCCCTCTGGGTCCATTGCCAAATACAGAAACTTCTGTTAGCACAGAAATGCTTGAACTTTAAAAAAAAAAAAAGTTCTTTTTGATGATGCTTTCTTTTCCTTGTGTAGATATTTGTGGTTAATACAAAACAAGATTCTTCCTAAAATTAAAGATTCTAAACCCAACATAAAGCAGTTCAAGCAAATACACTCTACAATCCAAAGGAAATGGGAAGCCTTGTAAATTTTCTATTTTCATTCATAAATTAGCACAGAGAACCGAGACTAAGATGCCGGGATGGCCAAGTGGGTCCTCGCTGGTGAGCGCTACTCCATCTTCTTCCTCTTGGTACTGTATGGTGCTTACCAGTGTTACCGTACCATCTCCATAGCTATCAGGTAGGGATGCAGGGTCCTGAGGATTTGAGTTGGCCTGAAGAATCATCTCCCAAGACCACTTCTGAGAACTTCACCTCAAGGGCTTCTCCATAAGCCTGCTTATATCATGGCTTCCTCCAAAGTGAGTCAAGTAAGGGAGAGGGAGGGGGGGAGGGGGAGAGAGAGAGAGAGAGAGAGAGAGAGAGAGAGAGAGAGAGAGAGAGAGCGCTCAGTACCGAACGCTCTGAGTACTTCCTCATCCATCTGAAACAGCATGGAGGCAGAGAGCAAACTGAAAAGTGCCGAGGCTTTTCTAAATGAACTCTAAACAAAACCATTTCTACTTGAGTCTTTTAGACAAGCACAGACTGAAAAACAAGCATGAGGCACAAACCCTGCTCCTTAAGCAGTAACAACCAGAAGAAGCCCCTGCTGGACTCCCTAAAACAAGCGGGGCCCCACACTTAGAATTTCTGGACTCAAACCTCTAGGAACCCATTTTCCGATGGGGCATCAGCTACCTCAGATCCTAGACCAGGTTCCACACTGGGGAGCTGCAGACATGGTTTAAGGTCATTGTATCAGGTTCAGAATGGCTTTCAAAGGTAAGTCTGTGCCCCATCTCTGGAACCAAAGAATGTGAATTCATATGGTGTTGGAGTTAGCGTTGACATTGCTGTGACCGAATGCCCAGCAGAAGAAGCACCTTGAGAAAGTTTCTCTGCAGTGATTTCAGAACGGAATGCATTGCAGTCAGGAGCACCGGACAAACAGCTCTCTGTGATAGTCTCCGTAGGCTGGACATATAGGAAGTAGATGCTTAGAGCAGAACCCACAGTGGCTGTCACTTTCCAAGCCCACCCCAGCAGGGACTTCTGTTAGTTAGGTCACAGTACCACAACCTCCCAATCACTGCTAGCTGGGTACCAAGCGCTTGGGCGTCTGTACCTACGGGCATTCCACATGCCAACCACAATGTATGGTAACATTTCATCCAATGCCATTCCACTGAAGGTGCTGACTTTGCTTTGGACTGTGTTTTTATCCCCCTAAATTCCGATGTTGACTGTGCTCTCTTCTATTGTTGAAGATGTGGATTGGGTCCCTTTAGCTCTCAGTGTTGCGCTCTCTCTCTCTCTCTCTCTCTCTCTCTCTCTCTCTCTCTCTCTCTCTCCCCCCTCCCCCCTCCCTCTCCCTTACTTGACTCACTTTGGAGGAAGCCATGATATAAGCAGGCTTATGGAGAAGCCCTTGAGGTGAAGTTCTCAGAAGTGGTCTTGGGAGATGATTCTTCAGGCCAACTCAAATCCTCAGGACCCTGCATCCCTACCTGATAGCTTGACTCAACCTTGTGAGGGACCCGGAGCAGGAAGCACCCAGCTAAACTGTTGCTCTCACCCCCACAAAAGTAATGAGACTATATATTTATTGTTTAAACATGGTGACAGCTTGTTCACAGTGGAAGAATGCCAACACATGGACAGTTGGGCTATGGTGATCCTTTGCAAAGAGTACGTCCAGCCTAAAGCACAGCCAAGTGTTTTGGTAGACAATAGAGCATGTATCCCAACTCACTTAACAAATATTCATGTGCAGAAACCATGAAGGGTGGGAAGTTAAATCTTTTGTTTTCAATGAGCTTCCTATCACTGCAGGTGAGATCTCCCCTTTCATAAAGAAGAAACACCGAAAAATCTGCCAAACCGTAGAAACAGCTGCCAAGCCCTTAGATCTCATCTGTTGCGCGAATGCTGCACCGTAGAAGAACTTTCCTGATGCCTCCAGTTACGTCGTCCTAAACTCCACAGCCTCATCAGCAGAGCTAAAGGCCACACAGTTATCGATGACAGGCATACAACAGGGTCCGACTGTGGTAAAGCATCCATGCCGACCCGGTAACTGCCTGCTGGTGACCATTCATGCCCACCTTATCCTGTCTGCTGACCTTCTTGTCTTTACTATGGTTCTATTTTCAAAATGCCCGGCAATAAACGCATTAATAAATAAATGCAATAAATGTTAAGTAAAAAGTAAAACAAAGGAACACGAAGTCTTTCTGAAAGACCACACACCCATCAATCAATTAAGAAAACTGAGTTGCTGCCGTTAATAAACTGTCCGTCTGAGCCCCCTCACTGCCACAGCATGGTTCAGCAGCGTGGCCCCAAATGTTCCCATAGGAAGTGAGGCAACTCTCTCAGAGGGTCACGTCCCAGAAGGAAAACAGTAAAAGCTGAGCATCTAATGGGGGGTTATTTTGAGGTTTTCCTGGAACTGGAACTTTGCATATTGCTTCTCCCGTTCAGAACTGAAAATAGAAAGTCCTGCGGGCTCTTGATGCTCTGAGCTGTCCCAGCTGCCTCACGCTGGCTCCTGTGTATGCTATGGCAGTGGGAGCTAGGGGAACTCAGGAATCTCGGGGACATGTGGCCTCACGCTGGCTCCTGTGTATGCTATGGCAGTGGGAGCTAGGGGAACTCAGGAATCTCGGGGACATGTGGCCTCACGCTGGCTCCTGTGTATGCTATGGCAGTGGGAGCTAGGTGAACTCAGGAATCTCGGTGACATGTGGCCTCGTCACTTCTATGAGATGCTGTGTTATAACCTCAAGCCTGACTAAAGGAAAGGACCACTCTGAGAATCCCCCATCCTTTGCCATCTTCAGGGAATCTTTTGCGCATATGCGCACAGCCTTTCCTTTTCATTCCACCCATCAAGCACTGTCCTGCCCCCCCCCCCCCCCGCTAAAAACCAAATGCTGCTCAACCTCCCTTCCTGTTCCTACCCAGGTATTCATGCTGCTACAACCCAGGGCAAATCCCCCAACACTGCACCTCACAGCCCCCGCCCCAGTCCGTTCCTCCACAGATGGCATTTCTCCTAAACACTCCCCGGTCACCTCACCTCCAAGCCCACATAGCCACCACATATTCATTGAGTGCCTGCCCTGTCCTTGCGCTATTCGGATGACAGACACAAAAGCTTGTAGCCCCATGGAGGGGCTCCTAGACTACAAGCCAAACTGGAAAGAGAAGAGGAAGGTCTTGGGTGGAGGAGATTCATGGAAGAAGTGATGTTGGATGAAGTCGGTTGCGACTGAATAGCTAAGGGTATGGACTCAGGAATTCCCGGGCAGAGGGAACAGCACAAAAACTTGGAATCTGAGAAAGTGCTCAGTGTATTAAGAACTTACAGGATACCCCATGTACCATGCAGTTGGGACCTAGAAAGGGGGGGGGTGTTCACTCTGCTGATACCAGGTGGGAACTCTGGGCTTTGAAGAGCAACAGGACAGCGCTAAATCACAAACTGATCACACAGCATCTAGACCTAATAGCTTGTCAGAGTCTCAGTTTTTTCCTATCTTGAAAATGGAATCCAAACAATACTAACTAGGTAGTATTGTTTTCAAGATGATAAAACTACAATTTATCATCAAGCTGAACTCCTGCCCTAGGCAGGAGTTTATGTGTATGGGTGCTTTGCCTGCATCTGTGTTCTATGCACCACGTATGTGCGGTGCCCTTGGAGCCAGAAGGGGCATCATACACATAAATTTGAAAATTGTTTCCCTCCTGATTTCCATTTCTTGGTACAATTAATAATAAACAGATAGGCAACCTTGACTCTATGCATTCACATATGACTTGCGTAGTAACAAGCGAGGGTAAACAAACCAAGGGGCTGGAGAGATGGCTTGGTGACTTAGAGAGCTGGCTGCTCTTCCAGAGGACCTGGGTTCCATCCCCAGCACCCACAAGCCTGGTGTCTCAAACTGTATCTGACACCCCTTCTGGCCTCTCAGGGGCACTGCACACATGTGGGGCATAGGCACACATGCAGACAAAACGCCCATACACATGAAAGACTAAATAAACAAACAAAGGTTTAAAAAATGTAAGTAAAAAGTCAAAGAAAGGTGCACATAAATCAGCAGCATCGCTGTCTGTCCTGAGATGTCTCTTTCCCTCCTTGCTGGTCATTTGTTTACCCACTGAAACATCAGTGTGACCACACAGGAAGATATTATTTCCATATTCCATGCAATAGCCAAGGAAACTAACACGGAGAGACCGTGTAACACAGCTAATGAGTGCGGGAGCATGGGCTGGACCCCGGCCACCTGGATCTACAGTTTGCCTCGCCGCCCTTTCTCTCTCCAGACTCCATTCCAGACTAGCTTGCTAATTGACACCTCTTCTTCATGGGGTACTGTGGGGACCCACAGACGTGAGCCTGCTCCACCTGGACTGGAGGTCAGAAAGTTTGAGCTTGTTTGTGCCCTCTCAAAGTTGTTGACAGCAGGTGTGGCTACAAAGTCTGACCTAGGGTGTGGTTAATTAGTATTTTGGGTATAGAGGTGGGTCTACTCCACCTGGACCAAAGATCGGAGAATTCAAGCCTATTCCTTATATCATGTTAATAAAGTCTGTTGCCTCTCCTCTCCCCTTTTGGAGTGAAGTCTGTAAGCCTGTGGAAAATAAGTGAGCTGTATTCAGTATTCACCACATGTTTTTCCTGATGCTTTTCTGGGTTTCTCTCTTATTTCTCCTAAGTCTCTGTTCCTTTTGCCTAACAATTCTAATCCTCACACTCCTATCCTGGAACATGTGAATTTTACCAAAGCTGGTCTTCAACAATATAACTAATCAGAAGGGCTGTTTCGTCCTCAGGTGCCTTGCTCTGGACAGCCAGGGACTGCTCTTAGGCCCTGCAGACACTGATTAGGGCAAGTCCTTACCCAGAGGTGGCGGGACTGTGTTCAACTGGAATGCCAGTGACTCCCGCTGACAGAGACCTGTGAGAATGGTGAAGCCCTAACACTGCGAGGCTGAGCTCTGGCCTGAGTGGCACCTTCCCGTTGGAGCCAGCAGCACTAGTGGCTTTTTTCTGTTTGTTGGTTGGTTTTGTTTTGTTTTCCTTTGCTAGCTTGCAGATCTTTCCAGAGGGTGGGATCCACGAAGCCTTGAGCACCCTTTGTAAAAATAAGGTTGTTCTCATCTTACTCAAAGACTGTAAAAGCCAGAAAGGAAGGACCTTGGTACCAAGTGCACCTGGAACCTTCCATCTCTCACATCTGCCCCCGGCAACCACCACACACACCCCACCCCCGGCAGTCAGTATTCATTGTGAAGAGGAACAGGATCCTGAAGCTTCAGTGGATGCCCTCCAAGTTCAAATCCATGCCCGTTACTTTATCAGGAACTTAGACATTTCTCGACCATATTCCCCCTAAGCTGGACTCCAGAGCTGAATTAACTTTTCCATAATTACTGCCACCCAAGTCAATGATTAGCAGTTTGACCTGTCAGGTCACTGTGGATTGAAGCAAATGACTTCTATGGAACCTTCTTGTCCTGAGGGCCCTGACATTGGAAGCTACCATTCTGCTTTCCCAGTGGGCTGCACCAGCTGGGCTCCCCCGCCATTCCTTGGCCCCAGGCCTGTAAAGGATTCCGAGGAATACAAGAAGATGAATGTTCATGTCTAAGAAATGGGACCAACTTAGGTAATCAGGCCAGAGAACAAGCCTTTGGGTTTGCACAGTTGATGAAGTCCCCACAACTTCTAGACACTTGTTTTCAAAGCTATTGAAATCCACATTATAACCTATAGATGATAAACACCCAAAGAATACACAAAGACAAAGTTATGCGTACAGTCTGAATATCTTTTATGTGTAAGTGTGCACATAAGCATATGGTTTGTGTGCCTGGGCTTGGAGGTCAGAGAACAATGCACAATGTGTCTCCCCAGGCGCTCTCCACTTTGGGCTTTGATACAGGAGCTCTCTCTGACCTGGGCTTACTGATTAGGCTAGACTGTCTGTCAGTGAGCCCCAAGGACCCACATATCTGTGCTTCCTCAGTGCTGGGGCGCATGCAAACCCATGCCACCACACTCCCCTTTTTACACGGGTTCTAGGGACTGGATGCAGGTCCAAGCTTGCAAGGCAAGCCCTTCCTAAACTGAACGGTTCTATTTACTATATTTCCCAAGCCCTTGAAAGTCATGGCCAGTTTTAATTTGTGGTTCTAGAGTCGATGAAATCGGTGGCTGTTTTTAAGCAATGTTGTTCATGACTGCAGAGCCACAAGAGGATGAGGGCAACACATACAGAAAACCCATCTTTTCTAAGTGACTTTCTGGTCAGACATTGAAGACAGCCCTGCTCCCTCAACTCCACACACCTCGACTGGGGATTTGATACTAATCCCACTTTCCTGATTTCTCCGATTGTCAGCTTAGAGGTGACTCCAGCTGGTCTGTTAGGCCCAGCCTAGGATCTCAGCACAGACGGAAGGCACCGTGAGTTCAGCAATCTGAGATATTCGCCAGGTCTACACAGGGCTTCTGCCTACAAACAGATTAGAAAAACAAAGATCAGATAGACAAGAGTCTCTTCCTTTTGAAGTCAGCCTAAGCCTGCAGGTGAGAGGAAAGGCAAGGCCTTAGGAGTCAGAGAGCCCTGGCTGCCGCTGGGAACCAATGACCCCCCAGCTTGGCCGGGATCTGAGACCAAAGCTTGAGACCTTCCCTAGCTCCCTTCTGCTGCAGCTCTGGCCTCGGGCATCTTGCTCAGGCCATTGGCAAGGGCTTTCCTGGATGCCTCTGTCCCTCTCTGCACTCAGGATACTATGTCCTTTGTAGCAGGTGGATGAAACCCTGCCTGGGACATTACCCTTCCCATTCACTCATTCGTCCATTTGGTTGACATTCAGTGGACCAGTATTCAGTGGGCACTGTGCCATCGTCTTAAGGCCAAATCTAGAGCATAATTTTAAAACAAACAGTCCTGCCCTCCTAGTGCTCACAGGCTTGAAAACCCAGAAGTAAGCAAGCCATTACTGAATTAGATGCAGAGATGTATGTTCAAAGGCACAACATTGGAAAAACACAAGAGGGTTGCCTGACCCAGCCCTGAGAGGCCTGGGACAAGCAGCCGCATTGCCCCAGCTACTTTACCAGCAACTCCTTGTCAATGTCCATCTCTCCCACCCCCAGCCAATGGCTCACAGTGGCAGCCGAATTAAGGAAGTTACCAGGACTGTGTGCACAGCCCTCCTACAACTAGAATGAAGAAATGGCTCTGGTTAAAGGCTTCCAAAACACAGAGCCTGTGGAGTGTGCTTTTCAAGGAAGCGATTCTGTGTTCCCAACATTTTAAGAAAAGGTCTTAGGAAGAAAGTTTGCGTGATTAATGAACCCATTTCTGATGGTTTAACCTTTGGAGCGAGGGGTTGGGAGAGTGGAGTGGGCTAGGAGTGTGGAATAGGGGTGAGGGTGGAGTGGGCTCCTTGGTGCTGTCAGAAAGGAACTGGCTGAAGATAAGGGTGATCACAGGCGTTTTCTAGACAAAGGAGCATAAATCAAAAAGAAGGAAAAGAAAATCAAAAAGATTCTTGATCTCCTTTTAAAAGCATTTTGCAAGAGGGTGAGGTCGGGGAAGGTTAGTGAAGTTTGGGAAAAGGAATTAAGTTTGAAATTAAATATCTAAAGCCAATATAGAGAGCCTAGGTGTGTTCTCTCTCTCTCTCTCTCTCTCTCTCTCTCTCTCTCTCTCTCTCTCTCTCTCTCTCTCTCTCTCTCTCTCTCTCCCCCTTGTTTCAGTTCACAGGGTTGCTGTGGGGAGGTGATAGTGATGGAAGCTTAGGATACCAGGTCTCATCACATCCACAGCCAAGAACTAGAAGCAATGAATGCATGTGTGTTCACTTGTTACCCAACTGTGTTTTTCCTCTTACACAATTAGGACCTCCTTCCTAGGGAATGGTGCCATCCACAGTGCAGTGGGTCTTAGCACATCAGTTCATTTGATTAAGACAATCCCCCACTGGCATGCTCAGAAGACAACCTGACCTACAAAGTCACTGTGGTGGTTTAAATGAGAAACGGCCCCCATGTGTTTGAAGACTTGATTCCCAGGTAGTAGAACCTAGGAAGGATTAGGAGGTGTGGCCATGTGGAGGAGGTGTGTCACTGGGGGTGGGCTTTCAATTTTCAGAAGTCCATGTAATTCCCAGTTAACTCTCTGCCTTCTACATGTGATTTAAGATGTGAGAACTCAGTTGTTCTTGCTCCAACATCATGAACTCTAACCCCCTGAAACCTTAAGTCCCAAATTAAACACTTTCTTTTATAAGTTGCCTTGGTCATGATGTTTCATCAAAACAACAGAAAAGTAACTAAGACAATGCCTCATTACAATTTTCTTCCAAGACAATGCTATATTGTATCAAGTTGGCAATTAAAATCAACCCTCACCTTATCAAAATACTGACATCTCACAAGCTAGACACACCTGCCACCACAACATCCCTGGCAGACACCACCCCACCCCAGAGCCTTCACAAGTTTCCAGTCTTCCCTGAGAGGCATTAACACACTGAAGCCAGAAGCATTAACTCTTGCCTGAACCATGGGACTCTGGACACACACGCCAACCTACTGCCTCTTAGACTGAGGCTGACTTTCCAAAGGAGCCCTGCTAGGTTACTCTTTTGTTTCCAGTGTTTCTGTTGCAGTGGGTACGTTTGTTGGTTTGGCTATCTTTTCTAGACTTGGGGGTGTAGAGTAGAGAACAGCCTACTCCCGAGTGCTCACCTCCCAGAGACGCTTCAGTGGACCAAGCCTCACACTATTTATCATTTGCAGCTTGTGGACATCCTGCCCTCCTTCCCTCCACTAATGAACACATCCTAGGATGCTCTCTCTTGCTCTGGTACTGTGGAAGTTTACACTCTGATGTGACTAACATATCTCAGTTGTAGACGATAGATCTCTCTCAAGACGGTGCTAGGCACAGCTCACTGAGCCGGGAGAACTCTTCCCCAAAGATGAGCAATCCCACTAGAAGTCATTGTCGCCATCAGCAAGACCTACTAAGGATTAAAAGCTTGCGGGACTGTGGGTTTGTCCTTAGGATAGGACTTCCCATCTTTCAATTGACCCACGTGCCTATGGTCCTACCACCTGTGTCTTTCTTTATACTTTTTGGCTTTCCTGTCACACCTTCTGTGAAATTCCAGTGTTTTCCCTTTCTCTCTTTGGAATAAAATGTGTGTTTGTTGGGTCCCTTATAGGACTGTGGGTAAGGTGTTACTTTTAGGAGCATGTGTGACTCATACCGCTGTATCCCGGGAGCTCTCTACACAGCTCGTGGGCAGATCCACTGAAGGATCCCTCTCCTCCACAACTGCTCACTGCTCTTAGAACCTTAGGGGGAGGTTAGGAATCTTGAGGTGTATTTGTTGAGTTTTGTAGCTGGGTCAGTTTTAAATCCTTCATTTTTCATTTCCTAAATCTTATGAATCTCCTTCCCATAGACAGACGTTTCTGTCCCATCTGGTCCCACAACTGTTTGGTCCCAAAGAAACACACATAGGCTTCTATTAACTATAAATTGTTTGTCCTACTAGCTCAGGCTTCTTACTAACTAGCTCTTACAACTTAAATTAATCCATAATTCTTGTCTGTGTTTAGCCACATGGCTTGGTACCTTGTCTCAGTGAGGCATTCTCATCTTGCTTCCTCTGCTTCTAGGTGACAACTGACTCTCTCTGCTTTTCCGCTTCCCAGAATTCTCTGTCTGGTTGCCCTACCAGAGTGCCTAGCTACTGGCCAATCCGTGTTTCATTAAACCAATACGAGTGGCAAATCTTTCCAGTGTACAAGAGCCTCATCCCACAGCACCTTCCTCCCCCAGCATGAAGTTCTCAATTCAGAAGAAATAACTATGTACCACCAGCGCACATGAAGAATTAAAAACCTTAAACACGTGGGCTGAAGAGATAGTTCAGTAGGTAAAGCAGCTTGCTGCCAACCCTGATGACCTGAGTTTGATCCCTAGGACCCACAGAATCTCTATGAAGGAGTTCCCAGCACACTTGTGAGGAGGTGGGAAACGGAATCAGAATTCCCTGAAGCAGGAGGGCCGACCAACCTGGCGTACACAGTGCCAAACAACAGGGGGACCTTTCTCAAACAAGGTGGAAGGTGAGGGTCACACTGAGGCTGCTCTGAGTTCCACATGCACGTGTCACATTGGTGACTGCACTCACAGATAAACACACAAGAGTATGTGCGCACACATCATGCACATATACACGCAAAAATACAGTACAATGAAAGAAGCCTGGGAAACATCTATAATAAAGACGTGTGTGGTGTGTGTGTGTATGTGTGTGTGTGTGTGTGTGTGTAAACAAATATGGCACGGATAAACTCAAATGACCCCAAGGAGAAAGGCAGGAAGGCATGTGAAAACCCCTTTTCCTAAAACTGTCTCTGGAGATGGCACAGAGAGCTTTCAGGCTGATTCCAGGTCAGGTCATTGCAAATACAGGAAAGGAGACAGGTTAGCTGTGTCCACCTGTAGCAATGCTGTCAGTAAAGCAAAAGCCTGCGAGCAGTGTAGAACTGACGTGGAAATGTTCATGATACAGACAGGATGCTGTATTAACCTCCTCCTGATGTCTCAGCAAACTGCCACATGGCTTAAAGAGTGCATGAGCTCATTATCTTACAATCCTGGAAACCAGAGATCTAAAGTGTGAAGAAATAAAGGTGCTCATGGGGTAATAATACTTCTGGAATCCTGAGGGAAAACTCCTTTCCTTGTCTTTTCCTGTCTCTAGAAACGCCAGATACTCCTTGGCTTGTGGCCCAATATTGTTCCAGTCTCTGGCTCTGTGGCCACGTTTCCCTTTCTTTCTCTGTCCCTCCTATAGGAACATTTGGATAAAACCTTTTCTCCATCTCAAGTTTCTTGGTTCAATTGCATGTGTGAAATCCCCTTCACCAGGATTCTTGTAATTGGTGCACTGAGTGGGGGCATTCATCAGCCTATCAGACAACATAGATGACCATTTTAGAGGAAAATAAAGACTTTTGGAGCCCATGGTGCAATGCGAGATGTGACAAAAAGGAAGTGGGTCTGTAATCCTCTTATTGCTTCCCACTTCTCTGGCAGAGTGATTGATCCCTGGCCCAGAAACTCGGGGTGCATGCTTCCCTCCCAAGCCCCTATAGGCTAACATATCATTACTCCTCCATGGTCTCCTTTTGACCCTCTTATTTTAATAATTAATCATTCAGTACATATTGAGTGAGCACCCCCTTATGGAAACCATGTTATAGGCAACCAGGACACTTGGGGGAACAAATCAGTTAGCTGCCCCCACTCTGAGAGAAGATTCAGATTGAACAACAAAGGGGAAGTGATGTAAGATATTGGAAATTAATCAAGTGCTATCAGGGAAAATGAATCCAGAAAGGAAATTAGGGAGTGCCAAGTCGAGTTTTGTGTCGATGCCAGACACAGTGATTTAGAAAGGACTTCCTTTACCAAGCGCTGGGATGCTAGGGGAAAGCAGCCTCCCAGATTTTTGCAAACTCATGGACTGACCCAGAGAGCATGCGTGCTACCTCAATGCCATTGGGTAGCAAGGGAGAAGTTACAGATGGCAGGTCAGGTCAGTAACAGACCCAGTGGGCAAAGGATTCTGCCCACAAGATGATGAAGGACCATGCATTAGGGACAGCAAAGACAAGTCAGCGTCTAGCGATGCTAATACCCCAGATAGCACGTTACAGATAGATAGACAGGGCTGAAGGAAAGAGCCTGAGCTGAGGTTTCCCACCAGGCAAGGAAATGAAGCTTGAGTTTCTCATCCCAACTCCATCAAGGACTTCACTTTCCTCCCTGTGTGGGGACAGAGACTAAGCTGTCAGTCATGAGGATGTGTGGAAGCTCAGGTGTGAGCACAGGGGCTTGTCACCCCAGGCCGTGGTGGATACTGTGTTGCAGCTCCTCTGCTTACCTGCTGGGCCTCTCATCAAGAGCGCACCCCACACTACCTATGGCAATGAAAGAGCTACATCCCCAGGGAGTTGCCTTTCTATACCTGCCCTAGCACAAGCCTCCTCTGACATTTGGAAAGAAAGAAAGGGAAGGAGGGAGGTGCGATTGTCTGGGGTGTGAGGAGAGTGGAGACTTAGACCCGGCTATTGGGAAAGGGGACTTTATGAAGCCCCTTTGTTCCCCTGGCTGCTGGGAGTGACAAAGGCTTAAGCAATTTGCATTACTGTATCTATGTGCAAGCCTAGAGGGCCCAGGCTGCTCCTGGGTGGTCCCGTACAGTCTCTGCGACAGCCTATTAGCAGGGGTGTCTCAGTGTAATTTATGGAGCTGTCAAACTGCCTTCACCAGGACAAGGGAGTCATGGGCACACTGGAAGCTTCACTCCCTCAGAGTGGGATGTAAACGGAGGTAGAGAGAAAGGAAATATCTCCAGGTGCCACCCCCCTCACCCTCCTGGTCTGCTAATGACGACTTCTCTCTATAGAAAAACATCCAGCTGCCCACTGGGGACCACATTTACAGAGCCCCTCTGTCTGCAGCAGGCCAGCGAGTGCAGCTCCAAGGGTTGGCCCACTGACCAGGAGGGCAAGGAAGGCTGGCAGAGAGCCACAAGAGCCAGCAGCAGCAGATGCTGTGCCTGTCCACTGGAGAAGCAGGAGCAGGGACCCACTGTTTCAGCCCGAGGGTGATGTGACGGAACAAGGGCACCGTCTGCCCCGCTCCATCCTGAAGCAAAGGAAAGCACTGTTCCCAGGGTGTATCAGCCCCCATCCCACACAACTGCCGGCCAGGATCCTTCACTATCTTGCATGAGCAAGGCACATGCGCAGAATGGCAAGGGCCATGAGGTTGCAACAGAATCATAGCAGATGCAGGAATCCTGTCAATTGGGAATAGTGATGCATCCTCTTTACCTGCTCTCATCGTGATTAGAACTCCCTCCCTCTTCAGGTGGTGACCCTCCTGAGATTGGCCAACATTTATAACCACCAGACAGCCTCAACACAAACACACATGTGTGTGCACACACACATACACCTTTACTCTTCATACAAACTTGTATACATTTTTATTCACAAAAGCTGTATCCTAAAGTAAGACTGACTTGCTCATTCGGTATCTGATTAATGGGGAAATAGCCAGAGACATGCAGACTTTGAGGCCAAGGGGGAGACTTCAGAGGCCTGAGGGCATCTCTCTCTCTCTCTCTCTCTCTCTCTCTCTCTCTCTCTCTCTCTCTCTCTCTCTCTCTGTGTGTGTGTGTGTGTGTGTGTGTGTGTGTGTGTGTGTGTGTGTATGTGTGTGTGTGTGTGTGTGTTTGACAGACAGACAGACAGAAGAGGAAAACAATGGGGGGGCAGGAAAAGGAAAGGGGAGCAGAGGAGAGGAGAGGAGAGGAGAGGAGAAGAGAGGAGGGAGAGGGGTCCATACAGGGCCTCGCTTCTTAATAACACCAGGGACATTTCTTCCCAGGCCTTTTTCTCTTCCCCCTGCCAATTGGCATGTGGTGTATTGTGCTTGTGGTTCCGTAGTGGATGGCAGGTGTTTCTTACTGGATTTGATTCCCAGCCAGAGCATTTCAGCGGTGGGGTAGGGGGCAGAGACCAGTTCTTGGTTTTTGCAGGACAAAAAGAGGAGAGAGCTGTGTGCTTTCTGCCAATGGCAGCCGTGAGCTGTGCTGCACGCCACCCCCTGCTCATTCAGCACCTTTGCCCACTCTTGACACCATAGACCCCATCACTGCCTGATGGGGTGCCCTGAAGAGGAAATCTCTTAGCCGTAATCAGTCACAGGTGGCACCAGCAGCTGTGCGTCCCCCTGCGTTTCTTGACTTGGCAAGAGCTACGAGGACTTGGTCTTTTGACAGTCCTTTCGGAAAAGTTTGGAAGGGACAATGGGCATTTTAATCGGCTTCCTGTTTGCTCAGATAGGTCGCGGCTAATGCCTCACTTCAGAATGGTGATGGCGGTAGCTATGCCAGCGTGCCCTCCAGCCACCTGATGGCTCCTCTTTGCAAGGGACCTTGAGCGCCCATTCAACTGGAAGTTTACAAGTTTGACAGTTCAGTTCAGGGCATGGCAGGGCCCCTATTTCCTCCTGCCAGAGGCCTTTTGAGGACCCTGTGCCCTTCTGTTTTCCAGGGCAGCATTCTTCCAGCCCGGGGCTGGTCTGAAGAGAACAGCTGCCCTGGAAGTTGGGCCTGCAGACGGCCCGGCCAACATTCCTTTTGTAATTCCCACCTCAGCCTCCGGCCTCTGTACCACATCCAAAATTATACTCAGCTCTTGGTTCTTTGTGCTGGTAGCTTTAATTCCAAACCCCAAGAAACAGGACTTTTGTGAGATCCCCCAAGACCTGCACCAGCTCCTTCTATGACAACCCCTCCCATCCCACCACAGCCCAGGTGGGATTCACAAAATGCAAGAACCCTTTGGGAAGCTGTTTGCTAAAGAGTTTCCTGCATGTTCTGGACAGAAAGCTATGCAGAGGTAAAAGGAGTCTTTCTACCTTGGGTTACTCCTTAGGAAGAAAAATATGGGTGGCAGAAGCATGAACTGCTGGTCGGAGCTTTCCTGATAGGCTTTGCTAAGGACACCAAGCCTGGAAATAATGGTTGACCTAGTCCAGTGTGATATTTTGTTTTTCTGGTTAACACTTCTTGTTTTAAGTCATTTCTAACAGGTTTATGTAAGGATTGTTTATCTGTAACTGGAGGTTTCTCTCTGCCCATCAGTTCCCAAGTAACCACTCTGAGGCTTAATATTAATTACAAACTGTTTGGCCTATTAGCTCAGACTTATTGTTAAGTAGTTCTTAGAGCTTAAATTAACACATTTCTATTAGTTTATATTTTTGAGGTCCGTGACTTATTACCTCACATCTTGCTTCCCTGGCGGCTGCTGGCATCTCCCCCAACCCTGCCTTTTTTCTCTCTGTATTCACTTTGACTTTCCCATAAGCCAAAGCAGCTTTATTCATCAACCAATAAAAGCAACACATATCCACATCTTACAGAAGGGCATCCCACATCATTTGTCCATAGAGTTGAGATCAAATCTCATACTAGAGTCTTACACCCCCTTTCCCAGGAGTCATGAGGTCAGCCCCACCTCTACTCTCCTGGCCCAAGTTCTGTTTTCCAGAAACAGACTTTAAATCTATTCGGAAAGTGATTGGTTACTCCCACAGACTTCATGCCACCGCTGCACCAGGGGCCTGTCTTGCCAGGCCAGTCATGGTTGTAGTTTGCTGGGTTCACAGCTGGGTAAAATTGCTTGTTGATTAGTCTTCTTCCCTGGTGGACCTGCCATCGCCATGAGAGTTAGACAGAATGAAGGAAGCTTCCAAGTTGGCACTGGTTTGATTTTCCATGTCCTTTGACTCAGGTATGTAATATCTTCACCAGTAGAGCGTTACCGTCAAGTTCTAGAAACTAACAAAGAGCGAGAGCGATAACCGAAAGCACCCACAGGAGGCACCAATCCAATATGGAGCCTTGAGGGAGGGGCGTTCAAGGGAAAGGGGACAGAACACAAGAGCTATGAGGGGCGAGGGGTCAGTAATGGAACAGAAAAGGTCAAACGTGGTAGGCAATGGCAGGGGAGGGGAGAGGAAGAAATATCGGGAAAGATGCACTCACATGAAGAACCTCAGCATCCCAAAGCGTATAGATGGAGTTTAAAGGGGGCCACCCTACAATAGGAGACAGTGCCTCTCCCAGATGCCACAGGTTATCAAATGAAAAGTACAGTTTCAAGTCGTTGCCTCTGTTCAAGTTGTTAATCTCTAGGGTTCCATAGGCACCACCCTCAGCTGTGTCTAAAGTTGACTTTATGGACCCTGGTAACCCAGAGGCCACCCCCAACTGCATGTATCATGGAAAAAAATTTAAAATTCAGCAAAACTACTTACCACATGGTAGCTGGGAAGCAAAGAGCAGGGGACAAATGACCGGGGTCCCCATGCCCCTCAAGGGCAGGTTGTTAATGACCAATGTCCTCCCAGTAGGCTCTGCCCACTGAAAGCTCTTCACTCTCTTGCTGCAGGCAGGGAACCAAGATTTTGGGGGCATTTAAGATCCGAACATAATCAGGCAGTGGTGGCACACGCTTTTAATCCCACCACTTGGGAGGTAGAGATAGGCAGATCTCTGAGTGGCAAGACAGCCTGGTCTACAAAGTGAGTTCTAGGACACCCAGGGCTACACAGAGAAAACCTGTCTCAGGGGGATAATCCAAACATTACAGACAAATAAAAACTATAAATTAGAACTTTTATGGTAATTTTTCTTACTCCTCTGTGGTTTTGCTCTTGTTCTCTATCCCTGCCATTTCTAAATAATTACATAAATTTCATGTATTTATCAGGGTTCTCTAAAGTAACAGAACTGACAGAATTAACATGTAAATCTCAAAAAGAAGTTTGCTAGAGTCCAACAGCAGCTGTTTCCTGATGGAAAGGCCAAGAACCCAGTAGTTATTCAGTTGGCAAAACTAGGTGTCTCAACTGGTCTTCAGTATACAAAGGGTTCCCAAAGAAGTAGGCACTAATGTCAATGAGCGAAAGCCCCCAGCAGCAGGGTGTGTGGATTTGTCGATGAGAATGAGTGCAAGTAGGCAAAGTGCAAGAGCTGCTCTCCTCTACGGCCTTTTGTGCAGGCTGCCACCAGAAGATGCAGCTCAGATTTAGAGTGGGTCTTCCCGTCTCAAACAATCTGGACTTACGACAGGTCTTCCACCTTAAAGATCCAGACTTAGGGGGGCTCGAGAGATGGCTCAGAGGTTAAGAGTACTGCCTGTTCTTCCATAGGTCCTGAGTTCAATTCCCAGCAACCACAGAGTGGCTCACAGCCATCTGTAATGAGATCTGGTGCCCTCTTCCAGCCTGCAGGAATACATGGAGGCAGAATGTTGTATACATAATAAATAAGTAAATCTAAAAAAAAAGAGATCCAGACTTAAAGGGTCTTCTCACCTCAAATAATCTAATCTTAATAAACCCCCTCACAGGTACACCTAGCTGCTTTGGGTGTAGTTGATTCCGGATGTAGTCAAGTTGACAAGATTAGCCATCCCATGGTAACGTGCTGTGGAATAATGCTCCTGTACACTGTAAAGATTTGACACTCACATTGCTTTAATAAAACACTGATTGACCAGTAGTCAGGCAGGAAGTATAGGCAAGCCAACCAGACTAGGAGAATTCTGGGAAGAGGAAAGGCAGAGGTGCAGTCACCAGCCAGATGCAGAGGAAACAAGATGAGAATGCCTTACTGAAAAAAGGTACCAAGCCACGTGGATAAACATAGACCAGAATTATGGGTTAATTTAGGTAATAAGAAGTAGTTAGTAATAAACCTGAGCTAATAGGCCAAACAGTTTTATAATTAATATAAGCCTCTGCATGTTCCTTTGGAACTAAACAGCTGCAGGACCAGGCGGGACAGAAACATAGACACAGGAACAAAGCAATGGGATGCTTAGGAGACAGCAAACGGAGGATCAGGAACCAGCACATACAAGACCCATTTGGGAACGGAGTCGACTTGTGAATATGGGGCAATACATCACCACACCAACTGGGAACGCCATCACTATTATCCCTAGGTCACAGACAAACAGAGATTTGGAGAGCGCACTCAGAGAAGTGCACCCATCATACAGAGCCCTGGTCACCTCTAAACCAGCACAGCTCTAAATGCTGTGCCTCTCACCACTCCTGCCACCCACGATGTTAAGGAGGGGATGCGTCAACCCGGTGGGCACAGTCCTCAGCCAGCCCTGACCTCACCTGTCACAGCATCTTTTCCAAAAGCAAGAAAAGTCAACTGGGCTAAGGTTCACCTTGTTTGCCCTAGTGAAGAAAAACGAGCAAGATCTCCCTCACCTCCCCAACCCTGTACCAAGAGCTGGCACTGATCTCTCAGATGTCACCTGTACACTGGTGTATAGTCTTTCTTTTCTAGGCCAGATATCAAAAATGTCATGAATCCATTGGACTGTGATCAATCCAGCTCCTTCAATCAATGCTGTGATCAATGCTGCCTTCCCCTCTAAAAAGAAACTTCTCTTGTGAAACTTCTTTAAAGTATCCAGACACAGTGTCCCCACACTACACACAAATCTGCCAATCACCTCACAGCAGGAAAGGGGAGATCCATATTCAAGACACTCCATCCTCCAGTATCTGTATAATCTGAGTCATTTCACCCCGTGGCATCGAGCATTTCGGTCAGTGTTTCCCTCCAAACAGCTTGTTCCACGTCTGGCTGGCAGCTGTTGCCCAAAGCCACCTCCTGTTTACAGCCCGAGATGGGAACCCAGGCAGAGTCTAGACTAGTCTCAGTGGTTCCAAACTCATTTGCAATGTTTTCCTGTTTTTCCAGACTCTGGTTTTCAGCTTTTTTCTCCTAATTACCCCAGTCTGCAAGAGAGACAGATACAAACGGCCCAGGAAGCCTGTTGTCTACCCATCCATCTGTTCATGTATGTGAAATGTGAAGGACTTCTGCCTACTTGTCTTGTTATATATGGAAAACATGAAGGACTTCTGCCTACTTGTCTTGTTATGTATGGAAAACATGAAGGACTTCTGCCTACTTGTCTTGTCCATGTATGTAAAACATGAAGGACTTCTGCCTACTTGTCTTGCTTTCATCTCTTCCTGTTTCCATATGTTTTCCCTTCGGTGTTCAGACTGCCCAGGAAAGGGTTTATATTTCATGAAGTGAAAATCTTGCCCACATGGTCAGAGGGTGAGTTGCTGAGTTCTTGGTGGACCTGTGGGTATCGGAGCTGCTATGACATCAAAAGGACAGGCAGGCTGTTGAGATGGAAACAGCGGAGGCCTGCAGAGAGGCAAGCTGGTCCTCTCCTGAGCCCCATTCCTTGGGGGATGCCTGTGTCTCTGTGTTGGCTTAGGAGGAAGAGGCCCTCCAAGAGGTAGAACTGCCAGCAGCCTACCTCTTAATCAAAGTGCACTCCTTTCTGCCCAGGCTTCCTCCTGCCATGACTCAGAAGGAAGTCACAGCAGGCTGTGCCCTCATCTAGCCTCTGAGTGCTGCTCTGAGCCAGCAACATTTTCTTTTTAAAAAAAATCCATTTATTTGCTTACTTATTTATTTATTGTGTGTGTGCGTACCTGTGTACATGTGTTCATGCATGTGTGGTCACCAGACCCAGGGCCAGGATCTTGTCAGCTCTTTTCTCTGTAGCCCCAAAGGGAGCGCTGAGCAAACTATTTCCACAGCATGGACACTTCCTGATTTCCACCCACAGCTCACACGCAGGAAGCCCTGACCAGCTCACTATAGATTTCACCACACTCTGGGATAGACACCTATCCTCCTGGACACAAATGGGTGGCAAATCCTTTCCATCTGGAGGAAAGGCACAGGATTTAGGATTATGCTGTAGAAGGGGCCACGGCTCTGCAAGACGGATGTTCTATGTATGAGTGGCCAGCCTGTGAACCTGGTGATAATAATGATGGCTGTTCCCAGCTGTTATAGTGAGGTAGTGCCCAAAGGTCACATGTCAACTGAATCCTCAAATGTGTATGTGTTAATACACGTGGGAGTGAAGTTTGGTGGGTAATTAGGGTTAGAGGAACTCTCTGGGACTAAAAATCTGGTAAACGGAGAATGGTGACAGATCTTAGAGCTATCAACAAGGTTATTCAACCTATGGGCCCTCTGCATTAAAATTCCCGTAGGAGAAATTCTGGAAGGCAATATGACTAGAATGCAACTAAGATTTGAATCCACCCTATCTACAAGAGGAGACTGTGAGACTCTTGGGTTGGAATTAATGGCTTAGAAGACCAAGGCAGAGCTGAAGAGATGATCCCAAGGATGGCCAATATAAGCCTGAAGGTCCAGATCCATCCCTGGAACTCATACAGCGGACGGAGAAGACAAACTCTCAGAAGCTGTCTCCTGACCTTCAAACATGCACCACGGCGTGTATACAGATACCTACACTAAATAAATGGGGAGGGGGGACCTAAGCTAGCCCTCTCAGACGCCTTTCTGTGTGATGCCCTCCAGCATATAATAACCATCACATAAGGATGCAACAAGAGACCCTCACCAGATGCCAGGATTGGCAGCGTTGCTCCTGCACTTCTAACCTTCAGAACCTCAGGCATTTAGTCACAGCAACAGAAAAACAGATCCTAGCAGCTTTGACGCTATACTAGCCTCACACCCTTGCTCTGATGCTCTTCACTGTAATTCTGTGCAAACCTTGGTGTCCTCTCCCGTGAAATGGGGTGGCTAACATCCACACCTGTGTGCTTTAGAGGGTTATATCACAAGACCTCTGAGAGCTAGATTTCCATAAGAACTCTGCATTCCAGATATTAACCTGATAATTTCTCTGTGCGTTTATTTACATTTTCTAAACATTTTCCAATTGCTGGAAACAACAGGGACCGTTTGCCTTCCTGACTCGTGCTGACCCGCTATGTGAAGAACTTCTTACTGAATGAAGGACCTCCCTGGTCCTGTCTCCTGGATAAAGCAGTGAGCATAGGCTTCTTTGGCAGAAGCAGCACCTGTCCTTGAACACCACAGGAACCCCCCACCCAGATCCCTCGGTCACCCATCTCTGTTGCACCCCAGGAAGAGTCAGTCAAAGGTGAGCACACAACCTGAGTTCTTTCAGGAACACAGAATGACACCAAAGGATTTCACTGCTCCCACTGGTGTGCTCAGGACACAGGGTACCATGGACGCAGCTGTGAGTCAGCAGCCACCAGGCCTGCCCTGCCACAGGGAGCCTCAGTATAGGGACTCCTGTTTCTTAGGGTGAGCCAGCTCTGGTTACCGTAGAGGTTTATCCCTTGGGAGTAAGCCAAGCTCTCTCCCCTGCTTTCTCCCACCATGCCTGGTCCTGCCTCTCAGAACTGAGAAAAGCCTGGCAGGAGAGCGTAAGCTGGCCAGACTCTGTTGTTTACCCTTGCATCCCTTCCTTTCCTCAGGATTTGTGCATCGTTTCCTCATGGACATCACTTTGTAGTTATTCTGTCTTCTTTGAGGCAAAAAAAGCATACAATTATCCATTTTACTGTGCAAAATTCAGTGGTGCTTAGGGCATGTACAGTGTTCTACAGGCATCACTTGTACAAGATGTTTTCCTTATCCTCAAAAACCCTTCAGGCAGTCATTTCCACCCACACGCTCCAGATCCTGATAGCATCCACTTTCCCATGCTGGATGCTTCTTGTAAGTTAAATCATGTGATATATATTCTTTTGTGAGGCTTATTTCATTTAACATAGCTCTGAGGTTTACCCATGTTACAAAAATCAGAAATTCATTCCTATATGCTAGAGTGATGTTCTATTGTAGGCACGTACCATCCTCTGTGTGTGCACTTTTCCGTTCGGGGGCATCCTCAAGAGTTCACACACAGCTCTTTGCTACTGTGAACGGTAGACATTTATTTGGGTCCTTATTTTCAACTCTTTGAAGCATATCATCCAAGAGTAGAATTCCAAGATTCTATGTGAGTCTCTGTTTAATTTTTTTGGAGGAAATAAATGCAAGACTGTTTTCATAGTTTTATTTATTGTTAATTTATTAATTCTGCATCTCTACCAGCAACGTACAGGGCTTCAAGTTCTCCAAATTCTTGCCAATGATTGCTATCTTTCTTTATTGATGGCTTCAGTTTCTTTGTAGTTATTTTGTCTGCATGTATGTATGTGCAGCACATACATGCCTGGTAGCTTCAGAGGTCAGAAGAGGATGTAGAATCAACCCCGGGCACTAGAGTTATAGATGATCATGAGCTCCCATGTGGGTGCTGAGAATGGAACCTGAGTTCTCTGTAAGAGTAACAAGTGCTCTTAGCTGAATCATCTCTCCAGCCCCCACATTGTTGTTGTTTCCACAATTGTTGTTACAACTATTCTAGTGAATGAGCAACAATGTAATTGCTGTTGTTTTCAGAATTACTGTTATGACTGTTTTAGTGAATGAGTGTGTGTTTTCCCAACAACCCCTGGACTTGAACATCTGTGCAGCTCTTGGCTGCCAGGCTCTGTTAGCCAGGTGTGTTAGACACAATGCAGTCTCCATCCCCCCTCCCTCTTTTCTTCCCTCTCTCTCCCTCCCTTCCTCCCTCCTTCCTCCCTTCCTTCCCTTCCTCCCTCTCTCTTTCTGTCTCTCTCTCTCTCCCTCTTTCTCCCTCCCCCCTTCCTCTCTCTTTCTGTCTCTGTCTCTCTCTCCCTCCCTCTCTCTGTGTTTCTCTCTGTCTCTCTGTCTCTCTCATCTCCCTACCCCCTTCTTTCTGACATGGTGTAGCTGTGTAGCTCTCAAACTCATGTGAAAGACCCCAACCTTAGTCTCCATCTTAAGACTGAAAGACTCCAGCCCTAGTCTCCATCTTAAGATGTTTTGATCAAACTGGCCAGGGCAAAACAGGATATCTGTGGGCGGCAGAAGCAGTCTTAAGACCGGCTGCACCTGCCAAAAGGATAAAATCAGGATATCTGTGGGCAGTAGAAACAGTCTTAAGAAAAACACCCAGTCCTTTGTGTATCGAAACCCAAGGTGGTAGAAACTGGCTGAAACTAGCTTAATTTAGACTTGTTTTTGTAGACTTGGTTTTGTCCTGATGTTGATCCACCCCATATGTTAATTTAATTTGAGTTGACCAATGATGTTGCTGTTGCTATGCTTCCCCGCTATGCAACCCTGAGACCCTATAAATACTGGCTGGAAAAATACAAGGGGAGCTCAGTCTCACTGGAGTACTGAGTCGCTCATTGGCGCCTTTGACAATAAAGAATCCTCTTGCTGTTTGTATCCATTGGCATGGCTTATTGAGTCTGAGGGATCCTTTCTGAACCCTAGAAATTCGGGTCTTTCAATGTTCCTCCTGCCTCTGCAACCCAAGTGCTGACAGTCACCCCCAGATCCAGCTTGAGTGCAGTCTTTGTTTACAGAGTCTCAGCTGGCAGTGGGTGGATTGGGGTGTACCCCCCACACTTGCAGTCAAGTGGAGTCATCTCAGGCGAAGCCAATGTTACAAGGGTTGAGCATCTCTAATAACCATTGAGCCCTGGGCTGAAGGTCAACAGAGAAACTACGGAGTGTACACTCACTGCTAACTCACACAGCTTGAGGCACCTCTATACAGTTGTACACATGTGCACACTCACATACACATTTCTGTGATAAATTTGATACAAAGACATCACAAGACTGATCAGTTTTACATTTGCTTCCCACCAGATGTCTGGTTCCAGCCCCTCTCTGTCACAGTTATGAGACCTCCATGGTACCCAGTAGCTGTGTTTCACGGTCGGTCCGCTCTGGTGGACTGATCTTGACCAAGGCTATGGAAGACAAGATGGCTAGATCTCCATCATCTGTTTTCATTTCTTCTCTGAACACCAGGCCTACTACCCCAGAAGGTGTTACCCATGGAGCCAACGCACCTCCATCTCGTGACCTCCATCTTGGTCCACTGCTGCCTCAGGAGGCCACCACTCCAACCCTGGTCATTCAGAGCGTATGCCACAAGCTGTGGCTTACAACAGCTAGGGCAAAGAAGAAAGGTATATTGCACATGGAAAATGATATGGTAGGATGTCCTGTTGAAATGAACCCCAACGGGAGACAACAGCGGGTGTCCCACAGAGAGGGACCCCAACGGGAGACAACAGTGGGTGTCCCACAGAGAGGGACCCCAACGGGAGACAACAGTGGGTGTCCCACAGAGAGGGACCCCAACGGGAGGCAACAGCGGGTGTCCCACAGAGAGGGACCCCAACGGGAGACAACAGTGGGTGTCCCACAGAGAGGGACCCCAACGGGAGACAACAGCAGGTGTCCCACAGAAAGGAACACTGAAGGCATCTAAGTAAGTGGTTCTCAACCTTCCTAACACTGCAACCCTTTAATACAGTTCCTCATGTTGTTGTGACCCCAACCACAAAATTATTTTCATTGCTACTTCATAACTTTAATTTTTCTGCTGTTATGAACCGCAATTTCATAAATTTTTTGGAGACAGAGGTTTCCCAAAGGGGTTGTGACTCACAGGTTGAGAATCACTGATCCAAATGCAGAGAGAACCAGGTTTTGAAAGTATCTTTTGACCCCTGGATCAAGCCATGCCTGAAACTCCACCCCAATCTACCATGGGCCTTTTCAATCAGGAATCGTTAGAGTCTCCTTTCTCTTTCAGCCTGAATGAACGGGGGTTTTGCCACTGGAAACCAAAAGAAGCTGATTGATAAAACCCCTTTGTGTGTCCCTGCAGAGGCTCAGTGTCTTTTTATGGTCTGCCCTGGCAAGACTCCAGGCTTAATTTCTTTCCCAGCCAGCGCCTGCCCTTCCAATGGTCCCTCCCTCTGTCCTCAAATTCACAATCCCTTTTCTCTGCCTTCTGTTCTCCGCAGTACAAATGTCTAATAGCTGTCTTCCCTGAGCATCTCCTGGGGATATTTGCATTTTTTTAGACCCAGTAGTCTGAGGAGTTCTCTGGGCAAAGGGGGGCAGTTATGCAGGATGGGAGGCTGGAGGAGATACAGGAGACAAAGATTCACGTGGCACCTGCTCTCTAAGACTGTGGGTCCAGAGCTACCCACAGGGCTTATGTTCCTAATTAATTGGAAGGTCACATTTGTATTGTTTTGTTGTTGTTGCTAGGGAGGGACTCTTTGAAACTCTAAGCTCCCCTCTGGGTGGATGACTCTCCAAAAAAATCTCTTACTTAATTTAAACAAGGAACCAAAGAGCCCTACCTGCAAATTCTTGGTTACTTAAAGCCTCCAAAATAAAATCCCTGCCAAAATTTCCGGACTGCAAACAGTTGGACCTAGAACTGTCAACCGTCAGAATTAATCACTCAGATATGTAGAGGGCACCGTCAGAATTAATCCTTCCTGCCTCCATATGTCTGGACAGGGAACAGAAGGAAACCTGCTGAGCCGCAGGCTGCGGCCTCACGCTGGAACCTTCTCTTTAGCTTACAGCAGCCATTTTACATACATACTAGGAAGTTGCAACCCTGTGTGTATACTACCTTCACACAAACACAGCTCTTAGCAATACATACGCATTTCATCTCACACCAACTAGAAGATATCGGCCAGTTCATTAAGACACAAGCTACAATACAGAAGAAAACAATGATTAAAAAACCAGTGTGAACCACAAATTCCTATTTCTGCTGCTCCGGCCAAGAAATGGTGATTGGCTCCCCCTCTCTTGTCTGTTTCATCTCAAACAAGAACAAACTCTTTGGGTTATTCTGTGACTCCTCTAACCTTCAACCACTCACCACTGCTGGGACTTCCATGGATGTCCCTTCCTGATTCACCTTTATAGTTGTATTGCCTACTGTGGATCTGATCGCCTATAGCTCCGTCTAGCTCAGGTTTTCTACTAAGAAGCATCCCTGCTTCTGCTCACAGTTGCCTTCCCTTCCGTACTCTCCCTTTGCTTACAGGTTGCCCTGGCCTCCATTCTGCTGCTGTTGTAAAAACCATGACCAAAGCAACTTGGGGAGGAAAGGGTCAGCTTACAACTTCCAGGTCACACTCTGACCTTGAGGGGAGTCAGGAACTGAAGCAGAGACACTACTTGCTGGCTTGCTTTCAAGCTCATGTTGGGCCGTTTTTCTTATGTGGTTTCAGACAACCTGCCTAGGAACGGAAGCAGCCATAGTGGACTAGACCCACCTACACCAATTAGCATTCAAGAGAATGCCCTACAGTCATGCCCACAGGCCAATCTGATGTAGGCCATTTGTCCACTGTGGCTCCCTTTTCTCAAGTGTATCCATTTGATAACCAAGATTAGCTATCACACAGGTTATCTGTAGCTACACACATGTTATCTGTTTAGTGATCCGGGTCGGCAGCCAGGCTTAAGTGTTCCACCCCTCATCTTTTTCTTTCTGCCTTTATCACATTCCAGGCTCCCTGCCCCTATTTGACACTAAGTAGTTAGGGCTGATGAACTTCCAGGAATCCTCTGACATTTTCTCTACACTGCTCAATCACACACAACTCCAGACAGGCAGACTCACTCAGGTATCTGTGACAGCCATTCTGCGTGTTCTATGACAGCTATCACTGCAAATCTCTGCACGTCCCCATGGTGACTCTTGAGGTGGGCATTTCTGTTGTCCGCATCTAATATATAGAGACCACTATGCACAGGGGTTTCAGTGAGTGCTTGGAATCACACACCAGTAAAAGCTGGAGCCTAGACAACCTCAAAGCACTCAGTTCGAGAAGGGAGGAAGCCCAAAGGCCAAACCACACCTACTCCTTGGTATGAATATTTTGGGAGTCCTTGCAAGAAAGTCTGCCAGTGCTAATGGAAAATCAACTGTGCCTGTACTTTGCCCCAGTCTGTCACTCTGGGAGCCGTGGGACAGACATCTCTGAACACGGAAGAGAGAGTCTGAAGCGCATAACTGTGGTATGGAACCATCCATGCACCTTTGTAGTACCTGTCAATCAACTGCCGAATCCGGCAGTGACACCCAGACCCCGGTAAGAACACCGCTTTCACAGTCTGCTGCTCAAGAGGCTTCTCTGAGGCAAGCCGAGAGGTTCACTAATCTATGGGGATAAAGATAATTACTAAGGGTCAGTTTATTACTGTGCCCATTTGGCAGAATAAAGCACTGGGACTCTAGGACCCACCGATCTTTGGCCCAGTTTAACTGTACCAGGCATGATAGGTTCTGTCTCACAGAGCAGGCCTTAGGCCCAACCAGAAAGTGGTTGGTTGCTCCCATAGTTGTACTACTATTGCCAAGCCAGCTCTTATGGCCGCTCATAGGGTTCACAGCTGAGTGAGACCCGTTGCTAACTTTTCTTTGCCAATAGCAGGGGCTGCACCTCTGTCATCATGAAAGTTAGTCAACAGGGGTGAAGCTTCAGTGTTGGTACCAGCTTGATCTCTTCATGTCTTATGACCGGAGCACACGGTGCTTTTCAGCAATGGGGTCTTACCCTCAAGATCTAGAGGGTAGCCAAGAGCACTGGCAACTGCCTATTGGTTTGGGGAGGGATCAATGGAACACCACTGACGACCAACTTGAGAAAAGATAACCTATACCTTGCTCTGGGCTTTTCACCTGATAGCCTATGGTATCTGTGGGAATAGGAATAGTTGTCCCTCTGTTATAGGGTGATTCCATTTAAACTCTTTATGTCTATGTTTAACTTCGGAAGCCTCTGCTACAGAAGCGGGCCTTCAAATGGAATTTTCAAAGGTCTTCAGTGTTAGCCACCCCTCCCCGTACTCCCCTCCCACCCTGCCCTCCCATCTGCCTTCTCTTGGTACTCCTCTTTAAACACACACAGGTAAATATCCAAAGATGGGGTCCATGAGAAAGAATACTTAGGATTTGTTTTTCTGGGTCTGGGTTACCATATTCAGAATGATGGCGTGCATCCATTTTCCTGATAATTTCATAACATCATTTTTCATTACAGCTGACTAGTAATCCATAGGGTATATGAACCACATTCTTCAGACGCACATCCAGGCTGTTCCGACTCCTTGGCTGTTGTAAGTAGAGTGACAGTAAGCATGGATGAGCAGATGTCTCTGTAGCAGACAGCGAGTCCTCTGGCATGTGCCCGAGAGGCTATGCTGGCTGTCTACAGTGGCTGCTCCAGTTGGTACTCCCCCAGCAGTGAATAGTGTTCCCCTTTATCCATACAGTATTTGCTGTAACTTGTTCTGGGTCTTCTGTAGTTGTGTGAGACTATGTCGCCCTTGCTGGACTGGAACTCAAAGAGATCCAACTGCTTCCCAAGCACTATGATGAAAGGCATGGCCACCACACTGGTTGGCATTTGTCCGTTTCTTTGCTTTCTCTTAGTCATTGTGGCTGGGGTAAGAGGAAATCTCAAAGTAGTTTTAACTGGAGTCTTCCTGAAGGCTAAGGGTGTCAAACACTTTAAAAGAGTGTCTGAGCTATTGGGATGTTTTCCTTTGAAGACATTTCTCTTTAGCTGAATGCCCTAATTTTTAATGAAGTTCTTTTCTTGTGTTTTATTTTTTCTTTAATTCTTTGTATATTCTAGACACTAAACCTCCACCAGATGTATATCAGGTAAAGAATTCTCCCAGTTATGTAGACTTCCCCTCCAGCCAAATGATACGCAGGAGTGTTCTGGTTCCATGGAGTGCCCTTTGTCAACTGTTAGTCTAAACATCTGCACCACAAGCTCCTGTTCAGTGAGGCCTTTTTGGGTGCCCCGGAGTTGAAGCATACACCTTACTTCCTCCTTGAATAGATTTGGGGAATCAGGCCTTGTGTTACTTTTGGCCTAATTGCCACGGAGTCTTTTGAAAAGAGAAAGTCTCAATTCCATTCCCTCTACGTGTCTGTCCAGCCTGACCAGCGCCAGCTACTGACGATGCTTTCTTGTCTTCCCAATGTGCATTTTTGTCAACTCCGACAGTTGTCACAGTAATGGAAAGCCAACCAACATAGGGTGCAGCCAGGTACACAGTCCAGCTCAGCTGCTTCCTGGCTACAGCAGAGCTGACCCAGGTCCAAAGAAGGAAAATGACCTCCCACAGCCTGCAGGGCGGGAGACCCCATCTGAGCCTCCTCTTAAGACAAACACCACCTTCTTCACCAAAGGTCTCCACGAAGCCAGTGTATGCTTCCCATCCCAGTCATCTCTGCTTCCATGGAAACCAGAAAACAGCACCAAAACAGCAGACCGGAGTGAAAACCGGATGCAATGGCCTCCTGCACAATCCCTTAGCCCAGCCTCGGCCTCCCAGATCTCAGTCAGCCTCCTGCTGTCCACCACCTATTCACAGTGGCTGGGGCCAGGGACACAATCCTCCAACATGACTGACCAGCTCATCTGGTGACTCAGGTCACCTTAAGATCCAGTGGGAGCTGGAAGGTTACCTCCACAGCAAACAAAGGCAGGGGCGAGAGAGAGTCGTTTGTTTCACAAGGGGAAGGAAAACACCTGGGGTTGACAAGCTGGAGACAGTTCAGGTATGTGCCGCGGATCACGCTGTGTGGGTGTCATTTCCCACTTGCCTCTGAGGCTAAACTATCAAACCCAACACCCTCCACGCATTCCCTCCAAAATGACCACAAATAATTTTATCGTAAACAAGTCAGCACAAGGGATCTGAGCTCGCAGCAGGGTACAGGAGACGCAATGCTAATCCTTTAATTGGGCAGCGTGTTCATCTGTCAAACTGACTTTCCCTCTACTGAAAAGTACTTTGCAGCCAGTTACCCTGCTCAAATAATATACACTGTCACAGGGAGGGGGGGGGAGCCCTTCTTAAGAAAGGAATGGAAAGAAAAACAGCAACAGAGAGGGAAAAATACAATCCTGTAAGAAAGAGATCACTACCCAGGCCTGACCGCCAACCCAGACAGGTCCACTCTGAGCGGCCTTGCAGCAGGCTCCTGGCTATTCCAGAAGGGCATTAGAGGGTTTAACTGGATGGGGGGGACAGAAAAGACTAGAATCTCGCTCAACTTCACTTCCTCCAGGCCTGAAGACAAGGTCCACATGGTGGGTTGGTTAAGTCTGAAGGAGGATTCGGAAAGCAGGCGGCTTGAGAATATAGCTCAGGAATAAAGCATCTGAATGCAAGCAGGGCAGCTTAGGGGTCAGGGAAGAGCTAAGCCTGAATCCCGATTGCGCTGACCGGGGTCTGTGCAATGCTGGCCAGAGGTCCTCACCTGGGTACACAGGAGCCAACCATGAGCTGCTCGCTGGGGCGCCTTACACTTGAAAGAGGAGCTGATTTCCCACACAGTGGGGTCCCTCTCAGAAACCCCAAACTGAGACAAGTTCTTCCCCCAAGCAGCACTACATAGTTAAATGTGTTTACAACCTGTAACAGTTGAACTTTGCTGGTGCTGTAGATGGTGGGTCACTGGGCTAGACCCATCCAACATAAGACAGAGAAGCATTTCAAATAGGAAGTAAAAGGTAACACAAGGAGGGCTCAAGAGGTGGCTCAGTGGTTGAGGGCACTGGCTGCTCTTCCAGAGGATCTGGGTTCGATTCCCAGCACTCACATGAAAGCTCACAAACATCTCTAACTCCAGTTCCAGGGGATCCAACGCCCTCTTCTGGCCCTCGCGGGTATTGCATACAAATAGCACACAGATACATGTATAGTCAAAGCATCTATACACATAATAATATAAAAAGCAAATTTAACTACAAGAAAGGAGACTGGTACCATTGCCTTTGGAAACTGGAAGCTCACTGTAGGACTGACTGTGGAGTCGTGCCAAGTGTACCTGAGTGAGATATAAGATTTTTCACTTCAGCATAAAAAGATGTGCTCATTGACAAGAAAATATCTGTCTCCTGTGGTAGGTGCAGCACACAGAGAATTGCCTTAAACTCCCTCCCCTGCTATTTATCTCCTATAGACAATGATAATATCTTATGTAATTTCCCCAAGTCTCCCTCAATATCTGGAAAATTGTAGGTGTTTTTAAATGTCCATCACGTCCATTAGTAAATTAGATTCACGGCTGATTTCCAATCTTCTGCATTTGTCTAGGTCTCCTGAATGCTGTGCTTTTCAAAACTTTTAATAAATTGTGAATCACAGACTCAGTAAGATACATAGAGTGCACACCATTTCCAAACTGTGTTTGGCTATGAAACAAATTTTCCCCTGGAAAGCTCTTTGCAGGACTGGTAAAATGAGGTAGTTAAAAGTGGGGTGTTAGACCAGCAAGGTTAAAAGTGGGGTGTTGGGCCAGTGATGTTATCTTTTGTTGTTACAAAAGTTCAACAGGCTAAGTTTGATCCCCAGAACCCTCATTAAAGGCAGAAGGAAATCACTGAGTCTGCATGGTTGTCCTTGACCTCTGCACATAAGCTGTGACACATATGTCTTCCCTCTCTCTCTCTTTCTCTCTCTCTCTCTTCCTCTCTCTCTCTCTTACACACACACACACACATACACACACACACACACCACTTCACATAATGCATACAAACTAATAATAGTAAATAATGTTTTTAGGTGGGAAATGTTGTGTTGCTTTTAATTCACACTTAAGTTTCCTAAAAGCCAAGAACAACAGAGATGGTCTGTGCCCTCAGAATCTATGAGGCTCCCTAAACCCCTCAAACTCCTCTCCTTAGAAGGGTTAGCCTTATAGTTTCATTTGGCAAGCAGAACAGAGTATGTATGACACACCATTGTCATTTCAAAGCACTTGGGAGTCAGTGAATCTCCTTTCTCTGCCTTTGCCATGGTCACACTGGATGTCTAGTGTAGCCAGAGGTTTCTCTCCTGCATGTCAGTTCCTGACTAACCACTCAGAGGCTTAATATTACTTATAAATGTTTGGCTTATGACTCAGGCTTATTATTAGATAGCTCTTACAACTTAAATTAGCCTATTTCTACTAATCTATGTGTTGCCACATAGATGTGGCATTATCTCATTTTATACATGTCTTGCTTCCTCAGCAGCTGGCTAGAGTCTCTCAGACTCTGCCCTTCTTCTCCTGTATCTCTGCTTGGATTTCCCACCTGCCTCTATCCTGCCTTGCCATAGGCCAAAGTAACTTTATTTATCAACCAACAAGAACAGCACATTCTCAGTATACAGAAAGACCATCCCACAGGATTTTCCCCTTTTTACCTAATCAAAAAGAAAGGTTTTCTAGCAAAACAATTGTCAAGCAAAAATAACAGTTACAACATCTAGTCTATTTCTATTTGGTAAAATTAAAGAAAATACTCTATCATGTATCCGATCTTTGTGACTCTAAAGTTTTATATCTAATTTATCTTTTATCATAACTAAGGAGAACTATAATTATAGCTATCTAGTCTTCAACTCCATCAAAGACCCCAGAAGGATATAATAACACCTGAGCAAATAGGAAGTACGTTGTAAGCAACTTTGAAAACTCTAGAAATGACAGAGGCATCTCACTGCCTGGACAGTCACCCAAGGTTCTTTTGCAACATTAAGGCATCCATCTTCTGGATACAGGCTCAGAGTGTGTGGCAGACTTTTCAGTGAAGCAGGAAATTTGAAGGACTGTCCCACCTATATTGACAAAGTTCATCTGTTCCTTTCCTGTGCCTGCAGAATGTCAGACAGCTTCTTCTGTGAAGCAGGAACCTGAAAGACAATCCTGCCTTGTTTTGACAAAGTTTAGTGTTCACTTTCCTGTGGGTCCTGCAGGTCCAGTTTACACAGCATCCAGTCAAGCAGTCCAAGCAAGAGCAGTTTCTTGTCAAAATGGCTGGCCTTGCCATTTGTAAACAAACTCCATAATGAGGTTCTTCCATGCCCATCATCCTTTTGTAAATAGTTGGTGCTGCCAGGAGCAGACACATTTCACATCAAGAAAAGTCTAAGTTATTAAAACATTTTACATGCCATATTCTGTAGGTCTTTGAAGCATTTGAAGATTATCTATATATCTGGAATATACCTCTATATTACCTTGAAAATCTAACTAACATGGCTATAAGCTTGAATGACTATTAGCCTGTATTTCTTTATTATCCTAAATTGCTTTTAA
Source organism: Myodes glareolus (assembly GCF_982192425.1). Classification (NCBI taxonomy): domain Eukaryota; kingdom Metazoa; phylum Chordata; class Mammalia; order Rodentia; family Cricetidae; genus Myodes; species Myodes glareolus. The sequence continues at coordinate 75,504,180 of NC_142039.1, read as the reverse complement.
GGACTAAAACTTCATATTGCATAATTAAGCAAGCTATATAGGTATGAGATGTGTAGGTAATGCCTTAAGCAGAAAAGGAAACAGATGTGTGGTATAATGATAGTAGCCTTAATTTGGATCAACATACAAAAATCCTTTAAACAGGAATAGAAATATATATACAGTGTAACAAAATTAACTTTAAATTAGTATCATTATACCAAAATCCATGCCAATGCAAAATATCGGATATTAATAGCTGTCTTTTTATCCTATATTCCTGTATTTCCCTAAATATACCAAATATCAATTACTCACCAAATAATCAAAAACTACCCATACCCCCCCCAAACTCACTATTTCCAAACTGCTTCCTGCTGTCTGTGGATGAAGTTCTCTTTAGGATCCCTGAGAAAATCTGAGACAACGGCCATGTCCTGGGAGGACCAGTTATAACCTTCTTTGATAGATGTCACCTGTCAAGGTTCAGGAGGGCTTCCTTGATCAATCTGATCCAAATTAACCTGGAACAAATCCATAGCCTCTTGTTTTCTGTGGAAGAAAAAACAAAACCACTTCTTCAAAGTAATGCATCTTTTTAAGTTCCATTTTATAAACACATTTTTGACTTGTATTTTATAATTAAGGCATTTTAAAAATATTTATGTTTGTATATTTTATCAGTCTCTCTTGCAATCCCATGTCTCCCAGCAGCTGCCTCTTGTCCATATGCCATTAAAAAAATTCAAAATCAACACAACAACATATAGGATCCAGACTCCCTATATATTTTCCATCTTTACATGTTTTTTTTCTTTTATATTACTTTTATTGTCTCTTTAAAGACTTTATTTTATTTTTTAAAAACCATTAGAGGTTTTCCTGTCTGGATATCTTTTAGCCTTTTTTGTCTGTGTGAGCGAAGACTAAATCACCGCATAGCACAATCACCACATAGCACACTGTGCATCTTAGAGACACCTCTGTGCACCACGGTGGGGATCCATCATGCTGGACTCAAGTCAGCATGCTGCGGCATCTCTGTAATTTGGCCTGCATGAGAAGCACAACCAGGAAGCAAGTTGTTTTGGGCTCTGTTCATGTGTTCTAGAACCCCCTTTTTTAAAAAAAGCTTTCTCAGGCCCTATGGAAATTTGAGAGTCTCACGTTGGTACACCACTTATATCCAGAGACTTTTCTGTCCCACCCAGCCTGGCCGTCATTTCTAAAATAATCACTGTTAGTCTAGGTGTTGCCACATGGTTGTGGTGTTACCTCGCTTTCTACACATCTTGTTTTCTCAGCAGTTAGCTGGTGTCTCCCAGATTCTGCCCTTCTATACCTCTGCTTGGATTTCCCACCTGACTTTATCCTGCCTTGCCATAGGCCGCAGTAGCTTTATTTATCAACCAATGACAGCAACACACATTCACAGCCTACAGAAAGAGCATCCCACAGAAGTCTCATAGAAAGACAATGCCTTACAAGTCACGGTACCTCCTACTCATGGGTTGTGGGTAACCCAACACTGCACATCGGGTTCTTGTGAGCATCAGTAACTTCTATTGGGTTAATCTACTGAGATTTCAGAATTCTTTGTCACAAGAACGTAACCCAGATGTCATGACTAAATAAGTTAATGATCATCGTGGCAATTCCTCACATAGCAAGTGATTGTCATGCACAGATTATCTGAAGCATCTGGTAAAATAATATTATAAACTGTGAACTGACCTCCATGCTTTGTCAGGGAATTTTCTCTTTCCACCAAACAGCGGCTAACGCAGAGGTCCATGGCTGCTCAAGGTGCTAAGAATAAGAGATAGATGAGTTCTCCTCTGTAAATGAAAATTACACCATCCCCTCCCAGGCTCAGAAATGCCACAGGTGGAAAGAGAGAAAGAATGAAAGATCCAGCAGAAGGAAAGGCTGCAAACGTCACCTGGGCAAGGCACAGCCATTGCCACAAGCTCACAGCAGCTGCGGATGCTTTGGACTCATCAATTGTCAGGTACCGTGGGGATGCCGCATAAATGAAGAAAGACTAAGTCTTGGTGTCATCGACCCAAGAGTGTGCCTGATGGATTCAGAGTTTCTGCTGTTGACCTTGAAAAGAAGTCTGATTTAAAATTGCCTTGGACCAAGGCTGTCCATGCTCTACATTGATCAGCACAGAAACATTCCAACAAAGGGGCAAGGGGCCTCTGTCTCAGTCTTTCACAGGACTCTGTGAGGGAGAAAAACGTCTGTCTGTCTTTCCTTACGTCTCAGACCCAAAGCCACCATCAGATGGCGTCACTTTACACCCACATGTTGCTTCTGACATATCTGGGGGAGACACTGCTTTGGGCATCTCTCTGCTTTCAGTGAATGTCTTAGACCCGAACACCATGTCTCACACACACTACACGGTTCTGAGTCAGGGGCATGAATGGGTCACAAACGAAAAGTAGGAAACATGGTACGATGGAGACTGGACCTTCCGCTCATCTTGTAGGGGTGGATTACATTGGCAGGCCACAGCAGAGTAATATTTTTATTTTTTTTATTTGTTTGTTTATAAAAATTTCCACTTCCTCCCCTCCTCCCCATACCCTCCCATCCCCCCCCCCCCACTCCCTCTCCTCCTCCCTCTTTAGTCCAAAGAGCAGTCAGGGTTTCCTGCCCTGTGGGAAGTTCAAGTTCCTCCCCCCTCCCTCCAGGTCTAGGAAGGTGAGTATCCAAACAGACTAGGACCCCAAACAGCCAGTACATGCAGATGAAACAAGACCCAGTGCCATTGTCAATGGCTTCTCAGTCAGCCCCCATGTCAGCCACATTCAGAGAATCCGGTTTGATCACATGCTCATTCAGTCCCAGTCCAGCTGGCCTTGGTGAGCTCTCATTCAATCAGTCCCCTTGTATCAGTGGGTGAACGCACCCCTTGTGGTCCTGATTTCCTTTTTCATGTTCTCCCTCCTTCTGCTCCTCATTTGGACCTTGGGGAGCTCAGTCCGGTGCTCCAATGTGGGTCTCCGTCTGTATCGCCATCCATCGACAGATGAAGGTTCCCTCTGGTCCTGCCTATCTTGCTCACGTTTTCCTTCCTTCTGCTTCTCATTTGGATCTAGGGAGTTAAGTCCAGTGTTCCAATATGTGTCTCTGTCTCTATCTCCATCCATCGCCAGATGAAGGTTCTCTCTGGATGGAACTCCTCAGCACTGAAACAGGGACAGCTGGTATTCCAAGGACCCAGGAGACAAAAGGGCGGCAGCATGGAGGGGTCCCGTGGAACACCGAAGACCCTGCCACAGAAGCTGAGGGGGGAGGGGCTGTCCAGAGTAATATTTATTACAGTGTTTTCCTTAGAGGTCAGACAGTTCTCAACAGGGTAAGTCTACTGTACTTAAGCAGAATGAGAACATAGTTACAGTGACTTCAAAGCTCACTAGCAATTTGGTTACAACAGGGTCAGGGAAAGTTTGATTTGTAAAGGCAAACTTTAAAAACCATCTCTCAGAAAACATTTCCATAAGGCAGGGGTGGGGGAAGGACTCGGGGCCTATGCTAGACTGCTGGTAGATTCAGGAAGAGCAGGAGTCGGTCCATTCGATTGGAGCCTCACTCATACCCTAGCAGCTACACAGGTGGTCCTGGTTAGACTCAGTCAGTCATAAAACAAAGTCAGAAGTCGTGAGTCTTAGAAAGGAACCACAGTGATGGGAACACTGATATGGATGGGAGGGAGGAACAGAGAGGGAGAGTGGGCAATTAGAACACGTCATATACATGCGTGAAATCGTCAAAGAACAAAATTAATCGGTTTGTAGATAGTATGTTACACTTCAGGAGACTGAACCAGTGTCACAAGTTTGTGACCAGAGCCCATGGAGCTCAACCCCATCACAGATAAAAATCAACATCCTACAAAAGTATGAAAGGGAAAGTAAGAAACTACACAGGGGGAAGTCACTGGATGAGCAGGCTCTTGGCCTCTGCAAACCTGGTCGTTATTTCAGAAGCTTGTTAACTAAAAAAATGTGTTTGCCCCCGACCTATTATCTGCATTGTCCCCAGAAGAATATTTGCTTCCTATGCAGAATTGGGACCTGCCATTACAGCTGTATGTCTGCTCTCTGGTTCTAACTATATAGAATTCTCAGATTTAAAAAAAAAAAATCCTTACGGATAAACATTAATACGGCAAGTGGTCCAGTATATATCAAAAATTCCCACCAGGCATTTTCAATCAATGCTCTATGTTTGGATAGCTAACAGACAGGGCTGTTTATAGACTCATAAACTCTAGGGAATGAAATGCTCACCAGATAAAAAATAAAATAAATCTTTCTATTTCTACAAGTGCTTCATGAGGTGATGAGCTGGAAAGCAAGTATCCAGGTGTTGGGAGAAATGAAGGCCAGGCCTGTTGATGGCTTGTCCATTTCGAGAGGCAGGAAGTCAGAGTCAATGGGTGCTGTTGTCTCTGAATGTCTCACCTCTATGAATCCCAAGGATCTCTTTTGAAAGATCCACGTGATTTAATCTAAGCAATCGCCATGATCCAAGAGAGCCTGGCCTTTTATTCCAAGTCATCAGAGAACCCCCAAGCCATGAGAGAACAGAATATTTTGCTAGTTTTCTGTTCGGTGCTCTTATCCGCTACTGTGCTTTCTGTGATTAAACATCCACAGCCCCTCTGTGCTGTGCTGCGCCCTCCTCCCTCCGCTTCCCCGTGTGGAGAAAGGTTTTCCAAAGGGTTACTTCAAGAGGGTGTTCACAGGTCCTGTGTCCTGGAGAAGGGTAAGATCCTGGCCTCTTCTGGGAAGCACAGGGGGCTGTGGATGTTTAATGTGGAATCTCGTGTGTTAGACAAGAAAACCCAGACCTTGACCAGTCAGGCCCGACCTGCCTTGAAAGATATGCACCTGGAGGCAGAGCCAGGGTCAGAGTGACCTGCTTCAGCGAGGTTGTTCTGGTTGTGTCCCACAGGCACGAGGGCAAATAGGCCCTCATCCTCCTCATTTCACTCCCCTGCGGCTTACTTTCCGTTATTAAACATCCCCCAGCCCCAGCCCTGGCAGGTCGTCCAGTTCTCCTCTGCTAGGTTTATGAATGATCTTTCAGCTTACTTCTCTCTCTTTGAAAGGATTTCACACAATACACAAACACGCATACCATATTGATTTTCATAAGTGAAATTGTACCATGTTTGACAGAGATTTTTCGGCTTCTTATTTTCTGTGGTCATGGACGCTCAATAGCCTGTGATTATATCCTGAAACCAGTGTCCTTGATTGTCTTTGCTTACATCATTGTAGACACACACACACAAACACACACGTACACACACACACACGCACACACATGCTCACACACATATTCACGCACACGCATATACACACACATACACACATACACACACACGCACGCACACACACACACACCACACACACACATGCATGCACACATAAATTTTTATTGTACTGCATCTATTGTCTAAGTTGGATCCTGCATTTGTTTCCTTTCGTTTCATTTGCCAACAATACTCAGGAAACATCCTTGTAAATCTAAATTTTCAGGTGTACACTTCCGTTTCTGAAGAATACCACGGGCATACATACCCTGCTGGTTTGGAAAGCACAGGCACCTACTGACCTATCTCACTAGGTCACTCTGACAGCTAAGCGCACCGGAGCTTGCCACATGGTTTCCAGAAACCCGGTGACAGCTCACATCGCTCCTAGCTATGGAGAAGGATGCGCTTTCCCCATGTCTTCACCAGCAGCGTGAAGGCCGGAACTTCGCTGTTCCAGAGAACTGCCTTTTTCTAGTTATTGGTAGATGCAGATCTTTTTCACAACTGGATCATGTCGATACATCTGTCTAGCACCAGCCAATCTTCTGATGTGAGGGATGGGTCCACAACGTGAGCAGGAAGTGAGTAGAAAGCGCAGCTGAAGTCGGATAATGAGGCAGGTGCTGAGCGAAGCCAGAAAATAGGAACGCATCCCCTTTCCCCACAAAGCCACCAAGGCCAAGAAAGAAGTTGGACATTGAGACTCTGTCCCCTCTCAGGAGCAGATCCCCAGAGTTCAGGTGCAGAAGTGGCCAGGACTGCAGAACACAGTCTGCTGGGAGGGAAAGGAACGGAAGGGAGAGGGCAGGAAAGGGAAGGGACAGTGGAGATGCCTAACTGCCCACATATGGGGGTCGATACTGGGTACACGGATCTCGTTTGTTCCTTGGATGGAACCTGCAGGACGGAGTGGGACTGATCTCTATGGAGGGACAGTTTCAGCAATGACAGGAACTTCTCCTGCGCTCCATTAGTGACAGAGCTGTCAGAGCACAGCGGAGTTGTGTGCGGCGCCTAGCAGCACAGCGAAGGTACCAGAGGGACCTACGCTTTGCCTACACAGAAGACCCTGGGGACTCGGGTTTCACAGGCATCCTCGGAAGCCCTGCTTGGGCTCTGAAGTCCTTTGACCCCTCCACTTGCAGTCTCAAGCACTGCTTATGCCCAACCAATGGAGGCAAAGGCCTTGGGCTTTTGAAATTATTAAGACTCGCTTTTGATTCAGTCCTCCTTGGGGTAGGAATCCCTAAAATCACTCACATCGTCACAGTGAAAACAAATATTCCTATCACCTCTGACTCGGTGCTGAACGATCAGACTTCTCATTTGCAAATTATCATCATACAATGCGTTCTTAAACTACATGGTTCTGTAAGGAGGGCGAATCCCAGATACCTCATCTGAAAGGAATGTCTTTGGAACGACAGCTTAAGACACCAATATGGACATCACATGCCTGCAGGGGACTTCAAGGGTCTCTGGGGAGGTTTGCTAGATCTTGTCATGTCTTCTTTCACAGAGAGTCAGTCACCACTAACCATTATTATCAGTCAAAAGTCTCCTTCTGGAATGAGACACAATTGCTCAACACTAGTTCACAATTTAGGGCTCTTTAGATTTCTGCGTGAAGCAATTAATTACGGAAAGCAGAAGTGAATCCTCTGACAAGTCAGCCGCCCCGCGCAGAAGAGGGGACAAGGAAGCCCTCCACAAAGGTCCTACTGGGTGAGCATCTGCCTGGACTCCTCGTTTTCCTGTCTAGCCCCATTACATAAAGGTGCTTCGTGTTTCGCACTAATTAGCTAACTGGTTCAGACATTAATCCAATGCCAAATAAGTCACCCTGTGCAATGAGGTATTCGAAGAGGACAAGTCCCAGCTCTGTTGGGTTTATCAGAGAAAAGAGACAAGACACAATCTTTAGCAACAGTCGAAAGGCAATGCTACATTACACCTTCACACAAGAGATGTTTCCTCCCGGTTCGTTTGTGCCCTATGGGCACATCACTCAAGTGCACAATAAGAAGAAAACACGTGAGAACCCCAGAAAAGAGGAAGCTGTGGGTGATGGACTCACATCACGTTATATAATAAGCCCATACAACTCAATAATTAAAGACAATGCAGTGAAAATATGAGCAATGGCTGTTTCTCCAGGGAAAAGCTGTGCGTGAACAGGAAGCTCACGAAAAGGCGGTGGGTATTGTGGTCGTTAAAGAGACGCAAGTAGAGATCATAGACAATCACACTTCACACCCTTTGAAAAGGCTAAAATCAAAATGTCAGGTAATTATAGTGGCCAAAAAGATGAGATGGCCCTGGGCCTCTTGTTCCCCAGGAGTGAAAACATGGAGTGGTGCTTTGGAAACAGTCTGGAATTTCTTCCAGAAGTTAAACCTGTGGCACAGAAATCCCATTCCCAGATATACGACTAAAAAGGAATGAGAATGTGTGTCTACGTAAAAATGTGTTCATGGGCCTCTGTGCCACGATTATTTGTTTATTCATAGTCACCCCACACCAGAAACAATGCACGTGTCCAGCTGATGGATGGGGACACAAACAGGACACGCCTGTAAAACAGCATGACATCCAGCCTCAAGCAGGAAGGGAAACCGGTGCACGCGACAACATGAGTGAGCCCGGAACTTCTGTAACTCGGAAGAGGACAAGGGTCATGTAAGATCATGAAGTACATGGCTTCAATTGTGTGATGTGCTCACAGTAAGGAAGTCTACAGACACGGAAAGGGAACCACACGCTTCTCTAGGAGGGGAGGAAGAAGGCGGAAGGGAGAGAGCTAAGAGGGTGGGGGCTTCTTTCTGGAACAAGAAACACAGCTAGGAAACCACTCAGTTGTGCACCTTAAAGCGCCAAGCTGTATGTGGATTACAAACAGTGAAGTTGTTTAAAACGAAGATCAGCAGATGGGGAACCTGAGCTTCAGAAAGTGCCCTGGGGGACGTGAGCAGCAGGGGCAGGGGCTGGAAGAGGCAGCTGAAACCCACTACAGATTCAGAGACTATTCTACATCATAGCCCTCTCCCTGGCTCAGGAACACCATAGAAAACGGGGCAGAAAAATGCCAGAGCTGAGGGTGTGGAGGAGGGCTGTAAAGCACTGAGTTCTGGGTGTGACTTGGTTCTGCACACATCATCTCATGACCGCTGGTGCTCACCTTACCTGAAGTCTGTGCCCTCTCTGGAGGAGCTATTGGTAGTCAATGGGAAGGGGGGGGAGTCCTTTGGGGATATGGAAAAGAAGTTTTGCTATAGGATGTGCCTGTGTACCATAAATATGTATTATTCCCATTGTTTAATAATAATAAAAGCTGTTTGACCAATAGCCAGGCAGGATAGGGTTAGGCGGAACAATCAAACTGAGGACTTGGAAGAGGAGAGGCATAATCGAGAGGGATGCAAGCAGTTGCCAAGGAACAAAATGCCAGCAGACCAGTAAAAGTAATGGCCACGTGGCAATATATAGATTAATAGAAATGGGTTAATTTAGATGTAAGAGTTAGTTAGTAATAAGTCTGAACTATAGGCCAAACAGTTGGTAATTAATAGAAGTTTTGTGTGATTATTTGGGACATTTGAGACTGGGCTGTAGGGGCCACCTCCATTTACAAGGTTTCCAAACCCCATTGATAAGTGATGGCCACACACCCACACACAGAAGAGCAGCACCAGCTGGACTCAAGGGCCTATTAATAACAAAAAAGAGAACTGAGCATGGGAAGGAAGCAGTGGGAAGCGCTAGGAGGAGCTGGAGGGAGGACATGATTAATAAATATGATCCAAACGCATTATATAAGTTATGAGATAATCTGAACAAGATTTTAAATGTCAATGGACACCTACAGCAGATGTCATACTTAATAACAATTACCTCTGAGCTTTCCCACCAGGGTCAAACACAAAGATCGACCACCCCCCCCCCAATACTGCTTTTTGTAGTTTGTGTGTGAGTATGGGTGTTTTGCTTGCATGTACATCTGTGCACCATGTATGTGCCTGGTGCCTACAGGGACCAGAAGAGAACACTGAATCCTAGAGTTACAAATGGTTATGAACCATCACATAGGTATTAGGACTTGAACCTATGTCCTCTGCAAGAAAAGCCAGTGCACTTAGCTGCTGAGCCATCTCATCAGGCCCAATTATTGCTTTCAAACATTATACTTGAAGTAATTCTAATGCAATAAGACAAGAAAAGTATTTAAAAAATCTACCCATAATTGGGTAGAGGACATCAAATAAAACTATCATTTCATGTTGATAGTATTACCATCATGTAGAAAAGTCAGTCTAGATCAAGGCTTCGCCTATTTATAAAAAGATCACACGCCCTAACCACAACATGCAAACTTATAAAACCCTAGACTGTACTAGGTCAGAAATCCCAGATAACTGTGCATGGTGAGTCTTCTGAGATGCCACACAGAAGGTGGAGCCTGGGGAAAGAAAGCACTGGTAAGCTAGACAACGTGAAAATAAAAAAAACTTCTGCCCTGTAAGAGCAAAGAAGAGAAGAAAAGAATAAACCACAAGCTAGGAAAAAACATTTGCAAAAGGTATACCTGATTTTTTTAGAGGTCTCAATGAATTTCATTTATTTATTTTTGTGTGTATATTACATGTGCCCCTGCTTGTCTGGATGTGTACCACGTGCATGCAGTACCGGCATGGGCCAGGAGAGGGTAGCACATCCCCCTGGAACTGGGGTTACAGGCAGTTGTGATCCTCTAGATATGTGTGCTGAGAATCAAAGTCAACTCTTCTGCAAGATCAGAAAGTGCTCTTCACTGCTAAAGTCACCTCTCCAACCCCCATAAGACGATTACATAAAAGTGTAAAGAACTCTTAAAGCTCAACAAAACTGGGACAACCAAGCATATCATCCTAGCAGAAATCTCCCGGAGGAAGACACCAGATGGCAAAGAGGCTTGAAAAACGATGCCACTTTTGTCACTGGGGAGTGGCAAACTAAGGCCATGGCGAGGCAGGCATTCAAAGAGCTAAAGTGTAAACTATGCAGCACACACCAGTGAGGATGTGGAGAAAAGCCCAAACACTTCAGAAAACAGCAAAGCAGTTTTTACATGGCAAACACGTTTCATCGTACAGTCTAACCACAGTACATCTTGCTATCCACCAAGGAAATGAAAAACACGCCCACAGAAAGGCTGTCACTCAAGCTGGGTGGTGTGGCACAAACCTATTGTCCTAGCACTCAGGGAGCCAAAGCAGGAGGATCAGGTGGCTGAGGCCATTGTTGACAACATAGTGAGTTTGAAGCCAGCCTGGGCTACGTGAGCTAAGTAGATGTTTGCAGCAACTCACTCCTTTGACCACTGTCTCTTTTCAAAACATGGGTCAAATGGAACCTGTTATTTATACAACCGTACATGCCAGCCAGGACAACGTGGAACAAGCTGGCTTGCCCCACCTCCATCCAGCATTTGCAGATACACCCTGATACACTGACGTCTGGTCAAGTTCATAGCACTGCGTCCCTATTCAACCAAACTACTCACCTAGCACAGGTCCGAGAGAAACACACACTGAAGGAAAGATCCAGAAGTCTCAGAATTGGGCTCCATAGCTCCCACCTGTGATTCCAGGACTTGAGAGGCTGAGACAGGAGGATCATGAGGTCAGGACCAGCCTGGGTTACATAATGATTGTAGAATTGCTATCTCAGAAAATGATAACAACAGATTAAACTAACCAGGACGCTTCTCTTTCCATATCGTCTACTCTTAAGTTTCAGGTACTAAAAGAAAAGGCCTCCTCAGAGCACACGGCTCGGGAGCTTGTTCCCTTTCATTTTGAGCCTTCAGGTAGGCGAACTGAGAGGTGTCAATGGCTGTGGCCATGCTAACTGGGCCCTGGAAGCTCATGACATCAGCAGCCCCTTTGCAGCTCAGAGATTAACTTCTAAAGCTTTCTCCATGGTTTCCGTGGGAAAATGCAGCGGCTCACACAATGCAATGCTGGTATACCTCGAGTGCACACACCCTTCTGTCCTTCCTGTCGTCATTCTGCAGCCACAACACTGCCTTCCAGCTGGAGCGACACAGCGGAACCTAAGATTACACAGTTGTTGCTGTCTTGTTTTGTTTTGTTTTGTTTTTTGCTTGTTCATTTGTTTTTAGTCAAGAGCAAAAGTAAGTACACACCTCAAAAGTTCATAGGGGTCGGTCAGAAAAAAATTAAGATTTCTAACAAAATTAAAGCACATTGTGCGCTTGCTTTTCTATCAGCCTCCTATATCATGTGTCGACCAACCAGGGTTCAAGGGCTGATTTCTCAGGCACGGATAGAGAGTTGGGAGAATCAGAAGGTGGCAGGCAAGCTCCTGACCTTTCCCATCCCTGCCCCCAAAGGAACACTCGTCAAATTATCCTCCGAATTGTTGCAACGACTGAGAATAAATAAACACTCTCGGCCTGGGAACGCGGCCGGACACCAGGCACCGCTCTGTCCCTGCAGAATGATGGAGGCCCCGTGTAACCGAACCCTTCACCTGGTTTTGATCTGCTCTTCTGGGAGTTGTCCTCCATCCCCCACGAGTGAAACGCCTCCTCTTACACACCCAGTGTGCCTAGGCTCCTCTAGGGGACTAGGAGTCATATTGTCACAGAAAGCCATAAAATTTTTATAGCTGCCAGGACCCATTGATCAGCGAGTCAGCAGTGCATGCACTAAAAGTGCTGTGTGTGAGAATTCAGAAGCCAGGGCACCACGGGTCACACTTCCTGCTTGGCCGCTGGGGTAGAGTTTCCTGATGTCACCGCGTCCCACCTGTTCTTCACCTCCCTCTAAAGAGACAGTACACATCCAGAATAACTAAATAAAGGCAGATTTTTTTTAATTAAGCCAAAATGGAGAAATGCAGGTGACAGATCATGTTTGTTTGGGGCGTAAAGTATCTGGACATAATCCTTAAGCCACCCACGAAGGGTGAGAACTCGTGGAGAAGGGACGGGAAAGGGGAGAAGGCTCCTTTTTTTCCTGTGGGAGCCTAGGGTCTCCTTTGCAAGGCTGGATCACTCTGTTTTCACAGTTGTGTTGTAAAAACAACAGATAATGTCCCAAGTAACCTAGAAGTCCTAGATGGCTTCTCTGAGGAGCCACTCCCCGGCTCACACCTCTTCAGACCAGGCTAGATTATCAGCAGCCTCTACAGATCAATCAGGAACCTATTCTGACGGACCCTGTCTAACAAACCTGGGGCTCTGGAAGGTCCAGGAGAAACAAAGATTGCTTTCTGCCACCAATAACTCTCAGCCCCGGTGGTTTCCATTCTACCCGAGATACACTGTCTTTAACTCCTCCCTAACAATGTCACTGAGTCACGATTGAAAGAAAGAAGCAGTCCCTAACTCCCATATTCCAATCAGAAGGCTGAGGTCTACATGAAAGTCCCAGTGGAACCTAATAGAACCTTCTGTGGCCACCACCACCATATGCCTCTCCTTTAAGACCCAAATGCATGAAGGCCCCAACAAGCACACTCATCTATAGATACGTAGTCAGTGGTGCAAGAACACAAAACAACTGAGAACTGGCCCAGCCAATAGAACAGAACCCAGTCCAGTGAGAGCTGGGACCGTCTGGAAACCTCTTGCTCTGCTCTGAGGAGATTGCCATGGGAGCCCCATGCCAACCACAATGCAACAGTGCAGAGAGACTGGTCTGCCCCAGTTCATGCATTGCCCGCTCATCAAGTACCTGCCACACCCTCCATGACCACCGCACAGCATTCCTATCAAATCATTTAAGCGTTTTGTGCCCAAGTACAAGAGATCGGTGAAAGACAGAGCAAAGCTACACAAACAAGGTTAAGTTAGTGGAGACTGGAGTTGAGCACACACCCCTCCTACCAATTCAGCCCCCCCCCCCCGCCGGGAAGTTGCGTTCTAATTCCAATGGCCCTGAATAGAGAAATGGCACACGGGCAGATGCTATGGTTCCCCATCACTTGTGTCCCTGGAAGGAGGCACAAGAACAGAGAAGCTTCCTAATTTGTCATTGCCTCAGTCTCCCTATCTGTAAAATGGAAACAGGGTCCTCTGTGTGTCATGCCTCAAGACAGTCATTGTAAGGAGCAAACTGGACAGACTAGAAAATCCTCAAAGAGTGGCCTAGTGACATCATCACCACGTGTTAGAATCTACTTCCTCTCTGTGTGCGAAGAGAGTACTTGCTCCTTATCAGCTACAGATTATTCTGTGGTTGGAGAATAAACACAGTTCATTCCTCCTGGCAAGGAAAATGAATGAGAGTTTGTATTTCCTAAAGGCCAGGATATGGTACCGCATAAGCGGAGGCTGCTCATTCGTTTCCCAGCTGCCCAGACCCAAAATAATCACACAGAAACTATACCAATTTCAACACTGCTCGGCCAACAGCTTACGCATATTTCTAGATAACTCTTATATCTTAAATGAACCCATTTCTATTGTTTTGTATTTTATCACGAGGCTCATGGTTTACCGGTACAGGCACACGGTCTTCCTTCTCCTCTGGTGGCTACATGGTGTCTCCCTGGCTCTGCATCCTACCCTCCTCTATCTGCTTGAATTCCCGCCTTACTCCATTCTGCCCTGCCATATAGGTGTAGGCCTAAGCAGCTTTAGTCATTAACCAATAAAAGCCACATATATACAGAAGGACCTGCCACACATCCGTGATCTCAGCACTTAGAAAGGTGAGTCCGGAGGATTATGATCTTGGGGCTAGCCTGATCTACACAGCAAAGCCTTATCTCGAAAACAATGTTTTTTTCCTAAATTAAAGAAAGCCCTGGGTAGGCATTTTTTTTACATACATATTGTGCTTTCAGCCTTACAAGCCAAAGGATGCTCACTGTCTATCCCTGGTACAACCTCAAGACTGTCCGAGAAGAGAAGACTTTGCTGCGGTCTCAGCCGGAGCGTCCATCCTGGGGGACCGGAGGACCTCACGGCAGGAAGTCCATCTGCGTGGCTACGGCTCACTTTCATGTCCCTCCTGAGGGCTAAGGAAGCTGTTTTCGAGGGTCATTCCCACAGAAACCCTCCCTGGCTCTTTCAGCGTCTTCACACTGGTTTCCATAGCATCACCTCCCACCGCAGATGCCAATGCAAGGCTTCGGTTCACGGGAAGCAGATGGCTATCTGAATGTGTTCACTGCCACCTTGTGGCACAGTGGAAAAATACAGCTTCCTCAAGGGCTAAATTGTGCTGTTTGGTGTCAGTCTTGGAAATGCTGACCACTTTTCTTCCTGCGGAGAAGCCTTTGCGCTGACCTTATCACAGGATCAGCTCCCTGACTGGGGGCCGGGTGGCAAACAGAATTCCTGGACGGCCATGGTCTATGAAACGGAGCTGTAACACACACAGCAAAAACTTCCCACGCCACATCCCCAAACTCTCCAGTGGTGCCAAGATTGAGCCAAAATCCCAGAAAATTATGTTTACAAGAAAGTAACTGCCCATACTCTCCCTCCAAAACAACGTCATCCACATATGTCTCGTAAAAAAGTCTGAATGCACTGGGTTAGCCCTGTTTGCATTTTGATCTTAACCAAAGTCCCTTCTCTGCCACACGACCTGCTTTCAATGCTATGTCTAGCCTGTCTCCCATATCCGCTGTGTTTTCTGCTGCAAAGACATTTCTCTAGCCCTGTGCCTCTCCAGTTGAGTCTAAGAAAAGTGACTTCGAGATAAATATAACTGTTTTTTTTCTTTGTGGTGAGCTGTCTCACCGTGGGAAATTTAACTCTGATAAATCTACACCTTTAAACTTAAAAGATTAAGTAATAGTCAATGTCTCTGGATGTGGTTTGTGTGTGTGTGTGTGTGTGTGTGTGTGTGTGTGTGTGTGCACATGCACTCATGCGGCCCTACAGTGTCTTGTCTCTGTGGTTACTAAAACCATACGATACGAATAGCAATCACGAGCCACAAAAACATACCCAGGAGCTAGGATCTTCTCAAATCTAACATTAGCTCCAGCGAGGGGCCTGACACTTATGTGGCTGCAGAGGCCCTGGAGTTAAAAGTTCAAGACCGGAGGAGAGGGGGCCGTGAGGCTTTTACAAGAGCACTGAAGAATGTGGAATAAAAACATAGGAATGTCTGAGAGAAACAGATAATGTGAGACAGGGAAAGACTCTACCGTGAAGGTATCTTTCCCCCCGTGCTGACAGCAAGTGCTGAGGGCTCCCGGCTCCACCTCTCTGTGTCCTCACAACTAGATGGGGACACACAGGGTCAGGTTGCCAAGAACAGAAATAACACCGGGCAAATGAAGCCGAGGAGAACCACAGACTGGAAAATACCCTGTGCTGTTGGTGCTAGAAGCCCTGCATCAGCTCAGAACTTCTGAGAAGAGACTGACAGAGACTGCAGATGCTCTGGGCCAGGGGAAGGGCCGTCTACCAGCAGGTGTTTATCCAGAGTGCTGTGCTTGTCGCTGTCAGCAACTGCCAATTCCCCCAGGCTATCCAGGAAGGTGGCTTGTACTTCTTGATGGCTGGGTGAGACTCTGTGACCCGTTCTCCTGACAAGGTGGAGATCAAGGTGGCTTGTGCCACTTGCAGGGCGCATTTGATCCGTGATGCATGCGAGAATTAGAGCATGCCCCTCCTCCTCGCACCACTGTGGCCTGCAAGATGTCAAGATAGTAGCCACTCCGGGTGTATCAGAGGGAACGCCATGAGCACAGCGTGCCAGAGTGTCCATCTTGGCTGCTGACACTGGGAATGGACCATCAGCAAGGAACAAACCATTGAAGTTTAAACCAGAAACATCTGGGTGATATCTGTTAGTGCCACATGACAGAGCCAATCCTAACCAAACCATATTGCTTTAAGAAGGAATTACGGTTGTCTTTTTTGAAGTTTGCAGAAGGCTATAGTCCTTAGGCTGAGGAGACCAAGGCCTGAGGCTTCAGGAAGCGATGGGCTGTTGGCTAGGATTTTCCCGCTCCCTAGCAGCTAGCCATCATCTCATGGAAGATTGATGCTGCCTTCCAGGCAACTGTTACTTTATTTTAGGAAAAACACCAAAATGCACCCTGCATTGCAGGAAAATAAATCAAGAATACTCCCGGCAGTTCTTAGGGGGAGGCGGGAGCCTCTAATTGAATCCATCTCTCAGGGAGGAAGTGAAGCCTTGGTCTGGAAATGAGCATTGCTTCACAGAGCTGAATCAGAGCAGTGACTCACGGGCCTCCTGCTTTTCTGAGAGAGGGCAACACATTCCTTCTTCTCCCAGTGCCAGCCAGTCACTCCCTGGGAGTGGAGGCGAGGAGACTAAGCCTTCCTGATGGCAGTCAAAAGTGCCCTTTGGGAGAGCCCGCATCTCTGGGCTTGAATTGAACCCTCCATTCACTTCCTCTGTTCCCCTTGTCTTCTGAACCCTTGACTTGCACAAGGGACCAGTGAAAGCTGCAATCTGGTTTCATGGGACAAGGAACAAAGAGAAGAGAAACTCCCAGGGGAGACACAGAGGTAACAGACCTGTGGAACCTGCCTGTCGTGATCGGAAGGGCTCTGACACCAGCAGCCAGAACAAGACCCACACCTTCAGTCTAAGTCACTGTTGGGAAGACAGCAAACATGACAGAGATCACAAAGAATCCATCCAACCAGGTCCATCCATATCCTAGGTGAGGATTCTGAGTTAGTGAGTAGTTACCACACCTAACTAGCATGCTGGCAGTACTTGGACACATCCAATTGTTCCGTTAGGCGTGTCTATCATGAAACAATTTTCCAACACCCGTAAGGACTTAATTAGACACCAAGAACAATCACCCATTCTTCAAATGCAAGTACACCCTCACTCGGTGCCCTCAGCAGTGAGGCGCACTAGACATGGATCCAGGGATGAAGCCTGATGTATCCCCTCCTGAGGGTGTTGCTCAGTTTGCAGCATTTAAAAAACAAACAAGTGGTCCGGTTATAGCTGTTGCTTTGGGTCTAGTTTGCACCCAAAGGCTCACACAACGAAGCTTTATCCTCAAGACTGTGGGGTAAGATGGGTGGGTCTTTAAAAGGTGTGGAGTCATGGGAGGTCTTAGGACTTGGGTTCTCATTCCATCATCGATATGGATTGGTGCTGTCTCCTAAGAGTGGGTCGGGTCTTGTGAGACTGGATTAACCCTGCTAAGTACAAGCTGTATAAGAAAGGCTGCCACCTCCCCTGTGTCTCCGCATCACAGGGCAGTACACACACATCCCTGCCATGGCTGTCACATTTGCCCCGAGGCCCCCAGGAGAGCCAAGCGAGCAGCCACACAATGCTCTTGAGCCTCTAGAACTTTGAGCTAAATAATAAGAAAGTGCCAGGAGGCGTTAGGTGTTTTGTTACAGCAACACGAAACAAACTAAGTCAGTTAATCATTTCATTACATAGTTATTAAACATTAGATGGTTATTATATATAGTCTATAGTCTGAAAGACAGCATGTAACATGTATGGGAGGGAAGAATGGGGTGTAAGCAGTTTACACAGGGCCCCTCTGAGATGCCTACTCATTTGTGATGTTTTCTTTCATTAGACAGGATGTGACAACGCAACCCCAGCTGACCTCAAACTCAAGATCCTCCTGCCTCAGCCTCTAGGAGCTGGGATGTGGGAGACGTCGAGACTGAAGATGTGTGGGGCTCCAGGACACAGAAACATTTCCTTCAGAGAAGCGGGTGTGACAATGGACGGGCTGTGTGCTGCATGGCTCCGGCTTAAGGCCAGATGGTGGCTTTGTACTTCAGATTTAAGTGGGAAGGCAAATGTCACATCATTGGCACTCTGTAAAGGCGACTGTACCCACTGAAGACACAGCCCCACCCCTATTACATCTTGGAAAATATAATACAATGTTCCACAGTACATAGCTGTTCCCAGCTTGAGGGCGGTCATCATTGTATAGCACACATTTACCATCTATGCACATGAACTTGCCTGAGTGTGTTCTCACTCACAGTCCACCCTGCCAGAGTCAGCTACTGTGCTGTGCATTTGATCCCCAATCTCACACATCTTACAGACCACCTACTTACTCACTAGATATTTGCAATCAAACCTAATGATTACTGCTTCATTCCATCCCCACTGAACAGTGAAAATTTTATTGGTATATAAATAAACCCAAGCATAAACAAACAAACAAAGCCAGGTTGCTGTCATTCATTATATACTCAATATTTAGGAGGAACACACTCACATAGTAACCGTAGATACTGTGTTAGACATCTTAATTTCATATAATAAATATGTACAAAGAGTAAGATAGAGTTCATGGTATATAATTGTCAAGGTTTTTATTTCCTAAAGTTTTGCTGCCATTTGAATGTTAAATGGAAGAAGCAGGTCACTGGAGGCGCAAGGTCACCTTGAGACACAGTACCCTGACCCATTTCCTGTTCACTCCCTGCTTCCTGGGTGTGGTGGATTCAGTGTGTCCAGACAGCTTCAAGATCCCAACACCATGCCTTCCCTGCCTGCTGCCATGTTATTCCTTAGCTTAGGGTTATAGACTATCCTCAACAAGCCAGGCTTAGCCACTGTTGCCTAGAAGTCAATTTAAAAAGTCAAATTAATAGTGAAAAGTAGAAAAGGGAGATATATTCCATGTGACCCCCAACAGGCCAGGCTTAGCCACCATTACCTAGAAGTCAATTTAAAAAGCCAAATTAATAGTGAAAAGTAGAAAAGGGAGATTTATTCCATGTGATCCTACTGGGGAAAGGAGCAAAGGTACCCAGAGATCCTGGGCAGCTTGGTACACACCTGCCAAGACAGGCTCTCCAGAGACCAACAGGAAGGTAGGCCTGAGTCTCAGTAGTTTATCCTACGGCAATACCTAGTTTCAGAAAAGACCACAAACTGAGACTACCCAGGCACCACCCAGGAAGAGACCAAAGAAAATCACTAATGTTCCAACTATTATAATAGGCTCACTTGATGTACCTTAGCCCAGCACACACCCATCCCCTTTTCACCAGGGTACCCCCTAGACAAACGTCAGCCAATCAGAGGCCCTGAACTTTAGAAGTCCCTCACCCCAGCTGTGCTCTTGGCTCTCCGATTGCACCAATACATTGGACACATGGAGAGTCCAAGCTCAAATTTGAACAGGAATAAAGGCCCTTTGCTTTTCCATACAGGACTCAGTTTCCTTGTTGGTTTTTGGGGGGACTCCATGAATCTGGGCATAACACTACCTTTAGGGTCTTAACTGAAAGGATTCGGATGGGGGATGTCAACTTGACACAAACTAGAGTCATCTGAGAAGAAACCAAAATTAAGAAAATGCCTCCATAAGATCAGGTTGTAGGCAAGCCTGTAGAATAATTTCTTAATTAATAATTAATGTAAAAGGGCCCAGCCCATTGTGGGTGTGAAAGACCCCCAGTGTGGGGAGACTCTCACTCAAGTCCCAGGATAACATGACCCCCCCCCCCCCCGCCCAGTAACTCACGAGAGACCGTCCTTGCTGCAATCACACGAGGTTTATTGACAGGTATCAGCACTGGGACTGAGACTCATTTCCCACAAAGGGGAGGAGTTTGACCTCGAGTACCTGGGAGAAGGGACTTTTAAGGGAAGAAACCACAACCCAGTCATCCAAAGCGGGTAGGGAGGGCGTCATAGAAAATTCCTAAAATACCAAGTGATAATCACAAGGGGGTAACTCCCTGTTTCTCAAGATTATTCTCAAGATTACAATCTAACTTTATCTTCAGCTAGTTTCTGAAACAGTCACTGAACTGGCTAATCCTAGATTTCTGATTCTTCTCTCCCTG
The DNA here is from genome assembly GCF_982192425.1 of Myodes glareolus. Lineage (NCBI taxonomy): Eukaryota > Metazoa > Chordata > Mammalia > Rodentia > Cricetidae > Myodes > Myodes glareolus. The sequence goes on along the minus strand of NC_142039.1, from coordinate 75,484,060 downwards.
CTTAGATTTTTGGCTCTATTTTTTCTGCTGGGGGGGGGGTCTGAATTTATCCAGGTTTTTCAGGTGGTGCCATCCCAGGACTGGTGGTCCTGAGTTCTATTAGAAAGCAGGCTTTCAGCCATGGAGAGCAAACCAGTAAGCAGCCCCCCTCCATGGCCTCTGCCTCAGCTCCTGCCTCCAGGTTCCAGCCCTGCTTGAGTTCCTGTTCTGGCTTTCTTCAGTGATGAAGAATGAGTTTGTCAAACCTGAAAAAAATCACAAGAAGACATCCAGTTTTTGAACCAAATTTGACACAAGCTTTAATTAAACACTGGCCAGGATGATGAACTCTGGTCAGGTCCGCTCCAGTGTTACCAGAAAATGAAGACAAGTCACATTTTGCAGAGGCTTATGAAGGCAAATCTATAATGCTGGGCATTTCCTACTCGGTCCAATCAGGGACAAGCGTGTGTTCTGAAATACTTCCTGCGTCTGTGCCTCCTGCCTACATCCAATCACAGGCAAGCATACGTCCTGATGTACCTCCCGCCTATGCGTGGTCAAACACATCCGTGCAAGTCAAACAAACTTGTTCAGGGAGTGAAGAGCATGAACTACAGCCTCTAGAACCTCAGGAAGTGTCTGTCCCTGGGCAAGGGGCTTGCAGGTTGGAGACATTTCTGTTTTATGGATCTCGTAGGCACAGCCATTGAAACTTAAGACGTGACTTTGGCTCTCGCGTGAATTTGGAAGCATAAGCCAAATAAGGTCTTTGCTCCCCAAGTTGCTTTGGTTACAGTGCGTCAGCAGAGCGACCTCAACCTGATAGGACAGGGGATTCGGGAGTGGCACTGAGACAGATACGGGTTTATTAGAAAAGTCATTAACGCCATGCTGCTTCTGTGTGAGAAGCAATATAGCTGAAGAGAGGAAATGGGGACGCGGCTTTTGGGAGAAATGAGAATCTCTTCCTATAGTTCAGTGGTTCTCAACCTTCCTAATGCTGCAACTCTTTAATACAGTATTCCTGTGTTGGGGTGACCCCAACCATAAAACTATTTTTGTTGGTAATTCATAACTATAATTTCGCTACTGTTATGAATCGTGATGCAAATATCTGATATGCAGGATATCTGATATTTGGCCCCTGTGAAAGGGCCGGTCCATCCCACAAAGGGGTGTGACCCACAGGTTGAGCACCAGAGCTCATTAAGGATGCAGTTGGGCACGCTGCAGGAGCCTCCTGGCAGCTCTGATTCCTAGGCAGCAGACAAAGGCAGGTGGAGAGAACAGGATACCACCATTCACTTCCCTAGGTACAGGCTCCAAGAAGTATGCTAATTAGACAGTCACAACCAGTGTCTCAGTAGGGTGCCTCTCACCTCTGTGAAGGGGGAAGATGGCTGTTCCAGCCTCAGCAGCAGCTGGACTCCTACCTCACATTCTTAAACTGATCTCTGGGTGAGGTTTCAACATAAGGCGGGAGATTCACATGACTGGGCAATCGAACAAGGCATGGTCCCGCCCACCCTTCTCAGCTCCCCGAGACAAGCTCCTCCTCCGGCTGACCTCAGGGCTTCAGCCTCTTCTCCGCAGAGACCCCTCCTAGGAAATCGCACTGCTTTGATAGTCTGATAGCCAAAGACAGGGGCACCAAATAGGCCAAGTCCAATGTGTTACTCAGCACGGTGGGTGGGCTGTACCCCGGAACTGTGAGCCAAACTAAACCCCTTCGCCCCGAAGTTCCTTTGTCAGTTTTTATCACGGCAACAGCAATGTCAAGTCAAGTTTCTACCTTAAATTCTTTTGGGTCTATGAACACTATTTAATAAGCTAAAACATCCTCTTTTATCCTCTCCCTCTGGTTTGTTTGTTCAGGAGTGTTGGAGAGACCTCCCCCGAGTCTCCTAGAATGAAGACCCCTGTGTAACCGGCACCAGGGTTGTGGGACCCAGCATTACAGTCCCTCAGCACCCTCACCCCCGTGCTTTCTCCCAGTCACAAGCCTCCCGGAAATCCACCGGGGCTGAGGAAACCGAAATTTTATATCACTCCCTTTCAAGCTTCCTGTAAATGAGACACATGCCCTCCTTCATTAACCTGCCTTCCTTCACTATTATGTTTCCAGAATTTGTCTCTGTCTCAGGGAGAGGCTTTCATTGTTGTTATACTTCACTGGATGACTAGAATACAATTTCTTTTTCCCTTTAGTTCTTTCATAACATTTAAATATTACATGTTGTTTTTCTGAAATTCAAATTAATCAGTCCTTCCAAATTCTCTCCGAGTACCCTAACTCTGGCAACTCTTTGGTCTGTCTGCAGAAGGACTTACTCTGGAGTGTTTTGGTTTGGGTTTTATAAGATCACAACCTGTGTGCTGTGATCCATTTGTAAATGTTGAACCTACAAAATAAGAATGAAGATCTATAGACATTTGATTCATCTGGACACTGCAGACAGAGGAGCTGGTTTATTCCACAGTGCCTCCTCCTCTGGGAGGGGACAGGTCAGCTTCACAAAATGAATTATATCTTTCTGCATTTGTTAAATCAACCAGAACACGGACAAGCCTCCCTTTATTTTTGATGTGGCAATGGCCTCAATTGTGCTAATAGTTTGCTTACAAACACAGAAGTTGTAACAATGTTTAGTGTTTCTAGAAAGTCCTTTTAGTCTTCAAAGTATATTACAAATTACAAATTAATTAAGTCTACCTCCACCCCAGGGAAGAAAGAAATTACTTATTTTTAAAGCTCAGACTCCCTGAAGTCAAGTGTGAGCCAACTGGCTACCAGCCATGGAGTAACATTCAGTCTGCAGGTCTGGGCTCCAGCTCCAGCTACATCAAAGAGACGTTCGGATAGTCCTAACAAGACAAATGCAAAACTCTGGAGAGCTAGGGGTCAGGGAGCTCTGAACTGCCAGCAAAAAGTGAAGCCTCCCTTGGCTCAGGAAGATCTCAGCCTCAGCTGGGCTCTGGGTTTTTCTGATTATAAACACCGCCTTTGTTTAGAAAGGGGCCAAGGATCAGGCAGCTGATAGCAATGGGGAAAGGCTCGATTGGGAAACCCTAGTGAAGTCCGGGTGGAATTCTGAGATTACACGTCTGGCGATAGTTTGCCGAGGATGTTCCAAACCAGAATCCTCCCGCCGCTGTCTTCTTAGCTAAAACGGGCCTGCAGCTCTCCTTCCCTTTTCCTGACCACGAAAATGCTGGCACTGCGGAGGAGGTGAGCACAGCCACAGTCCCTCAGGTGACAGTGAAACCCATTGTCTTATAAGCCAATACACGCTGCTACAAATAAATGCTAAAAAATGAAATGTTACCACGGAGGATGCTTGTCCTGAGTGGCTACTGCCCAGCCTAGGTCAGAAGTGAGGTGCTGGGCTCCTGTTGGGGAGCAGCTGTAACAGCTCTGGGAAAGTCTCTCACTCAGACTCCACGTTTTCATCAAACATCAAACAAGGCTTTTGGAAGCTTTCCTTAATAATCAGTGTTTAAAGGAACAAAAATTCTGTTGTTTCTCAGAGCGACCCTCCCTAGTTTCCTTAGTAACTCCAGAAACGTCTCCATCAGATTGTTCACGTTTTTCATGCCCGCCTTGCACTTTTTTTCACACTGATCTATGTTATTTTAAAAAAACAAACAGCAAGCAAGCAAACAAAACCCACCCGAACAGAGCTGGTAGCGGATGGAAAAAGTTAAGCAGCTGCTAGGAGATTCCCTGGTCCACACAGTCTACTCCCCGGCAAAGGGCCGGATCCTGAGGAGAGACATATTTCCAGACAGATTCCAACCCTGGCTAAAAGGCACAGCTTAAAGGAACACTCGGTATACGGGCTACACATACTCCGATGAGTATGGGCTGAGTGGCCAGCCCCTGTGCACAGCCCATGGAGTTCCTGCCCAGTGGCGATGCCCACTTCTGAGGCTGCAGCCTGGGATGTATACCCAGGAGGGTGTCCTGGAGGGTTGCCTAGGCGTTGTGCCATCCCCAAGTTCCACAGACCTCCCCTTATCTGCCAGAAGCCTTCCAAAGACTCTTGGTCTCTGCTATAGGTGTGTACCAAAACAAAGAAAACAAAGATTCAAAGAGTTGGATCAATCGGTTCCATAGTGTTTTTTAATTTATGGGGCATCCTGTAGGGAACGCAGACCCCAGGGATTCTACCGAGTGATCCCTTCCTCTGTATGTATCTACTCCCCAGTCGCTGAGAAAACCGCCCTTGAAGGTCTCACCCTACAGATCCCAGCAGCAGGACCACTCCCCATCAGTTAATAGGATACAGTGGGGTCTCCTCGGTCTGTGGCAATGGCGGCCACTGTGGCAGAGCCAGGTCCAAAGCCAGTTTGGATGGCACGAAGCATCAGCAGCACCACAAGCAGCTGAACTGCAGCCATGCAGCTCTCGAGATGACAGAGCTGCAGAGTATGGGGGTACATCCCTGTCATCCCAGCACTCCGCAGGCTTAGGTGGGACCAGGAGTTTGAGACGAACCTGAAGAGCATGCAAAGCCACATGGGAGGCAGAAAGAATAACTGGACCCAGAAAAAAAAAACCACAAGACATGAGCCAACCAAAGGAAAGAGTGTGACAGACTTTTGTGTAAAAAGATCTCCTGAGATGGCCTTTCACTGATTCGTGGCGAGGCAGGATTAGACAACAACCCCAACGCTCTATCCATCCATCATCTGCCATCTGTTGTTAATACACATTTAGCATCCCTCATCCAAAGGGCTTGAAACCAGAAGTGTTTCAGATTTCAGATTTGCTTGGATTTTGGAATATTTGCATACATAATGAGCTGTCTTGGGAACGGAACCCAAGCTGAGCCAGGGAAATCACTTATGTTTTATTTGCAATTTATGCACATAGCCTAAAGGTAATTTGCTGCAATATTTTCAGTGCACCTGTGTTTTAGCTGAGACTGGTCACATGGGGCCTGCTGTGGAATTTTCCATGGCAGTTCGATGCTGTTTCTCAGAATGTTTCGGGTTTTAGAGAAATTTGGTTTTAGCCTTCCAGATTAGGAATACACCTGTAACTTACTTTCCGGCTCTCCTCGTGTGCTCACTTATTCTCAACCATCCCTTCGCTTATGTTAGAAGATTTACGTTAAGGAAGTCCTTGAGAGTCTTTGTTCATGTATGAACTGAAGAAACACGCCAATTCAGCTACATTTCCGTTAGCATAAAGTTAATAAATCTCACTTGCACTGTCTAGACAAAGAGAATGCTGGGCATTTGCCTTCTTTTTTTTTTTTTTGACAGGAGGTTTTAAATGACAGTCCCGAAACAGAAGCAGCACTTAGATGTGAGGAAGGATAACTGTGCTTGTGAAGGACAGATCTGTGGGACAATTATTGCTTGTCTACTGGTGACTATGGGGAGCTCAAGTCAGTCGAGACAATCATCAGTGAACAATGAGTAGAACTGATGGGAAAGTCCTGAAAACAAAGGAAAATAATGCAGAAAAGACAAAGTCCAATATGAAGCACCAACTTGAAAATACAGTTCACACTTTTGGAATGTTTCCTAGGGAGTGTATGACAATTGAACAAAGCCGGCACATGTAGAGTCTCGTAAACTACCGTAGGGATGGGCAGATCTTAGGGGGACAAATGGATGATCCGAGTGTATTTGCTTCACATCAAGGATCACACTTCCGTCAACTACAAGAGCAGGAACCACGGGGAGCAGCAGAAAGCAGCTTTCTCTTTACTTCCCACCGCCCATTTAAATGTGTCCTGTGGGACCATCTCATCCTGTGACCTCGGGTGGAAATTTGGTCAGCGCCGTAACTTTCTGATCCCATTTATAAAATAAAAACAGTGGGCATTTCAAGACATCATAGTAATCATGGATTCAGAGAAAAATATCCAGAATCATGTATTAGTTGAAGCTTTCATCTTTTTTCTTTCTAAGAGAGTCTCTATGTCCAAGTGCGCGCCAAACCCTGATCCTCCTGCCTCAGCGGCCCAGACTCTAGGATTACAGTACCCCTGGCTCTTGTTCCTGCCCCCAGATCAGGTCCACCAACTCTGTCTGCTAGTCAAGGCCAGGTGGGGTCGGCACACACCTTTAATCCAGGCACTCGGGAGGTAGAGGCAGGAGGATTTCTGTGAGTTCAAGGTCAGCCTGGTCTACTGAGTGAGTTCCAGGACAGCTAGGGCTACACAGAGAAACCCTGTCTCAAAAAAAAAAAACAAAAACAAAAAACCAAAAAGCAAAAACAAAACAAAATTCTGTATCTGGTCTCCATCTTCACTGTGGATGGGTGAATAAATATATGGCAGATAGATAGATAGATGATAGATAGATTGATAGATAGATGATAGGTAAATAGATAGATAGATAGATAGATAGATAGATAGATAGATAGATAGATAGATAAACAATGCTAGATTATAGGCAGATATGTGCTAGACAGACAGATAGATGGAATAGGTAGTCTCAGTCACTGTCCATCCTATACAACATTGGCTAGTGTTTAGCTAGGACTTCCAATTTAGTGCATTTTGTGAATTAATTTCTTCAGAACGTGCAGCTGGGGCTGATCTTGGCTCTAGTTGCATCAGCTGCTGGCAATGGGCAGAAGGAAAGGCGCTGGGATAAATACTAGAGCAATTCCCACAGGTCATCAGGACACCATTATCTGTCCACACGGGGTGAAAGAAGAAACTAGATTCACTCCTCAGACCATTGCCAAGTATAAAGTGCCACAAACAGGACCCAGGGAGCCGTCAAACACAGCTGGGAGAGCCCCTAGGCCAAGTCTTTTACCTCTGATACTGGAAAGCCCCCAAATCCCTTCCCCACCCTTTTCTTCGCAAACACTGAACCCAGGTTCACAGGTTCAGATGCCTTCACCACAGGTAAACATGGCTCTCAGATCAGTCACCATGGGCAAACAGAAGGATTACCATAGTAGCCAACAACTACAAACACTAGTGAAGGTAAAGGTTCTTACAGTGTTGGAAGCTCTCCTGAAAGGCAGACAGAGGTGCTGGTGTTTGAGCACCCAGCTTGTGTTCCCACGGCAAGGCTCCCTGAACACACTGTGGCTGTGTGCTTTATCTGCCTCCAGAGGCAGTATGGGATGTTAAACATATAAAAGATAATAATTATCCTAACATAGCCAGGATGGAGGGCTTTCTAAGTTCACTTTCAGACCACACTCATCCACGGTGGTACCAAACCCCTGAACACGCGCCCGCCCTTCCTGTGGCTCACTGGTTCCGTCCCCTGGTTTCCACTGGGGTTTGTCACTTACAGTATGTCTGTGAGGGTCAGGTCAGACCCAAGAAGGCTCTCAGGTAAGCTGCAGACTCTTCCCACGATATAGAATCAGGATAGCGTGAAACAATAAGCCTCCCAGCGTTCCTACATTGCCTCTGGGAGCCCCGGAAACACACAGCAGTGTGTCTCCAGTCCTCCCAAAGAAAAGCAGAGTCAGGTCCAGAAAGAATCACATTTGTGGGAGAAAGCACAAGCAGGAATGCTTCAACAGCCTTCGCTTGGGGCTTTCCCAAGATAAAACGTACATAAAAATTTCGGTGTGAATATCCACACATGATCACACATAGCTTGTGATTACAGGGTTCCTACGTCTTTAGAACACGTTAGCTCTCTCTGTTCCAGGAAAAATGCATAAACAACCACCTGAGTGCAGTGCAGGTCTGCAGTGAGGAGCAGAAGCTGGCTTCACCCGTGGATGAAATGCCGGCCCTGCTGATGGAGAGGGAAAGTAAGCAGGCTTTCTTTGGGGCCACCAACCAGCTCCCAAATCATGACACGGAGACTTATTAGTTATGAATGCTCAACCTTAGATTAGGCTCATTTCTTCCCAGTTCTTACAACTTAATTTAACCTTATAAACCTGCCTGCCCCCTCCTCTTCCTAAAAAGGGCACCATCTCCTCTTCTTGCTTGAGAAGTGAGCACCACCAATACCCTCTTAGACAGCAAGTTCTGTTTGCTAAGACACAACTGCCTTAACCAGAAAGCAAACCTCGGCTCCCATAAAATCTAATTAGCCCCAGGAAGAATCTCCTGGGGACATAGACATACAAAGACCCTCCAAGATGGTCACTCAGTTATGATGACGCCTAACCCCACACAAACGATAAAACATTTCTGATGGAGTCTAGGCCTCTTTAAGCAAGAGATGGAGGCTACAGTTGTGTGCTAATTAATTTTTCCTTTACCTCTGAGTACTGAGAATTTCCAGTTGAGGAAGGCTGAGGCACAGTCTCTACCACCACACTCAGTCAGTGCCTCTCCAGATATTCACCGCATCTGAACCTTCTTCACTCACTGATAGGGAAGTATAGCCAATCATATTTTGTCCGTGGGGCATGTTGCCCTAAGGCAAAAATTTACCTATAAACTGGGCGGGTGCGCTTCCCCTCGCTCTCTCACTTGGCTCCTGCATTCCGGACGGACCCTTGGGATTCTGGTGTAAGTTTTCCTTCTGTTTATTAAAGCTGTACCTTTTAATGGGATAATAATATATTGGTATTTCTGAGTTATTGTTTTTAGAAAATTGTATTGGCATTGATTCTTGTTCATTGATATATTGAATATTGTATGTGAGTATGCTTCTACCTCTATTTATTGTATGTGAGTATGCTTCTACCTCTATTTGTATTGACATATATATACATATATTTACATTTCTACCTCTGATTAGGATATTATATACATTGTTTACATTTGGAGGTCATTGTCCTCACTCATTGTACAGTTGTTCATTCTCTTAGTCTTCAAGTTAGATAGATAGAAATCAATAGTCATATATGTTTGTCATATTTATATTTAGGCTAATCAGGTTATTTAGGTGCATAGAGATCATATTTAATATAGATAATATAATCTTCAACCTCTTCGAAGAGCTGTAAAAAAATGGCCTTTAATCTAACTCATAGTTCTATAGTAATGAGACACAATCGCTCCTGGCATCACCGCTCTACTCCCGAGAGAACGTTGAGCACCAAAGACACTCCACCTGGAGCTTGTCTTCTTCCTGGCAGAACTGGCCTTTGAAAAAAAAAAAAAACCCATACCTCGACCACTGACAAAATTACAAAATATTCGTAAATGGATAAAGACAGGATTGCCTTATCAAGGCAAGACAGAGTAAGAGAATCCTAAAAGGTTTCTTGCCTTTAAAAAATGACATGTCAATTACTTCAGGCCTTAGCCAAAGTTGGTTGACTCAACATTACAAACGAGACTTTGGGTGATTGCCCAGGTAATCAGTTGTCTCTTCCATTCGTTGCACATTTCGGAAGTTTCCCGTTTGTACTTCCGGGCTGCTTGAGTAAAATTATTTCCCTTCTCAGATCTTTGATGGAGTTGAAGATTAGATAGTTGCAGTTACCATCTACATTATTTAGACTCCTTAAAATAAAATGTTTAGTAAAACTTTTATTATATGTTTCCTGCTTAATATTGTTTGTTGTTTATAATTTTATATTTATTATTTGTTTCTATTGTATACAGTTGTATTTGGCTTTGGTCTGTCTTATTTTAGAAAAAAGGGGGAGATGATAGGGGAGTTCAGCCAATCACATTCTGTCCATGAGGCGTGTTGCCCTAAGGCAAAAATTTACTTATAAACCTGGCAGGTGTGCTTCCCCTCGCTCTCTCGCTTGGCTCCTGCATTCCGGACAGACCGTTGGAATTCTGGTGTAAGTTTTCCTTCTGTTTATTAAAGCTGTATCTTTTGTATTAAGCTAGTCTGGCAGATCATTAATTACCAATCGACCTTGCCCCTTCAACTCACCTAAAAATGAAAGAGAGAGAGAGAGAGAGACTTTACTGAGTGTACTAAACTTAAAGGTTTTGATTGCCAGCTTCAAATAGAAAATGTGTTGTCTGTTGAAAAGGGAAACGAAAGCCTGCAAATTGATGCCAAGTCTATCTGAGTTCAATTCCTGCAATCCGTGTGGTGGAAAGAGGAAATCTCTGAGCTCCACACATGTGCTGACACATATGTTCACAAATGTGTGCACAGTGCAAAGGTAAAGGTAAAATGGCAGACAGGCATGTTAATACACACCTGTAATCCCAACACTCAGGACTGAGGCAGAAGTAAGAAGGACTGCCAGGGCCAGCCTGGGCTATGTAGTGAGTTCTAGACTACCCTGACTCAAGAATATAAACAAAGGACAATAGATTGTTAATATCAAACCAATGATACTGATCGAATTATGAACTATTTCCATGAAGTCAACCTAGTCACTTTGTGTTATTAACTTTCAGCAAATGATTATCAAAGAATAAAAAAAATCTCTTGATTAGCATCATTCTCTCTTTTCCTCTCTCCCTCTTTCTCTCTCTTTCTCTCTCCCTCTCTTTTTCTCTCTTCCCCCTTTCTCCCTCTCTCTTTCTCTCTTCTTCTCTCTTCCTCTCTTCCTCTCTCTCTCTCTTTCTCTCTCCCCCCTCTTTTTTCTTCCTCTCTCTCTCCCTCTCTCTCTCTCTCTCCCCCTTTCTCCTTCTCTCTCTTTCTCTCTCCCTCTCTTTTTCTCTCTCCTCCCTCTCTCTTTCCCTCTCCCTTTCTCTCTTCTCCTCTTTCTCCCTCTCTTTCTCTCTCCCCCCGTCTTTCTCCCTTTCTCTCCCCCCCACCTCTGTCCTTTCTCCTCAGATTCTGCAGTGACCCACACATTTCTTCCTTTACAATGCACACTGAATTGATTGTGGATCGCCCCATTTATAAAAGGATCTTAGAGAAACCAAGGACAAGACCCACCCTAGCTGCCTCACATTCTTCTATGAAACAAGGTTCCATTTGCTCCCCACCGTGAGGATACTGTTGCTATCTCTCCTTGTCATAGGTGACAGAAATGGAGACTTATACAAGGGGCAAATGAACTGGCGAAATACCATTCAGCTGGCGCATGGCCAATGCTTCTCATTTTGTTGTTGCTTTATTGTTTCTCAATGATAATAGGTTTAAATTTAACTCATAACTCAAGGTTTTGAAGTACCTTCCACAGAAAGCAAGCAGTCTCTATGTCCCTTAAGGTATTTTATAGAAAAGACTTGAGCCTAAGAACCACAGATACCACTCTTCTCTATGTTTTGGAAGGCCAACTCTGAGGACCAGAGGAAAGGCAGTCAGAGGCATACAAAGAGTCCTACTGTGTCACTATTGGCCACAGTTATCAATTCCTCCTTTATTAGACAATTATGCACGAGGTCGCATGGCTTCCCAGACCATCTGCTTCCCCTTTAAAGTATTTCCCTTTCTTTTTTTTTTTTTTTTTTTTTTTTTTTTTTTTTTTTTTAGCAAGGGTCAGTCCTTTACAGTGTGGTGGGAAGTCAGCACTATCTTCATTATACTGTTAACTCAGGCTACAGAAATTCCCAAGATTTAACCCACATGTCACTGTTCACCCCACATGCTGAACCAGGAAGGCAGCCCTGCAGGCTCTTGCAGGCTGCAGCCCAACAATTAGCACTCAAAAGTCACAGAGAGTCTAAACCTGAGGATCCAGGAACAGGAAATCAGTCTGGACCTAAATCAGCCTGGCATCGTCCTCACAGCACCCCCAGACTCTCAGCATCCCCTTTGTTAGTTTTCTGCATTGGACAGAGGTGGATTCTTGTCTGCCCTAACAAAAGACATCCTCATCTACCAAGCTGCCTGGAATCTTGTGGATGTGCATGAAGAACACACTGTGATCCACTGTGATGTTCTTGCACAGAGAAACTCTCAAGGGGGAGGGGAGTAAAAACCTCCCACATCTGGACAGCATATATTCAAAATGCAGTACAAGAGAATGTTCCCCAGGAGACGTAAACATATTTACGATCCCTAAGTCAGAGCTGAGTAAAGCACGCTAGGAAAACCTGAGTTCCTTTGTAAAAGAAATTGGTTAAATATGTCATATCTGGTGGGGCGGGGGGGGGGGGGAGCAGCATAGGAACACAGATTCACTGAACCTTCTAGAACATGCCAGGGTTGACTTCTGGAGAGAAAGTGCAAACGGGCCTGGAAAACAGAGTTCTAGTTCCCCTTTTTAAAGCAGGCCGGGCCTGGTGTGTTTTTTCAATTCTGTCCGAATTCCTCTTTGGCCTGGAGCGGAGGATAAGTACCGAACCTCCGGCGGGATAGAGCTCCTCTCCGCGGAGGCCATCTCTTCCTGTTTCTTATTTAAGGCACTAATAATTAATCTGAGCTGTCTTCCTCAGGCACGGAGAAGGCAGGTCCTAAAATTCTTCCCTCTCCCTCCTGTCTCCCGCCCCACCTTTTAAGGAGAAAGGGGGAGCATTTTTCCCCTTCTGAGTTGCTTTGCTGGTGACGGTTGCTCAGCTCTAGGCTGAGTGGGCTCTGAGGCACCAAGTGGCAGGAAGGGATTGGCAGAAGATTTATCCTCAGAGAGCAGAGATTGGAACACAATAGCGATTTTGTTAATAATATGAAAAGAAGTATTCTAAATATAAATCACATTGGCATGTGTTTCTAGGTTAAGTGTCCATACGGTTCCAATTTAGAATAGAAAGAGAAAAAAAATCACACAACAATTCCATGTGATATGAAACCAGTGAACTTTATTCAATAAAACCATCATTCATCAGTTGACTAAACCAAAAATGTTGTTAAAGCAAATACTAACATTTTTCGAAAAATGGAAAAAAATAAAACAAAACAAAACAAAAAACCTTTAACCTGGAACACACAAGCCATGCTAATTTACTGAGAGTTTGGCATTTAATAGTACATCTCTAATGATCTCTAATAAAAGTTTCCCGCTAGCCAAAGGGTTATAGGGAACATATTCTTTTGTTTTTTTGGCCAAAGAAGGTGGGGAAATGTCTGGTATCTATACTCATTCGATCTATTTCCTTAAAAAGAATGATTTCAAGTCCAACTGACGCGAAAGGATCTGAGTTCACTCTTTTTATTAGCTTAACAAAGTACATCAGGAACATTGAGACCTCAGAGACGAATAAGGCCTGAGCTGTCCTGAAGGAGTTCACAGAGCTGTGGGGAAAACGGCCTGGAAGTTAGAACACAATATCTGAGTGCTGTCACCAGGGCCGGATGCCCCACAGACAGCTCCAACCATGACTGGCCTTGCGGCTCCCAGAATAAGGAGGTTAATGGTAACATCCCCACTACAGGAGACTGAAAGTTACAACCTCCCTCACTTCCACACCTCACACACACTGTCACTCCGTTTCACACACAAGAAACACCGAGCCCCAGTGTTTTTTAACTCACGTAGCTGTTCGGCAGGAAAGTGAGTCCTGAGATTAAGATGAAGGTTTCATCTCTGCATGTCTGGTCTATTCTCTACTGCTAATCACAGAATCCCACTGACTAGGAAGTTATAAAGAGGCTTATTTGGGCTCATAGCTCGGCTCCGAGGTCACAGATTGCATGAGGAGACAGCCCTCAAGTCCTGGAGGGAATGAGGCCAAGGGTGACATGGTGGGAAACAGGAAGCAGGCATGTGTGCCTCTTCTGGTCTCTGAGTCTTCCAGAAACTACACCTCAGTCTTACCCAGCCCCAATGACTTTCCAACATCCCCTGCCTAGAGACCACAGTCACATGAAGTTTCTTCCCTTTCAGTTGCTCGTGAGAAGGGTTGAGCATCAGCAAGATGGGGCAAATTTATTCAAAACAGAGCATGAGATTACACTAAACTTCACTAACCCTGTTAATCTCTTCAGTGGATTCTCTGTGTAATTTGCCTTTAGAAAGTTACCTCTGTACTCAACCATAACATGAATTATAATAATTACACAGTCTTAGGACTTAAGACTCCACTTTAACATGAGAACCACGAGAAGAACCTACATTTTGAAGCCCCTGAGACAGTTTCTACATTATTCTACCCAAGCAGCTCAATGACTCACTTCAGTGTATCTGAAGGCGCACAGGAGTTACGCGGGCTCCGGTAGAAGCATCTTCGTAGACATCATCAAGTCTACCACAGAAGTCTTAGAAGCTGCTGAGCTGGTGTTTGGTCACTTGAACCGAAAATGGATTCAGTTAAACAGCTAGTTGTCATGTTTCAGTGAAGAAAAGACCCTCCTAGGTCGATTCCACGCCTTCTCAAAGTAACCCAGACTTACAGACAAAACGGTATCTAGCTTCAGAAATGGGGTACCATCTCCTCAAAGCCTTCCCTCCAGTGCCTGCATCCCTAGCACAGTCAAAAGAGAGTTAGTCTGCTTCTCTGATGCTCCGATAAACACCATGAGCAAAATCAAGCAACTTGGGGGGTGTGGCTTATGGTTTACTGCCCATTGCGGACAGATGCCAAAACGGGAGCTCAAGCAGGAACCTGGAGGCAGGAACTGCTGCAGAAGCTCTGGGGAATGCAGATTGCTGGCTTGCTCCAGGTTTAGGGTCACCTACTTTTCTTTGTTATACAACCCAAGACTACCTGCCCGGAAGGGGGTGGGACCAACTGCAGTGGGCGGGGCACTCCTCCACCATTAGCAATCAAGGAAACACCCCACAGACACATCCACAGGCCAATCCGGTGGAGGCAATTCCTCAACTGAGGTTCCTTCTTCCCAGTTGTCTCTAGTTTGTGTCAAGCTGACTAGAACTAGCGGCAGAGAGTGATGTTCAGCTGAGCTGAGTAGCAGACAGTAAGTAGATTTTCCTTCCATTTGTATTGGTTTCTTGAGCGATATGTACAATTGAGGTCCACTTTGTTATTCCTTTGCGGTGCCTTTAAGGACTAACCACACCCACTCCCCAGCCACTTCTGACCTCTCTCGCTGCTATCTTAAACTCTCTCTCTCTGTCCCCAGTCTCTTGGTGTGTACACATGTGTCTCTGTCTCTCCCTATGTTTTTCTTTATGTCTCTCTGTTTTCCTCTTCTTTAAGTAATAAATATCTCCCTCTCCTCTAAATAATAAATGTTTAGCTTTATGTATAGCCTTATGTCCATTTACTCTGCTGTCCACTGCATCCAGCCGCCTGACTCTGCCACCCAGGGACCCTGCACTGCTCTGGCGGCAGCCTCTGCCTGGCTCGCAGGCCGCTCGGGGCATCCCATCATATCTTTTTAAAGAACAAAACACTTAATCCTCTTAAACACTGTGAAATATTCTCAGATGCTGGACTTGTGACCTAGACCGGTGGTTCTCAACATGTGGGTCACAACCCCCTCAGAGGACTGACCAACTCTTTCCCAGGGGTCACCTAAGACCATCGGAAAACACAAATATATTTATATTACTAGTCATAACAGTAGCAAAAGTACAGTTATGAAGTAACAATAAAAATAATGTTATGGTTGGGGTCACCACAGCATGAGGAACTGTATTAAAGGGTTGCAGCGTTGGGAAAGTTCAGAACCCCTGACTTAGGGTTTAGCTCACTATTGAGAACAGAGCAGACTCTGAGACGGGGGCCAATGTGAATTTAAGTCACTAGGGACACTGTCACCAAAGGGAATTTTAGGAATCCTGGTTTGGGGTTCATTCCAGGCCATGAAATTAACAAGCTTTCTCCAACACACACTCCTGCCATAAGGTAGTCTCTCAGCACAGGCCCCAAACAGCAGGCAGCAACAGGCAAACCAACCACGCTCCGAAACCCCAAAGGCTACCAACCAGAATTAGTCTTTAACTGTGGATATGTGAAGATGGTGGGAGCAAACTGGCTAAACATGACACGTAATCCAAAGAGCTACCACTGATGACTTTAAACAATTTTTGTTGTTTGGTTGATTGGTTGGTTGGTTGGTTGGTTGGTTGGTTGAGACAGGATAGCTCATCATAGCCCTGGCTGTCCTGAAACTCACTCTGTAGACCAGGCTGGCCTCGAACCCAGAGATGAACCTGCCTCTGCCTCCCAAGTGCTGGGATAAAGGCGAGCACCAAACCACCTGACATTTTTGTTTTTAAATTTTTTTTATTTAGGCATATGCATGCATGAGTTTATATACACCATATGCATCCCTTGTGCCCATAGAAACCAGAGGGTTTTACAGATGGCTTTAAGTTGTTTCATGTAGGTCCTGGGAGCTAAACCTGGGTCCTCGGCAAGAGCAGTATTTGTTCTTAGTTGCTGAGCCATCTCTCCAGCTAAACAATTTTGTTAACAATGTTTCTCTGTATAACAGCCCTAGCTGTCCCAGAACTCACTTTGTAGACCAGGCTGGTCTTGAACTCACAGAGATCTGCCTGCCTCTGCCTCCCAAGTGCTGGGGTCAAGGGTGTATACCACTGTGCCCAGCTAAGCTAAACAATTTCTACAAGAGTGGCTCAATGATTTTCTTTCTCTACACAAAAAGGGGAAACACACTGTGGTAACTTGAATAAGAATGGCCCCATAGGTTCATATATTTAAACACTTAGTCGTCAGAAAGCAAAACTATTTGAGAAGAATTAGGAGGTGTGGCCTTGTTGGAGGAAGTGTGTCATTTGTGGGTGGGCTTTGAGGTTTTAAAAGGCCCAACCAGGCCCAGTTCTCTCTCTCCTTGTTGCCTATGGATCAGGATGTAGAACTCTCCACTGTATCTCCAGCACCATGTCTACCTGCATGCTGCCATGCTTCCCACCATGATGGTAATGGACTAAGTCTCTGAAACTGTAAGCCAGCCCTGATTAAATGCTTTCTTTGACAAGAGCTGTCTGATCATGGTGCCTCTTCACAACAATAGAACACCAACTGAGACGCGTATGTTCCAAGGCAAACTAATTCAAAAGCATCTGTTCCCAGTGCAGACAAGATGGCTCAATGATTAGGAGCACTTGCTGCTTTTGCAGAGGACCTGAATCTGGTTTCCAGCATCCACATGAAGGCTGAAAACCACCTGTAACTCTAGTTCCAGGGAATCCAATGCCTTCTTCTGGCCTCCGTGGGCATTGCACAGACATACACACAGACACATCCACATAGAACAAACAAATAAACCTTATAAGAACAAACAAAGAAAGCATTTGCTCCCAATTTCATTGTTTTTAGAAAACTATGCTCAAAGTAATTAATTTTTTCTGTCATGGACATTTGAAAAAGATGACAGTTGTGCTTATCATAAGCCAAATCTCCTAAATGTCAGCTCAAACTGCAACAGGTCATATGAGAGAGGGCAATACCTCGGGGTGCCTGACAGGGACCTGTGTAATTATCCCACACTCCCAAAGGCACATCAAAAGAATCCAAGAATTCAGAACAGTCCATCTGTGGAGGCAAAGACAAAAAGACGTGTGTTTGTGTTTTATTTTCATTTCCATTGCTGTCTTACTCCAGTGTGTCTCCAGAAATAGAAACCACACTTTTTACAGGAATATTATTCAAGAAAAGTGTAATCACCAATATTTCCTTGTACATGAGAAAGTGTCAACATCTCAGTGCCTTTTACATGTAAGGAATCCATGATACTCTGCAGAAGTATCCAAAAGCCAGGCATGGTGGTGCATGGTGGCATGTGACTGTGGTCCAAACACTTGGGAAGCTGCAGCAGAAGGATGACAAGTTTGAGGAGTTTGAGGCTACTCTGGGTTATATAGTGAGTACAAGTCACTACACACACACACACACAGAGAGAGAGAGAGAGAGAGAGAGAGACAAACAAATTCATAGAGATACAAATTCATAGAGATACAAATTCATAGAGATAAAAAGCTATTTCTTTTGCTTGTTTATTTCATTTTGTTACTGTCTGTTTTTGACACAGGGACTAGCTATGTAGCCCCGGCTGGCATGGATCTCAAGGAGATCCACCTGCCTCTGCTTCTAGAGTACTGGGATTAAAGGCATGGGCCACTATGACTAGGTTATGAAAAGAAAATCTTAGAAAGCACTGTGATAGCAGAATTTGACATCAGCATTATATATGTAAGCATGGTATGCTGTGCAGGATTGCACACGCACGCACACACACACACACACACACACACACACTAAATCCTTTCATCAAAAGGAATATGTGTACAAGCAACTGGAGCAATGGCTCAGTTACTAGGAACACTTGCCGTTCTTTAAGAGAATCCGAGTTCCCAGAACCCAAGTCATTTGATTCTGTAACTCCGGAAGCAGGGGAATCTGGTGCCCTCTTCTGGCCTCCACATGCACCTGCATACATGTGGCAAGCATTCACACAAACTGACACATAAATGCATATAAAACTTTTTTAATGTACATAAAATCATCACTGTGCTATAGATTTTATTTATTTGAAAGCCAAATAGAATTGTGTCCCATTTTCTTTTCATTTCAGGCAATGAAATGCCACAGCAACACTTCCCTTACCACCCCTGCTGCCATGGGGACCAGAAGGAGGACCACCAAAGCTCTGCCTTCTAGGATTCACTCCTCAGATAAGGAAGCTTCCCCAGAAAAACCAAAGCAGACCTGAGACACAACAGCAGGCCCTGTCCTCAAGCTAACTGGAAAATCTGGACAGCAACGGGGTTTGAATCAAGTGACATTAAGTTCCTTCCCTTCACAGACAGCTTTGAAACTCAGGAATGCTTTCCTCTGCAGCCTGAGAAGCCCAGGAGTCCAATCCCATCAACCCGCCCACAGGAAGTCCTGGTCTCCGCCCACAGGAAGTCCTGGTCTCCCAAACCCAGTAGAAAAAGAAGTTTGACGTTTAGTTCCAGGTCTGTCTTGGGGGCACAGAGTGGCAGGATTTTGCTGGGTTACTAAAAAGCAGAGTTAAGTATCTGTTTTTAAAAATCTCTTCAAAAACAGAAAGAGGGGAGGAAAATCCAAGCTGATTTTGCAGCAGGAAGTCGGCCCACGTGACAGATTAGGCAAGATGAAATGTGGCGGTTTGGCATTTCTGGAAATTCAATTCTCGGGTTTTGAAAAAGTCTGAGGAAAACAAGACATCTTATTGTTAAAGTGGAATAAGTTAGCATAAGGCATCAGCCCACTTTTAAGAAAAGCTGGTTTGCAAGCAGGAAAGAATATTTCAAAGCAGAAAGGTTTTCTATAAAACAGTCATTTGAAATAACTCCATGGGGATCACTCTGACAGGGAGAGGCGGCACCAGGAGCCGGGAAGCTGCACCAGCAAACTAAGCCCCATACACGCGGTAGTTTCTGCTTCCTTTTACCAAAAGACAGGAGAAAGAGGTACACCCATGTTCCTCAGAGTGGAATTTCAGGCGCTGTCAGAATGTGAGCAGGGCTGAAGGCTCAGGGAACACTCACGAAGTAGAAGAGAGCCCAGAATGGAAGCACCAAGGTCGGGACCGGAAGAGTACACACCACCTCACAGAGCCAAGATGGAAAACACCCTAGGTCAGAGAGGATGAGTACAGAGATAACCAGAGTTCCAGCTCACGGGGTGAGAGAGGCCAAGGCCAAACCAACCAAGGAACCTGTGACTCAAAGCAGCTGTGGAGCACGTGACATGGAGCCAGCGGGAATCCAGCAAGAGAAGAAACGGATTCTGAAGCCTTGACAGCTATGGGGTTCTAGTCAGAAAAGCACAAGCCTCAGGGTAGCACGTGTAAGTATATATATTCTGTAGGAAAGTTGGGGGGGGATATGCTTCTAGTGGGGTCCATGTGGGTATTCGGGTGCATAGGTCCATGCATGTAGAGGCCAGAGGTCAGCCCTCATCTTGCTGACCTCTTATTCATCTGTTTATATGCGCACGGGTACCCATGTACATCCCACCTACGTCCATGCATGTGGAAGCCAAAGACAACCTGCAGGAGCTCATTCTTTCTTTCCATCGTGTGGGGTTGGGGAGCAAACTGAGGTTGTCGGGCTTAGTAATGAGGGCCCTATTTGGCTGCATTATTGCTGGGGCAATACACCATGACAAAGGCCACTTACAAAAGGAAGAATTTATTTGGGCTTAGGGCTCCAAAGGGATAAGAGTCCATGATGGCCCAGTAAAGGTGTGGTGTCTAGAGCAGGAAGCTGAGGGCTAACATCTTCCAGCTGCAAGCAAAGAGAACGAACCGGGCAGGAATGGCTCCATGCTTGGAAACCTCAAAACCCACTCCCGGTGACGTACTTCCTCCAACAAGGCCACACCTCCTAGATCTCCCCAAACAGGGCCACCAACTGAGACCCAAGTGTTCAAATGCCAAAGTCTGTGGTGGACATTCTCATCTAAACCACCGCAACCGTGAGCTGTCTTGCCTGCCCCCATCTTGTGTTTGGAGGCAAGGTCTCTCGCTGAATCTAAAGGTTTACAATTCAGGAAGCTGCCCGGCCCCTGAGTCCCAGGGAGCCTCCGATCTCCGCTGGCCCAGCAGTGCCATCACAAGCTTCACGGCCATGCCCCTGTTCTCACGTGGGCGCTGGTGGTCAGACCCATGCCCTCATGCATCTACAGCAGCTACTTTGCTGACTGAGCCATCTCCTTGGGGACCAGAGCTTAACACTTGATGGGCAAATTGCATTTTCTCCATATACTAGTCCCATTCTTTATAATGTAAGACCAGTTTCTCAGCACTGAGCACAGTGACATCAGGGCCATATGCAAAGGCACAGGAAAAGTCCCACCTTGGTGCAATGTGGGGAACACAAGCTGTTTGAAAAGCAGGTGCCTCAACCATTTCCCTTGGCTGCACAGACAGAGGCTGTGGATCCATTGCTAGGACTCAGGTCCAGACCGACTTTACACCATCAAGGTAGCCAGAGATTGCCAATTCAAATGGTGGCTCATACAGCCATTGATCTACTTACCAGAAAGTCTGATAGTTACATCCTTCTCAGAATGACACTGGAGCCAAATGAGAGAATCACACAAGGTTGATGAGTTGCCATCAAGCCTCTAGGGCTGAGCTGTAGCATGAATTCTAATTGATCTCAATAATAAAAACTCAAAGTCAGATATTGGGGGGTAAAAGCTGAGAGGTCAGAGAAGCAGGGCGACCAGTCACTACAGTTCTTACCTCTACCAATGCTCAGATCAAAGAGGTGATCCTGTCCTCAGACGGCAACCACAGATTGCGCTGAACTCCTGTCTTCTCCTGCCTCATATTCCTCTCTGCCCAGCCACATCACTCCTGTCTCTACCTCCCTAGTGCTGGGATTAAAGGCGTGGGATTCCAAGTGCTGGGATCACCTTGTGTGAGCTCTGTTTCTCTTTTAGAGAGATTCAATCTTGTGTAGCCCAGGGTGGCCTTGAACTCACAGAGATCTGTCTGCCTCTGTCCCCCAGAGTCATGGGATTATTGGTGTGAGCCACCACTGCCTGGTCTCTAGTGTCTTAGCTCTGCACTCTGATCTTCAGGCAAGCTTTATTTGTTAAAACACACACAGATATCACTGCACTGAGCTGGGGAGGAGATCATCCTAGAAGGCCAGGACAGTGTCCCATGAATGAGACAGAGAGGAAAGGCAGGGGTAGCTAGAACAGCGGTGCACCTACGAAGTTTCCAAAATGAGGTGCTAGTGCACAATCTCCTGAAAAGTAAAATATTTAGAATAAGCTTTAGCAGAGAGAGAATAAAGATGGAGCATACAATAGCCAAATAAGAAATATAAGAAATAAAACTAGTCCTCAAAGAGTTCATGTTCCTAAGACACTGCTGACACAGAGTTACAATGGGTCCTTAGGAGTAACCCTTCTGAGGATACAGACAGACACACACACACACACACACACACAGAGAGAGAGAGAGAGAGAGAGAGAGAGAGAGAGAGAGAGAATATCATGTGCTGGAGAGATGGATCTGTGGTTACAAATACTGGGTGCTCTTCCAGGTTCAATTCCCAGCTCCCACATAGTATCCCACAACTGTCTGTAACTTCAGTTCCAGGGAATCCAATGCCCTCTTCTGGTCTCCTTGGGCACCAGGCATGCACATGTTCCACATCCATACATGTAGGCAAAACACCCATACCCATAAAATAATAAAACTTCCTCCTAAGATCACAATCGCATCTTTTTAACATGGTTCTGGGTAAGCTCTTTACAAAAATGATATTCACCTGCTTATTCTGCACATGAACATAAATAGGAGCACACAGATACCAGCAGTGCGTATTTAACCATGTGGCCATGATCTCCTGGGTAACAGACTGTGTTATGTTAATAGCTCTTACAGCCTGGTGCAGGGAGAGCTCAGTTTGCAGCAGCTGTTTTTCCACAGCGGGTTCAGCACTTTTCATCGCTGTGTTTAGGGGGCTGGGGAGTAGCCATTTGTTGTCTGTGTCTTGGGCTTATGTGTAAAGTTAACTAACAACCCTTTAGACAACAACATCTACACATTTACCATCACCTATACTCTCAGGCATTTACACACACGGGTGCAAAGGAAGTCGGGGCACAACTGAGAGAGCCTCTCAGCTACGCAGGACTCGTGGGGATTATAGATGTAGCGATATTTCATTTGTATCTTAATGAATAAAGCTTTCCTGAAGATCAGAGGGTAAAACACCCCTCAGAGTGTAAAACAGCCATCTGATCAGCCATACAGACCAGGCAGTGGTGGCACACACCTGTAATCCCAATAGCCACACTAGTCAACCTTAGAAGCCAGGCAGTGGTGGCGTATGCTTTTAATCCCAGTACTTGGGAGAGAGCTTTCTCCAACTGACCAGGGCACTTTTCCTCCGGGTCCTTGTTCAGGAGACTCCCCTCAGTTATCGGGCTCCAGGAAGCCAAGCAAAGGGCCTTGGTAGAGGTAGATGGAGGCGACGGCCGTCCTGTGTCCTACACACTCCAGTTCCCAGGCTGATTCTGCCACTCGGTGTCACCTGAGCTTCAGCTGCCTAGCCTCATCCTTTCCAGCCCCACAGGGTCTGGAGCTTTCTCTTCCTGCTCAGACTGCTGATCCTTGGAAAATTAGGGACACCCTCTCACCCCTCTTATTTGGTGACCACTTCCCCACGTAACCAAGAGTAGCTACAGTTCTTCCAGCCACCCCTGGAGAGCCACCTCTGCCCACTTCACCTCCCAGGACAGATGGGAACCAGGACCGCCACCTGTGTGCTTCCGCTGCGAGTCACACTGTAAGGGCTCTGGCGACCAAAGGCACAGAGTCAGAGAGAGGTTGTTCACTGGACATATGCACAGACTTATAAAACGGGAATGTCTCAGGACCGGAGAGATGTCCGCTGGTTAAGACCACTTGTTCTTCTGGAGGACCAAGGTTTAGTTCCCGACACCCACATAGTGGCTAACAGCCTTCAGTAACTCCATTTCCAGGGTATCCAGCACCTTCGTAAGACCTCCACGGATGCTGATTATGCCTGTGGTGCACATGCATGTATTTATCATACACACAAAATAAATCAAATTTTAAAAAGAAATAAAGGTAGGGATTTCTTATTCCACACTTTTCTTTAACATAAATTTTTTTTAAAAAATTGGTCATTTTGTGCTTAAAGACTACCTTCATACAGATATGAAGATACAGATATATTTGGCTACCTTGAAATCTACCTTTTAAATTGTAAAGCAAACCTTTGCAAGGATTAAAAGAAAGAGAGAGGATGTTGCTGAAGTGAGTTTGAAACAAGATCGCATCTTGGCCTTCTCAGGTTCCCTTAGAAAAGAGTCCGCACCAGGGCGTTTAAACAGCAGAGGTCTGTTTTCCCACAGCTGCGAGGGCTCAAAGGAGACGGAGGCACCCGTGTGCTCAGTTCTGAGCTTGCAAACTGTCAGACACCTTCTCGCACGAGTTCACAAGACTATCCCCGGTATGGACAGACAGAGGACAGACAGACAGACAGACAGACAGACACTGTTTTTTAAAGGTAACGGACCTCACCCAACTCTTGTGATTTCTTCATACCCTGATGACCTTGTAAAGGCTCCAACACCAAACCTTGCCGACGAGAGAGCTACGGTGTGAATGCATACTTCGGATGACAGGAACACTGTCCTACCAGGCAGTGATTTTTTTAAATGAAAACCAGTATTCCACCTAAGTCTAATGCCATCAGTTTGGGAATTCTTCAGCCTATCCTTTTGGGTACCACACCATAGGGAGGATTGAATGTCCATCTGTCCATTCTCCGTTAAAAGCATCCTTTTGTTCTACGCAGGAGCAAAGACCGTCACAAACTGCACCAGACAAAGCCGGTCAGTGTTTTGCAGCTCCCACAGTCGATTGGGAGGTTACAACTTGGAATTCAACCCAATCCTTGTTGCTTTGATGCCTTTTTCAGCTTTTTTTCCCCACGGACTCAGTTTCTTGCTGTTGTTACAAATACCTGATGGGAAGCAGCTGTAGGAAGAGGGGTTTCTTTTGACTCAGGGTTCCAGGCCATCCAGGCCATAATGGCGGGGAAGCATGCGAAGAGGTCCGGTCGGTCTGTGGAAGATGAGAGGGGGGACCCATGAGTTTTCTCCCCTTTCCCTTTTGATCCACTCTGGGACCCTCGTGTCCGGTGGTGCCACCCATGTCCAGCATGGGTCTTCCTTTCTCTAAGAAGCCACTCTGGAAATATCCTCAAAACATGCCCAGACCTGAGCCTCTTAGGAAATTCCAAATCCTAAACCTTGAATTAGGATTAGTTAGGAATTAGGATTAATTAATTCAATCAGGAATTGAATGAACCATCAAACCTCCCTAAATCCAGCTAACTCAGATTTTTTTTTTAAGTGAGTTTCATACACCAGTGAACAAAACCCAGACTGTTTTATTCAGGTGTGTCTAAATGGAGACACACTCCTGGGCCACACTGCCAGTCTGCAGTCTCCGAGGGACCTGTCTAAGCGACCAAAGTCACCCAGCTCATCTCCAGACAAGCACACTGGACTGTGGTTGGTCTGGGTATTCACTGGGCCTGAGCAGATACTCGCTCCATTCCGACCAACAGGGCCTAGGGTCTGTCTATTTCTTGTGTGTCAGTATCCCTGGGCAAACAGGGCATTGCACAGTTGCCTCAGGAATGTGAGGACATTTATTCTGCGGTATATATCAACACTACAGACACATGTAGCTCATCCTCGTTGATAAGAAAAACTCATTGGCTCAACGAGTCCAGTCCCTAAATTTCCACTACAGTGGCGAATCAGTCACCATGAAACACTTGTCTGAAAGTAACGGAAGGAAGGAGCTGTTGACTTGGCAAATGTGTGTGGCAGACAAAGATGCTTGAGATGCGACGGCAGCAGGAGAGGGGGAACTGTTTGTGTTGTGGCCTCAGTCAGGACACAGGTGGATGCCGGCCACCGCTTGCCTTCTTCTTTCTGTTCCATACAGGACCCAACCCTGGAGGTGCCGCGCGATATCCAGGCAAGGTCTTCCGGTTGCAATAGTCCTTCTCCGGAAACACCCTTCCACACATGCCCTGGCGTTCCTCTCCGTGGGAATTCTGAAACAGGTCAGCTTGAAGGGAAGATTCACCACCGCAAGTAGCATGCTTTGAACTGTTTTTCTCTTTTGTGTGTCTAACTAAGGGTTTTAGTTCTGTGGTTACCACAAGGTTTACATAAAGCATCGCATACTGATAGCAGGCTAGCTTGGCCCTGAGTTGAACTTGGGTAAATAGACTCCTCCTATATCCCCACTCCTCCCTTAATTCACTTGGGGGTTTGTTATTGTTTGGGTTTGAGTTGGGTTGGGTTTTTAAAGACAGGGTCTCCTGTAGCCCAGGTTGGCCTCAAATTATTTGGCTAAGGGTGACCTTGAACTCCTGATCTCCCCGCCCCAGCCTCCACGTCTTAGAGACTGCTTTGATTATGTTTGCATAACTTAGGGTTTTGTTTTGCTCTGTGTGTGTGTGTGTGTGTGTGTGTGTGTGTGTGTGTAGCCTAACCCAGCCTCAACTCAAACTTGTAATCCTTCAAGGTAAGGTAGAGCTTACCGGCACGGCACAGCACGGCACGTGCCATCATGATTGGCTACCTAACACACACTGCATCTTTAGTGACCCTTAGCCACTGTAGCCATGGTTCTTTTAGGCTGTTTTATCTTTGTCTTTTATTTTCTTTCTTTTGCAGTTCTGGGAATTGAACCTAGAAACACTCCACCATTAAGCTCCATCCCTCACCCTTTCCTTTTTTTAAAACCTAAAAAAAATAAAACAAAAAAACTTTTTAAAATGGACCTAATCACGTTTCCCATGTATCCACCCCCACATCCTACCCCCACCCCCACTGGCATGAGATCCAGTCTCAAAAACCAAGCAAAGCGAGAACCACATGACCTCAAACTCACTGTGTCATCAGACAGTCCTTCAACTTGCAATCCTCCTGCCTCAGCCTCCAGGCAGCTGTGGTTTAGGCCCACGCCACTACACCCAGCATACCTTCCAGGCAGAGGCAGAATTTGTCTTTACACCCCTGTTACCACACACTACATACTGTAGTGTGACTCTATACTGTTCTACTGACTTTTATGTTCGTGTTTTCACATCCACCTAGCAACCTTTCAAGGTGCCATGCTCACAGAACGGATAATGTGCAGCCTGCTTCTGATACGCTTCCTGTTGGTTCATTTACATCACCGTACAGTGTGTGGAAGAAAATCTTTGAACCGGAGTCAGCAGACTAAATTTGCCATATTGGTAAGCCATACCTTTAATCTGCTATTATAAGTTCAAATCTATAATCATCTCAGATGAATTTTAAAAAAAGAAATTCACAGTAGGATCTGTATATCATATTGCTGTGTGTGTGTATGTGTGTGTGTACAATAATCTTAGTTTTACATAAATACAAAAATCCCCATGTTGGTATATGGGTTCATATGTGTTTGTGTCTCTGTGTGTGCAAGTACAGAATGTAACAAGTGAAAGAAAGCATTGTTCTAGGACGCTAACCTTATTTAGTTACTGCAGATAGAATTAGGAGCATTCATTTTACTGCTTCATTATCTATAATATTCACATATTACTCTTGTCAAAAAAAAAAAGCTAAAAGAGCGATAGAGAACGTGGTAACCCATTTCACTGCTCTGATGAAATGGCCAAAGCACACTAGCATTATAAAGAAAGGGGGGTTGTCAGCCTCAGAATTCTGAGGCACCAATCCTGGTGTGGCTCGAGGAAAGACTTGTGGAGGGTGGAAAAGAAAGGCAGTATCTCACCTAAAAGTAAGATGCAGAGACACTGGAGTCCCACCATCCCTTGGGGGCACACCCCCAATTAACAAAGTCCTCCCACTAAGCCCCACCTCCAACAGGTTCTGCTGCCTCTCCTCCGCTGCCAAGCCTCCAACACATGAATCCTCAGGGGACAGACTCAAACAGTCCCAAACCACAGCAGATACCAGATCAACATGGTGCTTAGATAATCTTCCAGAGTTTGGGTATGGTTTGATGATAGCAATCTAAATTGCTTATTTGGATTTTTTTTCTTTTGTGTATTTGACTAATTATTGCCCTCATTTGCAAGAATGTTTAGACATGGTCCTAAATGGATTAAAGCTACCTAATTAGACTTATCTAATTTATAGAGCAGTTACCTTTTTTTATTGTAATTTTGAGACAGAGTCTCATCATGTAGCCCTAGCTGTCCTGGAACGCACGGAGATCCACCTGCCCCTACCTCTGCCCCTACCTTTGCCTCCTGAGTTGCTTGGTAGTTTTCATTTTTTTAAGGTATTTTTTATTTCATGTGTATGAGTATACATACTTAGCAAGCTCCGGCCAGCCAGGTATACCTAGCGAGATCTTGCCTCAAAAACAAGCCAACATAGGGAAGACTTGGGGCGTAGAGCAATGACTCAGAGGTTAGGAGCATTGGCAGATCTTCTAGAAGACCCAAGCATGTCCCGCGCTACCGTCTCGCCAGCAAGAACCACGCGGTACACATAGGATACTTCTGCAGTAAAGCTTTAATGCCCCTTGGGAGAGCGGGCATCAGCCAACATGGCGGAGACCCAGATAAGATGGAACCCAACCCTTATAAAGGAAACAGTCCTCGCTTCTGACGTGTCACTCTTGGATGGGTCCACTGCCCATTATCCCAGATGATGCCTCGGGAGTAGGCAGGGACGCAGCGGTAGAGAGTTACCAAGCACGTGCGCTGGGATTAAAGGCATGTGCTACATCACCTTGAACTCACAGAGACCTGCTTGTCTCTGCCTCCCAGGCATTGGGACCAAAGGCGTATACTACCACGCCTTGAGGTCACAGAGGTCAATCTGCCTCTGCCGCCCAGGCATCAGGACTAAAGGCGTGTACCGCCACACCTTGGGGTCACCGAGGTCAATCTCTACCTTTGTTCCTAGAAGCAATGGAGAATGTGGTCCGGCCCTCCACATATCCCCCTTTTTTTTTTACTTCTTTGCAGAAAGGCAACTCCCTAGGAAGGTAAAGATAGAGGTCGCACTTCCCAAAATGAAAACATTACGATGGGCTTGCACGGAATCTGTCCCTAGGCTCATGACACCTGGAACCTATCCGGCCTGCCCTCTGCCAATTTTCTGGGAAAGGGAATATACGGCAGGAAACCCTTAAGCAAAGCGACTTATCTCTCAGAGAGGGCCATTCTCTGTGCGATGCTCTTCAGCTCGACAACCTTCAGGGCTAGCTAAGCCAAGCACTCCACCCTGTGCAATGGACCACAGTCCTAGGGGTGCAGGAGCTGGTTGGCTTAAACCTTACTGCTTTAACATAAATAACTACACATCAGTAGAGGCCCCTGTTTCAGGGCAGCCAACGCTTGTGCAATAACCACTTTGTCCCTACGATTTTGGGATTTGAGTCAGCAGACCATCCAGAGGAGAAACACTAATCCATAGCATAGGACTGTTCCAAAACATTTCCACCCCCACCCATTCTTTGAAGTAGGGGAATGAGGGATACGGCCCAGGACTGGAGTCCTACGGCCAGGCTTATAAATCATCTCTAGGATGGTATGAGGGGCCCCAGAGTCATATTGGTTGTAAAAAGTCGAGGAAACACCACCATCCTATGGCTGACTGGTAACAGCTTCGGGAAAGCTGAGAGTGTCCTCCATCGGTACTCTGTCATCCATCCTCAAAATGGCAGGAGGAACAGCAGCCAGGTCCTCAGGCGAATCCGTGTGTTGTGGATCACTCTTCACTGTTCGGGTCAATCGCTCTGGCAGCCAGAATGGGCTTTCTTGATCCTGTGGGAAGACACAAACAGCTCCCCTGGATCTCAATAAGATGGGATCCGGGCCTTTCCATTCATTAGAAAGCACATCTTTCCACTTAACCAAATCTTTGGGCCGCTGCGGATCCGAACAATGTCGTGTTGTAGCATTTTGGCCATTATCATCCAGATTTAAAAAATTTATGGTGAACAGAGCCATGGCGATGGCCATTCTTGGCATCGGGGGCAGTTCCTTTATTATTCCCCCCCTTTTTGTTTAAATAGATATTTATCCAATTTTTAATTTAAATAACCATGGCATTTTGTAACCTATCTTGAAGATACCCATAGTGTTTAGCAGAAATAACTGACAGGATAAGGGAAACTGATAGCAAGCAATAACTGACAAAACAAGGGGAAATCTAGCAGCATAGCAATGGCACAGCAACAACAACATTGCAATGTACAACAACAACATAGCAATAACTGACAGACCAAGGGCAGGAGCTGGACCATCCCTCAGGAACCCGCCAGCTCCGCAGCAATCAGGCCAGACAGCTCCATAGCAGAGGCTTTGTCCTCAGGCCTCTGGACAGATGAATCCACAGCATGAATAGTAGTATTTCTAGAAAAAAAACATAAACTCTTCTCCCAAAATAACATTTAAGAGTATTAAAAAACTCAGTGTAAAAATTTAGCACAGTCAGTACTGGAAGTAGGCTGGTCTTGAACTTAGAGACCTATAGGTCTCTGTTCTAAAGAGCAATCTTGTTTGTCTGTGTCATTATAGTAGGCCTTAGAATTAAACCATTTTAAATCTGGCACAGATGAGATTATTGTTTTAAAAATATGAGAAAACCGTTTTCCCGTTTCCAGCCTGGAGTCCTAAGATGACATGGCCATTGGGGAACCCATATGGGGATCTCTGTTTTTTACGGTATGGGCCGTGTTGCCCCAGTGGCGCCTAGGAAAAACCCAGGACCTGTTTGTTGATATTAGATTTAAGATTTATTGGCTCCTGTATTCCTTGCCGGTACGGTGGCCTCGGGCTCCAGAGCCCGCCCGTCATCCAAGGGCTATGTGCGGCCCTGGGCCTGCTCGCTGCGCGGATCCCCGTGTCCCAGGTCAGGAAGTGGTGGCTCCATCCCCAGGCGCCCCTGCCTTCCCCGCGGGGCTAGCCTCCTTCTCTGAGGTCTGAGGCTGTGTTGGTGGCGGAGTGTGGCGGGAGCCGACACCCAGACCAAGGCTGCACAGGCCGGCAATAACTCAAGGTCCGCACCAGAGCCTGCGGCTCAAGGGGCCAATGGGAGAGGCGGCGAACAGGGCCGCTTCCCTACTAGCCAACTCTCAACACCTGTGCCACAGCAAAAGCGGCTGTAAACTCTCACAGATCCAGCCAACGACCCAATCACCCCAAAATCCAAGGGCCCTTCGCATCCATCTCCCTGCGGAACCCGAAACACCAGACAAGCCAAGCGTATACATAGCAATCTTTCAGGAGGACTTGAGTTCTTAAAATGCTAAGCAGTTCTTAAAAACTTAAGTCGCACTATGTAGATGTAATACGGTACTGCCTGTTTACTGCGGCTAAACCTTAATTGCGCTTTTATTATGATAAATACGACCAGTCCTGCCTGAAGTTAGCATCGTTTAGCATAGCCAAATGGAATCAGAGCCATTTTACCCTCAGAGACCCTCACAGTTTTAGGTACATTGCAAGCCTTCTGGCCCGGCTGCCTGTGGCCCGCTGTGACACCCTCCAGGCCAGGCACCAACCGAGCCGCACCAATTGAGCCGGCGCAACGTGCTCCCCACCATAGCCACAGAGCAAAGCTCCGCTCCAGCCGCCCTCCAGCCCCAGCTGCACCCATTCCGAGCCCAAACCGGTGTACGGAGCAAAGCGGAACTCAGAGAAGCAGGCTTGCTGCTCTGCAAGGACCTCATTTAATCTTTTAGGGAATTTGGGCGTCGTTAGTCTCTGGCTGCTTCCTGCTGTTATTGGGCCGTTGCATTCTTAGGGGTATACACTACAACATTTCAGGAGGTCTCGGTGATTCAAACCACATAAATCCCAAGTACACCCTTAGGCTCTCCTTTTCTGTGGAGACGAAAACAGAACCTCTTTCCCAAAACATCATATCCTCAGCAGTTTCTAAGTTTAAATATCTTTCTCCTATCCAGTACACAACAGACAACACACATAACATAACATAAAGCTTCTGACCTTGTAAATCAGCCTTCTCCCCCATTTTTACTTTTTTTTAAAATCATGGGGGGTCCTTTTTAACTTATTTTCTTTTCTGTCTCCCCCATTCTTTACCGGAGGGTCCTTTTTAACTTATCTGGGTGCGCGCACAACCTCCCACTGCTGCTCAGTTTCTGATATGCTCTCTGGACTTTAGAGCGTACCTCTCTAAGCTTGCATGCCTGCAGTTCTGAATCCTCCTTGTGTCCAAGGGGTCTCCGGCGGTGCAAAGTTCTTCTTTTTCTTCTTCTTCCCGGGTATCGGCACCAGATGTCCCGCGCTACCGTCTCGCCAGCAAGAACCACGCGGTACACATAGGATACTTCTGCAGTAAAGCTTTAATGCTCCTTGGGAGAGCGGGCATCAGCCAACATGGCGGAGACCCAGATAAGATGGAACCCAACCCTTATAAAGGAAACAGTCCTCGCTTCTGACGTGTCACTCTTGGATGGGTCCACTGCCCATTATCCCAGATGATGCCTCGGGAGTAGGCAGGGACGCAGCGGTAGAGAGTTACCAAGCACGTGCGCTGGGATTAAAGGCATGTGCTACATCACCTTGAACTCACAGAGATCTGCTTGTCTCTGCCTCCCAGGCATTGGGACCAAAGGCGTATACTACCACGCCTTGAGGTCACAGAGGTCAATCTGCCTCTGCCGCCCAGGCATCAGGACTAAAGGCGTGTACCGCCACACCTTGGGGTCACCGAGGTCAATCTCTACCTTTGTTCCTAGAAGCAATGGAGAATGTGGTCCGGCCCTCCACACAAGCAAGTCCCCAGCCTCCACAATTGGTGGCTAACAACCCCTTAACTTTAGCTTCAGGGGGCCCAATGCCCTCTTGCAGCCTCCTCGGAGACCTAAACTGTGGAAAGTTATGACTACCGTGTCCCCATTTCCTCATTAAAAGTGATCTCTTCCATGAGGGAGACTCTCCTCCTAGCTCCACCACCACAGGGTGGAAAGTTCTGGTTCATCTCAGCTCCCCCTGCTTCAGAGATTGGTGACAGGAGCCTGGGCTCATTTCTCCACAGACAGCAGACACCTTAACCGTTTGCACTACGAGGAAAGGGTACTGCCGACTTCAGTTCTCTGTCATACTTTGTACCCCTTCCCAAGAAAATGTGAGAGTATTCACAAGCACGCAAATCTGGACGCTCGTCAAAGCCCTTGCCATGCGAGGTTCACATTTTCCTTTCCTCTACAAATGGGGGTTGTCAAAAACAAATTAAGTAATTATAAGGTGTTGCCACAGCTGTGTGTATCCATCATTGCATGACGTGACCGTGGCTGGGGGATGACTTTCTCCTGCCTAGGGTGCAAAGTGTTTATATTGGAAGGTGTATTGTGAGGGCACACTCCACTGTTGCCAGAAGAATAGAAAGTAAATGAAAATGACATTGATGACATGGTACAGCTTTGCAGGCCATGTGCATGTGTGCATGCACGCATGTACATGCATGTGTATGCAAAAATGTTTATTTTGTGTGTGATTATGTGTTTGAGCCTGTGTGTGTACACATGCTCTTATATTCATATATGTGTACATGCATATGCACATGTATGTATAAGTTTATGTGTGTGTACAGTAGATGCTGTTTTCTTGTGACAATAATGCTGATTAATATTTTTTTCTAGTTGCTAGAAAATCCCATAAACATAGAAGCAGAAGGTTTGCCAATTGTCAAATAACTCAATAAAGAGAATATTCTTAGTACCAACAGAGTTTACCAGTCATGATAGTTTTAAAAATCAGTAATCTTCATTGAAAAACTCTATAAATAAATGAAAGCTGTTCATTCAAGGAAATAGCATCTTTGAGCTGATAACCCTACAAGGTACATTTGGGGTTTGATAATGATCTTGTCTGAGACACATAGAAAAATATTAAGGAGTTAAAAATATTGACTTCTCTGTCCTGCATCCAAAGTGTGTAGTGTCTTCAGCAGCAGGGTCTAAGCATGCAGACACAGAAGGGGACCAAGAAGAATGACAATAGCGTATCCTGTCTTGGAGCCTCTGGGGACCGGGACCCCTGATCGATACCTCATAGCGGGGAACTGCCGATCTCAAGCTAACCTGAAAAACGCTCTCCCTGCTAGGACTGGTGGCGCCTATGCGTCCAGAGGGTTAGAGTCTGTGACCATTATGGAAGGAGCGTGGCAGCAGGCAGACAGGCTAGTGCTGGAGCAGTTGCTGAGAGCCACATCTCACCTACAAGTACACAGCAGACAGAGTTAATTGGGAATGGCACAAGTCTTCTGAAAACTAAAAGCCCATCCACAGTGACACACCTCCTCCAACAAGGCCACACCTCCTAATCCTTCCCAAACAGTTTCACCAACTGGGGACCAAGTATTCAAATATATGAGCCTATGGGGCTGTTCTCATCCAAACCACCACCACCACCGTGCTGGGGTGTAGTTATGTAGCCTACTGGGTACAAAAAGACAGCAATGTCTTACCCAGCACTGAATCCTAAATGCTACAATATGGACCTGCCAAGCAATGTGTGCCCACTGATGCAATCACGGCACTGATGTTAAGGGGTAACTAGCCAGTTTCTGATGAGATGTAAAGCCCATCCACACTATACAAAGGCAAGCCAGAAAAAAAAATCCTAAGCAGCACTAACCAGACTTAGTGGGTTATTTAAAAATAAATATAAATAAATAAATAAATAAATAAATACCAGGCTCTGTGTGGTGTTACATGCCTGCATGCCTTTAACCCCAGCAGTTTACACTGGATGGCTCCCAACCACCTGTAAGTACAGCTCCAGGGGCCTCAACGCCCTCTTCCAGCCTCCTTGGGCATTCCATGCTCCTGGTACTCATACATACACGCAGGCAAACATTCATACACATAAAATTAAAACATATAAATTTTTTTAAAAGAAAAAGAAACTAACAGAGGTGCTCCAAGACCAGTAGAAATTCAAACAAAGAGGGCTGGAGCATGCTAAAGTGTGAATTTCCAATAGATAAGCAAAACAGTCCTACACAAGCCTGGGACAAACCAAACGGAGAGAGAACAAGCAGAAAGCCCTTATAGCAGGAGGGCTACTGTTCGACCATAGCCCTGTTGCCAAAGAAGAACGGTGGTGTGGGAGGGAGTGGGGTGAGGTGGGACAGGATGGGTGCTGTGTCTGCAAAGTCAGCAAGAGAGACGACGCCGGAAGGACCCTGGAGACACTCGAGCTGTGGTAGCGGATGAGTCAGGGAGGAAGAACTCATCCCGGTTCCCACTCCACGGCCACATCAAAGGCTCAAGGATTAGCCAAAAAAATGTTCAACCCAACCCTTGCACAAGCGATCTTGGACCCTGAGAATCTAACCAAGTTGATGGGATAAACACCCTAGCCAGATTTTTGTGGACTTGGGATGAAATGCTCGGATGACTTTTTCTAATGGAGGCGAAGCGGCGGAAGGACAATGTTTAGGCTGTGCCCTCAACACTCTCCAACTGTAATAAGGTAATTCTAGAACTCTGTGAATAACTGAACGGAAAATCATGACTTGCAGAAACCCAAATCATAGTCCCAGACTATTTTGTCTCTAGGAGTCTGTGTTCTCTGGGCTGTTTGAGGGGTGTGAGTCCTCTGTCCACTTAGCGGCAAGTCCGGAAATCCAGGGTGGGTGCGTAGCTCCCTCTACTGGTCAAGGAAGTCAGTCTCCGCAGGACACAACTTTCCCCTAATAACCAAAAGGCAGATGACAGTAAATGCTTTTGTTCATCTTTTTCTTGTGGTTGTTATTCACTACTTTAGGACTTGTGGGAAGTTTTGGAGGGTAGCTTATTGTCTTGTTTTGTTTTGGGGATGGGTCTTACTCTGTAGTCCTGGCTAGCCTGAACGTGCTATGTAGACCAGCTGGTCTTGAACCCACAAATAGTCTCTCAAATGGTCCAGGATGTGTGTTCTCTCTTCCACTTCCTCAGTTCCCCTAATTTATCCAAACAAAGACATTCACTAGAACACCCAACGAGCATTTCCTACGCATACTCTGTCTCAGGCCACATTATAGATGCTATGGAGACAGAGGCCCAACCCACTTTCCCTGAGAAGAAAGGCGCTGATGAGGTGAGTGCTTGTTTGTTTTCTTCACGATTCTATGAGGATGGAGACTCCCACATGCACTAGTGTTGAGCCCTTCCCCAAGGACAACTCCCATCGCATCAGCTAGCTGCCAAGGGGAAAGACAACCAATAGTCCAACTGACCTATAGAACCTAGGAACCACAGTGATGCCAGCATAGCAAGATATCCCCAAGGGTTCAAGGGTGGCACCAATGTATCAGGCATAGCCACCAGCTGTCTCGTTAGTCTTAGACCCACTCAACAAGAGGGAGCCCATGCCTGGCACTGTAAACCCAGCTAACTACCCATAGGTGGAGAGGTCTCAGACTCTGGAGAAGAACCTACTGCTGACATTTTTCTAAATAGATGCAGCTGCTAACTTCATTCTAAGAACATATCCTTATCTTC
Organism: Myodes glareolus; assembly: GCF_982192425.1. Lineage (NCBI taxonomy): Eukaryota > Metazoa > Chordata > Mammalia > Rodentia > Cricetidae > Myodes > Myodes glareolus. The sequence goes on along the minus strand of NC_142039.1, from coordinate 75,448,441 downwards.
ACAGCTAAGCCCACCTCTCACCCCTCATCGAAGAAGCTCCTTTTTGCCTCAGACAGAGACTGTTTCGGAGATCGGCAAGCAGTCAGAATGCTGAGAGAAAGTGAGCTTTGGGTGCCCAGCCCCAGTTGGCACAGGTACAGCACAAACTCCAAGCCTGAAGCTTAGAGAATACCAAGAGAGAGAGGAAGGGATGTTGTAAGGAAGCTGCTAGTTAGTTCCTGGCTGCTTAGCCCCGAAATAATCACACAGAATCTGTATAAATTAAATCACTGCTTGGCCCATTAACTTTAGCATATTGGCTAACTCTTACATATTAATTTAACCCATTTCTATTAATCCATGTATCACCACGTGGCTGTGGCTTACCAGGTAAAGTTCTGGCATCTGTCTCCGGTGGGGCTCCATGGCTTCTCCCCAACTCTGCCTCCTTTTTCTCAGCATTCAGTTTAGTTTTCTCTGCCTACCTAACTTCTGCTTTATCAACAGGCCAAGGCAGTTTCTTTATTCACCAACGGTATTTGCAGCATACAGAGGGGAATCCCACACCAGAGGGAAGATGGCAAGAAGGCCAGGCAGCCTGCTGTGAGACAGTTTCTTCTAGACGTGACAGGAATGCTGTGTCCCTGAAATCACAACAATCTAGTCATCTAAACAAGACCTGAACAATGGCCATGAACATATGTGGGAGTAATTTCACAGGGTCCTGCCCCTAGGTAAAGAGCTAGAGATGATCAAGTCTTCAGCTTGTCTGCTGAACAAGGAACGGACCCTAATGGGTTATCCAGTCCTGAGTGGCAGACTCCAAACACATGTACATAAAAGCAACCCTAAATGAACTCTGTATATATAATTATAGAAGAGGTCACGAGTTCAAGGGGGGGGTGGAGATGTTGTAAATACAGTACTCACATGTGAGGCTCTCAAAAAACACAAATAATTTAAATTTTAAAAATTCAAATTCCATGAATTCTTCCTTAACTAACTGGGGCCATGGGTCTCACATTATTTCTGACCTTCCCAAACACCCTATCATTAAACTGCTTTGTTTCCAGCCTAGAACAGTTAGTTACACCTGTAACTGCCCTGAGCATCGCTTAAATATTTAAATATTTCACTCCCATTTAAATATTTAAATATTTTATTACTGCTTGACTTCTCACATATATCTGTTTTCCCTTCAAATAAAATAAATAAAATTGTATTTTAAACAAGAAATGACCCACTGATACAAGGGAATGGATCTAATGAGAGTTTACCAAGGCCAGTTGGACTGGGACTGAACGAGGACGTGATCTAACCAGATTCTCGGAATTTGGCCGGATTCTCTGAATGTGGCTGGCCCGAAGTCTTTCTGAAAAGCCATTGACTATGATACTGGGACCTGTTTCTTCTGCATATACTGGATTTTGGGGATCCAGTCTGTTTGGATACTCACCTTCCTGGACCTGGAGGGAGGGGGGAGGAACTTGAACTTCCCACAGGGCAGGAAACCCTGACTGCCCTAAGGGACGAAGAGGGAGGAGGAGAGGGAGTGGGGGGAGTGGGTGGGTGTTGGGAAGAGGGGCGGAAATGGAAACTTTTATAATTTAATAAAATTTACTTTCAAAAAAAAAAACAAGAAATGCACAACTTGACACAATTACGTAATAAATCCAAAAATGGTATAAAAATAAATCATGTTTAACAACAATTTGCCTTTTTTATTTTTTGAGACAGGGTCTCATCTAGCTTGGGCTGGCTTCAGATTTACTGTGTCACCAAGGATGAACCTGACCCTATGACCCTCCTGCCTCTCTCTCTCCAGGGCTGGGATTTTAGGCTTTTTTTTTCCATACATGAAGAAATAGATACACACAGATTCTTATAAATATAAATAAATAGGCATACATTTATGTGTCTGGAGATGCTGAAACAAGTCTTTTGTAGCCCAGGCTGGCCTCAAAATAGTTATGGCAGCTGAAGGTAATCCTGAACCCCTGGTCCTTCTACCTCTGCACCCTACCACATGGTGGGAGTACAGGCATGACCCACTACAAGTGGCTCTTGAGCATGGAATTTATTCATTTATTTGGTTGGTTTTTGTTTGTTTTGAAACAGGATCTCATGTAACCCAGGCTAGCTTTTATGGAGCTGAGCCTAATCATTTACTGTTTGCTCCTCCTGATAGCTGGGATTACCATGTGAGCTCCAACACCTGGACTGAGTACGGATTTTAATTCTACGTCCTCAAGAGAGGGAAGTAGAGGAAGGCAGATATGTAAATAAACCATGGCTTGGGGGCAATAGATGGCCCAGGCACCAGTTTAGCAGCCCAAGGTCTCAGCTCTGATTAGAGACCATCATAGAAAAGTCTAACGGGACAGGCGGGAATCACAGAAGGCTTTCTTACCCAGCATCACCAGGACGTGTTAAATCAGCTGGTGGAGAGCACTGCCTTCAAACTCCTCTCCAGCGGGAGGCCTTTCTTTGCTGTAAAGCAAAACTTTGGCATGGTCCAGCCATCTTGAATAGTTGTGGTATGTTCTAGTGGCCATTCGCGGACAGGTCACAGTTGTACACCCAGAGGTTTGTAGGAGCAATGAGTTTCCTTAATAGGCAGATCACTGCAAACCCAGCGCCCTTGCCTACTCCCAGCATGCATCACGCCCACATCAGGGCTAAACCGAGATGGCAGCTCCCAGAGGAGTCTGCTCAGCTACCCACAAGAAGCAGAAGTTCTCATCAGAGGTGATTATGGCCACAGGTCAATCTCGCGGTTGCTCTTGATTAATAGGCTGGCCTATCAAAGAAGCCAGAAGTGACCACAACACTTCGAGTTTTTTGGAAAACCCCAGCTGGCTAAGCGTCAGTGAGCATCAGGCCAGCCCTTAGTGTGTCGCTTAACCACATCACCCTCTCCTGGAATCCAGCCCTTTGGCTGACACTCTCCTGTGGAGACAGAGTGTCCCTCTCGCGGCTCACAAATACCACTTAGGCGGCTTTTGTTCTGCCTCAGCCCGCGAAGCCCTGGGTCTCTCAGCCTTCTAATCCGGCCCCATCTTCCTTGGAAATGTGCTGTTTTCCCCGTTTGTTTGTTCAGTTTGCTCCCTCCAAAATCATTTCAATTTTTTAATTTCTCTCTCTTCCCCACTCTGTCTCACTTCCAAATGTTTTTCCCCTCAGATAAAAACAAGTAGATGAACCACGCTGTGTGTCTCTTGCCCACTCACCAGGTTCCATTTGGCTCATGACCTTTTATTTCTACTTTGTTTTATTTATCATTTGTTCTTAATGTAATGAATCCAACAGCCACTGAAATAAAACCAAGGACCCCAACAAGATCCATGAACAATCCATTTGGTAACCCTGATGATCCCGCATTGTCAAGGTGGTATCACCCCAAGAGGAAGCCTGTGCTGAATGCCTGCCTGCCTTCCCTCCCTCCCTTCTTTCCTTCCTCCCTCCTTCCTTCCTTCTCTCCTTCCTCACTTTCACCTTCCTCACATTCCATCTCTCACAAAGCTCCATCCTACCAAAGAAAGCCCTTTTAGCCCCTCAGCAATCCTAGACTTTTACATTTATGAGAGAGCATGGTGTGACCTCTACATCTATTTCTTGTCCCGTTTATAGAACTGCTTTGCTTTTTACTTTAAAATAAGATCAAACTTAAATAAAAAAGTTGTTTGTCTTTTATGTCTGTGATGAATGTGGTGCAGTGGGGGTGGGGAGCATGCATCTCATGAGTGTGCATGCTCACCATTTGAGCTGCACTGGCCCACCAATGAGCTCTTAGAGTCTGTCTCTCCCGACCCTCGATGTTGGGTCACAGGTACACACAGCCATACTGGGATTTCTACCTCTCTGCTGGGGATTCAAGATCAAGTCCTCAAGCTTTCAGACAAAGTTCTTTTACCCACTGGCCACGTGCCAGCCCCAGACATGACGTTCGTAGGACTGGAGATATAGCTCAGTCGGTAGATTGTTCAGCTTGCATGCAGAGCCCTAGGTTCAATCCCCAGCAGAATAGAAAGATAGAAATAACGATAATATAAAAGTGAACCAGCCAAATGGTAGCAGTTGACTAAAAGCACAGCACTTGGGAGTCACCAGCTGGGGGACGACGCGAGACTTTGCTGCAATCTGCGGAGGTACAATAACTGAGTAACTATTATGGGTTTTTTTTTTTTTGCTCTACATTTTTCTCTGCTCCCCTCCTTACCTCTCCCCTCCCCTTCAGCTCTCTCCCATGTTCCCCATGCTCCCAATTTCCTCAGGAGATCTTGTCTTTTTCTATTTCCCATGTAGACTAGATCTATGTAAGTCTCTCTTAATGTCCTCATTGTTGTCTAGGTTCTCTGAGATTGTGATTTGTAGGCTGGTTTTCTTTGCTTATGTTTAAAAGTCACTTATGAGTGAGAACATATGATAATTGTCTTTCTGGATCTGGGTTACCTCACTCAAAATGATGTTTTCTAGCTCCATCCATTTACCTGCAAATTTCAAGCTGCCGTTACTTTTTCTGCTGTGTAGTACTCCATTGTGTAAATGTACCACATTTTCCTTATCCATTCTTCAGTCAAGGGGCATTTAGGTTATTTCCAAGTTCTGGCTATGACAAAGCTTCTATGAACATAGTTGAGCACATGTCCTTGTGACACAATTGAGCATCCTTTGGATATACACCTAAAAGTGGTATTGCTGGGTAATAATTACTGAGTAAGGTTGTTTCCTAATTTTCTGAGAAATTGCCACACTGACATCCAAAGGGGTTGTACCAGCTTGCACTTCCACCAACAATACAGAAGTGTTCCCTTTACCCCACAACCTCTCCAGTATAAGTTGTCATCAGTGGTTTTGATCTTGGCCATTCTTGCAGGTGTCAGATGGAATCTCAGAGTTGTTTTGATTTGCATTTCCTGATGACTAAGGATGTTGAACATTTCCTTAAGTGTCTTTCAGCAATTTTAGATTTCTCTGTTTAGGTCTGTACTCCATTTTTTTTATTAGATTTTGTGATCTTTTGGTGTCCAATTTCTTGAGTTCTTTTTAGATTTTGGAGATCAGACCTCTGTCTGATGTGGGGTTAGTGAAGATCTTTTCCCATTCTGTAGGCTGTCGTTTTGTCTTGTTGACCGTGTCCTTTGCTTTACAGAAACTTTTCAGTTTCAGGAGGTCCCATTTATTAATTGTTTCTCTCCATGTCTGTGCTACTGGGGTTATAGTTAGGAAGTGGTCTCCTGTGCCAATGTGTTCAAGTGCACTTCTCATTTTCTCTTCTATAAGGTTCAGAGTGTCTGGATTTGTGTTGAGGTCTTTGATCCATTTGGACTTGAGTTTTGTGCATGGTGATAAATATGGATCTATTTTCATTCTTCTACATGTTGATATCCAATTATACCAGCACCACTTGTTAAATATGCTTTCTTTTTTTCCATTTGATACTTTTTGCTTCTTTGTCAAAAATCAGGTATTCAAAGATGTGTAGATTGATATCTGGGTCTTCTATTCTGGTTCCATTGGTCCTCCTGTCTGTTCTTATGCCAATACCAGGCTCTTTTCAGTAATGTAGCTCTGTAGTAGAGTTTGAAGTCAGGGATTGTGATGCCTCCAGAAGTTCTTTTTTTGTACAGGATTGTTTTGGATATCCTGGGTTTTTTGCTTTTCCATATGAAGTTGAGTACTGTTCTTTGGAGGTCTGTGAAGAATTTTTCTAGAATTTTGATGGGCATTGCATTGAATCTGTAGATTGCTTTTGGGAAGATTGCCATTTTTACTATGTTAAGTCTAACTACCCAAGACCATGGGAGATATTTTTTACTTTCTGGTGTCTTCTTCAGTTTCTTTCTTCAAAGAGTTAAAGTTCTTGTCATACAAGTCTTTCACTTGTTTGGTTAGAGTTACTCCATGATATTTTATGCTATTTGCGGCTATTGTGAAAGGTGATGTTTCTCTGAATTCTTTCTCAGCCTGTTTATCATCTGTGTAAAGGAGGGCTACTGATCTTTTTTTTTTTTTTGAGTTAATCTTGTATCCTGCTACATTACTGAAAGTGTTTATGAGTTGTAGAATTCCTTGGTAGAATTTTAGGGGTTGCTTATGTAAACTATCATATCATCAGCAAATAGTGAGAGTTTGACTTCTTTTCTGATTTATATCCCCTTGATCTCCTTTTGTTGTCTTATTGCTTTAGCTAGGACCTAAAGAACTATATTGAATAGATATGGAGAGAGTGGACAACCTTATCTTGTTCCTGCTTTCAATGAGATCACTGTGAGTTTCTCTCCATTTAGTTCAATGTTAGCTGTTGGCTTGCTGTATATTGCCTTTATTATGTTTAGGTATGTGCCTTGTATCCCTGCTCTCTCTAAGATCTTTATCATGAAGGGATGTTGTATTTTGTCGAAAGCTTTTTCAACATCTAATGAGATAATTGTGTGGTTTTTATTTTTCAGTTTGTTTATATGATAGATTACGTTGACAGATTTTCATATGCTGAACCATCCCTGCATCTCTGGGATGAAACTGACTTGATCATGGTGGATGACCATTCTGATGTGTTCTTGGATTTGATTTGCCAGTATTTTATTTGGTATCTTTGCAGCAATATTCATGAGTGAGATTGGTTTGTAATTCTCTTTCTTAGTAATGTCTTTATGTGGTTTGGGTATCAGGGTAATTGTAGCCTTATAAAAAGAGTTTAGCAATGTTCCTTCTGTTTCTATTGTGTGGAACAATTTGAGGAGTATTGGTATTAGTTCTTCTTTGAAAGTCTTGTAGAATTCTGAGCTGAAACCATCTAGTCCTGGGCTTTTTTTGGTTGGGAGACTTTTGATGACTGTTTCTATTTCTTTAGCAGTTATAAATCTGTTTAATTTGCTTATATGGTCTTGATTTAATTTTGGTAAGTGATAATTACTCAGAAAGTTGTCCATTTCCTTTAAGGTTTCCAATTTTGTAGAGTACAGATTTTCAAAATATGACCAGATGATTCTCTGGATTTCCTCTGTGTCCGTTGTTATGTCTCCCTTTTCATTTCTGATTTGGTTAATTTGGATATACTCTCTCTGCCTTTTGGTTAGTTTTCGTAAAAGTTTGTCTATTTTGTTGATTTTCTCGAAGAACCAACTCTTTGTCTTATTGATTCTTTGTCTTGTTTTCTTTGTTTCTGTTTTGTTGATTTCAGCTCTCAATTTGATTATTTCCTGCCATCTAGTTCTCTTGGGTGAGTTTGCTTCTTTTTTTTCTAAAGTTTTCAAATGTTCTGTTAATTCACTAGTGTGGGATTTTCCCAGCCTTCTTTATGTAGGCATTTAGTGCTATGAACTTTCCTCTTAATACTGTTTTCATTGTGTTCCATAAATTTGGGTATATTGTGTGGTCATTTTCATTGAATTTTAGGAAGTCTTTAATTTCTCCCTTTATTTCTTCCTTGACCCATTGATGATTCAGATGAGCATTGTTTAATTTCCATGTGTTTGTGGGCTTTCTGGAATTAGTGTTGCTATTGAATTCTAGTTTTAAGCTATGGTGATCTGATAAGATCCATGGGGTTATTCCAATTTTTTTGTATCTGTTGAAGTTTGTTTTGTTACCGAGTATGTAGTCAGTTTTTGAGGATGTTCCATAAAGTGCTGAGAAGAAGGTATATTCTTTTATGTTTGGATGCAATAGTCTATATATGTCTGTTAAGTCCATTTGAGTCATAATATCTGTTAGTTCCCTCACTTCTCTGTTCATTTTTTGTCTGACTGATCTGTCTAGTGGTGAAAGTGGAGTGTTGAAGTCCCCCACTATTAGTGTGTGGGGTGTAATGTATGATTTAAGCTTTAGAAGTGTTTCTTTTACATATGAGCGTGCCCTTGTATTTGGGGCATAGATGTTCAGTATTGAGATTTCCTCTTGATGGATTTTTCCAGTGACTAATATGAAATGTCCTTCTTTGTCTCTTTGGGTTGATTTTAGTTTGAAGTCTATTTTGTTAGATATTAGGGTAACTACACCAGCTTGTTTCTTAGGTCCATTTGATTAGAAAGTTTTTTCCCAACCCTTTAGTCTGAGGCGATATCTGTCTTTGAGGTTGAGGTGTGTTTCTTATATGGAGCAGAAGGATGGATTCTGTTTTCATATTCAATCTGTTAGCCTGTGTCTTTTTATAAATGAGTGGAGTCCATTTACATTGAGGGATATTAGTGACCAGTGATTGTTATCTCCTGTTAATTTAGTTTTCATTGTTGGTGATGTTAATGTGTGTGTTTTTCCCTTCCTTAGAATTTGTGAGATCATCTAATGTCTATGTTTTTGTTGATGTAGTCAACTTTGTTGATGTAGTCAACTTCCTTGGGTTGGAGTTTTCCTTCTAGTACTTTGTGTAGGGCTAGGTTTGTGGGCAAGTATTGGTTAAATCTGATTTTGTTGTGGAATATCTTGTTTTATTCTTCTATGGTGATTGAAAGTTTTGCTAGGTATAGTAGTCTGGGCTAGCATCCATGGTCTCTTAATGTCTGCATAATGCTTGACCAGGACCTTCTGGCTTTCATTGTCCCAACTGAGAAGTCAGGTGTAATTCTGATAGGTCTGCCTTTAATGTTACTTGGCCTTTTTCCTTTGCAGCTCTTTTTCAAGTCCTGAATAGTTTCTTTCATATGTTTGACTGCTTCATCTTGATTTTCTTTAAGGGGTTTGCTGATGTCTTCCAATTTTTTGTTTGTCTTTTCCTCCATTTCTTTAAGGGAATTTCTCATTTCCTCTTTAAGAGTCTCTATATTCTCCTAAAGTTATTTTTTAGGTCATTTTCTTCTGCTCCATCTATATTTGGTCATTCAAGTCTTGCTGTTCTAGGGTCACTAGGTTTTACTGGTGTTGTATTGCTCTTTGTGGTGTTGCATGTGTTCTTACCTTGTCTACTCATCTTTTCCTCTAATTCGGTGTAGTTCGGCTGTCTGTGACTCTGGTTATTAATCTTCCAGGTGCCGGTGGATCCAAGGCTCACATGATTGCTCCTCATGATGCAGTCAGTGCCGTTCCAGTTACCCGGTTGGTTACTCCGTGCTCCCGGAGGTCACTCAGCGCTCCTGGGGTTTGCTTCACTCCTGTGGAGTTTGCTGTCTCAGGCCTGCTCTGGTCTAGGTTGCCGGCTTCAGATCTGGTTCTGTAAATGTCCCTGGTCTGGATCCGCTCCTGAAGAGGTCCCTGACTTGGGGTTGGTTCTGCAAAGGTCTCTGGCTCTGATCTACTCCCTTGGAGGTCCCAGACCCGGGTGCACCTGGACCCACAGAGGACCTGGCTCGGACCTACTCCCTTAGAGGTCCCAGATTCACGCCCAGACCCATAGAGGTACCGGCTCAGGCCTAGTTCCTCAGAGGTTCCAGACTCATACTTGGACCAGGTCTACGCCCTCAAAGGTCCCAGATTCATGCCCGGACCTGCAGTGGTCTTTGGCTCTGGCCCACTCGCTCTGCAGTTGCTTCCCTGTACCTGCTCCTGTGGAGTTAGCTGTCTCAGGTCAGCTCCTGCCTAGATGGCTGGCCCACTCCTGCTTCCACAAATGTCCCTGGTCTGGATCCACTCCTGCTCCCGTGGAGTTCACTTGTCCCAGGCTGGAGCTATTATGTTCTTAATACCATGGTTGGTCAGATGGTGGCATACAAGCACTACTCTAAAGGGCTTGCAAGCTGAAGGCACCTCACAGCAGTGAACCTGTGGACTTCATGCTTCAAGACACATACTCCTACTCTTCCTCTCATCCACATCACTGTCCTCCCACCCTGCAGAAGCTCAGTAGGTACCCATTAGTCCTCAAGCCCAGCATTGGCTGTTTTTGCTGCTACAGGCCTGGAAGATGGGCACCACCATCCTCATTTTTTAATGAGTTTAACAGATTCAGAATCTTCAAAGACTTGGATTTAGTCACACAGCTGTCACAAGATAAAGACACTGGTACCACAGCCGTGAAGAAATCCCAGCATAGTTGTGCATACCTGTGACCCATCATGGCTGTGTGTGCCTGTGACCCAGCATTGTGTGTTCCTTTGACCCAGCATGGCTATGTGTGCCTGTGACCCAATACTGAGGGTAGAGACAGGCAGGACTCCAAAAACTAATGTCAATGTGCCAAATACCAGAGAAAGGCAATCTAGAAGAGAGAGCCCTGTTTAAGCTCACAGCTTCTGACACCTCATCCACCACACTAGGGAGGCAGAAAACAGAACAGAACACAACTCCCATCACAGTGGGCAGAGGGGAGAGAGAACACGGAGAGGGAAGGGGGACGGAAGATGAATGCCCATGGTAGTTCATTTTCTCCTTTTAACCCCTGGGCACCGAGTCTCTGCCACGATGCTGCCTTCTGAGTGGCCCTCCCAACTATAATGGTTATTTTCAGTGCCAGGGAAATGAACCCAGAGCCTTGCGCTCTATGGGTGAGTGCATCAACTCTGAGTTATAGACCAAGTTCAGTACCACATTTTTAGACCTAGTAGTTTTCATTGTAATTCTTTCTAAATTTTTGTTTGTTTGAGACAAGGTCTCATGTATCCCAGATTAGCTTCGAATTCATTGTGCAGCTCTGTATGCCCCTGAATTTCTGATTCTCCTGCCTCTATCTCCTGAGTTTTTGAATTGCAGGTGTGTACCACCAGACCTGGTTCATGCAGTGCAGGGGGACTCATGCACATCAGGCGAGCACTCTGCCGATGCAGCTACAGCCCTGCATCCCCCAATGTTTTTATTACTAAAATTTTCCACAGTAGGCACAGCATGATTGTCTCCACATTTTCTAAACTAGGCTAGAATCTTATCTCTGAGCCCCTGCTAAAGCAAGATGGAATGTGTTGTTTCAACGGCCTGCACAAAGCAGGTTCAGCACCACTGCATGCTGGGAGAGAGTCTGACCTGCCCGATCCTTACCCGTGTGATTGTGGTGGAAGCAGACATGACATTATGGGGCAAACAAAACAAAGATGAGCTTGCAAAATACATGGTTTAGATAATCCTAGAGCTGTAGGCCACAGATCTCCCTTTTCAAGACCCCAAATCTCATATAACCACAATCATGCCTGGTGGGGGAGGGGGTGTTAAACACACGTTCCCCACTGAGCCTTCCAGACTTAGTTATACCACAGTTAAATCAGGTGACTTCAACACATGATTCACATCACACACACACACACACACACACACACACACACACACAATGTTTATTTACCAACATAAGACTTCCAGAGAGAGTATCCTGTTCTCAAAACTCCATTCAGAATTTCAAGCCAGGCTTTCTGTTTAGTTTGACTTAACTGCTGTGTCTCTTCCTTCAAAAATAAAAGTCCCCATGGACATACACAGTCTTCAGTTCTAAGTCTCAGGGTTCAGACATACTGTAAACACAATTTGTCTTAGTGGATGTAAGTCATGAGTCAAGCCTGTTACTATGGTGACGTATTTTTTTTTACCATGGAAATTTTTGGTCATGCACAGAAATTGTCCAAGGAATAGTATAATCAACGATTAAGTACAAATCCCCCAGATTCAGAAACAGCTAGAGGGTTGAGGGTAGCTCAGCAGTAGCCGCATGTGTGGCACATGTGAGGCCCAGAGTTGGACCCCCAGGATAAACAGAAAATTACTGAATGTATTATAAGCCGCTTTAAGCATAGTGTTCTGCCTTGTCTCCCGCCAGTAAACAACACCACCGCCAGGGATCTATCTGTTGTCCAACCTGAAAACACATCAGATTTCATCCTGAAACTTGCTTTGCGTCAATATGCAGCTTCCATATGTTCCCTGAGTGACAAAGTTGCTGTTGGAAATTAATGTCGTGGTTATTAAATTAAAATCTCAGTATCAGACTTGGGGTACTCCTGTCTCACTTAGGGTTTCTATTGATATAATGCAGCACCATAACCAGAAGCAGCTTGGGGAGAAATGGGTTTGTTTTGCCATATCTTGTAGCTCATCATTCAGGGAAGCCATGGCAGGAACTCAAGGTAGGAACCCGGAGGCGGGAGCTGATGCAGAGGCCATGGAGGGTGCTGCTCACTGACTGGCTCCCCACTGCTTGCTCAGCCTGCTTTCTTACAGCACCCAGGGCCACCAGCCCAGGGGCAGTATTACCCATAGTGAGCTGGGCCCTCCAAAATCAATCAACAATTAAGAAAATGTGGACCAGGTAGTGGTGGCACATACCTTTAATCCCAGCACTCAGGAGGCAGAGGCAGACAGATTTCAGTGAGTTCGAGGCCAGCCTGATCTACAAAGTGAGATCCAGGACAGCCAGGGCTGTTACACAGAGAAACCCTGTCTCAAAAGAAAGGAAGGGAGGGAGGGAGGGAGGGAGGGAGGGAGGGAGGGAGGGAGGGAGGGGAGGGAGGGAGGGAGGGAGGGAGGGGAGGGAGGGAGGGAGGGAGGGAGGGAAGGGAGGGAGGGAGGGAAGGGAGGGAGGGAGGGAGGGAAGGGAGGGAGGGAGGGAGGGAGGGAGGAAGAAGAAAGAGAGAGGGGAGGGAGGGAGGGAGAGAAAGAGGAAGGGGAAAGAGAGGGAGGGAGGAAGAAAAGGAGGGAGGAAGAAAAGGAGGGAGGAAGAAAAGGAGGGAGGGAGGAAACACACTGTAGTCTTTCCCATAGACCAATGGTGGAGGGCATTGTCTCAATTGAGGTTCCCTCTAACTTGGGTCAGTTTGACATAAAATTAGCCAGCACATAAAATCAACCTATCAGTTATTGGCCAGGGAGGCCCCAGAGGCCCCCAAAACAGAACAGGTTATTGCCATTACTCTTGGTTGCCCACCATAACTAGATGGAAAGACCCTGTTGCTGAAGACACTACACACTTTGGTTGTAGGATATCGAGGAATCAGGCTGGAGAAGACCTGAAACCCTTCCAGTGTGGGAGGTCCAGTGCAGGCCTCTCCCCCATCTCTTCCTCTCTTCCTCCCTCCCGCCATTGCCAGACCTTTTTCATAATCTTCAAAACAGTTCCCAGGGCTGAGGACGTGGCTCAGTGGTTAAGAGCACTGGCTGTTCTTATAGAGGACCTGGGTTCAGTTCCCAGCACTCACATGTTTGTACCTCAAGTCCCAGGAGATCCAGTGCCCTCTTCTGGTCTCTACCAGGCACACATGCGGTGTGCAGGCATCCCTGAAGACAAAACACTCATACATACTAAAAAAATAATTTGAAAACAAAGACAACTCTGCATTCTCCCTTTCTTCAGCCGTCAGTAACCTTTGTTCCACCCTCTCTGTCCGGGAACTTGCCTGGTTTAGGCCTCTCATGTAGCAGGATCACACAATGGGTGTTCTTTTTGTCCAGCTACCTTCCCTTAGGGGAACCTTCTCAAGGCCCCCTCGTGTTCCTTCTTAAGCCTTAGCCCAGCCCTGGATACACACCTAACACAGTTTGTCAATCGATATGGTTTGCTGCCACCTCATGGTTGCTGTAAGGAATGCTACGGTGAACACATGCAAATTCTTCTTTGGGGTTCTGCCTTCTGCCTTTTTGGGGTAGAGATCAAGAAATGGAATTACTAAGGCCATGTGATCATTCATATTTAACTTTCTGAGGAACCATTAATTTATTCTCTGAACAAAAGATATTTAATAACAGAAATTGGCATGAATAATAATTTTCGCAGTGTTCACATTCTCCCACATAGTGACAAACTGATCTGGCCATGGTGCCTGTCCACACCATCCCCCACCTGGCTCCTGTTCCTCACTGCATCAAGTCGGTTGACTTCTAGCTCATGTGACACATGAGACTCATGGCCTCTGCCTCAAATCTTCCCCTGAAACACACTGGGTCCATGTGTGGATTTCTTTGGGTATACCCAATGTCACTGTAATCAGCCTGGCAAAAATGAAGATATTCTAAAGGGACGGTTGTCTCTCAAGCTGACATCAGACTATTGAAACAATGTATCCCAAAGAAGTGGAACTTTCTTCTGGAGTCTCAAGAAGGGAAGAGGAAAAGACACCAGCCAGACAGGGAACTTGTGCCCCAGAAATAGATTTCACAGAGTTCTAACAACTTGTCAGAACACCTTGCAGACCGAAGCCCTGATAGCTTCATCATACAGACACTGATGGGTCAGTGATGGGCGGGACCACACCTTCCTTGCTTTTTCTATTAATTTGACTCTTAATTGTCTTACTGGGGCTGGATAACAAAACGTAGTTTGAGGCTTAGGCTGTAACACCCTGACCACCCAACCTGGGGTAATGCTGGGAAAGCATGGGCCTTCCAGGTAACCAAGCCCTGGGTAGATAGGGCAACAAACAGAGTGGGGAGCAAAGTCAATCCCCTCCACCCGCTGGGGCTCATGGTAGTCTGACTACTGTCACACATTAGCCAGCCCCACTTCCCTTTCCACGTGACCCGGGTCGCACAGTCTAGATCACTATGCCTCGCAGGGCAGATCACTCGTTAACTCAGCCTCCGCTTGCTCCCACTCCTTTCCTCCCCCAAAGGGCCTAAGAAAAAAGACATCTTGCTTTGTCTCTTGGGCCTGAGAGACAAAGATCCCCTGTGTGTGAGATCTTTCATCTGAAGAGGACAGCCTATCTCTCTCCCTCAAAACTCCGACAGAAACCAAACGCTCCTCCACTCGCAGTCCTGGCTTCCTGTTCTTTCTTTCTTGTGTAGAACAGGACCGCAGGGACAGTCTTCACACCTGCCGGGAGCTGCACACTGATTAGACGCTCAATGAACACATGCTGCCTTCAGCAGGCTCATCAATGAGCAGCAACTCAGCACTTTTTTTCTTTCGTTGTTTCTGATTTGTTATTTTATGGATCTTAACAACTCTCCTTTTGAATTTCTCTCTAAACATCCAAAGTCCACTAAAGAACTGGCCTCCTAGGAGTTACCAATTTCCACTCTAAAATGAATGAGTTAAACATCACCATAAAGGGGGGCGGTGGGTGGACTGCAATGCCATTCAACACTAGAACTTACACCTAGCAGGTGCAGTGGCCTGTGCTCAATCCCCAACGCCATAAGAAGAAAAGAGAAAAAAGACAACTGAGCCCAGGAGTTACTTCAAGGGTTGTGCTGGGTTGTCTCTGCCAACCAAAGTCAGCATCCTGAGCTAGGCAGAGCTGTCCAGTGCGATGTGCAGTCACCTCATTAAAAATATGCATAGCGGGTTCGCCGTTAAGAGCAGTGGCTGCTCCTACAGAGGATACACATTCAATTCCCAGCACTCACATTAGGTGGCTCACAACTGCTGTCCTTCTAGCACCAGGAGATCTGGCCTCCTAGGGCAACTACACCTGCTCTAAATGCTGGGATTAAAGACATGTGCCACTGTAAGCTTCTGCACTTTTCTGTGGACACCCGAACCTCGAAACAGGCGCGCGCTTTTCCTGACTCGAGCCCACGAGAACGGACGATTGTCCTAGGGGTTTGAACACATGACACACACACAAAGAGACCAGGCTCATCTGCCAAGGAGCAAGTGGCAAATGGCAGCTTTATTAAGCATAAGTCGGGTATATATACTGTGGGGCAGAAAGACACCAGCCCCCCATCAGGAACAAGGAAAGAGAAAAGTCAGGGGGCCGCACCCAAGGTCGGAGAGCAGCTGGACAGAGAAAAGAGGAACCTTTCCTTCTCTGACCAGGGAACCTTGCCTGCGGGCGAGAACCTTGCTTGCAGGTGGAATTACCATAACAGTAGAGGGAGAGTTCTCTCTAAGCTACACCCTTGGGCCGTAGGTGAAATTATCATAACAAGAGAGGGCAGTTCTATGCTACACCCTCAAGCTGATGCAGTGGAACCAGGAAGCAGAACAGCCCTGCATAGCGCCTCAGGAAAAGTGGGGAACCTGTGTACCTACATGCCACCACACCTGGTTTTGAAACAGGGTCTTAAATAGCCCAGGCTGGCCTCATTCTTGCTCCATAACCACGATGACCTTGAACTCCTAATCCTCCTGCCTCCACCCCCAAGTGGGTGATTTTTTCTTCATACAGCTCCTGCTGGGGCTCCATCCTCATTGCAGCATTGTGGAAAAGATCACCAAAGCACTGAATGCTTTTTTGGGGGGGGGTCGGCTTTGTTTTTAGTGTTTTTATTAATTCTTTGACTAATGTATTTTAATCCTATTCACCACCCACTTCTCTCCCTCCCCTTTATCCCTCCCTTCAACCCTCTATTTTTAATAATCTATGGCATCTAATTTGTGCTACTCAGTTATTCCTGGGTGGGAGCCACCCACTGGAGCACAGCTGACCTACCGGGGCCAACCCTAAAGAACATGGACTCCTCCTCTTTCTGAAAGGCCACTGCCATAAGCCACATTTTGGGGTGATTTCTGTTGCGGTCAAGCCACAATGGGTTCATACATTAGGGGGTGTGGCTTAGAAATGTTAGGTAGGAGGGACAGAGATATGAAAGAAACACAGAGCACAGGATAGTACACACACTTTTATACCCCAATAGAAAAGGGGGGGAATAAGGCAAAAATCTGCTTTAGTATGACACAAAGGACAACAAGAACAGTTACTTGTTTCAATACTTGAGACATCAAACCATTACTTCCTGAGTAAAGCGTTTGATGTTTTGGACAGGATATGCAATTAATACACCCTAGACCAAGTATCCAGTAGGCAGCCACTCCCTACGTCAAACCTCCTATTTTAAAATAGATGAGGCAGGAATACACTTGAATTCTCTGACCTTTGGTCAAGGTGCAGCAAATCCACCTCTACAGGCCGTCTTAACGTCCCAGACAGCAAGTGACCACACCCTAGGTCAGCATATCTTGTTTTGTAGCCACACCTGTTGTCAACAACTTTGAAAAAGCAAAAATAAGTGCAAACTCCCTGACCTCCAGTCAAGGTGGAACAGGCTCACGTCTGTGGGTCCTCGCAAGCCACCGCCTGCCTGCACATCCTCAGCTGAGAGTGGGGGCTTGTGACCCCCTCCTCCTTCCACGATGGAATGCTAATTGTCTTCATCTTGCACAAGTGACCGCACAGGTGACCACAGCTACTGGACGCCTGTGAGTGCAGAGGTCCCATAACTTCCAGAAGACACTGTTTCTCTCTGGTCTTCCCCAGCCTCTTTTCACTCCCTCTTCTGTGATGATCCCTGAGTTTGGGGGTGCAGGGTGTAACAGAAGTCACACTTGTGGCTGAGCAGTCCACGAATGCCTATTCTCTGTACTTGACAAGTTAGGAGCTGCTGTGTTAATCGGCATCCACTGAACAAAGAAATCCCTCTGATTAGGTCTGAGGGCAGAACTAATCTATGAGTAGAAAGATACTAATTAATAAGAGAGTATCTTGAGGTTTTGCTCATTTAACAGAATAACAGTTCTCCCCAGGGCCTTGGAGCTTCCCAACCCTGGGGTTATCGGTCAGATTTACAATACTAAACATAGGTTTCCTCCTATGGAGCAGGCCCTGAACCCAATCAGAGAGCAGCCGGTTACCCAGGCAACATTGGTGCTACTGCTACACCCACAACATCTTACCATGGCGATTGTTTTAGTGATTTACAGGATTCAGGATGGTGAGACTGTTGCTGGCCTTGATCTCCCAGCAGCCTGCACCACGCCTTCTGCTGCTATGAATGTCAGCCAGCAGGGAGTAGCTTCTGGACAGTACCAACCTGATTTCTCCATGTCCTGGGACCATTGTGTAGGTGCCTTTAGCAATGGTTTCTTTGATATAGGATGTCCCGTATGTGTGTTGCTTTTATTGGTTGATGAAACTATTTCAATAGTTTAGCAGAGTAAAGTCAGGCAGGAAATCCAAGCAGAGATATAGGGAGAGTAAGTGGAGTCTAAGGGATGCCATGTAGCTGCCGAAGGAGAAAGATACCAGAACTTTACCCAGTAAGTCACAGCCTCATGGTGATACACAGATTAATAAAATAGGATACTTTAAGATGAAAGAGCTAGCTAGAAATATGCCTAAGTCATTTGGCCAAACAGTCTTGCAATTAATATAGTTTCTGTATGATTATTTGGGTCTGAGCAGTCAGAAGACGAACGAGTAGTCTCAGCTTACAAAATGGCGCCCAACATCGGTAGAGCATGAGACTCTCAATCTCAGAGTCATGAGTGTGTGCCCCACATTGAGTGCCATTTGTGAGCGGAGACTGCTTGTTCGTTTCCTGGCTTCCCAGACCTGGATAATCACACAGAAACTATATTAATTAAAACACTATTTGGCCATTAACATAGGTGTATTCCTAGCCAGTTCTTACATCTTAAACTAACCCATTTCTATTAAGCTACATTTCACCGCAAGACTGTTGTCTACTGGTAAGTTTCCAGCATCCTTCTCGTTCAGCAGCTACATGCTGTCTCTTTGATTCCACCTACTCGCCCCCTCTCTCTGTTCAGATTTCCCACCTGGCTTTACTCTGCTAAGTCATTGGCTGAAACAGCTTTATTTATCAACCAATAAAAGCAGCACATATACAGGAGGACGTCCCGCATCAGATCTTGCCCTCAAGTTCTGCTGAGCTGCTAAGAGCAGTGGCCAGAGGCTACCATGTTGGCCTCCAGGACTCTTCTGACCAGCAGCCCCAGGGAAGGCCCGCCACACCTGGTGCTGGAGTTTGTTATTTGGTTCCCTGTGGCTTCTGGAATGACTGTTGATGAGTGCGATTTGGAGGGGTTTTGGTTTTTGGTTTTCATTGTTTCTTTTCTTTTATTCTACTGCCACCTAGTGGACAAAAAAACAATTCTGAGAACTTTTTTTTTTAAAAAAAAAAGACATTTATCTAAAATGCAAAAGTTATACTTCACTTAGAGATAAACTCTGTAACTACCATGTCTTTTTGCTTTGCTTTGGATTAAGTAAAAATTATAATAAAGTGGTACTTCAAAACATATACTGTATTTCAATTTTCCCAAAATCAATATAGAAGTAAGGTTTAGGTTTCCAGGGTCCACTTATCCATTTGATCTCTCCAAGAGGCCCCTGCCATATTCTCAGAACTTGGTCTTGCTTCTGTTCTTACTTTCCAATGTGATCAATTGGGAGAAAGAAGGAGAAAACAGAGAGAGCAGGAAGGGAAGGAAGAGTAGAGAGGGGGAAGGAAAGGATGAAGGGGAGATGCTCAGAGTAAAGTGAGCTAAGAAGAAGAGAAAGGAAAGCAGGAAAGTTGAGCTGTTCCAGCAGCCAATGCTGATGGTTTGCACATATTCCCCCAAAGCTTCATATGCTGGAAAACTGGTCCTCAGGGTGGTGGTAGTGGGACCTTTAAAATGAGGGGCGTAGTGGGAGACCATGAGATTTTGGGAGGGGAACATCACCCTTGAGAGAAATTAATGTAATTCTCAGATGACATCAAGTCATTAGTGAAAGAGAATATCTGGTCCTGAATGGATCTAACTTCCTTCGTACCCTGTGATCACCCCTGCAGTTGGCTAATGTCCTTTCTGATTCCCCACTGGTGGCACAGCCAAGGGCTCCTGGTGAGGATGTTGGTGCCCACATGGCTAAGACCAAAACCACCAGAACACTGAGCTTGAAAGCATTGTTTTATGTAACTCAGCCAAGGGTGTTTCATAAGTGACTTGGTCAAGAATGTTTTTTTGTTTTTTTTTTGTTTTTTATACACAGCAATATATATAAATCAAGAACCTGGAATCCCAGTCCTCAGGAGGCAGAAGCAAGGGGATGAGTGTAAGTTCAAAGCAGGCTGGGCTACTGAATAAGTAGAATAAAATCCTGCCTCAAAAATCAGTTAAGAACATTGGCTGCTTGTCCCGGTCGTTCATGCTGGGCTGCTGCCTTTCCCTGCTGGTCCTTACCTACTGCCCTCTTTCCTAAGATAGCTGGTTTATCTTCTGCTTGCTCTTCCTGATAGGACCTTAGCACAGGAAGGCAGAGGTTTTAACCATTCTTATTTTTTTCTTCCTGTTCTGTCCACTAACAGAGTAACCCTGGCACAGGCATGGTAAGCGTGTGGTAGGTATCTATGAGATAAGGGAACAAAGGAAATAGACAAAGGAATGGCGGGGTCCACTCTAGAATTGAGCAAGTGTATTTGTGAGGTTTGTTCTGCTTTGCAGTTGGCACCCTTTCTCAGGGGCAAGGCGCATTTTCGTTTGCAGATATTCCCTGACCTTTGACTCCTGCTGTTTTTCTAAAGATACAGAGTGGCTACTCAGCAGTCATTGCTATCTTTCTGCTCTAATAAACACTTCTGTTTGCCCAGCACAGAGATATCGCAAGAAGCGTGCAATGCTAGACATATGTGAACAAACTGTACTCAACGTCGCCTGTGTCCAAAGCAAAGCTATTGCTGGGTGTGATGGTGCATGCCTGCACTACAGTGCTGGGGGGGTTGAGGCAGGGGGATTGCAAGTTCTGAATCTAGTCTGCCATCCTGAGATACTTGCAAATTGTAAAAAATGTAAGGAGTGGCCTATCCCTGGGGCGCTCTTCACCAAAAATGGCTTAGCAGGAGTCACACCACACCCAGTTACTTTCTATTCCATGAGGCTGCCAACAAATTCAGGTTTCTCTGGTTCTTCTCCTTTTGCGTTGGTATATATTTATTAAAGTTATTAAAATTGATCATTTTAATTATCAATTAAAAGTTCACAGGCTCATTTTATATCCTCCAAGGTTAGCATTAAGCCTCCACTCATGCTGAGTATCTGCAGCCATCAGGTTCCTGCTTCTCATTAGCTCACTCACCTGCCTGTATTTCGCCCTGCCTGTATTCTCCTGCCTGTATTTCCCCCTGCCTGTATTCTCCTGCCTGTATCCCCCCTGCCTGTACTCCCACACACACCTGTATCCCCCTACCGCCTGTATTACCCTCTGCCTGTATCCCCCCACCACCTGTATTTCGAAACCTGCCTATATTCCCCTCCCTGCTTGTATCCCCCCCACAGTATTCCCCTCCCTGCCTGTATTCCCCACCCCCACTGCCTGTACTCCCCCTGCCCGCATCCTCCCCTGCCTGTATTTCCCCCACCTGTATTCCCCCCGCCTGTATTCTCCACTGCCTATATTCCTTCCTGCCTGTATTTGTCACCTGTGTATCTTCCTGCCCCATATTCCAGTGCAAAGGGAGAAAGAGAACGCACTGACTCCGGCAGCTGGTATATTTTTCAGTTGACATGTTCTAGATTGTCCTAAAAAGAGAAGCAGCTGAAGAAACTATAAGAACAGATGATTTTGACACTCCCTGGGCACGGCCCGAGGTAGCTCAAGAGCATCTGTATTCTGAGTCACTCCGGGTTTTCTAGAGGGGAAACCATCACCCACCCTCCCCTTGGCTAGACTCTGTGGTCTGCATGCTGGTTCAGAGTGCTCCACAGAGGGCCCCATCCGGCCTCACCTCACACAGCTCAGCATCACTTTTCAGTCTCTTTAATTATTGACTGCTTGCCACCGAGATTTTACAAATTTTGTGGGGTTTTTTTTCTTGATGATTGAACCTAGAATCTTGTGCCTGCTAGGCAGGCAAGCATTCTTCCACTGACCTCTCTCACCAACCTGGCTTCAAACTCATCACAAACTCATCATATATCCAAAGATAGTCTTGAACTCCTGACTGGTGCAGGAGAATTCAAGTTCAAAGCCAGTCTGGATACCTAGGGAAAAAAAACTATCTCCAAATAAGACAGCAGGCCAAGCTTGGTGCACAGTCCCAGCATCCCAGCACTTGGAAGAGAAAGGAAGGAGGATCAGGAGTTCAAGGTCATCCTCAAATGGTGAATTCAAAGCCGGCGAGGATTATGTAAGATTCACTATCAACATGAAGCTGGAGGTGGCTCAGCAATTCAGAGCATTGGCTCTTCCTCCAGAGAACCTGGGTTTGGTTCCCAGCACCCATGGTGGCTCACAACCATCTGTAATTCCAATCTTCATCATCACAGGCAGCAGATTTGGTGAGAAAATTGGGAATTCTTTAAGGGAGGAATTATTTAAAAGATAGAGTTTTTCCCACATTAAAATATGGGAAATGTACCAGGTGGTAGTGGTGCATGCCTTTAATCCCAGAAGATGGTTAATCTGAGTGCTTAGAGACAAGTTTTTTAAAAACTTAATAAAACAGATCATAACCTTTTGTGAAGCAAAAGTTAACTCATGGTCAGTTTGTAGTAGAAGTATCCCTAAAGACTGGATAGAGTTGGTTAAGGCTGTTTTTGAGCCTGGTCCACAATTACAGTGGGGAACCTGGTTCAGAGAAGAGGCTAAGGTGATTGATCAACGGAGTAAAGCTAGAGATATGGAAATCTCCCAAGATCAACTTCTTGGAGAAGGAGATTATGCTGCTATTGAAAGGCAGGCTATATATGATGGTGATCACATCCTGTGCAGTAACTTTGAATGCTTGGAACAGAATTGGGAAATAGGAAAAAAAATTGAGTCATTTACTAACATTATACAGGGCCCAAAGGAAGACTTTGTGCATTTCTTACAAAGATTGACATCAGCAGTAAATAGAATAATACCAAATTCAGAAGCTAAACAAAGAAGAATTGAATCTCTGGCTTTCAAAAATGCTAATTCTCTATGCAAAAAGATAATTAGGCCGTTAAAGGCAAGGTCAGCACCTTCGGAGGATGGATCTGAGATACAATTAATATTAAAACTCATGACTGAGATGATGCTTGGATGGGAGAGGTGATTTCCAGAGGTTTGAGGAAAAATCAAAATGTCAAGTGTTACATTATGGCAAACAAGGTCACCTTAGAAGAGATTATAAACAGGGTAGTCCTAGAAACAGTGTTTTTTCTAAGAATAATACACTCAGAACACCCTCCCTTCTTGATTATGCAGAAGGTACAGCAAAGGCAGGCCTTGGACCAATGAATGTAGGTGAACAAGGGATATTCAAGGTAATTATTCTTTGCTATCATGAAACTCCTTAAAGGGCCTCTCGAAGGCCCCTGTGCCAAATATGGTTTAGTTGTTTCCTGCCATCACAGAGGAAACTCCTTCCCAGAGCAATTAAAAACCTAATGCCTATTGTAAGAAACTATCCAGCTCTGGATTATAGAACAGCTATAGAGGAGAGAAGAAAAAAATTAGGAGAAACCATAAAAGTGAGTATTTTGGCAAACTTCTGTAAATGAACAAAGACCAAAATTAAAAATATAAATAAATGGCATTGTCATTGAAGGTCTGATAGACACAGGTGTAATAATTTCACCAGAATCTTGGTGTCAAGAGTGGCCTCTTCATGAGGCAAATGTTCAGTTTTTAGGGATTGGAACTTTATCACAGGTAAAGCAGAGCACAAGATAGGTCGAATGTATAGGACTGGAAGGACAGAGAAGAAAATTAAAGCAAAATGTGGTTAGCACAGCAATGGATTTGTAGATTTACGATTTGCTAGAGCAATGGAATACTCAGATTAATATTCCCTAATCTTAGAAACAAACCATAAATTAGCATGTTTCTTGGAAAAATATTACAAGATATTATAATGAACAGTCACTGACTATTCAGGTTGTACAAGAAGAGGGCACAACAGCTGCTGATCCTTCAAAGGAGCCAACAGCTCTACCTTTAAAATGGCTGAGAGGCAAACCTGTATGGGTTGTGCAGTGGCCTTCCTTAAACAACAGAGAAACGGCAGGCCTTAGAGCAGCTGGTAGAGGGGTTCCAGGACCCACAGACGTGAGCCCATTCCACCTTGACTAAGGATCAAAGAGTTTAAGCTTATTCTTGATCTCTCAAAATTGTTGTCAAAAGCTTGACTACAAACAAGAGATCCTGACCTAGGGTGTGGTTAATTAGTATTTTGAGTATAGAGGAAGATCCACTCCACATTGACCAAAGGTCAAAAAATTCAAGTTCATTCCTGCTCTTTCAAGGAGATTGGCAGGAGGTTCCATGACTGGCTACCTGCAGGATATGAGGTCTATTCCTTATATCATGTTAATAAAGTCTGTTGCCTCCCCTCTCCCCTTTTGGAGTGAAGTATATAAGCATGTGGAAATTAAACACAGGTGATTCAGTATTCACTGACTTTCCCTTCAGGAGCTGTTTTGTGCTTCTGTCTTTTATTTCTCTCACATCTCTGTTCCTGGTTTTTCTGTTTATTAATTCTAATCCTCATGTTTCTATCCTGGAAAGTTCACCAAGATTGGACCTTGACAGACGTCACCCCAGCATTTGGCTATGACACAGAAGCAACTAAATGCTCAGCATATTGAGGAATCAACCAGCCCTTGGAATTCTCCTGTGTTTGTTAAATGAAGAATGATGACAGATCTAAGAGCTCTCAGTAGGTGATTCTTAATGGGCTGTTCACAATTTGGCATTCCTCTGCCTTCTCTATTACCTAAAGAATGGCTTCTTATAGCTGTTGATTTAAAAGATTGTTTCTTCACTACATCTTTATAAGAAAAAGACAGAGAAAATTTTGTCTTCACAGTGCCTACTATAATTCTCAGGCTGCTAAGAGATATCAGTGGAATTCTCACACAGGGAATGTTAAATTACCCACCCTGTGCCAATATTTTCTAAGTCAGCCATTGGAAACGATACACAAGCAGTTTTCTCCATCGATAGTTCACCATTACACGGATAGTTCACCATTACACGGATAGTTCACCATTACACGGATAGTTCACCATTACACGGACTGTTTGCCATCTGATTTAAATACTTTAGAAACAATGTTCGAAAAAGTAAAGAAAATTTTGCTTTGTTGGGGATTACAAATTGCTCCTGAAAAAATACGAAGTGGAGATTCTATTAATTATTTAGGCTATAAAATAGGTTTACAAAAAGCTAGACCCCAAAAGATGCAACTTAGGGGAGATCAATCACAGATTCTTAATGACTTCCTAAGATTACTAGGAGACATTTTCCATATATGGCACACTATTGAGATAGGTCCTAATGATATGATTAATTTAAACAAAACCTTAGATGGTGACAAGGACTTAACTAATCCCAGGGAGTTACCGGCTGAAGCTGGGAGAGAATTGACTTTAATGGAAGAGAAATTACAGAAGACACATGTGGATCGTGTAGATCTGAATCTTAACGGCATTCTGGCCATATTACCCTCCAAATGTTGTCCTATGGGAATTTTAATGCAGAGGGGAGATATTATCTTAAAATGGATTTTTACCACATAAACTGAGTAAAAAATTAAAAATTTATTTAGAAAAGGTCTCTGAGTTAATTATCAAAGGAAAGTTGAGACTTTGTCAATTAACAGGAGTGACCCAGCAGAAATTATAGTACCTTTTAATGATGATGAAATCGACAAATTATGGGAAGAAAGTGAACCTGGGCAAAGAGCTTGTGGTAATGTTTTGGGAGAGATGAACAACTACTATCTCAAAAGCAAGAGAATTAGACTTAGAAAGAGAACTAACTGAGTCCTTCCTTACATTGTACAGGACACACCACTAACCGGAGCTCCTACATTCTATACTGATGCAAATAAACCAGGAAAGACAGACTACAAATCAGAAGAATTAAGTAAAGTGGATCAAAGCCCTTATGACTCTGTCCAAAAGTCAGAGTTATATGCTATTCTCTTGGTGCTAAGGAATTTTAAAGAACCTCTCAGCTTAGTCACTGATTCACAATATGCAGAAAGAGTTGTTTTGCATATTGAAACCACTGAATTTATACCAGATGATATAGAATTGACTTTATTATTCATTCAGTTAGAAGATACAATCAAGACCCACATACATAACACACATCTGATCCCATATGGGTCTGCCAGGTCCTCTAGAACAAGGCAATACAGAAATCAATCAATTATTAATTGGAAATGTGCAGAAGGCCTCAGAATTTCACTAAAAACAAAACAATTTCATTTCAACAGCAAAGACTTAAAAAAAAGACTTTTCCATCACAAGTCAAAAAGCTAAGAAAATTATAAGGAGATGTCCTACTTTCTTTATACAACCAAACACCTGCAGGAAGCAACCCAAAGAGTACTCAAAGAAACGAAGTCTGGCAGATGGATGTGCTCCATTTTGTAGAATCTGGAAAATTAAAATATGTACACCACACCATTGGTACCTATTCAAATTTTCAATGGGCAGCGCTTTGAGTTTGGAAAAGACTACTTCAATAATCACACATTTGCTAGAAGTTATGGCCATCATGGGTATACCTGCACAAATAAAGACAGACAGTGGTCCAGCATATGTCTCTAAGAAAATGAAACAGTTTTTTGCTTATTATAATATAAAACATATTATAGGTATACTATACAATTCTAAAGGGCAGGAAGCTATAGAAAGCTCAAATTGAATTCTAGAAGACATGCTAAATAAAAAGAAAGTGATAATAAAGACCCTCAAAAATAAATTGCAAAACCCTTTATTAATTTTTAATTTTCTAGATGCTAATGAGAAAGGAATGGCATCTTCCAAGAGACACTAGATAATAGAAAAAAACCTACAGAATTAAATCAGACAGTATACTTTAAATACGTGTTGACCTCAGAATGGAAACCAAGGCATGTGTTAGTGGGGAAGGAGAAGAAAAGCTATGGTATCCACAAGAGAAGAAAAGCTATGGATACCATCAAAGTCGATAAAGATTCAATATGAACCAGAGAGACCTCTTAATTAGAAGAGATTATAGTTTACCAAGCAGCATGGTCATTTAATCTAAACTAACCTATAAAACTACAAATGTCTTTCATTTGATCAAATATAATTTGTCAAAAGGGAACTTCCCCAAAATTAAAGTTGGGGAAGGGTTTTTTTTTGTGTGTGTGTGTGTGTGTCTTTTCAGGAGAATAAAGGGATCCAGCTAGAGAATCTGAAGACCACTGGACAAATGAGACATCTGAAGAAAAAGGACAAATCATCCAGAAAAAAAATCCCAAAAAAAGTAAATTTGTCTATTTGGTATATCACATTTCCAAAAGGATAAAATTTCAAAAATGTTTCCAAATGTTTGTTTCTGCTGTTCTCTACAGACATATAATACAAATGGTCTTTCTGTTGTTCCAGTCCAGTTAAAAACTAAAGCTGGCTTTGGAGTGGGAGTGTGGCTCTCTCCTTCTCTAAACCCAAGGATGCTTACTAAAGTGAAATCCAAAATCTCTCTCATGTCAGAAGAGTCACCTGATATGGGACAGAAGGAAAACCAAAACTTAGAAACTATTAGATTGCCACTAATCTCATAATCTTGTGGTTTTATTTTGAATTTTTGACAGCTTTTCTTAAGGTATAAATATTATCTCAAAATATATATGATTAATATATATATATTAAAGTTTTGTCATGATATTTATGGTCATATAGAGTACTAACTAATTCTATAAACAGTACTAACTAATGTAACTTACTATACATGATTCTGGGTTTGCGTCTTTGTCATTTTTCTGCAGTGAACTATGATCACCCCTAACAGCGACCTTTGAAGTTGCCAAAAGGAGGACGAGGCCCCACAATGATGACTCCTCGAGGACTGTGATAACACCACTAAGTTGAAAAACACCAAAATATCAGCTTTGGACTACAAACTGCTCAGAACAATTTCAAGGTGGCTAGCTGAGATGATCCAGCCTCACAGACTACACTAGCCAGGACTTGAGCTGAGCTCTGCACTTTCCCAATACTCAGAGACTGGACAACAAATGATACAGCTGCCTCTCCCAGGACGTGACAATTAACCCAAATTTTTCTCTTCAGGATCTTCTAAAGATACTATCACCCCCAGAAAGCAGGAAGTAAATTTAAGAACATGACACCCACATTCCCAAGAGGTGGGGTAGGTGTTTTTTAGTCGTTCAATGGTGATGGACATTTGTCATTGTTTAGAGAGGTTGGTGACAAGTTATTACTGATAATGGTCAGGAAAAAACTAACAAAGGAAATTAGATTCAAGGTTCTTGTTTTGAAATGAAAAAAAAACGGAATATAGATGTGATAGAATAAAAAGGGAAGATTACTGAATCCATTCTGAAAAGAAAAAAGGGAGGATAGAGATATGATAAGATAAAAAGGTAGATTATTGAATCTACTTTTAAAAATCAACTACTAGTTTTAAATGTTTTACATTGGATTGAACTTTTCTATATTGTATACAAATTTTGTATATTGATACAAATTATAAATTAATTTTGTTAAAACATACTGTACATACATTTCTAATCTTGTTCAATATATTGAACCTATACAGCTTATTTAACAATGTAATACAAATCTCTAGTCCTTAAAAATTATTATTACCAGCTGTTTAGGATAATAAGGAAATGCAGCTTAGTAATTAGTCACCTATTATAATCGAACTTGTAGTTACATTAGGTATGTTTTAAAGGTCAGACAAAGATATATTTTAGATAGACAGGTCATCTTCAAACATTTCAGAGATCTACAGAATATGGCATATAAGATGTTTAAATTACATAGGCTCTTTTTTATGACAATGAGACATGTCTGCTCCTGGCAGCACCAATCTACTTCAGAGAAGATAACAGGCATCGAAGAAACTTCTGCCACTTTGGCCCAGGAGGTGACAACACAAAGGCCACAGGTGACGATGAGTCTGGCTTGTTTGAACTAAGTAAGAGTCATTGTGTTAACTCTGCCCAGTGTCATTAGAGAAAACGGTTGTGACCTAGGCTGGCCAGCACCGGCTTCCCCCCCAGGGTGACGACATAGCACTTTGAGTATATTAGGACACCTCCATTTCAGAGCAGCTGAGAGCAAAGGCCTTGCTTCCTCTTCCTCCATTTTAGATTTATTTTATGTGCATGTATATAAATGCATCATGTATGTGGTGCCTACAGGTATTGTGAGCCGCTGTGTGGGGTCTACAAACTGAACCAGCGTCCTCTGAGAGAACAGCAAGTACCCTTAGCTGCTGAGCCCTCTCTCCAGCCCCAACGCACACCCTCTCTTCACCACTCGGTCTCCCTACATCTTTCTTCAACCACCATCTCGTCTTCCTTAATGCCCAAAGGATGGGAAGCCTCGCTAATTACTCCCGAGCATTTTCTCTTCTCTCCCTGACACCTAATGTCTCCTCCAGGCCAACCATATCATCTTCAGAATAATTACTTCATGATTTATTTATTTCTATGTCATGTGCACTGGCGTTTCGTCTGCAGTATGTCTGTGCACCGCGGTGCACATCAGGAACCCATGGGATACCGTGCCTGTTTTTCAAAAGAAAACGACAGCACAACTGTACGTCTCAGCGCAGCTCATTTCGAAAGGCCTGCACCTACCGCCCCAAGTACTAAAGAAAGCGGGTATGAGGGTTACTTTAGTTCAGATGTACCATAACCTGGGTAACAGAGTAAGGCCCTGTCTCAAAAAACAAATCAATAAAAATAGAAGTCACAGGATAAAATTTCATTTTTATTTGACATTTGAAATAATTAAAAAACATAAAAATAATTTTAGATATGAAAGCATCAAATGAGCAGGCTGTAGCTGAGCGGAAGAGTATTGGCACCGCGTCTGAGCAACCATGAGTTTGAGCACCAGTGCTACAGGAAGAAAAATCAGACAGGCATCATAAGCATTGACCTGGATTAGCGATTTACCGGGATCTGGAATTAACTGAGAAATGTCTTTGTGTAATTCCAGAAAGGGATGTCTGAGGCGGGAAGACTCTTCCCGTGCCGGGAGCATTGCGGCTGGCAGTCTGGACATAATGACCTCCATGGCAGCTGCAGTGTGGCCAGCCTGTTGCCTCTCTCTCCTGCTGATACTGCTGCTGCAGCCGCCAACCCCTGGTGGCATCAGACATCAACTTTTTCAGCTTCCAAGGTGGGCTGAAGACCCACAACTCTCCCAGAACCTCCCAGGTTTTAGATACCAGATGGGAATTGCCAAGGCCACCCACTTTCTAGAATGACCAGCTATGAGGGTATCATCTCTACACTGCTCCAGCCCTGAGCTCTCTCCTCCAGGACAGTGTCTATGGAGTGTCTATGGAGTGAGCCAGCTCTACGGAGTGAGCCGTTCTGGTAAATGTCCTGTTAGGATATGTGTAAACTCTGCTACTCTGGAAACCCTTGCCCAATACAAGGCCCTGTGACCAAGTAGGACTGCCCGCCCCCAGTTTTGACTTTCTGTCATAGCACATGCATCCATATTTCTTCTTGTTGTTTTCATGATGTTGTGAGCTTCATCGTGTTGAGGACAAGCAAATACCTACAAATTAAAATATAGAAATTAAATAAAACACATTAGCTGGGCCTGGTAACACAAGCCTGTAAACCTAACTACTCAAGAGGTTAAGGCAGTGGAATCACAGTTTTAAGGCTAGTCTGGGATACAGAGCTAGTTGAAGCCTAGCCTGGAGCAATTAAGTGAGACCATTTCCCAAACTAAATAAAATAAAAGTGAACTAAGAAGAAGGCTGGGGACACAGATGAGTGATAGAACAATACTTCCAAGAAGCTCCTAAAGTCTGCAGACTTTTCACTCAGCTCTGTGTGGAAGCCTAGTGACTTTTGTATATGGCTCTACCTAGTTTCACTGTCTAAGGGGGGTGTCTTTGGCACAGCCACTGGTTGAGAGTTTGCATATGGAGCTCCATTCAGGGACAAATTTCACTCATGGATTCCAAGACAAATGCTACCCACACTACAGTAATCACTGTTCGTTTGCACCAGGTGAGGCAAAGGAACTTTGCAGTAAGTACTCCATTTGCCAGCAACATCCTTACACAGCATCTCCATGCAACCGTTTACAGTACAGAACAGTGTCATGGACAGAACAGAGTGTGATGCTAAGTATCTGCTGATGGTGGAAGCCACATGATCCACACAAAGTTGAAAATTTCTATGTATATTTTAATAAGTTTTAATAGCATCAATCCACCTGAAATTTTTTTAAAACCTATAAAGAGAAACCAGTGGAAGAAGTAGAGAAAAATCAAAACCCAAAGGTGCATGTAATCTTAGCAGAAACTTTTCTTTTCTTTTAAAAACAACACTAACTAGGGATGAAGAGGGGGATGGCACTGTAGTCAACAGCTGCTCTTTCAGAGGACTGGAGTTCGGGTCTTAGCACCCATGTAGGGCAACTTCATCTCCAAGGGATCAGACATCCTCTCTGGCCTTTGGGAACAACTGCATGCAGGTACGTATATACACAGAAGCACACAAAAACATAAACATACGTTAAATAAATCTTTTTTTTTTTTTTGATTTTTTGAGACAGGGTTTCTCTGTAGTTTTTGGTGCCTGTCCTGAATCTTAAGAAAACAAAAGACTCCAGCCCTGAGCTCTCCCATCCCACGATGGTGCTTAGTGCTGCTCAGAGGCAAGTGGGGCGTTCTAGCTTCTGAGAATCATGGTTATAAAGTTGTGAATGACCTTCAGGTGAATCTAAAAGCCTCTGGAGGCCTCAGACATGACCCCCAAAATGGCTTTAGTCAGAAATATGAAAGAAAGGTGCAGACTCTTCAGGGGACAGCCTGTGGCCAGTTCAAGCACCTGACTGAGTGAAGACAATTAGGAAACCTCTGTAGATGTCTGGCCGAGGAGAAGGTGAGGTCTGCTCTCAGTGGGGGTGGAGACAGCGAGCAGGTCATTGAAAGATTTATGGCGCCATGGGTGACCCTGGCAGGTTGCAGATGGGAGACCATGGTGGTGGCGGTGGGAGACAGACAGATATGCCATGCCAAGAGAGTTTGGATATTGAGTTTATTTAGTGGGTATTGGGAAGGGTATAAGGGTAAGGGAGTTATGGAGGACAGAAGGAGAAAGTGGGGGAAGAAAGGGAAAGGGAGAAGGCAGAAGCTGCCTCTTCAGAAGGAAATGGGATAGAGAGAGAAAGATGAGGAGAGGAGGCAGGAGATCAGAGATCAACTTGCCTTGGTTTGGGAGGGGAAGATTGGGGGTGGGAGGAGCTTGTATCTTAAAGGAACAGGGTACCCAGGTGACAGGGAATGCCAGCAGAATTCTAACAGTCATTCTCCTCCCCTGGGACAGTTTGAGGGGCCCAGCAGTGTCATCTGAGAGAAGCCTGGGTGTGGGTGTTCAGTTTACACAGAGCAATGTCTGACTTAGAAGTAAAGAGAAGTGAAACGCAGGGTGGTGGCCCACAAGGCAGCGGAAGAGAACACCACCATTGGAAGGGTGATGGCTAAAAGGGAAACCTCTGAGCATGGGACCCAAGCCTGGAGCCAAAGAGAAGAAAACCGCCTACCATGCTTTCAGCATTTTAAAATAATAATGAGTCAGAGTCAAGCTGTATAGCATTGAGACTGGGAGCCTCAGACATATTTGATATGGGAACTCAAAAGCACGGGTCTATTCTACCTTGTCTAAAGGTCAGAGAGTTTGGGCTTATTTTTGCTCTTTCAAAGTTGTTGACAACAGGTGTGGCTACAAAACAAGATTTGCTGACTGAGGGTGTGGTTACTTGGTGGCCTGTAGAGGCAGACCTGCTCCACCCTGACCAAAGGTTAGAGAATTCAAGCATACTCCTGATCCTCCTTTTGAAATAGAAGGTTTGACCTAGGGAGTGGCTGCCTTCAGGATACTTGGCCTAGGTTGTTTTCACGGCCCCAAGTATCAAATCAGAAATTGGATTAAAGGCTTGACGTCTCAAGCATTAAAACAAGTAACAGTTCTGGTTGTCTTCTGTGTGCTGTTAATGCAGTCTTTTGCTTTCTTCCCACCCGCCCCCCTTTTTGTATTGGAGTGTAAAAGTGTATGGAAAATGAATGTGGGCAAAAACTTAAGGTTTCAGGATCTGCTGAGTTGCCCGCCTGGTACTATCAAGTGTCTCTGGGGTTTTTTTGTTTTGTTTTGTTTTGTTTTTTGTTTGTTTGTTTGTTTGCTTGCTTGTTTTTTCGAGACAGGATTCCCCTGTAGTTTTTGGAGCCTGTCCTGGAACTAGCTTTCTAGACCAGGCTGACCTTGAACTCAGAGAGATCCGCCTGCCTCTGCCTCCCAAGTGCTGAGATTAAAGGCATGTGCCACCACCGCCTGGCTCTGTGTTTCTTTCTTATCTCTGTTCTTCCAACCTAACATTTCTAATTTTCACACCCCTACGCTGGAATATATGAACCCACCCCTGCTAGGATCACCTCAGAAGTCACCTCAAAAAAATGACTTGTGACAATTTTGAGAATCCACATGTCCTCAGAAGAAGTCCAGGTGTTTCTAGCTCCTTTTTGGTGCAAAGAAAGATCAAAGGCAAAGTAGCCAGGAATTGTCACAACTGAGACAAAACGATGACAACCCTGACAAAAATCACCTCTGAGTTGCAGCCACACTCCAAGAGGGATGTCGATGACATTCTGTAAAGGGTGAGTCCAAGTCAGTGGGGCCCTCTTCTCACCTCCCTGAGCACCTGCAGGCATGTGCACACACACACTCACATGTAGACACATACACACACAAGCACACACACAAGGGAAAAAAGACAAAATCAGATATAGTAATTCACGCCTATAATTCTGGCACCCAGGAGGCTGAGCTAGGAGGGTTGCAAGAGTTTTGAAGTCAGTCTTGACTACTTTGTGAGTTCCAGGCCAGCCTATACCACAAAATGAGATTCCCCCCCCCATTTCCAAAACAAAAAAATCACCCCCAAATAAGTAAAATAATAAATATAAAGTCATAAATATGTGGCAGAGCCACTGTAGCTGGCTGTATTTTTAATTGTTAAATTCCATGAAATTGAAAAATAAAATGTTTCAGGGCTGGCAAGATGACTCAGTGAGCAAAGGGGCTGCTAGACCAGACAACCTGCGTTCCATCCGCAGGACCCACATGGAAATGATGAGCAACTCCTGAAAGCTGTCTTCCAAGCTCCACACACATGCACAAACAGACCGCACAGGAAACAAGAATGAAAGAAAGAACTAAGAAATTAAAAAGAAAAACTATTCCCACAGAAATGAACCAAAGGGGTCTCTCAGAGAGACCCCAGCAAGGCTGGATAAAGTGAAGCAGCTGGTCTCTTCAGGGTCTTTACAGTGTGCAGGCAGAACACAGACCTTCACGGATGTCCAGTGTTGGGTCACCTGAGCGCATCTCTTTGTGTAAGGACTAGCACAGAGGGGACATCCATAACCACAGCAGGTTAAACTAACCTGTTTGGGAAAATGGCTGTTATCTTTCTCATCAGGATTTATCCAAAGGCCAGGAGAGAGTGTCTGAGTTTCAATTTTGTGCAATGGGATGTCAGCTGATTGCGTTTAACATTTCACCTGCTCTCTGGCTGCTCCAGGGACCTCCTTAACACTGACTTCAATTGCCAAGACCAGAGAGGCAAGAATGCCACTCAAACCTCTCTCTCTCTCTCTCTCTCTCTCTCTCTCTCTGTACGTCAGTGTGTATGTTTGTATCTGTATGTCTGTGTCTTTCTCTGTGTGTGTGTCTCTCTCTCTTTCTCTTGTGTGTGTGCATGCATGCATGTGTGTCTCTCTGTGTGTGTATTGTGTGTATCTCTGTGTATGTCAGTGTATATGTATTTGTATCTGTGTGTCTGTGTGTGTGCGTGTCTCTCTCATGTGTGTGTGCATGCATGAGTGTGTGTCTCTGTGTGTGTGTGTGTGTGTGTGTGTGTGTGTGGTGTCAAGGACTTCTCTTGTAAATTGTGAGTCCACACGATCATATCCCTAAGTGTCACTCAAGAAAAGTGGAGGGGAACCTGAATGGATGTTGGGAGACAGAACTCTCAATGAGAAGAAAAGATCTGAGGAGCTGAAGTGATTAAGTGGTTCAGTGGTTAAGAGCACTTGCTGCTCTTGTAGAGAAGCCTGATTCAGTTTCCAGCACCCATGTGAAGGCTCACAATTGTCTGTAACTCCAGTTACAGGGGGATCAGGAGGCCTCTTGCAACACCTATGGTTACTAAGCACACATTATGTCACACACACACACACACACACACACACACACACACACACACACACGGAAAACACTCATACACATAGAATAAAATAAATAAACCAAAATATTTATTTAGGGTTTTTTGAGACAATACTTCACTCTGTAGCCCAGACTAGACTCAAACTCATGATCCTCCAGCTTCAGCCCCTTCTGAATATTGGGATCACATCTATACCCAAATATGTTCCACAGCACCCAGATATATTCCACTGCACCCAGATATATTCCACTGCACCCAGATATATTCCACTGCACCCAGATATATTCCACTGCACCCAGATATATTCCACTGCACTCAGATATATTTCACTGCACCAGCCTTAAAAAAATTTTTTCACCAAGCACCTCCAACACACACTCACTCTCTCTCTCACACACACACACACACACACACACACGAAACAGGGTCTTGCTATGTTGTCCTGACTGGCCTGGGACTGGCTATGTAACCAGTCTGGCCTCAAACTAACCAAGATCCCTCTGCCCCCCCAAGCACTGGGATTTCTTAACAGTGAGTGTTACTACAGCCTGTGAAACATTCAGTGACTGGGTGTGGTGGCACAGGCTAGTAAAAACTGTGTTTGGAAAGATGGACCATAAGAATTATGAGTTCGAGTTTAGTCTGGCCTGCAAGGGAACTTCGGTGCAAACAGCTCCATTACTGAGTGTGGTGGCCTGAGTCTATTATATGGGAGGTTAAGGCAGGAATTCTGACAGCTAAAGGGCTGCTTGAGAAGTTTATAAAGACATCCTGGTTTGTTGTTTGCTGTAAGTACAGAGGGCTTGGAACAGTGCCGAGAAAACAAAACTAGATCTTTTGTGCCTGTTAAAAACTCCAGGCTGGCTGGGGGACTGAAGTGGGGGGAGTAACTGTTTTCAGATGAAAATTTCGAAGTTCATTTTCTTCTGTTGCTCTTTTGAAGCAGGGTCTCACTAAGTACACCTCTCTGGCCTGGAGCTCACAGTTACCCATGTGCAATGCTGGGACTGGTATGCGCCATCATACTCATCCCCTAAAATCATGCAAATTCTGTTGTATGTTAGTTTGGCCTTGGTGCTTTTATACCTTAACAAAAGGGAGGAACCAGGAGTGCGCAGGCACATGTCTGTACTCCTAGAATTTGCAAGGTAGAAGAAGGGGATCAGTAGTTTCAGGTCATCCTTAGCTACATAGCTGCTAGTCAAAGCCAGCCTGGGCTACAGGAGAACTTCTCAAGAAAAATCACCCTCCACAAACAGCAAAAACAAAAGAGAGGACACAGTAGTGTTTGGGAAGGTAAAGTGAGGGACTCATCTAGGTTTTCTTTGTGACAGGGAAATCCTATCTTAGAGTGTTTTTTTGTTTTGTTTTGTTTTGGTTTTGGTTTTTGTTTTTGCTGTGAAGAGATGACACCATGACCTTGGCAACTCTTATAAGGAAAAACATTTAACTGGGGTGACTCACATTTTCATAGGTTCAGTCCATTATCATCACAGTGCTTCATGGTGGTGTGCAGGCAGACATGGTGCTGGAGACGTCCTACATCTTGATTCACAGGCAACAGGAAGTGGTCTGAGACAGAGTGTGGCCTGAGCATATATGAGACCTCAAAGCCCACCTCCACAGTGACACACTTCCTCCAACGAGGCCACACCCACTCCAACAAAACCACACCTCCTAATAATGCCACTCCCTGTGAGATTATGGGGGCAAGTTACATTCAAACCACTACACAAATGAGCATGAGAACCACTGAGCAGAAACTGCCTTGCTCCGTAACTTCCATTCCTCCCACAAATCTTCCCAGGGAATGCCATGACCCTGCTGATGTATTTTTAAGTAAAGTAGGAGAGTCTCTGACATTTCAAAATTTATATTCTGTTTGAAAGCAATGACAGAAAATAATTTTAATGATTAACTGAAGAGACCAATAAGCACGGAAAGTGCTTCAAGAGAGAAACATGGTAACAAGTGAGACTAGAGAAACATGGTAACAAGTGAGATGAGAGAAACGTGGTAACAAGTGAGACTAGAGAAACATAGTAACAAGTGAAACTAGAGAAACATGGTAACAATAGGACTAGGAAAGCAACAGGGTCAGGCAAAGAGCCGCTAAATGGCTCAGACCCTGTACTATACACCTAACACACTATGAGTTTGATCCCAAACCCCAATCTCAGCACT
This sequence comes from Myodes glareolus, assembly GCF_982192425.1. NCBI lineage: Eukaryota > Metazoa > Chordata > Mammalia > Rodentia > Cricetidae > Myodes > Myodes glareolus. The sequence goes on along the minus strand of NC_142039.1, from coordinate 75,411,522 downwards.
CAGGCAGCTTGATGCAGGAGGACCACTGGGAATTTGAGGACTGCCTGGGCCACAGAGTGAGTCCCAGGCCAGTCAGAGCTATAGTGAGACCCTGTTTCAAAACAGACAAAAAATGAGTAGCCAGGGGTGGGGACTATAGTTAGGTGATAAGAATTCTGGTTTAACAACAAAGAGGACCCTAAGAAAGACATACACAGATCTACATAGGAAGGAAAAAAAGACAAAATCTCCTGAGTAAATTGGGAGCATGGGGGTCACAGGAGAAGGTAGAAGGGGAGAGGAGAGGAAAAGAGGGCAGTGGAGGAAAATATATAGGTCAATAAAAACAATTTTTAAAAAAAGAATTCTGGTTTAGCTGAGTTGTGTATCTCCCAGCACACACGTGAGCATATGTGTACGTGCACACACAGTGGGGAGGGATTCAGAGGGGGCTGCAATGAAACATGATTTTTGAGTAGAAATAAAAAAAGCCAAGAGGATGTGAACTAGATACCAAAGGAAGATTGAGACAGGAGAGAAAGATGGGACTTTAAGGGACATGGGAAGAATATCTTACTTGTTGGCTGGAAGTCAGCTTTCACACAACTAACAAAAACTTTTTTGTTGACTACTAATGTACCACTTAAGGTAAAAACGTGTGTGTCTGTTAAGTTTAGCATTTCCCCTTCCTTGTGTAAACCTGTACTCTTCTTCAAAGCACACAAAGAAAGCTGTAAACCACATTTACAATCAAACAGTTTTCTTTTAAACTTTCTTTTTCTTTTGAGATAGAATCTTACAGGTCTGAGTAGCCTGATACTTGCTCTGCAGACCAAACTGTCCTTGAATTTGTAGTAATCCTTCAGTCTCAAGTGCTGGAATTATATCTGCATGTGCACATGTGTGGTGTGTGTGTGTGTGTGTGTGTGTGTGTGTGTGTGTGTGTGTGTTTCCCAGGATGTCCTCAAACTCACAGAGTTCTCCTGCCTCGGCTTCCTGAGTGCGAGCATACAGGTATGTGTAGACAGAGCCTGTGAATACATAGAGGTATACACCATGAAAACTGGCTTGAAATGTCTTAACCTCTGTATGGTCTGCTTGTATCAAAACTTTCTGATTTGTTTTCATCTTATCAACCTATAAAGAAAAGCAAAACATGGCAGGAAACAACAGCCAAATACAGGTCATGTTTTATCTTTGCGAGAATAGTTAATGTGTATCTAAAGGTAAGTGGATCTAAGTGGACATTTTAAGAACCTGTGTTTACTCTTAGAAGCAACAAGAATGTAACACAAGCTTAACTCTCTGGAAGTTACTGCCTGGGGCAAGCCAGCCAAGCCAGACTGGTGACTGACAAGAGTCGCACCAGGTTTCAGGCTGGAGATGTGGTAAGAAGTCACTGGACTCTGGACATGTTTACCTTTCTTTTGGTTTCTTTTCCTAGGTGTATTTAAGGAATAGTGGCCCTAACTTGCTAACAAAGTGGACAAAAAAACTTTGAGAGAAAGAGAGAAAAGTCCTAACTGATAAAACTGTGAAGCTAACCACTGCACTTCTGATGCCATGGAGCTACAGAACAAAGGGCACTGAGTTTGTTACAGATGTGTCAGGAAACCACTTCCCTTCCCAACAGAAGATACAGTGTAACATGAAGAGCAATGTTCCTATTCTAACTACAGTTCTGCAACACCTACTGTCTCCTACCTCCACCTTTCTGCTCCAGGTTACTGAAGTAATGCCACAAATATTCCAAGAAATTCAGATTTCCTCCCAAGGACTTCCAAAAAAAATCCAAACCAAACATTTCAACTGCATTAGAATTTCCATGACCAATATAAATCTCCAATATATTCTGGCAGGTTTATTTTGCTGTCAGTAATAATTTTGTATTAGTACTAGGTCCTTGATACTTTTTTTTTTGAGTTCTGGAAAGGAATCAAAAGCATTCTTCCAACTGAGCTGCATCCTCAAATGAATGATGTTTGCAAGAATTTGTTTATGTTTATTGTGTGTGTGCATGCATGTGCAGGTGCATGTGCAGGTGAGTGTAGTTACCTTCGGTGGCCAGAGACGTTGGATCCTTCTGGAGCTGGAGTACAGGTGACTGTGAGCCACCCAACATGGGTGAACTTGAGTCCTCTGCAAGAACGGCCACTACTCTTAACTGCTGAGTCACTTCTCCAGTCCCTGAAGATGAACCTTTCCTTTCTTTTTAAGATTTATTTTTTATGTGTGTGAGTGTTTTGTTCATATGTATGTCTATACACATGTGTGTCTGGTGCCCCTGGAAATCAGAAGAGGGTTTTGGAGCCCCTGGAACTAGAGTTGTGGACAGGGTAAATTGTCATGTGGGTGCTGGGAATCAAACCTGGACTTTTGCAAGAGTAACTCATTCTCTTAACCATTGAGCCATCTCTCCAGCACTCAGAAGCTTAAAAACAACTATTTAGAATAGGAAAAGACTATGTGAAATATATTGAAGAAACTGCAGATAAAAGTATTTTAAATCCTGGAAACCGTGTATGCTGTGTCCTTCCTTTAGGATTCCAGGAATGGTTGGCTTACAGGGATTACTCATCCGGGCGTGGTGACGCTGCAGTGGCCCATAATAAATGTAATGATGTATAACCAACTCCTTTTGGACTTTATGAAATGCCACTGTCTGCCTGGCAAACAGATTATTAGTTCAGCTCCCATGAATTTTCAGAACCAAAATATCTACATAAGAGACTATCACAAATTTTTAAGAGTGTGTTTCAAGTCACACACAGCAACATAAAAACTTTCAGCTGTTGAAGGTTTGGATTTCAGTCAGGTCTCTTTAAAGGCTAAGCATTGTCATCTCAAAAATGGGAATAATTGGGCTTCCCCTAGAATTGTTCCTAATGTACTTTCCTCGTTTTTAAAAGATTGTGTGTGTGTGTGTGTGTGTGTGTGTGTGTGTGTGTGTGTGTGTGTTGTGGCATGCAGGTGTTGATGGAGTCCAATAGAGTGTCAGATCTCCTTGGGATGGAGTCATAGATGGTTGTGAGCAACCCACCGTGTGTGATGGGGAAGTGAACATTGGTCCTCTGCAACATCAGCTACGGCTCTAACTCATTCCCTTGGCCACTTTGTTCCTTAATGGCATCTAACAGAGGCATACGCCACATTGCTTGGTGGTTACATTCCAGTGGGTGTAACTTTTACCGAGTGACAGGAACACTCAATTTATATTAGTAGAACAGGTACTGACATTGTAGGCCCCTGTTAATGGCTCAGTAAGAGCGTGGACAGGCTGCAGATGATTTCCAAGACCCACAGAGCAGAAGGAGAAAACCAACAAGTTGTTTGTAGAACACCTACCACTTAGTGTGTCCCTTTGGTTTGTGACATTGTATCATATTCCTGTCTCCCTAAATTATTAGGATTGAATTAATATTTATTTACAAAGTTTCCAAGACAGAGTCTTGGAATAGTCAAGGCTGGTATATATTCCTCATTTTAAGACTCTTGGTCACAAAACCAATGGATTTAAATTTGTTATGTGGTAGGCATATAAATAAAAGCGGCTTTATTTTTTCCAACACTTCCTATTTATTAGTTGCTTGATGTTTTTGAGGCATTTAGAACACTTAGGATAACAATCAATGCTGAGCTAGAAAACAAATTTACCAAACATGTGTTCCTCAAAATAGGACCTTTTTGTTTTGTTTTTGAGACAGGGCTCCCCTGTGTAGACTGGCCTGGCCTCGAGCTCAGAGATTCTTCTGTCTGTCTCCGTCAAAATGTGACTTTTCAATAATCAAACTATATCACATGAAACCTAAAGAAAAGAGGAGGAGTGTATCCTGGAGCATGAGAGCTGGGTAAGCGAGAGGCTTAGGTCGCCGGTCTTTCTTCAAGGTCGGCAATGAAGCCCTCGCTGACACCTTGAGTCACTAGGAACAGTTTGGCTCAGTCTCCCCGGAAGCCACAAAGGAACCTCAGGGGAGTCCGAGAGCGCTCGGCAGCAGAGACCGCAAGAAGAGAGCCACCCGGACCCTTCGGGCCGCACTCGCCGCGCGCGCCTGCCACTGGGCGGAACCTGGGCGGCGCGCGCTTCCGGTGCGCGCTTCCGGCCCGCGGCGGAGCGCGGGGCGGGGCACCGCCGGCTTCCAATCGCGCACAATGAGACGGCGCTGAGCGCCGGAAGTGGGGCCGAAGGAAAACACGGAGAGGAGCCCGGGCCGGACAGGAAGCGGCGGGGGACCGCAGCGGCGCTCGGTGAGTGCTCCGGGGCGCCGTCTCGTCGCGTCCCTCCCGGACTCGCCTCCGGGCTGGGCCCGTGGGTTCCCCCGGGCCCCGAGAAGCCCGTCTGCCCGGCCCCGAGGTACGTTGGCGCCGTCCTTTTCGGGCCGCCTCGGCCCGGCTGCGCGCCCGGAGCCCTCGGGTTCGAGTCCGTGTCTTCACTTTGTGTCGGGGCTCCGGCCCTGGCCCCGAGGGGACCCCCGGAACCTTGTCAATGGCCGGGCGCTTCCTGCTTCCCAGTCCCCACGGCGCCTTCGTCGCCGGTAGTGCGGGGCCGCTGCCTCCATCGCCTGGGGACTCCGCTTGTGGAAACTGAGGCACACAGGGGTGGGGCAGCCGAATGGGGAAGGAAAAGGAGTGTCATTCCGCGGACGATTGTGGTTGGTGTCGAAACCGGACTTGTCTGGGGCTGGGCTAAGCAATCGGGTAAGTCAGCTGGCGTTGCCCCTGGGTCGGGAGTCCGGCCCTGAGACTGTGGTACCTTGCTGGGGAGTGTTGCTCCTTCCTTCGCCCGGCCGTCGCGCCGGGTCTGAAGTGAAAAGGAAAGCCGAGGGAAGGCTTGTTCTAAATCTGTTCCCATAGTTTCGGCTACTTTGACACTTGAAAGTAATTGCCAACTTTTTTTTTTTTTTTAAATAGACTTGAGGGAGTTTTGTAACAGTGTTGACTTAGGATATTTACTTTGACGAGAGGTGTTTTTTGCTACATAGAAGCTAATCAAGTTGCTACATTAGTTTGTGAGGTTATAGAAGCGTCTTCAGGTTTGGCCGGAACATTAAATAAAGACTGGTTTTTGTGGACACTATAGGGCTAAGTCCCCTAACTTTAGGAATGCACTAATTATTAGAAATGTGTAGCAGTTTTATTTTTTTAATGGGGATGTGTTAGAGTATTTGGTATGATATCATTTTATAGTTTTTTGTTTCTGCCACAATGCCCTCTTCCAGGTACAAAGTAAGAAAGTTGAAGTAAAAGACCATGGGAGATACATTAAAACCTTACTTTGTGAAGCGCACTAAAGACCGTGGAATTACTGATGATGATGATTTTAGAAGGGGTCATCCCCAACAAGATTATTTAATAATGGATGATTATGCTAAAGGTCACAGCAATAGAATGGAAAAAGGCCTTCCCAAAAAAAAGATAGCGCCCGGGAACTATGGGAACACCCCCAGGAAAGGACCGTATGCGGTTTCCAGCAATCCTTATGCATTTAAAAACCCAATGTACAGTCAGCCTGCTTGGATGAATGACAACCATAAAGATCAAAATAAGAGATGGCTGCCGGATGAACTTGCTGGTAATGCAGATAGCTGGAGAGAGCTCAAGCCGGGACCTAGGATTCCCGCCATAAACCGGTCAAGGAAAGACTCCTTTCAAGAAAGTGACGAGTGCTACAGGTGGCCGGATGGCAGAGGCTGCAGAGCAGCCAGAAGGCTGTTTCAGAAGGACATCGCAGGCCTGGAAGCCATGTCAGAGATGGAAGCAGGAAGCCCTGGTACGCTTCACGTCTCTAGGTTACGTGTCTGTATTCTTTTTTTCCTCCAAATTAGTTTTGTTATTTTCAGTAATGAGCTATTTAATGTGATTATGTTAGGATTTATAGTGCTATACTTGTGTGACTTCAACATATTTCAGACGTTGGACCATCACAAGCTCAAAGCCAGGCTGGGCCGCAGAGTAGGTTACTGTCCCCCAAAACTCAAAACAAAAAAAGTTTATTAGGAAACATTATTAGTAAACACTTTATAGATGAGGGGGTCATATGACCTTGGAGGTCACACTGTAATTTCTGAGTAATGTATATGTATTATCATGTTCATAATTTTAATTTTAAAATGTGTTCTTAATGTACATGACAATTTCAAACTAAAAATATTTAATGTGAAGACAGAGTATAGGCTGCATATATTCCAAAGAAAGGGTGGAAGAGAGGTAGTGGTGGGGAAAGAGAAGCTTTGGGGAGAAGAGGAGAAGCTGAGCTGCTGTTTAACCAAATTCACGTGGGGCCTGGGAAGCTGGAATACAAGCATTACGACAAAATTTGAAAATGTATTTATAGGCCCAGAATGCAGATAAAAACAGTGCTGCTCCCATTCCAAAAAATCAAAATCTGTTTCTTTTTCTGAGACAGAGTTTCATGTAGTCAGGGCTATCTTCACATGCTTTATAATAATTATGCAAATGGTTGTACATTTTTCTAAAAGGTGCAAGTAGATATTGTGTAGCAATTATTCCTCAAAACAAGAAAGTTATTTATCTAATTGATGTATTTACTGATGTGAAATAAAAGTCGTGAATTGGATGCAAAAATGTGAAAACTGTTTATAGTATGAAAGTGGACTAAAATTGCTTTTTTTAAAGACAGTGTCTTAATGTGAGTGTTGACTGACCTGGAACTTTCTATGTAGACCAGACTGGCCTCACAGCGATCCTCCTGCTTCTTCCTGGGCTAGGGTTTAAAGAGCCCTGTCTCAAAAACAAAACAAAACACACAAACACACACAAAAGAACCGTAGCCTACAAATCTTTGAGCTGGGCAAACTAGAAAGGCTGTTGTGTGGACTGCCGGAGTGGTGTGGGGCCACAGTTCGGCAGGTGGGAGGGTTAAACTGTCCAGACTTGTTTATACAGTGCTGGGTGAGAAAGTGAGACTCCAACTGAAACTAATTGGGTATAACTTCTGTCACTCTGGCCATGACCTCAGTCTTGTTGGACCTGGAATTCTGATAAGGAAATCGGTATTTTGATTTGTTTGTTTCTTTTTTTATAATTTTTTGCATACTTTAAGTATTTCTATATTATAGCATTCATGTAGGTGTGGACACTAAATTACATTTGTCTAACAGAAATTAAAAAATTAAGATGTGTGTATTACATGCCTGCAATCTCAGAAGTAGGGAGGACAAGGCAGGAGGAGGAAGAATTTGAGGCCAGCCTGGACTACATGACAAGACTTTGGAGAGGGGACGGTTTTGAGTCCTTGTTCGGTCAGGTGTGGTGGCCCCACTCATTTAATTGTAACATTTCGGGGGTGGAGGCCGGAGGATCAGGAGTCCCAGGCCAGTCTAGGTTTCAAGAAAAAATAAAGCAAACAAATGAAAAAAAAGACAGGGAAAGGGACTTTTAGAGTCTCATTCTCGGCTGCCTGGGCTGGGCGACCCACCTTCAAGGGTGGAGAGTTAAGTCAAGCCGAGTGTCACATACTGTTATTCTCAGAGTGCAAGAGACAGAGGCTAGCAGATCTGTGAATTTGAGTTCAGCCTGGTCTACCTAGTGAGCCAGCCAGGGCTACTTAGTGAGACCCTGTCTAAAATCACTACTACTGATAATGATGATGATTTAGCTATGGGTCAGTGTTTTGCAACTAGAAATATTAAAGGGGCTGAGTGCAGACCTAAACCCTCTTACACATGCTCGTCCCGGTTTTAGGAGTAACTAGGGAGATGCCTCAGCAGGTGCGAAGGGGAGCACATTGTCCCTGCATTTGTAGAAGCTCGTTTAAGTATGTATGTTTGTATGTATGTATGAAGTCCAGACACGAGTTTTAAGTTCCCACGTGAAGAAATTGAAAATTTCCCTTGAAAATCTTCATAAAGGAGACATAAAGATTTTGTGTAAGATCACATGCAGTCATGAGGAGTTTAATTTGATGTGTAAATTTGCAGTGGGTGAAAATGATCCTAAGAAAGACGATTAAAGGGACTTAAATATCTTAAAAATTATTTTTTTTTTCTTTTTGAGGCAGGGTCTTCTGTTATAGCCTTGGTGGGTCTGGAACTCTCTATGTAGATAAGGCCACCTCAAACTCATAGAGATCCACTTTCCTCTGCCTCCTTTGCTCCAGGATTAAAGGGGTACGCCATCATGGCCTGCAATAATAAGGATCAATCAAACCATGAGATGTGATAAAAAATATATTAAAGTTGATTTTTAAAACTTTTTAAGTACTGATTTTTTTTTTTTGATTCTACATTATTGTCCCCTCCCTCAGCCTTCAAATGTCTAAAGTACGTGGGGCAAAGCCATTAATAGGCTGGCCGGAGGCATCCATTCAAATAAATATCCATTCAAGTGTCCTCTGTGACTGGGTTGATGTGCGTATGCAAATAAGATGTGAGGGACAGCTGGGGTTGACAGGCTGGGGAGCTTTCCTCACAGTTGGTACTGCACGCCTAGATGGCCCTGTCAGTTCTGTCTGTCCCTGATGTGGAACGCTGTGTGCCACAGGGGCCTTGTAGGATTTCTCCTCATTTTGCATTCTGGGAGGTACAAAGCTCATTTCTGCTATATTTTAAGTTGCAGTAGATCTTTATTTTACCTTGGCCCTGTGTCCTTAGCAAGTCACTTAGTTCTGAGTCGGCTCTTGTCATCAACTGCATGATGGGGTAATCTCAGCACTGATGAGGGGATTACTGTAGCCATCGGAGGAAGCAGGGCACACAAAAGCACTCGCTTTCCCTCCGCCGTGGAATGAGATAGTGATGCTTGCTGTTGCTGTCACCCAACCCTTTCTTCAGCTCTCCCTTGCCTTACTCGGTGTCCCAGTGTATACAGCTGATCACAGCTGTAGCTGATTATTGCCGTTTGATGGGTTATCTTCCCAGGCGGCACATCGTGAGGTCTTCGTGCCCGTGTGCATGTTGGGCAAGTGTTCTGCCACCTAGCTAAGTTCTCAATCTGGCAGTGGCATTCTTTATTTTTTGTAAGATGTGGATGTGTATGCACACCTGGATGGCTGTTTGTACACCAAGCATATATAGCACCCCGGGTCCCCTGGAACGTGAGTTACGGATGACTGTGAGCCTTCTTAACTGCTGAGCCGTCTCTGGCCCCAACAGTGATATTCTTTAAGATTGGAAGTCCTGCATTTCCTTTTCTACCCAGAATTCCCTTCTGAAATTAGCCAGTGCATTGCAATTGCTATAATGGTAATGAGTTCCTCTGAAAGCCGGAGAGAGGTTGCGTTATGCAAAATCTCTCCCAAGCACTAATAATTTATGGAAAGTCAATAACAACCATTCCATATATTTAATCAGAATTTTTAAATAGATTTATTTTATTATTTATAAACTAGATTTGTATTGTTATTTATTTGGGTTTGTGCATTGTGGATGCCTGCATAAGCTCCATGGTGCTGGGAGCAGACCCCAGGTCCTCTGCAGGAGCCCATTCTAATGAGCCTTCTCTCCTCCAGCCCTCATTCAGAGTTTTAGCTTGGGGATAAATATTATCTTAACCCCACGTCATGCTTAGCATTCATTGTCTTTCAGAACCTGATAGGAGTCCCAAGGCCTCATCCATAGTTTTTAAAGTTCAGTTCCACAATTATTGTATGCTTCACAGGTTGAAAGGTAGTTAGCTTGAATTTGTTTATTTGTTCTAAGGATTATAGAACTAACAAAGAATTCATAACATTTATTTCAGCTGAACTTTGATTTTTTTTTTAACTGCTAATTGTTTTTCCCCTGTGGAATGTGCTCAGTGTGCCGGTGGTATTTTAAAAACAAAAGCAGAAGTAAAGTGGGAACTGTGTGTTCTCAGTAAAACTTTGGCTTGAATTTTTTCTTCTTAATGAAGAAACCCAATTATGATTGAAGGCTAAATTTGTATCTAAATGATTTTATTCAATCACATAAGAAAATGATCAATTTCTGAGTTCTCCAAGTGCATGCAGTAGTGTCCACTCTTCTCTACTGGGAGTCTTCACTTAAAACAATCAAAACAAATATGAATACTTGTCTTGAGAATATCAGGTGCACTTAAAATTTGGTTGAAAATACTGTATGCGTACATTATATATCAAGTGCATTAGAACTAGTTACATCTGCCTTCAGTGGGAGACTTTGATTGTTGCATGATTGTGCTCAGCAGTGTAATGCGGGAGGGGATAAAATCAAATTCTTTTCATTGCAGTGATTTATGTGGATGGGTGAATGTAGAGAGTACTTTCTCCATTGTTCAGTGTTCGGGCATCACTTACCCATCACTGGAGTAAGTTCCTATGGGCTGGGGAGAGCACAGGATCTAGCACTTGCCAGCATGTGTGAGGACCTGGGTTCAATCCCCAGGGCTGTGTGTCAGCAAGTGAGTGCAAAGGAAGAAAGTTGTACTTCTTCCTCTGCGTGATGATATTCAACACTGCCACTATTGTCCCCTAACTTAAGAAAACAAGAAACAGCGGTCCAGACCTCGGAAGCCACGGAGGACTAGAAATGAAGAGAGTGAGCAGGATGGAGAGCTGGAAGGTCCTGTGATTGACGAGTCTGTACTTTCAACAAAGGAGCTTCTGGGCTTACATCAGGCCGAGGAACGGCTAAAGAGAGACTGCATCCACAGGCTAAAAAGGGTAACATCTTTGTGCACACATTTTCTAGGTCGTATCTGTTTCACTTTACACTCTTAGTATTTGCAACATTTGCCTCAGTGGATTGGGCTTTCCACTTCTTTATTCTTGTGTAAGTCTGTATGTTAAGGGATGGATACTTAGTGTGGCTTAAGAAAATCAAGAGTTACTGCCATTGTAGTTAGGTAAGAGTGATGTTCAGTTTTGAAGTGATGGGGGAAACCATTCTTCTGGCTAATTTTGTTTCTCTAAATGTTTGGAGCTACATCTTTCTGTCAATCTTTTCAAACTGTAGCGACCACGAAATTGCCCTACAGCAAAGTATACCTGCAAGCTGTGTGATGCTCTGATCGACTCCATCCCCTTTGCTCATAAGCATATCAAGGAGAAGAGACACAAGAAGAACCTCAGGGTGAGTCTGGCTTCCTTACACCCCATAGACTGCTGCACTAATCAGGTGTGTTTGCTGGGTAGCCCTGTGCATTTCCCCTGTACAGAGTCAGGATGTAGGAAGCCATTGACAGGACCTGGGTGTTCTTATGTAAATGAGGCACATGATGTCTGTTGTTCCATCCATGTTCTTGTCTCCTTATTCCTGCCTGCTCCTTCCTATCCATATTAACTACATGGTGTATGTGTGTGTGTGTGTGTGTGTGTGTGTGTGTGTGTGTGTGTGGTAGTCTGAAGACCACCATGTCTAAGATAAGGAAAGCACAGAAGAGTCCAAAAAATTCTGCAGGGTACTGTCTCAGTGAGAAGTGAAAGGTCACGACTACATATGACCTTTTATGTCCACATTTTAATCTTCCCATTGACATTACAGGAAAAGCAGGAGGAAGAGTTGCTCACCACGCTGCCCCCACCAGCACCCTCCCAGATAAGTGCAGTTGGCAGCGCCATTGACAGAGTGGTGCGGGAGTTTGGTTTGCACAGTGAAAACCTGGATCAGAGGCTAGAAATTAAGCATGTCATGGAAAGTGTCTTCCAGCACAAACTACCAGGTATTTTCTAGATTCGTTTTTTCTGTTTAGCTTCGTAGAGTACCTCATAGTTAATGTTACTTCACCTAATAAGAATTAACTTAGGCTGGGCAGTGGTGGCGCTCACCTTTAATCCCAGCACTTGAGAGGCAGAGGCAGAAGGATCTCTGTGAGTTTGAGGCCAGCCTGGTCTACAGAGCAAGTTCCAGGGCAGGCTCCAAAGCTATGCATAGAAACCCTGTCTTGGAGTGGGGGGCAGGGAGAGAATTAACTTATGGCCTGGGCACAGGGCTGCTGCCTGTAATACCAGCTTACCAAGGCTCAGGTCAGTGGTCCCAAGCTTGAGGCCAGCCTGGACAACATAGCCGACTCCATCTCCAGAAACAAGGCATTACTAGGACTTTTTTGCTACATCAGGAAACACCTATATTTAGTGTTCTGGTGTTGGTGGTGTTTTGGTATGTGTGGGCAGTGGGGAAGGGGACAGGGTAGTGTTCATTTTGTCACATCTAGCTCTAGTGTGTGTATATGTGTTTCTGATTTTTCCGAAGGTAACAGAAGACTTACATGCACTGCCATTATATGTCTCTTTCCATTATACATTTTATTGTGTGGCTAAATACAGTTGAATACCCTGTATTATTGTGACACTATGAGGTCTGTGTATGTTTGGTTACTTTTTGATCTAAATTAGCATAGGGGGTTTTTTGTTTCTTTGTTTTGCAGTACTGAAAGTAAACCCAGAGCCTTTTGCAAATGTTAGACTTGTGCTTTGATATTGGCTGAACCACATCCCCAGCTCTTATTTTTTAACTAGCCTTATTTATTAGATTATTTTTATAGCGCTAGAGATTAAATCTAGACCCTTGTACATACTAGGAAATTCCTCTATACTGAGCCCTAGCCCAGTTAATCAAAAAGAGTTATTCTGAAGTAATTTTTAGGTTATATGTGTCAAAATAGAATTATATTTAAACGTACATGAAAGAATTGTATAGAAACTGGGTTTTGAAGCCAGTACATATTATGGGCTATTGTTTTGTTTGCTCTTGCAATGATTTCCAAGTTATGTCTGTCTTTTGCCTCTTTAATTTTAGAGTCATCGAGTTATGGGGTTAACTTTCTAGGGGCAATCTGTCTGTAACATTTAAGGCTGGGGCAGTTGCTGCCTGACAGTCATTGTCTGGTCCTGCACAGCATCAGACTCACCCCACATACAGGCTGGGCCTCTGTAGGCAAATGACTGAGGAGCTTACTCGGCTCCGGAGTCTTTCCTGTGCAGCAGAATTGCCAGTGAATAGCAGACAACCCCGTCCAAAAATCCCACAAGGCCCCAGCACTTGGGAGGCTGATGCAAGAGGATCATGAGGTCCAGGCTACCTGGGGCTACTTAGTGAGCTGTAGGCTGAGGGAGGGAAGAGAGTTGGAGTCATGGCTTAATTACCTTGCATCACAACTCTGAACTACTCATACCAAAGTTTTGCACATGATGGTCATAACAAGCAACCAAAACTAAAAGCACTTCCTCTTTTGTTTTTCCCTCGAGACAAGGTCTCACTGTGTAGCCCTGTATGGATTGAAACTCACTCTGTAGACCAGGCTGGCCTCAGACTCTGAGATCTGCCCACTTCCTCCCAGGTGGGGACTAAAGGCGTGCACCACCCTGCCCCGCAGCACAGCTCTTTAAGCAAGGTGTGGGTGCAGATGTGAGTCATGAGTCGCCTGTGCGCGTTTATAGTGTTAATTTCAATGCTTGCTTCCACTGTGTCTAAAAGACTTTCCCAAGCAAGGGGAGATTTATCATTTAAAAAAAAAATTAAATGATTTAAGTGACTTCTTGGATTTCACCAGTTTTCTGTAACAAAGTATATTCTATTCTACAAATAAAATTTACTAAAGTTACAAATGACCAGGAGATGCCTTCATGAGGGGATGAGTAAACTCCATCTCTTTCCTCAACCTTCCAAATGTGGGGATTTGGGTGTGAGCCTCACCACACCCAGCTTGTCACAGTTTAAATTATTCTGTAATATTTCGCAAATGACTTTCAGAAGTGGTTGTGTTCTGTTCAAGGCTTTTGTTCATGCTGTGGTGATTCCTACTGAAAAGTCACTTCAGAGCTTCATATGGTGGCAGTTCTAACGCCTAAGAGGAGGTGGAGGCAGGGGCATCAGAAGTTCACACTTATTCTCAGCTACCTAGGTAGTTAGGTGCCAACAGGAGTACTTGAGGCCTTGCCTCAAAGACCTGTTCCCTCACAAGAATGGCACTGTTAGCTGGGTACAGTAGACAAGTCTGGGATTCCAGCTTTTGGGAGGATGCAGCAAAATGATTGCCCCAGGATCAAGGCATGTAGCACAAACTCTAACTGGTGTTAACAATAAAAACCCAGAGTTAGATATGGGGCTAATGCTGAAGAGCAGAGAAGCAGCAGAGCGCCAGCCACTGGAGAATTCTTTCACCTCTACCAGTGCTCAGACCAAAGGGCTGATCCTGTCCTCAGACTGCATCTCCAGACTGCATCTGTCTCCACCAAACCTCAGACTGCAGTGAGCTCCTATCCCCTCCCTCCTTATATTCATCTCTCAACCCAGCCATCTCCCTAGTGCTGAAACTAAAGGCGTGGAACTCCCAAGTACTAGGATTAAAGGTGTGTGCCACCACTGCCTGGACTCTAGTGGCTCAGCTCTGTGCTCTGATCTTCAGGCAAGCTTTATTTGTTAAAACAAACAAAATATCACTACAAAGACAAAACTGAACAGCAAGAACCCTCACTTTTTAGTGACACCTACTCCATGTACTAAGTCAGAGCTATGTGTGCATTCTGACACTAGAAAGAAGTGCTGTAGTAGATCATGATGTACTGTATGTAGGTTCTAAAACTAGGGGACTTTCAACATTCCACATCAGGATTTTAAAAATCATTATGGAAATCCCTACACAAAATGTGATCATGATCATGATCATAATGTGATCATTAGATGCTTCAGAGCTCATGGCAGGGTGGCTGAAGTCAAAAGGCTGAGCAAATGGCTTTGAAATCCTCCTCTGTGAGTATCTGGGCTCAGATGGTCTTGCTTCTGGGCACAGCTTTGATGGTTTTGGGTTTTTAACAGCAGTGTTTGGTTACAGTTTTTGTGAGATTTTAACTGTGAGTCCCATATGCTTACTTGTTTTCTAGACTGTTCTCTTAGGCTGTATGGATCTTCCTGTAGCAGACTCGGCTTCAGAGACTCAGATGTGAACATTGATGTTCAGTTTCCAGCTATCGTAAGTACAAAATGATGTGCTGGACTTTGCAGTCACCAGGAATTCTTTTATTTGTTTAGCTTTTAAGAAAGGTTTTATGTTTACATGCTGGTATGAACTCACTCACGTGCCCTTCCTACTGTGTGTGTGTGTGTATGTGTGTGTGTGTGTGTGTGTGTGTGTGTGTGTGTGTGTGCATGTGTGCATGCATGTGCATGAATGCCATGTGTGTAGGTGTCCATGGAAGCCAGAGAGAGCATCAGATCCCCTGGAGCCTGTGAGCCACCTGACGTGAGTGCTGGGATCTGAACTCTGGTCCTCCAGAAAAAGAAGTGCTCTTAATTCCTGAGCCCCTGTCTTTATTTTAAACTTGTTTTATTGCTGAGAACTTGGGCACATTTGTGTGTATTTTCATTTGCCTGGGCGGACCTGCTTGATCTTGAATATCAAACCAGTTGGTGATTTGGCTCCTTATCAGAAGCACGCAGGTCTTGGTGTCCTTATCTTTTCTGTTCCTCTCAAAATGTACACAGAAGCCACTTTCTTCTTTGTTTTATTTGTTTTTCGAGACAAGGTTTCTCAGTAGTGGAACTAGCTCTTGTAGACCAGGCTGGCCTTGAACTCACAGAGACCCACCTGCCTCTGCCTCCCCGGTGCTGGGATTAAAGGCGTGAGCCACCACCACCTGGCAGAAGCCACTTTCTTAATGGAGTGGTGGATGCTCTTAGGGACATCAGGGGCAAGGCTTTTAGATCTGAGAATTCTCAGGATTTGATTGCTGATGAGTGAGTCCCTGGGGCTTGCATGGATTGTAAGGAAATCAGGCCTCACAAAGCCACTTTGTCACCGCACTCCTTTCTAGGACTTTAGCTTTGGCTGGTGTCAGCCTGCTGTGGTCCACACTGGCATAGGCTTCTCCAGAGAGCATGCTCCAGACTCTTGGCTGTCTGACGGCAAAAAGTGCAAATTCTTTTAAATGTGACCTGGATGTGAATATATTTTGAGACTTAAAGTGTGACCGTGACAGCTCTCCCTGAGAATTTCCATTTTTATGTCTTCTGTCTGTCTGCAGCTTCAGAATTTTATTGTTTTACTTTACAGATTTTCATGCTTATTTTTCTACAGATCTTTTCTACTTACTTTTTAGGTGTATGGATCTTTGTGAGGTTGTGTATGTGTCTATGAATTCAGAAGGTTTAAACCTCATAAAATCCCCTCATAAAATCAACCTTTCTATGACAGGAAGGCAGATATTCAAATAGTGTATGTTTGGAAACATAGTCTGGAAACCTAATTAGCTCCCAGTTCCCCTTTTATATATTAGTAGTAGTAGTAACAATAATAAATAATAAAATAGTGATGGACCAGAGAGATGGCTCAGTGGGTAAAGGCCTGATGACTTGAGCTCCATGTCTGGTGCCACAAACTGTCCTCTGGCCACATGTATGTATGTCCCCACACATAGGAACAATGCATACAGGTAATTCAAAAAATAGGCTTTAAACAGCCCCATGATGGAATACACCTGTAATCCTAGTACTAGAGAATTGGAGGCAAGAAGATCAGGAGTTCAAGTCTAGCCTCAGACAAAGCAAGCTTGAGACAAGCATAAAGTGAGACCCCCCACACACACACACTAGCTACATAAGCCTTCGTTTTGGTAAAATGTAATTCCCAAAGACATGGCTAAGTCAGAACTTTAAAGCCAGAAACTTAGATTATCCGCTTACCCACTCTGGTTCCCACTGTCTGTTTCACAATTGGTCTATGCTGTTTGTTAAAAATACAGATTCTGAGACAAGGCATGGTGGCACATGTCTTTGGTCCTAGAGGCAGGTGAGTCTGTGAGTTTGAGGCCAGCCCAGTCTACATAGTGAAGTTCCAGGTCAGCCAGGGTTACTTAGTAAGACCCTGTCTTTGAAACAACCACCAGATTCTGAGGTTGGATTCCTTGATGGTCTTGCTTATAGCCTCTCATTCCTTGCTGTGCTTGATTCCATTGCTACCTGATTAGGTAACCCATAAATTTTACTTCTTTTTTAAAAATTTATTTTAGAGTGCGTGTGTGTGTCTGTGTTTGTCTGTCGTCTTCATGTAGGTATAGGCGCGTGAGTGTAGGTGTGCCTTCAGAGGCCAGAGGCATTAGATTCCCCATAGGAACCAGAGTTACAAGTGGTTGTGAGCTGCGTAATGTGGGTACTAAGAACTGAACTCATGTCCTCTGGAAGAGAAGTATGTACTCTTAACTGCTGAGCCATCTACAGCACCAATATTAATATTTTTTTTTAAGTTTCAAATTCTACTAAGTGATTTATCAGAGTAAATCCATAGTAGTTATTTTGATCTGGTATCATTGATATAGCAAATTTTCACGAAGTCCCTGTTGTATGTAGGCACTGTGCTAGTTTGTAAAGGACAAGATAGGCCTGGCTCTCTGGTGGCACTTGTAGCTAGTCAGGAGGTAAGCTGTTTCTTCAGTTATTCATTATAGTGACCGCTGTGCAGAGAAGTAAGACTGAGGGACAAGCACTGGGAACAGACATCACTTCCTCAAAGAGGGCTAATTTCCACGGAACTTTGCTTAGCCTGTAGAGACCTGGGCCGGTTGTACAGGATCTTGAAGACTGTGTAGTAAAACTGACTTTGACCTAACAACAATATGATATTCGCAAGAATTTTAAGAACCTATGAATTGGGAAGGTGGCTCACACCTGTAATCCCAGCATTTGAGAGGCAGTGGTAGGATTCCTATGAGTTTGAGGCCAGACTGAACTATAGAACAAGACCTGGTCTGAAAAAACAAAAGGCTAGAGTGATAGCTCAGCTGTTCAGTGTTCATACTGCTTTCCAGAGTACCTGTGTTTGCTGCCCAGACCTCACATCAGGTGTGTACTACTGCCTACACCTGCCTCCTGGTTACAACTGCCTTATGCCTCCTGTTCTGAGGATTTGACACCCTCTTCTGATCTCTTCAGGGACACACACACACACACACACACACACACATAAATCTGTAAATAAAACACTTCAAACCAACAATGTAAGAAACACATTTAAAGATCCATTGGAGAATCTTGAAGGAGATTAGAGAAAGGAATATTGATGTTGGACCCTGTAGCTGTGTATTGCAACACTGTTTCAGAGTGAGAGGAACATTGTTGCAGTAGAACACTTTCCAACCACCGTTGAGACAGCTCAGGGATCAGTACCTCCAGAACGAGTTTCTATACAGTTAGCAAGTCCTTTACCCACAACCACGCTCCTCACAGACTCTTTGTCGGCTTTACACACAGGCTAATGACTGTTTTCTTCACCTGTAGCAATGTGCATTTCTTATTTGGAAAGCAATTTGGGGAACTTCAGACTGTATTATACCAGAAAACCAAAAGTACTCAGGGATTATTTCATGTATTCATTCATTTATTTCCTAGATGTCTCAGCCAGATGTCCTCTTACTTGTTCAAGAATGTTTAAAGAACAGTGGTAAGGCCAAATTCTTCCACATTTTGCTTCTGATTTTGTCTTCTGTCTATAAATTTGAATATATCTTACTACCAAACTGCAAGTAGGAATTTCACTTTTAAAAATTATTTACATGGGTAAAATCCAAAGCAAAAATAAAAGTAAATGCCCTTGAATTATTAGCTAGAGTCCAGCTAGCACTCTGTAGGACCAGCAGTCAGACAGTGGTTAGTTTGACAGCATTCAGGATTAGTGAGCCCTAGACTGAGTGAAAAATGCAAAAATCTATGATATTTACTGTTGGGAGTAAACTCATAGTGATTTGCTTCATTGTGTGGTAAATAGGTATGGCCCCATCCTGATTAATGGACTCAAAGACAATTGTTCCCAAATGGGCTCATCAGCTGTCTTGTCTAATACAATGTCCCCCTTGGGACTTATGCCTTTTCTCAGTAGTTAGGCCTCATCAGGGATGTTACCTTCCCTTGAGTTAGGCATTCTTATTCTTTCAGTTTTGGTATAAGAGACATTTAAACATTTCATCTTGTTTCAATCAGTACATATTTGACACTATGGTTTAGTAGCTTTCGCATCACTTTGTCTTTAGTCTCTGTGCATATTTCTAATTATGTTGTCCACATAGCGTTTAAATGCTGCTTCAACGCTGCAGTCTTTCTGGTCAAACTCTAGCTTTGAAAGATTAGGACTTGAACTGTGGTGGTGTGGTTCTTGGACAGTGCTCTCTCTTCCAAGTCACCTGAGGGTTGTTTGTGGGAGTGGCCTCTCAGACCCACGACTGCACTTGAGCTCTCCCAGTTCTGCATTTCAATAAAGTTTTAATTAACCCGCTTGGTTGTTTTTCCTCTTTCCTCAGACTCCTTTACTGATGTTGATGCTGACTTCCATGCCCGGGTGCCGGTGGTGGTGTGCAGAGATAAGCAAAGGTCTCATGTCTTTAAGCTATTTTATATGATTTATTTTATTTGGGTTTATTTTGAGATACAGTCTAACTGTATATAGCCCAGGATGGTCTTGAATTACTCTGTAGCTGAGGATGGCCTCCAGTTTATGGCTATGTGCTTGCTTCTGTGCTGGGATCACAGGAATGGACCACTATGCCAGCTCCTCAGATCACCAAAGTCACAAGTACTTGGTTAAATCTCAGGTTTAACTTGTAAGTTCCTAACTTGGCTGTTACTTGTACTTCTGGCTGGCATCTTCCCTGTCCTTTTATTTTTAGAAGAAAAGGAAAATAAAGTGTTGGAAGTATCTTAACAGGTTTCAGCTAAACTGGCCTGATTGAATAGTTGCTTCCTTGTAGCACCTTTGCCATTGTCTTCAGTAGTAGCATTTGTGCACCTGAGCTAGTGGCCAGTGTGGTCTGACATGCAGAGGCCTTTTCCCCGGAAAGCATGGACACCACCACTTACCAGCAAATCCCTTTGACTCTCAGGACACTCTTGTACCACTAGGATGGCCAGAGCAGGCCTTGGATAATACTTCTCTGTTCTTGTGCTCTTTCCAAGGTATTTTTAATACTCAAAAATAGCTGCCATTTTTTTTCCCAATCCAGTTTTGGGGTTGGAGAGATGCTCAGAGGCTAAGAGCACTGGCTGTTCCTGCAGAGGAGCTGGGTTTGATGACCAGCATCCACTTGGTAGCATACAGCCACCTGGGACTCCAGTTCCAGGAATCAGAGCCCTCTCTGACCTTCTTGGGGACCATGCATGTGCATGGCACACAATATACTTACATTTAGACAAGACAGTCACATGCATAAAATAAAAAAAACCCTTTTTTGAAACCCTTTTTTTGAAATCTAGCATGAAGATGCTCATGATTTCATGCTCTTCTTTAGGTTTTCTTGTTGGTGTAAATTTGTTGATATGTCCCTATTTAACACAATTTTTTCTCTTTTCCTTCCCATCCTTCCCCTTCCTCCACTAGTGGTCTTCTTTGTAAAGTGAGTGCAGGAAATGAAAATGCTTGTCTGACCACAAAGCACCTAACGGCTCTTGGAAAACTAGAGCCAAGGCTGGTTCCTCTGGTGATTGCATTTAGATACTGGGCAAAGGTAGGATTGGGGGGATTTTGTGTGTGAGTATCTGTTTTGGTTTTGTTTATTTGGATTTTTTTGGGTTTGTTTGATTGTTTTTGTTTTGTTTTGGCTGCCCTGGCTGGCCTGGAACTCACTACATAATCCAGGCTGTTTGGTTTTGTTTATTTGGATTTTTGGGGGGTTTGATTGTTTTTGTTTTGTTTTGGCAGCCCTGGCTGGCCTGGAACTCACTACATAATCCAGGCTGTCCCCAAACTTGCAGCTATCCTCCTGTCTCTGCTTCCCAAGTGCTGAGATTACAGATATGTGTCAGACATGTATTTATAGGCATCAAGAGAGTGGATCTCAGAATATTTACTAGAAACTTTAACATATGCAGAAGAAAAGCTCGGCATTTCTACTTCAGTGTGACATTATTCCTCATAAGATAAAATGAATTATAATGCTTATTAAAAATCAGATTTGGAGCAAAGCAGTAGTGGTGGCACACATCTTTAATCCCAGCACTCAAGGCACACAGGTGGATCTCTGTGAGTTCGCGACCAGTCTGGTCTCTACAGACCAGGACTGCCAGGGCTACACAGAGAAACCCTATCTTGAAAAACCAAAGGAAAAGAAAGAAAAGAAAAGAATTAGATTTGGGACAAACTTATAGAATATGACCAAAGAAGTTCTTTCTATTTTAACTTCTCTATTCTGAGGCATAGTAACATTTGACATAAAGCTTCTTATACTATTTTCAGAAACATATTCAGAGACTCCAGAAAAACAAAAGTACTGTAATTGTCCTTTAGTTTTGTAGTGTTCTAGATAAGTTGTTGAGTTGCAGTGTCAACATAAGCAGCCCCAAATGAAGATCACATCATGGTGATAAGATGGACAGCTGGCTGGGTGTTAGCACACATCAGCAGTCTCAGTGCTAAGGAGGCTGAGACAGGAGCCTGAGCTCCTACATAACAAGACCATGTCTCAAAAAGACAGCCCAGGAATAAAATACCCAGTTAAAAACAGAGGGCTCATAAGCCAAGGCTTTTACTGATTCAAGTATAGCCATGCTAGAAGGTTTCACTTCTTAAATCTGGGTTAAACAGGGTTCCCTATTTTTAACTTGATGAATTGGAAAACCTTACAGGTGCTGGGGTGTAGCTCAGGACAGAGTTTGCTAGTACAAGTTGGCTATGGGTTTAGTATCCAGCCACCCCCAAACTAGCTTCATTAATTTGGGTTTGATTTGTTGCAGCTTTGTAGCATCGACCGCCCTGAAGAAGGAGGCCTGCCGCCATATGTGTTTGCTCTGATGGCCGTTTTCTTTCTTCAACAAAGGAAAGACCCTCTCTTGCCAGTTTATCTAGGATCATGGGTATGACATTTTCTGGTTTTGCCGAATAGTGATCTTATTAAATTACTTATGAAAAAAATCTAAACACTTAACCAGACCTGAAGTATCTGATTATTCTACCATACTTTCATTACCAAAATATTAGTGTTTGATTACAACATGTCTTTTAAAAAAAATACCAAGAAAAACTAAATATCCATGGAGAAAAGGCAAACATTAAGCCTTTATACCCCCCAGTTAACTCAGAATGGGTCAGACACCTACAGAAAGTCAAAACTGGAATGCTCAGAAGTGAAGTCCTCATAGTAAGAGTTTCTAAGAAAACTAAAACTATAATCTATATCAAGTTTAAAAATTAGTAAACATTTTAAGTTCTCAAAATTTTGTGTTCTAAAAAACATTGTTAAGGATAGGATAGGCTCCATGGTAGAGCTTTTTCCTGGTCCTACAAAAAAAGAAGAAAAATTATGAAGACCAGAAATAACAGTACTGACTTCAAGAACACTAAATGCATGCATCTAATGAAGACACAGTATCATTCCTTGTCTTCCAAAATGTTTCTGGGAGAATTGTTATAGAGCACTGCCCTCTCCAACCATTCTGGGTGCTGCAAACCAAACAATGCATGTCATAAACGTGGATACCCACCAGGGTGAGGTCTTTCTCATGCTCTGGTGCATGTCTGTCAGGTTGTGGTGTCTTTGAGAAATGAGAGGGGCGTCAAGGGGAGGCCTTTAGAGAAAAGGGGTGGAGTCTTTGGCATTGGGAATAGAGGTGTTAGGAAGGCCAGAAAAAGACTGACTTCTTGGGTAAAGAGGAAAGCAAGACAGGCAGGAGAGCTCTAACTCTTCAGTAGGACTGCTGTCAGCTAAGCCATTGATTGACAACCAGTGCCAGTAGGTGTACATTCGGGAACCCATTCCACAGCTTAGTGTATTCATTAACTTGTTGAATTACATGTGATGGTTGTGTTGTCAACTTGACAGAATCTAGAATCACCTGGATGACAAGCTTCTAGGCATGCTTATACGGGTTGTCTTCATCAGGTTGATAAGGATTGAAGGAGAACCCTACCTCCACTTCCCTGCCGTGATCTGTTGTGAGCTAGAATAAACACGTTGTTCCTCACGTTGCTTCTTTCAGTGTTAGGAAAAGTAGCCCAGGCACTGTGACCAATGAACCCCACATTGTGTAGGGAGAGAACTGTCCAGCGCTCCATAGTGCCTCTCTGAGCTTAGTACCCCAAACCTTTTCTTCTGCAATGCACTGAAATTTTCAATAGTAATGTAAAAAATACATTACATAGATACTTTTGGACTTAATAAGAATTTGTGATATCTAGTGTTTTATGGGATAGTAGTTCTGGGAATTAAACTAAGGATCTCAAACATGCTACCATCACAAATGCTCTGCCACAGAGCTTTATTATTAGCATCTCCCTAACCTCTGTGTGTGTGTGTGTGTGTGTGTGTGTGTGCCCGCGCACAGGCATGCGGGCATGCATGCATATAGGTGCCTACAGAGGCCAGAGGCATCAGATTCTCTGGAGCTGTAGTTACCAGTGGTTGTGAACTATCACATGGGTGCTAGGAATCAAACCTGTGTCCTGGAAGAGGAACCAGTGCTCTCAGACACTAAGCCATCTCTCCAGCCCTGTTTTGCTTTGAGACAATCTTGCCAAGTTGGCCAGATTCTTCTTGAACTCCTTTCTGCTGAGAAGCTTGGGCTCCATGTGTGTCCAGGCGCACCACCAACCCCCGGAAGACTGTTCTGTAATGAGGGGGGTCTAGATGATAGTTGCATATCTTTATAGTACTGATAGGAGCAATTCCTGGCCTCCTTTGAAAGTTTTTAAACACTGTGCCATGAGCAGATAAATGATAGCATCAGTACTTCATAACGGTTCTCCCCTTCTCAGGACGCCTCAGACTCTCCAGGGCACATAACTAGAGGGAGCTAAGGCTAGTGTCAGTTCTACTCTAGAACCAACAGCTTCAGATGCTTGATAGGCTACTTTGTTTTCTCTGAGGGTTTGGTTTGGTTTTGTTTGTTTGTTTCCAGTTTTGTGACAGGTCTCATACATGCCAGGCAACTATGTACTCTTTCAGGATACTGAAAACTTACTTTGCAAAATCATCATGGCTTTTGCAAATCAAAACCCTGCTCTTTATCCTGAAAAGATACTTAAATTATCAAACTTAGAGGTAGTTGGTGAACTGATTTGTGTTTTTTATTTTTGTAATTTTGTTCATTATTGTGTGTAGAAGTCAGAGAACAACTTTCAAGAACTCCCTACTCCGTTCTACCTTGGGATTGACCTCAGATCGTTAGGCCTTTACCCACTGACCCATCTTGCCATCCCCAATTTTACGTTCAGTGAACTGTTGTGTGTGTTAAGTTTTTACTCCTATGAATATTTTGATACCCTCTGTCTCAGAGGTGTTCATACTATATAGTAAGATATGTCTAATTATTTTTTTCTAGATTGAAGAATTCTCATTAAATAAATTAGGGAATTTCAGCCTTAAAGACATTGAGGAAGACTCCGTGGTCTGGGAGTACACCGATGACACCACAGGGGGCGCCAGCACTACAAAAGAGGAGGCCCCCAAAGAGACGCCCAGGAAGATGGGGCAGGTCTGTTCTCCCTCGTGTCGGCTGTGGTGTTCATGCATCAGTCTGTCCCCTGTCTTGTTTGTCCTCACTCCCTTTGGTTTACGTTGATTTGGGTTTTGGAAACAGGGTCTTGCTCTGTTTCCCAGGCTGACCCTGAATTTAGCCTGTAGCCCAGGGTGGTCTGGAGTTGGTGGCAGTCTTCCAGCCTCAGCCTCTCAAAGCTGTCAGACATGGCTTTATCATGACTGGTTTTGAGATGTAGGTTAAGTTAATTGTACCTAGGAGTGGGTCTCACTACAAATGTCGTTTCTCTGCATGATTGTAATATGTTTTGATCTTGTTCATTCCTCTGCTACCGTTTCTTGGTCCACCTGTCCCCTACCACTCACTGTTCCTTGTCCGTGTCCCGAATAGACCCTTTTTACTGTCCTACCTTATTCCGCACTTCCGTTCTGCATGAGACAAAATGAGATGCCCATATTTGTGAGACTGGCTTATTTTAGTGTGATAATCTCTAATTCCATACACTTTCGTGCCAAAACATAATTTCCTTTTTATGGACAAATAAAATTTCATGTCATTTAGAGAGACCTTTTGTTTTCATCTGTTGTGGGTATGTAGACTGACTCCATAGCATGACCTATGTGAGTACCGCATTGGTAAACATGGGTGTGCAGACTTCTCTATAGTAAGCTGACTTTGAGTGTAGGTCTGGGTCATATGGTTGGCCCATTTATTTCCTAAGGAGCTCACATATTTATATATTAGTTCATGACTGTTTCATTTCCTTGTCTATTCAGCATCTTGAATAAACAAGTAATGAAAAAGGTTGAAAAATTGACATCACTAATCCATTTATTTATATGGTTTCTCCTATGTGCAGAGACCTTTTAAAGATCCTGAGTAGAATCCTTTGATATAAGATGACTGTACTGGCCATAAAATTCTTATAAGACTGGGGTTTGTGGTTCTAAAGGTCATGTTTCTCCTCTAGTCCATGGTCTATGCATGCCTCAGATGGAACAGTGGTGAGCTACGGACAGGGGCATAGGAGAGATGCCCCTGACCTGCTCCCCAGACAGCACCATTCCATCTTGTTTGTGGGCAGCAGCCTAGGCTCTTGTGTCCAGCTCTGCCTTCCCAGCCGTGTGTCTTCAGGCAGGTCCCTTAACTCTCCTGTGCCCCGGCTTCCTCCCCACAAGGAATCTTGGTGTCCTCTCCAGCAGTCAGTGACTCCTAGAGAGTTTATCTCAGTGCCAGGCATGTGATGCAGTCGGCAGCACATGCTGCTCCTGTTTGGAGAAGAATGGTCTCTACTTTGGAAAGAAAGGTTAAAGCCAGTGGTGTAGATACTTAACGTCTTCTAAGCTCCTTGCTATGAAGCTTTGAAGGCTTAAGTGAGAGATTAAAAGTCCTTCATGAGACAACAAATGGCTGTGGATAAAGAGGTACAATTCAACAAGGCTCTCAGGCTTTCTTTGTCCTCAGATACAATGTGTGGTTCTTAGACCATGCCCGTTCCAGTCAGGAATCTCAGCATGGCCTTGTAATCCTACCAGGTGACTTTCATGATTGGTAGAATCTATGTGCTTGAGATTTATTAATTAATGTAGTATCACACTGCTTATTTTGAAGTGTGGTATTAGAAATGTGATTGTAGACAAATTTATATACTAATATTGAAAATGTTTTATTTGTTGTGTATTAGAGAAAAATGTGAACCCACTGTTATGTGTCCATTTAATGCTTCATTTTAAAACTGATATTTTGAGAGGTTAAGCAACCTCTAGAACATTCTTAACTTCAGAGCAGTGGCATGCTAAGCCTCTCCTGATTCTTCCTGCTAAGCAGTGTCACCAACCAATCCTGGAAGTGCCTCTCAGGTCCTTCCTGTAGCACTTGGGCGTTGAACTGAGTTACCTCTAGAGAGCATCTTACAGCTGACGTGTTTCAGTGACGTTTGCCTTCTTCCAAAGATAGCTCTGAGAGCGCGCGAGCAGCCACATCTGCCAGCTGCTGATTTCATCCTCATCGCTGTCCTGTGTTATAGGTGTACCATCCCTTCTCTGCAGATAATGATAGCGACCATTTTTTGAACACTGTCTGCCAGGCACTGTGCTAAGCCCTTTACAGACACTATCTCACTCAGTCCTCCCAACAACCCTATGAGGTGGGTACTGCTATCCCCATTTTCCAGATGAGGAATTCAAGTCTTAGACAGGCTATAGACCTTGACCAAGGTCATCACAGCTAGTACCTGGCAGAGTATGGGTTTCAAACTAAACTTGTCACACAGCCAGTTCTCCTAGAGTGGAGAAAGTGAGTTACAGAGTAGCTAAGAGCTGTGAGCTGGCAGTCATGGTGGGACTTCCCCTGCTCCTTTCCATCTTAGGGCCTATGTACTCAAATTTTGTCACGTATGTTGTTTGATTTGTCAGAAGTCTGTGACTGGCAAACTAGTGTCAGTTTCTGATATTAATGTTATCTGACTTAAGATGCGGTGCCACTTGGCAGATAGAGTGAGTTCCTTCCTCCTCCTCCTGCCTCAGCAGTACCCCACCTGCACAGGTGTCTCTGCCAGTAGCAGCAGCAGCAGCAGGAGGAGGAGGCCTTTCCTGAGCACACCAGCAGCCTTCCTCAGGGGCCTCTCCACCTAGTGCTGTCTGCTCCTGTAGTGACATTCCGGGGACAATGGCTGAGTGTTAATACACTGGAACCCCAGGGTGCAGGGCTGTTCGCCTCTGACCAGATAGACCTTACAAAGATTACCCAGATGGATTGTGCAGCTCATGGTTTTCCAAATCTTCAGAACTTAAGTTTGAGTGATCTCTGACTTCTCGGGCTGAGCTGGCATCTAAATTAACCTCTGTGCCCCTTGTCATCCATAGGTGCCATTGACATTTAATATAAAACACCAACCTTCAGTGCCAGTTGGGCAGCTCTGGGTGGAATTGCTGCGGTTCTATGCTTTAGAGTTTAATCTGGCTGATTTAGTGATCAGTATTCGCGTCAAAGAATTGATATCCCGGGAATCAAAGGACTGGCCCAAAAAGCGCATCGCTGTTGAAGGTAATAATGTTCGGTTACTTTTTACATGGTGCCAACCAACAGCCCATTTTTATCACCTTTCTCTTTACAGTTGCCACCAGAGGTAGGCCTGGTCTGAAGGTAAAATAACACTAGGCCCCTGCATGCACTGCACTGGGTTGAGGGACTAAGGGCTTACCCTAAGGTACAGTGTTTTAATTACCAAGTGACTGGTTAAAGGTACCCGAGTCCCTGCTTTGTAAGGTGTGTAGGAACTGAGCCCTCTCTCAGGGTCCCTGTGGTGTTTCCTTCTCCTCACTGCCCTCACTTCCACCCTCTCAGGAATTCCTGTTGAGGATTGGTTTACCAAGATGAGTGAAATATTTTTCTCGTGAAAAACGCTGTTCTTAATGTTGGTTGACTCCAGTGGAGGGAACAGAGAGTTATTTTTGAAGCAGAAAACAGTAGCTTCCTCATGAACACGTTCTAGTGAAGGCTGTCACATTGCAGAGTCAGCCACAGACAGTGATGTCCTCCTGTTGGCGTCACTGAATGGATGAACTCCTCTCAGCTTTGCAGAGTCAGGAGGTTGGAACCTTTTAGAAATCTTAGCTCTCCTCCTTTAACCTAAGAGCGACAGCAAAACTCCTACACGGAAATCTTGGTTTTGCTTGATTCTTTTTTTCAAGCTTTATGTTACATAAGTTTTTTTTTTCTTTTTGCATAAATTCTATGTGCAGTCTTAGGGAATCTCACATTTTAAACCCTCCCCTGCAGTTTCTGTGGCTCAGCTCTTCTGGCCAATTGCCTAACCTGCTGGAGTTCTAGGGGAGGAGAAAAGATTGAGAGAAGTGGTGTCTCCTCCTGGTGCCTCCCTCTCGCCCCTGAAACTCAGGCCAGCCACTTCAGTGATGGGGCCTCCCAGGGCGGAAGAGTGGAGGTAAGCTCGACACACTGCAAGGCTGGCTGAGCAGGGTGCAGAGCGCTCGGTCACAAAGCCCGTCGGGAAGTCTGAGTTCCCCAGAGCCACAGTAGTGATATCTTTCCTCCCTCCAGTCACTGAGCAGCTAGGGAAGGGAACCAGTTCGCGGGGTTCTCTGCGGAGAGCAGGAGACTCAGGAGCATTGCTTTCAGCTCTTAAACTGCCGCCCTCACTCCCACCCGAGTTGTTTTTAAATGTACTAAAGCATGTAAGGCGCATGATCCATTTTACTGTTGTTACCTGCGTTACCTTGGAAAGTCTAGTTTTAAGCATGGCGAAATAAAAGAATATGAAGTGGTGGCTTTCTCTTTTTTTTCTTCTCTCTCTCTCTCTTTTTTTTTTTTTTTTTTTTCCTGTTGCAGACCCCTATTCTGTTAAAAGAAATGTGGCAAGGACCCTGAATAACCAACCCGTGTTTGAGTACATACTTCATTGTTTGAGGACAACATACAAATATTTTGCTCTTCCACATAGAGCCACAAAACCCAACCTCACAAAGCCTTCTAGCCCCGTTACCCATGTTTCGGATCCAGATAAAGGAGCAAGGAATTGTGGCCCAAAGCTCCAAGCGACAGATACTGATCAACCAGGGAAAGCAGCTATGGCTCAAGGTCCTGATGTGCCCACCTCAGAAGCCTGCAAGGCACAACTGCTTATTCTTAAAAGTAGCACTGAGCTGTTGGGAAGCCCACCAGAGGAGATACAGCAAACAGAGGTCCATTGCAGGGGCTGTGAGGATGCCACAGCACAGCCTCAAGAAACAGGAAGTGACAATGAGAAAGCGAAAAGGAAGGCCGAGTGTCTTTGGAGCACTGATGATCAAGGCTTAAGCTGCAGCAAGCATTCAGAACTTCAGAACTGTGGTGGCCTGTGTGGTCTCCAGGCAGACAACACACTGGAGTTAGTCGGGCTCCGGAGTTCTCGTGCCAAGGAGCAGGACAGCTGCGCCTCCTTGGATGACAAGGCTGACGTAAATGAAGGACACACGGGCGGTGCTGAACTGGAGGAACCTCTGAACTGCTTTTCCCCTGGAGCCCAGGGCCAGGGGCCAGCAGTCGTGCACCTCGATGATGACGATGACGAGGAGGAGGAGGAGGAGGAGGAGGAGGAGGAGCCCAGCCTCAGCGTGAACCACACAGAAGATGAGGAGGGGGGTGCTAGTGAACATCAGGGGGACAACAGGCACACTGGGTCAGGTGAGGAGGATGTCCTCTCTGAAGAGGATGACTTGACCGAGCCTGCTAAGAGTGAAGATCTCGACAAGTGTGGAGAACCCATGGATGGGACTTTGCTCACAGACCTAAACAGAATAAGTCTTAATGAGAAAAGCTTTCCCGAGGAAAATTCACCCAGGGACCAGTCTGACTTCTTCTATGAATTTAGAAAATTGACCTTCACCAAAGGCAAGGTAATGGTCGCTGGTGGTCTTAGATCTGGGGACTCTGGATAATTCTAATGAATACCGTTACTGGTGTTCTCCTATTACACCTATCCATTTATCTCCTGTGAGGAAGAGGCATGTGCACTGTTTGCCCCTGCATGTGGAAGTCAGTTCTCCCCTTCACTGTGTGGGTCCTAGGAATTGAGCTCAGGTCACCAGGCTTGGCTGCAGGTGCCATTTACCAGCTGAGCTCATGGTTTCCATGTCTGCATTAGAACAGCAGCTTCCCATCTGGCTGTGGTTTCACACATTCTGATCCATTTCACACCACTTGATCCATGTCCCTCCTTGAGAAGTGCGTAGGACACAGACAGTTCTCATCTCTCCTGACGTCACCAGCACCACATCCCATCTCTCAGTCCATTTGGAGTAGCTTAAATTAGGGTATATGTGTAGTTAATTTTTTTCTAGGACCCTTTTTAGCCAAGATTCTCACTCACGCTTGCTCTGGTTTACCATATCTCTGCAGTCTCCTACAGTAGTGTGTAGCTTGTGTAAGCGAGAAGGCCATCTAAAGAAGGACTGTCCTGAGGACTTCAAGAGAATCCAACTGGAACCTCTGCCACCACTGACACCCAAGTTCTCAAATATCTTAGATCAAGTTTGCATCCAGTGTTACAGTAAGTCTTCTGTGTTCCCTGATGTGCCCTGAGGGTTGACACTCAAGGGTCATTCAGATCCCTGTCAGCCTTGTAGGTAGTCCTTTGAGAATCCATAGTATGTTGTGGTCATGTTCACAGGCCACTCCTCCCCAACTCCTCCTGCGTCCACTCCCCACCTCTCACTGATCCAGTCTGTGCTTCCCATAGACTCCTTCTGTGGGGCCATCCACTGGAGTCACATCTCCCTCTCCCAGACGCCATCAGCTGTCATAGCTCCTCAGTTAGCATGAGGGCTCCTTAGCCCGTCCACACTGGAATATTGACTGCTTGATCTCATGTAGTCAGCCTTAGCCACCGTGGGTTCACAAGACACTGCTTTGATCTGATGTTCTGGAACCTCGGACTCTCCCTTCCCTGGGACAGTCCCAGAGCCCTGAGGGAAAGCACACTTCAGTGAACACTAGTGAAAAGTCCTCGTGCAAGCTCTTTAAGGAACAGTCGTTGGGGAAGCACGGTTTCTATTTCCACAAGAAGCCGACTGCTGCCTAGACTGGATGTACTCAATACTCCACATTGACATTTTAAGGAGCTTCCCCTATGGCCCTCTCTGTAACTGAAGCTGCCACTGAACTCGCTGACCTCCTGCCTTTGCCTCCATGGTACTAGGATCATAGGCAGAGCTATCGTGCCCAGCTTAATCCTGCCTTCCCTCTCTGATACAGTTTCATCATGTTATTGAATTCTTGAATGCATGCACTCCTCCTCTACCTTAACCTCCCAATATCCAGGATTGTCCAGCTGTCATTGACATTTTCATTTTGTTAAACTTTTTCAGATAGTAAAAAAGAAAACCAGGCTCCCAGTTAAAAACAAAACAGCCCACAGACATTTCTGTTGGAATTCTAGAGGATTTTGTCAACTCAGGTTTTGAGTTCCTGTCCCAGTTGGCTTGTCTTCAGGGCAGTTCTCGGGGATAGACTTCCTGAGGCAGGGTCTCCTGAGTGGCTCCTGCAGTGACCCCCTCTTCCCCCTCCCTCCACTTGACATTACAGCTATGTCCCACAGGCCTAGCTTGAAAGATACTGTCTGTCTGCTTTTTATTGCTAGAATTGTCTGCTGAGAAGGCATCAAATCTAGTTTTTGAAGCTTGTATGTTGTCTTTTTTTCAAAACTATCTTTTCAGGTTTTCTAGCAATGCCAACTCTTTTTCCTTTTTTAAACCACCCCCTGCTCATTGTGTCTGTTTGCTTTCAGAGGATTTTTCTCCAACTCTTGTAGACGATCAGGCTCGCGAACATATCCGGCAAAATCTAGAAAGTTTCATAAAACAGGACTTTCCAGGTGAGTAGTTTTTTATGTTTAGGAAAGGAAAGGTAATGAATGATCACGTGTATCACAGGCACACTAACTACAGCAGCGACGAGAAATCCTTGTGGTGGGCAGGGTCAGAGGCAAGGTAGTCTGTATGTCTGGGATGGGCTTTGGTCCACCACATGTAGTTTACAATAGGAAGATGACAGGTGCAGATCACCCAGCACACGTGAGGTGAGTCAGTCCCACACCTTTACAGGAGCTAGAGAGCTGGCTTAGCCATTAGGAGTACATGCTGCTCTTGCAGACCAACTTCAGGGGATCTAGCACCGCTGGTCTCTGAGGACATAAGACTAGTATACGTAGACACACACAGCGGGGAAAGTCAGTTTTTTAAGGCACACTGCAAGCATTGCTCTTAAAGTAGTAAATGGTCCACATTTTTCCTTGAAACATTCTTGCATTTTGGTATAAAGTGGTATCCCCTAATCTTTCATGTCATATACAGCATGTGTTTTTAAGTAAACTGAGGGAACCAGTAAGAATAAATGTGTGGTTAAAAAGACACTGGGGCTGGCAAGATGGTGCAACAGGTAAATGGCCTTGATGTCAAGCCTGACGCCCTGAGTTCAGGACCCACATGGCGGAAAGAAAAACCAGCTCCTACATACTGTCTTCTGCCTTTCACATGCGCACACAGACACAGTGAATAACTAAATAAATGTCATAAAAACATTTAAAGACCTGAACTATGAGATAGGATAGTTAGCAATTGGTATTTTGGATTCATTAAAACAACAATTAAATGTACTCAGGTAATGAGCTATTACTTGTCATCTGTCCCTAACAGGAACTAAGTTGAGCTTGTTTGGCTCCTCCAAAAATGGATTTGGGTTCAAACAGAGTGACCTTGACGTCTGTATGACAATTAACGGACATGAAACTGCTGAGGTACGGTTGCCACGTGAACACACATGCGCTGTGAACATGTGGTTAGCGCCGTCCTCACTGGCAGAATTGTGAGGCATCTGGAATGTGCCGGGGCATTCCACATGCAGTGCACCACACAGCACAGCCTCTGATACCTGCACTGGCCCGCTTGGAGGGGATGTAAAGAGTAGGAAGCTCTGGGGGCATGGGTAGTGCACACCTGTGATCCCAGCACCTGGGAGCCTGATGAAGGAGGGCCGCTAGAAGTTCAAGGTCAGCCTGGGCTGTATAGAAAAAAAGCAGAGCGTGCGCATTGGCTAGATAGCTTTGAAGGGGCTTTCCCACGTAGTGCAGATCATTCTGGATGCTGTGGAGCCAGACCGCCTTCCGCCTTCACCAGTACCCATTTGCTTAGCCACTAGACCAGCACACCCATCCTTTTAGAGTTGCCTGTGGTGTTGGTTTGCTTATACATGGTGAGTACTGACTTTATAGTACAGGACCTAGATTTGAGACAGAGTTGATCTTATCAGTACCAAATGTGTATTTTGATAGGCAGTAATAATTTCTGTTCCCCCTGTTGCTTTGGGAAGTTCTCTCTTGGGTGGCTTGGATCATGTGTCCAGAGACAGCACAGTACACCCCTTATTCTGAAATCCAGCTTAGAGCCTGGTTTGTTGTTGTTGACTTTCCCCTCTCCTTTTGAAGATGGGGTCTACTGTCTAGTTCAGGCCAGTCTGGATCCTCCTGCCTCGGTCTCTGAATCCTGGGGTGATGGCCTGTGCCTTGGTGCCACTCTAAAGCCTGTCCTCACTGTTGTGTTAGCACAGTGCCGCCCCAGTCCTGTTTGTGCTCTCTCTGACCACAGTCTGAGAAGTGCCTTAGCAGGCCAGGCAGGGCCGTGCGCTGAGTCACCATAGAGGCTGCTGCACGGCTGCTCAGGAGCTCTGTCCATCTCTTTGTTCTGAGTCTGCGTTCCAGGGCATCTCTGACTCCAGCAAAATAGCCCAAAGTAGGTCTGCCTGGAGTTTGGTGCTGTTGTAAAGGGACATTAGGTCTACCATATGGACTGACCCACTGTGTCTCCTCAATGTTGACTGTCATTAATGTGTTTTAGACACTACTTTTGACAGTATTTCTGAAGCCCTAAATACGTCGTAGGGTCTGTATAACCATCAGAAGAACTCACGCAGACAGGGATCACAAGGCACAGTGGTGTGTGCTTGCATTCCACAGACAGGAAGACCTTGAATCTGAGATCAGCCTGGGCTGCACCCAGGGACTTGTCTGGAAAACAACACAAGCATGAAGTATGACTTGGCCAAAATACCATCCAGATTACTGTGTGACTTTAATTTTGACTAGTCCCACAGGGGACTAGTCACCTGAACTCACTGTCCACAGCAAGCCGTCAGTTCTCAGTTAAACTGTGTGCAGATCGACCAGCATAAATGAGACAAAGTCCAGAAGCCCTCATGCACATCCATACCTAAGGTAGTCTTCCAAGTGAGAACGTTCTCATGGCTCAAAGACCTTTCTGGAAGTTCTGAATTTGACTTTTGTTGTACATCCAAAAGCAATTATGACATCTTTAGAGGTTTGCATATCTTTAGGGTGTTTTGTGTGTATAGTAATTGACACTCCACTGAAAGGAACGTAAAAACCTTCTGAAATTAGGCTTGATGAGACAACTCAGGAGGTTAAAAGTGCGTCAGTGCCAACTCTGATGACTCAAGTTCACTGCCTGAATCCCACAGTGGGAAAAGAAGCTGACTCTTGAAAAGCTGTTTTTTGACATGCATGCTCTCATTCACACATGTAAAGTCCTGACATGTGTGTGCACACAAATAAAACCAGAAGGAAAATGATTTGAAATGCCCCCCCTCTGCCTCTGAAGGGAATAGAAACTGTCACTGTACAGGACCTTGCTTCCTGCTGGCTGCTGTTTGCTTTGGGTCTGACCTAGAGCCTCACACAAGCTAGAGAAGCACTCTAGCACTGAGTTCCATCCCCAGTCCTTCCCCTGAGTCTTACTAAGTTACCCAGGCTGGCTTTGAACTTACTATGCAGCCCAGACAGCCCTATAATTGTTGACTGTCTTACCTCAGTCTCCCGAGTAGCTAAGATTACAGGTATGTGCCAACAGGCCAGCTTGTTTTCTGATTTAGCTTCCATTTTCTTGTGCCTTTGCTGCAGGGGTTAGACTGCGTAAGAACTATTGAGGAACTGGCGAGAGTCCTCAGAAAGCATTCAGGTAACTATACATTTTTTAAAAGTCCTTTTTTTTTTCTTTTGTGTTATATATATTTAGAATTTATTCATGCCAATGAGACAGTATGCCCTCTCATTTGTAAATATATGTAATGTTAGTGTCATTAAAATATAGTCTAATATGGAAGAGAACTGGTAGTAATGCCTGTGTGGGTGATGCTAATTATCTTGTTTTTGTCAAGACATATTCAAGGCAGGTGAGAGATTTAAGTCATTTTGCCTTACATGTGAATCCAACTGTAGACATTGCTGAAAACCCGTGGCGTGTGGTAAAGAGCACAGAGACCTGGTGAATTGACTTTGCATCCCCTTCTGCACAACAAACTGAACTGTAAACAAGACGCCTAACATAGCTTGATTCTCATCACAGATCTAGAAGACTGTTATAGGTAGTTTCCGATAGTTAGAGAGATAGAATGTGTAGGTCCGGCAAATGACATACAAACCAGAAATGCTCTTGGGGGCAGCTGTGGACCCAAATAGTGAAAGTGTATGTTTGCTTGCTTTCTTGTCTGTTGGTGGGGGTAGAGTCTGAGGCCTTGATCATCAGAGGCAAGCACTCTACCAACCACTGAAGTCCAATGTTAGCTCTGTCTTAAACATGTAACCCAGGCTAGCCTCAAACTCACTCTGGGATTATGAATGTCTGGCTATTTGCTGGGTGGAGTGGTTAGTTGATTAATTGGTTAGTTTTGGTTGAATTTGGGAGTTTTTGTTTTTTTGGGAAGAGTTCTTGTTTTTGAGACAGGATCTAATGTAGCCTTGAACTCAAAACTCTTGCCTCAGCCTCCTGACTGCCTAGTATTGCAGGTGCAAGCCACCACACTTGACACAATACTTTCTTTAAACACTAACCTCTTAAACTTCTGTTCTAATAGTAAGGAATGAGGGTGAGCAACATGGTCCCTGTTCTTGTGGACACACTCATGGGTGTGCACACACATAAAGATAAGATTTCCTATGTATGTTGAGAAGATACTTTCTTCAGGGAAGAGTCCATTAGTTTTGTTTGGATTCTCAGGGTATGCAAAGAAACCAAAGTTCGTAGATTTGACAGTTTTTAATTTTCAGGACTGAGCTGGACTTTGACGATGACTGTAAACTCACCCTTGCTTGCTCTCGGTCTTCTCATCACCTGGGTTGAGGTAGACTGTCCTGTCCTAAGCATCTTCAGCGTATATTTTGTAAGACAAACCATGTTCAATGGTTGTTGTTAGGACACAGTCATTTCTATAGAGGAGTCACCCTGCCTCTATCCCTGTGCCTCTGGTTGTTGTTCACCAGGAACTTGGTTCAACCCTGTGCCTGTGATTCTCCATTCTGCTTTGTCCTCAAGGATAATTCTTCTCAGTTTCCTCCTGTTTCTTATAACACATTTTCCTTCCCCTCAAGTCCATTTTCCAGTCCACATAGTGCCATGGAAGGGCCCTGAAGCCTTTTTGTGCCACTTTCCTTGCCAGGTAAATGCCCTCCACTCCCCTACATCAGTGTTCCAAAGTGTAGCTCTACTGAAGGTCATTCCTTCCTTTCCAGCGTTGTTTCTAGCTCTGCTGTGTAATAGTGATCAGATGGAAAGGGAGGTGGGATTCATGAATGCACGCTCCAGTAGCTCCTCCGTGGAAACCACCACCACCCCCCCGCCCCCGGCCAGGACACACACACACTTGCAGCTTCTCATGGGTCAGTTGGTTTATGAAGGACAGTGGACTTTTTGGTTCTTGTGCTTCAAATATCAGTGTGTTAATAGATGAAGACAGTTAGTTATTCCTAGCAATCAAATATCAGTGTGCTAATAGATGAAGACAGTTAGTTATTCCTAGCAATCAAATATCAGTGTGCTAATAGATGAAGACAGTTAGTTATTCCTAGCAAACTTTGTTGATTGGTTCAGTGGGGCAGCTCAAGTCAGGTTTTGTTTATCATGGAGCCCAGCGTGTGTAATCCTGTGTCTTCCCCCTCTTAGGCCTGAGGAACATCCTGCCCATCACTACAGCCAAGGTGCCCATTGTGAAGTTCTTCCATCTAAGAAGTGGTCTAGAGGTCGACATCAGCTTGTATAACACACTGGTAAGATTCCTAGGGTTCGGCCAGCCTATCCTTCTTTCTTTCATTTTTTTTAAGAGTCTCAAAGACTAGCCTACCCCAGTCTGACCTCTCACTTGACATGTAGTAAACCTCCTAGTTTGGTTCCTTCTTGAGTACTTTTTTTAAGCTTCCTGTTTGCTTGCTTCCTCCCATCCAGTCTTTGTTTTTGTAGGGGCTGGGAGTGGGGGGTTGAGACAGGGTTTCGTAGTGCTGAGGTTAACCATACCTTGAACTTCTGGTCTTCCTGGCTCCATCCCACAAGTACTAAAATTACAAACAGACATTACCATGCCTGGTGTTTCAGGCATTTTCTTTAGAGAGATCAAGAGGAATGAGTGTCTTTAAAGATAAATAAATCAGTGAAATTTGTTTCATCTTCCTTACCCCATCTGTTTGGCTGCTCGGCCTTAACCCCAGTAGCTGAGGCAGCTCTCTGCCCTTATTTTACTCTGTCTTTGGGGATTATTTGGGTGCTTCATGTTTGTCTTGTAGTATTCTGAGGCTGGGGCTATGGAGAATTCAGTGGCTATTCGTATCCACACGAGCTAAAAGTGTGACTCAGTGGTGGGGTATTTATTTGCCCACACTCCTTCCATCCCTACCCTGTGGTCAAATGCTCATCAGTTTCAGTGTGAGAGTTTGTATGTGTGCATGTGTAGGTGTGTGTCAGAGAGTATGTATGTGCGTGTGTGTTTGTGTGCGCGCACAAACATGAGCCCAAGAGAAGATTCACTTCAGATGAGGTCAGAGTAGCAGGTTTGTCTCCCTGGCTTGAACTTGACTGTGATTTGGTTTGTGTACTGTGTCCCTCCTTGTTGGCCTCACACATGGGTGCTCCAGACCCAGTGGGGCCTGAGAACATTTGGCTCATATGATGCCACAGGGAAAGGGGATGTCTTACATCTGCTCAGAGGAAACTCCTTATTTTGTTTCTGCCTCCGTCTGCTGAGTGCTAGGATGGCAGGCCTATGTCACCAGTTAGTATTTAGACATCTGTACTGTCCTGACCTTGGGGTATGCGTCCTCAGCTGTAGCCACTAAGAGCACCACCTATGCACAATAGCTACCTGCCATCTCTGTCTCTCTGTCTCTATCTTTCTCTCCTCTGCTCTCTTCTCTTCTGCCACTCCTGTGTCCAGAGGTCGGTCTTCCCTTCCTCTTCCCTCCTGTTCATTCCCTTTCCCCTAATAAAAACCCCTCCCGTGAACTCTGTCACACGGCATCTTTCTCTCGCATGCTTCTTTTTTCTAAATCACAACAACCACACCTAGTAACATGCTTGTTTATTTAAATGGATTTTTTTGTTTATGCAGACTAAAAATTTATTAATGAAATCAGAAGTTGCATGTATTTGTTGTTATCTAAACTGTTGCAGTGCAAACCTTTCTAGGTCAGAATGTTTTCAAACCTCATGGTGTCCTTTCCATTCCAACAGGCTCTTCATAACACAAGACTCTTATCTGCATACTCAGCCATTGATCCCAGAGTGAAATATTTGTGCTACACCATGAAAGTGTTTACAAAGGTAGGTGCTGCTGCTTGTGGCTTAGTTGGAAATTGTTCTGTATTTGCGAATCCTTTTGAAAGTGTAAATGTGACACTCCCACCTTGCACACACAGTGGGCTAGATTGGAACTCATGGTCTCAAATTCACAGATATCCTCCTGCCTCTGCCTCCCAAGTACTAGGATTAAAGGCATGAGCCACCACACCCAGTCTTGATGTGTTTTTGTTTTTCATAATAACTCTGTTGTGACTAACAGCCCACTACTTTCTTGAGTTCAGTTTAATTTAGATTGGGTTGATTGCTTTAGTTGACATATTTTCATTTTGAAAATGTAATTTTTGTATTAGTTCCTCAGATGAGGTAGGGTGCTGGATGACTGCGAGCCTTGTAGAAATGGCGTTCACAGTGCTGTCTCCTCCCTCTAGATGTGTGACATCGGTGACGCGTCCAGAGGCAGCTTATCATCCTATGCCTACACTCTTATGGTGCTATACTTCCTTCAGCAGAGGTCTCCACCTGTCATCCCTGTGCTCCAAGAGGTACCCACTTGTGTCCTCTGCAGAACTGGGCCTGTGTCCTCTGCAGAACTGGGCTGTCTCTGAGCCTCTGCCTCTGCTAGCGTGC
Source organism: Myodes glareolus (assembly GCF_982192425.1). Classification (NCBI taxonomy): domain Eukaryota; kingdom Metazoa; phylum Chordata; class Mammalia; order Rodentia; family Cricetidae; genus Myodes; species Myodes glareolus. The sequence continues at coordinate 75,372,443 of NC_142039.1, read as the reverse complement.
TGTAATTCTGTAGTTAAGTTTCCAACTTTTGCTAGGTGTGTTGGTATCAACACATTAGTTTTTCATTCTATACTAATACTTTTTAAATTAATTTCAGATATACAAAGGTGAAAAGAAACCAGAAATACTTGTTGATGGCTGGAATATTTACTTTTTTGATCAAATAGATGAACTGGTGAGTATTTTAAGGTAAAGATTTGGCTAAAAGTTGTCCTGTGCTATAGTTGACATCTGTCTGTTACGACAGTGGGGACATTCTTGAATGTTCTCTTCTATCAAGCTAAGTGCGTCACAGGCACTGCACCCGGGACCTCACCAATGTCCACTGGCTCTTGGGAGTAACTCTTCCAAGGGAACACGTTTTTGTTGCGTGACGCTTCTTTCTGAGACTTTGCAGATCTGCACTGAGTTCTGTCCTGCTGACTGCACAGCTCTTAAGTTTCTCCACAGATTCTGAGATGATACATCGTGGAAACTCTTGAGTTGTCTCTAAGTCCAAGTCAGAGTAGCGGTTAATAGACTCGTGTAAATGCTATTTTAAAACGTGAAAGAAAGCCAGGTGTGGTGGCACACACCTTTAATCCCAGTGCTTGGGAGACAGAGGCAGTTGGATCTCTGTGAGTTCAATGCCATCTTGGTCTTCAAAGCGAGATCCAAGACAGCCAAGCTACACAGAGAAACTCTGTCTCAAAAAAACCCAAAACAAAACAAAAAAATGTGAATGAGAACTTATTACATTTTGTGTATGTAAGACAGTTAACTAGTATAGATTGTTCTCCTGGAGTGCAAAGACATACTGCTGTTAGCACTTTGTAATGGAGTGATATCTCTTGTTCCCTTCTCTCTCTAGCCCACTTGTTGGCCAGAATATGGAAAAAATACAGAATCTGTTGGGCAGCTATGGTTGGGACTCCTCCGCTTCTACACAGAGGAGTTTGATTTTAAAGAGCATGTAATCAGCATCAGAAGAAAAGGTCTGCTTACGACTTTTAAGAAACAGTGGACCTCAAAATACATCGTTATTGAAGGTATGAATGAAGTCAAATTAGAAGTGAGCTGTTGGTCTATCAAGTTTGAGGAGTGATATACAGAACCTTTCAAGTTTGACGTCGACTCTAAGCCATGAGCCCCTCCTGGCTCTTCTGGCAACACAGCTTCTGTGGGGCAGTCACTGAACCGCTGCCCATAGTCTGCAGTGCAGCTGCCCTGTGAGGCCCATACCACCCTAAAGGTTCACTTTTAATTACCTAGTACCTCCAGGTGAGGCCTGACATGAGTTCAAAAGTCTTTGTTCAGCAGAATAACCCTTCCACTAATGTTGGATGTGTGTGAGAGCACAGGGCAGCAGTAGACACGAGACAGTCTCAAGGTAGTGAGTGGGATGTTTAAACCTGAGATGAATTGTTTTTCCAGTTCTAATTCTGATGTGGATTTTGTTTGTTTTGTTTTTGGTCATGGGTAAGCAAGTGCATGAAACATTTAATACTTAATGTTTAAAACCTAATGTAGATTTCCACAGCTTCTGACCTGAATGCCTAGTCTAACTGTATAGAGATGCATTGAGTTGTACAGGTTTGGAGTCTGCTTAATTTTGGTCTGTGATGTTTTTACATATTTGCAAGGGTTTTTTTATATTAAAGTTAAAGTAATTTAAGACTAAAATAAAACTTTGCTAAAGGCTGGAGAACAGCACTAGAAATGAATTTTCGAATCTCTGCTTGCTGTCACCATTTGTCAGTGTCGACCAAGGAGAAGGCATTCTCCAGCTGGGCCTGGTGCTCAGACCTGTGACTCCAGCGCTTGGGAAGCTGAGGCAGTTGGATCAGGTCACCCCACTGAACTCAAGGAATCCATTGGAGCCATTGATGTTTATAGCTGGTTGTCCATAACTGATAGGAATTTAATTTTTAAAAGCAAAATGAAGGTCAAATGCTTTAATGAGCTAGGAAGTGGCTGCGGAAATGTCTTCTTGGTCTCATGGGATCCATTTTCTTACTGTGCACTGATATCTAGATGGTGTGTAGACTTTATGATTCCTTCATTTCTTTGGGTAGTGTTGGATGTAGGGCTGTGCACTTCAGCCTGGGCTGTGGGTGGGGACCTAGCATTTTGGATGCTTCTGTCAAAGCAGAATTAGTGGGGGAAGGGATCTTCTCTTATTACCATGACTTTTGTTGTTGTTTAGCGTAGGAAGTGAATTGAGAGCATGGTAGTCCATATCTGTGATCTCAGCACTGAGAGACAGACCTACCACCCCAGAGCAGTGCCGCAGCAAACAACCAAAGTACAACACACACTCATACATACATGCACAACACACATACATGCGCGCACACACACACACACCCCAACAGAAGAGAGCAAGACTGGTCTAACTGGGATGATAGTCTCATTGCACTTATTGCAAGAGGAGCGCAAAGGAAGGGTTCTGTGCTCCAGCTGACGGGAGCGTCTGATGTCTTTCCCCAGCTTGGTGCTTGCCCACTGGCAGCGCGGCCAGTAGACTCTTGGTGCCTCACTTCTCTGGCTCCTCCTCCTGCTGTGCATATGTGCTCCTTCAGGTCCCTGGGGAGAGCTTCCTTTGCCTTCTTCAGTACTGTCTTAGGCAGGGAGAAAATGATATCTATCTTCATATGATGACCAGATCATTAGTAGTGTGTATATAGCATTTTAAATCATCTATAAAATGATATAAAACTATTTAGTTTAGAAGCAGTGCTTAGTAGCACTGTTTTATAGTGCAGTTCCTCACAGCCACGCCTGTCATACCTGCCTCCCTGCATCCATCCACCATGGCATTGGCTGTTGTGATTCTTGACGAGTGTGCAGCCAGCGCTGTACCCACCCTTGGTTTGTTCATTTATGCTTGTGATTCCTAACATGAACACAAACGGACATCATTAAGTCACCTGGTTAATGAGTCTTCTCAGTACTTTTCCAGAAGTGGTCAACCTGTGTAATATGAAGGACTTATAAAGATGATGAAGGCAACACAGTGGTCTTTTCTAATCAATGCTTTGGGGGCCTTGCCTTCTGTTTGGGCTTCTGTTGCTTAGCCGAGCACACCTCTTACTAAGCGAAGAGGTGATGCTTTCTTCTTGTTGTGTGTACCTAGGCTACGGGATGGATGGTGCTATATGTCCTACTTTATCATCTTTTTGTCTCTTTCATTTTCCTTACTCAGATCCTTTTGATTTGAATCATAATCTTGGTGCTGGATTATCAAGGAAAAGTAAGTTACTCTTGTTTGTAAACTTGGTGCCATCTCTTGTTCTCTTAATGCATGTAATTGAAGTTTTACTTTTTTCTTTATAGTGACAAATTTTATAATGAAAGCTTTTATCAATGGTAGAAGAGTATTTGGAATTCCAGTCAAAGGATTTCCAAAGGACTACCCCTCAAAAATGGTGAGTTTCTGTGGAAATGCTAGAAAGCCAATAAGGCGCATACCTTAGTCACTAATAAGGCACACATATTAGTCATTAATAAGTGTGCAAATCTTAGTCACTAATAAGTGTGCGTATCTTGGTCACTAATAATGTGCGTATCTTAGTCACTAATAAGGCGCACATCTTAGTCACTAATAAGTGTGCGTATCTTAGTCACTAATAAGGTGCACATCTGGTCACTAATAAGTGTGCAGTAAGGGATGGTTCAGTCAGGCTGCTTAGCAAATCTGTCTTCTCCAGTGTCATTTTATAGTGTGGCATTTGAAATATATGCAGTTATTTTGAAATACATGTCATTGACCGTAGCCCCTACTTGGCAACAGGTCTCCCCAGGCCTGTACTCCTTTTCTCTCTATCCAGAACTTTATCCCCTTTGAACAGCAGCTTCCCATTCCTTCCCACCCCAGCCCCAGGAAGACTGATGCAGCTTTTCCATGTGGGCGTAGAGGTGCTTTGAGTGTATCACTGTTGGCTCACGCCAGACTTTACTCTCTAGACATCTACAGAGGTCCTCCTCATGCTTGTTCAAGAGCTCCTTCGCCCGCACAGTCTATTCAGATAGGTGCTTTCCTCAGTGAGTGGGCAGGCGGGGCGCAGCATCCCAGACTCCTGCAGCAGAAACTGAAGCAGCCCCTCTGTTTCTTTCTCTTAAGCCACACAGCAGCACCAGCACTAGCGTGCAGCTCTTCCCTTTGCCTCAGCGTCGACTGTGTCCTCAGTTCATTGTCAGTGTCCTCCAACGTCAAGAAATAAAAGAAATAGGTTTAGGTCAGTCTATCAGCTATGCCCTCCCTGGCTGTAAGGTCTTGTTGGGATGAACAGTACCGATATTAACAAACCAATCTGTTCCCGCGTGGGTCTCTGCTGTGCCGTGCTCTTGTTCGCAGTCTCTTTTACACAGCTCTATTCTTGTAGGAATACTTTTTTGATCCAGATGTCCTAACTGAGGGAGAACTGGCTCCAAATGACAGGTGTTGCCGAATTTGTGGAAAAATTGGACACTTCATGAAGGACTGTCCCATGAGGAGAAAGTAAGTTCATGTCCAGAGGGGCAGCCTCGTTTTATCTCCTTGTTGTACTGTGCTCTAGTGTGGGTCTGTTGATACAGGGAAAATCAAATAAGCCTCTGAAATCAAGCATTCTTCATATACATTTAAGATCTTTTTTTAAAAAATGAAGATGCAGTGATCCAAATGTGGCTGTGGGTACAGATGCTGAGGCCGCTTATGTGAAGATGGCCGTCTCCCATGCTGGGTGCTCGTCTTCCACGCCGGGTGCTTGCCCTAATTTTGGGCGTGGCTTTTAGTGTAATCATTACCGATTACCTTGAGCAGATTAAGTGTTCAGGCACCGTGCTGTTCCCTGATGATGTTTTCTACAGTCTGCTTGAGTCATTGTTCTCCTGGTTGACAATACTGTTCCTATTGCAGGATACACTTAAGCAAAGGAGGTCACAATCTGGAATTTAAGGACTAGTGATCAGTAGGGCAGGAAGAAATGGTCTTGATACCTGGGTGCCATTTACCGGTACTTTCTGCACTTGGGAGGCTGAGGCAGGAGAATCAGGATCTCAAAGCCAGCCTTAGCTACAAAGAGGGTATGAAGTCATCCTGGGCTATATGTGACATTGTCTCAAAAAATAAAGTAAATAGGGCTAAAGAGATGACTCGGTAGTTAAGAGCACTTACTGCTCATGCAGAGGATCCGAGTTCCATCCCTAGCACCTGCATCTTATGGCTCATAGCCACCTGTAACGCCAATTCCAGGGCCTCTGTGAACACTGGCGTATGTATGGTACACATACATATATAGAAAATAAAATCACTTCTAAAAACTAAAATAAAAGTGACTGACATTTTTTAAGATAAACCTCCTTAAAACCATGGTTAAAAGTTTTCTGTGAAATTCAAGTTTTACAGTTCAAACTTTCACTGCTTAGTGAAAGTCAGCACAGCAGCACGGGAATGATTGAGTGTCCAGGCAGGGACTGGGCCCAAGGCCTGGTCTCAGCAGCAAGCACTGGCTTCCCAGCATTGTGACAGACAGGCTCCGTGCTCAGGGCTCAACAACTGAAAATTCAGCCAACCGCAAACAGGCGGTATGGTGTAACTGTCAGAGGGGTATGTGGGTTGTGCTTATAGTACACCATGTTCTGTAAGGACTTGGGCAGCTGTGGGTTTGGATGCTGAAGAACTGCAGAAATCATAATAGAAAAGCCAAACTTGTCAAATTCAAGGTTTCCTGTTCACACTCTGGTCCTGGCTGTCTCAACATGTGGATGTAACTTGGTCCGTTTCTGTGGACACTTTTCCTATTTGTATCTTATCTTCCATAGAGTGAGGCGGCGGCGAGACCAGGAAGATACCCCAAACCAAAGATACTCTGAGAGCAAAGAAAAACGGAGCAAAGAGGACAAAGAAATTCAGAACAAGTACACAGAAAAGGAAGTGTCAGCAAAAGAAGACAAGCCCACACAGTGCGCAGCTGTGAAGGCCAAGCCAGTGAGGGCGGCTGTGGACCTGGGGCGGGAGAAGATTCTCAGGACGCCAGTGGAAAAATGGAAGAGACAGGATGACAAAGACTTGAGAGAAAAACGTTGTTTCCTTTGTGGAAGAGAAGGACACATTAAGAAGGAATGCTCACAGTTCAAAGGCTCTCCAGGTACAGAGTCCTCTCCAGAGACCTTGATGTTAACCTCTTAGAGTTTTTCACACTTTGTAACTGTTTCCTTAAGGAATATATACTTGGCAAAGATGACGCTGTAAGGAAACGACACCCCCTACACACGCCTTACGTGCTGTCCCCGGGTGTGACTTAACTGCTTGTTCCTCAGTTTACTTAGTCTTAGGAAAGTCTAAAATTACCAATGAAATGGCAGTTTGCTCATCTCCAGTCCTTATACATGTCGTCTCTGTAGCCAGTAAACAAGTTCCAGTGAGAGGCTGCTGCTCACCGTGTGCTTGTGACTCAGAGCATTGCCGAGACACCCAGAAGGCGGTAACTGAGGTACAAATGAGCCAAGAACAGGATGTCGGCAGTGTTGTAGAGAACCGTGGAGGGTTTTGTCTTTAACCCTTTCTGTCAATGATCATAGTTACTCTTGAGATGAAAAGGAAAATGTCTGAATAGCCCACAGTTCAGAGTCGTGTGCAGATCTTCTGGTCCATGACTGTAGTCAAAGCTACGTAAGAGGCTGAGCAGAAGACTGACACCAGCCTAGGCAGCAGTGTGACTCCGTCTTTAGCAAAAATCAAACCAGCCCCTAATGTTGACCTTTATGTTGCTGGGTGTGAGTTGGTCATTTTTACTGAGTAGGTTGTGTCCATCATAGGCACCTTTTTAGTAGTCTGGGCACCTTTAACCTGTGTAAGTTATGCTCTTCAAAACAACACATAGACTGTACTGGTTCTGAGAATAAGCCTGGGTGGAATTGGGTAAGTGTAGACAAGGCGCCCTAGAGAGCAACTGTGACTGCCCATTTGCTGGGGCAACTCTGTAAATCCTCCCCTCCAAACACCTGAGTGCTGGGAGCACCAATGCACGCTTCCATTTTAGATGGCAGGTCTGGCAGGCAGAGTCTCTTGGTGTTTAAGACTTAAACTTTAGATGTTCCCCCATACACACTTTGGGTTTTTGAGACAGAGGCTCAACTATTGTAGTCAAAGCCAGCCTATAATTTGCTATGTAGTTCCAGCTGGCTTCAAACTCCCGGCCTCCTGAGTTCTGGGATTACATAAGTGTGCTGTCATGCCCAACTCATCCTTATTAGATAGAAAGAGTTTGTTTTAACCTTGTCTTCTAACTGATGCTTGACTGTGAATGGTCCAGCTTTGGCTGACTTCCATGGCCTGAGTTAGCCTTGTCAGAACTGACCCCAACATCTGCCTTGATTTTCCCTTGTAAGAAGGAGATGTGACTTTAAGGAATTAAAATAATGACATGTTAACATTCAGTCAACATGCTAAAAGTCAACCAGGTGCCATTTCAAAGTTAAGTATAGTTAAAGATGATTTTGTTTAGGTCAGACAATAGTCTTCTTCAACCTAGTTGGAGCTAGACAATATAGACACAATTTAACATAGTTTTCTCAAAATTACTCTTCTGCTCTGTATTTGATGAAGATTTAAGGCTGTGTTTACAAACAAAATGAAGCAGACCTTTGTGGTCCCTTTCCCCCTCCTCCAGCGTGGTCACACTATACCGCCCCTCAGCTGTGCTCCTTCGCCCAGCAGCAGGCTGTAAGTTACTGACCCACCGGTGTCTCAGAACTGTTAGAGTGGGGTCGAGGAGACAGCACAGTTAGGAAAGTGCTTGCTCAAGCCCTGCATTCTGTTCCCAGTGTGGACATGAAAGCAGGACACTGCAGTGGATGATGTAGTCCTGTGCTGGGGAGGCAGAGACGGGCTGGTCTTTGGGCTCACTGACTAAAGGCGTCCCAGTGAAAGACCCTGCCCCCAAACCAGAATGAACTGCTCTTGAATGAACTCACATACCTATACATATGCATGTGCGCCCGCATGCGTGCGCACACACACGCACACGTATGAGAGTGGCATCTCTGGCAGCCCGACAGGACACCTGGCTAGCAGAGGGATTAGCATCCACAAGGGAAAGCCCCAGTCTAGAAACCGACCCATGTAGTATCTACAGCTAATGTCCATGTCAGCACGAGAGCAGAAGGGACGCGTGGGCTAGAGCGCGGCAAATGCTACCCTGTCACTCCGTCAGCGGGCTGGGTGGAATTCCATCACACCAACAGGAACTTTTCTTAAAACATTGGCAAAGAGGGCCGTTGCTTTAAATTTAAAATAGGAACGAATAGTGTTCCTTTCTTTCTGTAGGTTTGTGTCAGTCATTTTATGTGTCTGGATACCCTTCACCTAGCCCTTTGAGACCAGTTACTCAGGTAAAAGCCAGCCCAAACCTGAGAAGGGAGCCCTGTTCACTCTGTCCTGCTCACTCCCCAGAGTCTTCTGGAGTGCCTGAAGCTGTGTGCAGGGCCCTCCTGGCTGGCCTGTGTGCTTCCTCCTTCTGTGCCCCATGTACTGTGTGGTAAGGCTTGTTGGGCCCTGGTAGCAGGGGCTTGCTGGATGGTTTCCTGCATACATGTCTGTCATTCCAACTAACCTGCAAGCTTCTGCCACCCCTGCCTCTCCCAGCTCTTGGACACAGTTTGAGACTGTTTCTGTTGCTTTTACCTTCGTTTTTTGTAAACCATTTATTTCATTTTTTAGGCAGTGCTTTTACATGAAGACAAAAAGAAACAAAAAACAACCATATTTTTGAGTCCCCAGTCAGGTATGTGGTTTTTAAAGGGTCAGATATGTGTTGTTTTTCTTCTCTGAATATTTTACCACATGCCTTTTGAGAGCCTTCCTGTGCCTTGTGGTGCTGACAGAGGGATATCAGAACCTCTCAAGGAAACTTAAAACAAAACAAAAACAAAAAGCCCTCTTGCTCTGCTTCCACCTCACATCCTTAGTCCGACTGTCCAGTGGGTAAGTGCGGCCTGTGTAGTTTTCAGGTATTCCACGTAACTTCCCATCCTCCGGGGAAGAACTGCTACCCTCAACCATGGAGTCCTTTCTTGTGCATCTTGTGACTTCTGTGGGATTGCCATGTCTTGGCCTCACTGTTTCTCCTTGTGGAGATTACCTGCCATACTCCAGAAGAAGAAAAGAAAGTCCTAACTTGAGCTCCCCACTCTGCAACTAGACAGCTGTTTCACCTCTTTATCCCCGCAGCAGACATCTGTTGAGAGTCTAAGTACCGGGCACCAGCCTCAGCACTGAATGTACCCAGTGAGTAGCAAAGCCCTCCTCTGCCCTCCTGTCAGGGACAGACAACAGATGGCAACAGATGCTTTAAGCAGGGAAATCACAAAATGATGCTGAGCATGGTGGTGTCCCCTCTGATAAAATATCATCTCAAGTCAGCCGAGTCATAGGAAGTGAGGGTCAGGTGGAGAGGAGACAGACCTTTAACTGGTAGCAGTTCCTGCTCTTCAGCCCTAGGCTGTGGCAGGGATGGTGTGAGCATGGGAGAGCAGTGGGACATGAAGGCTAGTGTCCTGAGACTCCAGCAGTTACAGGAGGGCCTGGAAGGTTTGCTCAGTGAGATGGGCAGTGCTGGACCTTAGAGGAACAATGCTGTCTGAAGTCTTGTAAAGGCCAGGCCAGGAGCGCTGCAGCCACAGGGTACTAACCAAGGTGGTCACAGGTTTGAGTGGAGTGTCAGGGAAGATGGTTGGGTATGGATATTCTGGGCGCTGACATGAAGACCCAGTGAGGCTCATGTCACGGCAGTCTCTGAGAACTGGAAGAACAAAGGAGAGCTTTGTTGTGCTGGGGAAAGATCTGTTTCATGGTGGTAGCTGTGGAATTCCAGGTCAGGGATGTCGAGTGGCCAGTTGAATATGTGAACCTGGCATTTAATTGGTCCAGGCTGCAAAAAGGAGTGTAAGTGTTGTCGGTGTGGAGATGGCATTTTAAGCCCCTGTGCTGGGGAGATCTACCAGCAAGTAAAGCACAGGGAGCAAAGGGAAGTGTGTGGACCCTGGGAGTAAGGGAGACGGAGAGGAAGATGACTCCGGAAGGAGCCAGGGCTGGGTCTCAGACTGCAGCGAATGCAGTGCTTTGTGGCTGCTGCCTGGAGCTCTGTGTGCAGGCTGAGCTCAGCCCTGGGCTTGGCACCTGGCCTCTCTGAGGCCTCTGCAAAGCAGTGGAAAGGAATTGGAACCTGCCTAGCCTTGACTGTAGTGTCAAGGTCAGGGCCCTCCTGCCGTGCCCCAGGCCTGTGGAGGGATGCTAAAGAGAGCATGGTGGATTACCAGGGTGAGGTGAAAAAGGGAGGACGAAACTGAGGTCAAGGAGAAGAAAGTGATTCTTCAGCATTATTATAGAAAATAATAGAAGTATGAAAAGTGATGTAAACAGCAAAGCCCTGGCCAGCAGATGGCCTAAGTAGCTTTGCCTCATCAGTCTATCCTGGGCCCTCTGCCTCTTTACAGGGAGGCTAAAGGAAGAAATTTAAGAACCAAGAGCATGAACAATCAGTCTCTTAAGTTCTTGCATTTTTTATTTTAGAAAAAGAATGGGTGTTCTTTTTTTATGTATATGAGTGTTTAGTCTGTGTATGCTTCCGCATGAGTGGTACCTGTGGAGGCCGGAAAAGGGGGCCCAGTCCCCTGGAACTGCTGGGGCAACAAGTGCTCTTAACTACTGAGGACAGCTTATGTAACTTTTTCTACAGCAGTGTCTCATTTAGTTAACGGTAATCTCTTATGCATTAGACTGTCACAGCGAGGGTAAGATAAGAACAAGCTCAGAACATGGAGATCACAGATTGGCTGCAGTTTCAAGCATCCAATGGGGAGTCCTGGAATGACACCCTAATGCTAGGAACAAAGTGCTGACTTCTTAGCTTGGAGAGACTGGTAGAGTGAGACGTTCTAGCTAAGATCAGACCATGACAGTCCCTGCCCCTCAGAAGGATGAGCCATCTTTCCTGGACTTTCTGGCCTCTTCTGTCAAGACAAGGATACTGACCACGCTCTTGGAAAGCTGAGGACACTCTGGGCTAGGGATCTACACTATGATGCTGTTAGGGAGGAGAATGGTGCCATTATTAGTGTTTGCCTCGGGTTTTGTTAATGACCAAGAGGTGTTATCTCAAGTATTTGCAGTTATTTTACTTTCTTTTTAAGAGAGTGGAGAGGAAACATTTAAATTATACCAGATCACCCCCCCCTTTTTTAAGCTAGTATCCCATGTAGCCAAGGCTGGCTTTAAATTTACTGTGTAGCTGAGGGTGAGTGCATCATAGTGCTTCATGTATGGTAGGTAAGCAAGCAGTCCACTGTCTATTGACCACCCAGCTGTGGTATCAGGGCTCTGTACACAGTTTTATGTACATGGGAATTTAGGTTGATGTGTAGATTAATTTTAAAAAAAAAAAGAACTCTTCAAATCATAACTGCACTTAGACCTGAAGGAGAATATTGTACATGACAAATAAGCAGGAGGAAGCTTAAGAGAACATGGGCGCTAGTAGTCCTCAGGAAGATTTGTAATTGTTCCCCATGGAACACATCATTTCAAAATAAGAGTTCTGTTGGGTCCCCTCCAAACCCAGTAGACAGAAGTGAGAGGGTGGCACCCTGCAGTTAAGCTGATGATGTGTGGGGAGGAGAAATGGGCTGTTATAACCATGCTGGCTTTCAAATGACCCCCCATTATAGAAGGGTATGGACAACTGACACCACTGGTCAGTGGGATGTGTTCCCTGTGGATCTGGGAGTTTGGATGTACACAGATGTACCGTGTATAAACAGACATCCTCAGAACATTTTACATAGGAAGAATCCTGCTGTTCCTGATGCCAGGCATACGAAGGAGCACAGGGTATAAACACCTGTTCTGCAGTGTACCGCCTGGGTCTGGTTTCCTTCATTTGCTAGGGATGCCAGGTGTCCTGCACACACCTCAGGTCTCAACTATAGACCAGGAGGATAACAGCTGGCTGCTAAGGCTGCTGAGGAGCCCAGGTGTGAACACTGGGAGTCAGAGAAAAGGTTCCTGGTGGTGATGTCACTGACCTCATTCCCACACTGCCCCAAGGCTGCTCAGATCAGCATTGCTCAGCTTACAAGTCTACATATCTTGAAAGTGGCATTTGACTATAATTTTACAAGTTGTAAACAGTGGAAGAAAGGTGCAGGTGTTAGAGGTCTAAGGTAAGTTAGTGCTTACCTTCCAGGTAAAAATCCTCTAACTGAAAAGCTTACTAACCTAATTTATTATGGGAAAACTTTATTACAAATTCTATTCTGCTTTCTACAAGAAAAATTATAACTGGCTAAGATTTGTCCTTGTGCATAAAATAACCCATGAAGTAAGTTAATGATAGCTGCCAGGCTTGCCTGTCACAGGTTTCGATTCTGCTGCTGGCACGTGAACTGTGTCCTCTGCTGTGGGTAGAACTATTTCCCCTTGAGCCCCTTGTAGACTGTGCCTTTGACCCACTCGTGGTTTCCTTAGTGAGCATGGGATGGACAGCCTGAGTGTGGATCCTGGCATCCATGTAAATGCTGGGATGATGTGACAGCCTGCTTGTGATCCGTCACAAAGGAGGCGGAGGGAGGGAAGCCCCGGAGCAGGCTGCCTCAGTAGAGAAGGAGAAAAACTATGAGGAAGGTACCCAATATCAGCCTGTCTCCATATGTAGATACACACATACACAACGTGTCCAAACATATATGAACATGCATAAACATGAAACTTTATCATACAAACATATCCATGGGGGACAACACAGGGTTGGGTGGTTGGTTTCCATTGGGTTTTAAAATTCTGTTCAATGATAAAGTTATATGAATATACATAAACATGAAGAAGGAAAAGATAACTACCAACCTCTTAAAATATCTCTGATTTAAAACTTAAAGTCATAAGAAATAGAGAAAAAGCTTGTGGTAGGCTATTTTTTATGCAAATGTCTTGAAATCCTCTTGTATGAATATATTATTCATTAATAATCCCTATTGACTACCCTGACATACTTAACTACAACAAAAGCATTTATGAATTAGATTTTAAGACTTTTTTTATTAAACTTCAAGCTATAAAAATTTCCTGTTTTTTTATTTTGACTATATAAATGGTCAAAATAAATATTACAAAATTTGATTCAAAGTTATATTTTATGCACTTACTAAAAATGGCTTTCAAATAAGATAGGATACTTCCTCTTATCTTTGGATAAGCATTAATTACTGTGTGTGTGTGTGTGTTCCTTATATCTTTGGTTTGTAAACACACTGAGAAATACAAAGTCTTAATGACAGCAAATAAGAAGCAGTAGACATACTTAAAAGTACTGGTTCTCAACCTTCCTAATGCTGGAACCCTTTAACACAGTCACTCAACTATGGTGAGCCCCTGCCATAAAATTATTTTGTTGCTACTTCATAACTGTAATTTTGCTAGTGTTATGAATCATATAAATATGTTTTCTGATGGTCTCAGGTGACTTCCCCCACCCTCCAAAGGGTAGCCGCCCACAGGTTGAGAATCACTGCTTAAGAGGTTAGAAAGGAAGGGTTTTCTGTTGTTCTTTTCTCCTGACTTTCTGAGATGGGGTTTCTCTGTGTAGCTCTGATTGTTCTGGAACTCACACTGTAGACCAGGTCGGTCTGGAACTCATACCCGCCTGCCACTGCTTCCTCAGTGTTGGGATCAAAGGCGTGTGCCACCACCTCAGGCAGATGTATTTTTACAGCAGTGCTGCTCAGCTGAGTTCATTGTTAATGTGTAATATGAGGGCCGGCTTGTTGGGGTGTCTGCCCCGCCCAGTACCCCACAGCCGGCAAGTCCCAAAGAAAATCACACAAAGTCTACATTAGGTTATAAACTGATTGGCCCATTACTCAGTCTTCTTATTAACTAATTCTTACATTTTACAGTAACCCATAATTCTTGTCTGTTAGCCACGTGGCTCAGTACCTTGTTCAGCAGGGCAGGTCACATCCTGCTTCTTTGGTGATCTGGGCAGGACTGGAGGGAATGGGCTTCCTCCTTCCTAGAATTCTCCTGTTCTCATCACCCCACCTCTACTTCCTGTCTGGTTGACCCACCTATACTTCCTGCCTGGCCAATCAGCATTTTATTAAAATACATGATTGACAGAATACAGATAATCCTCCTGCACCATTTCCCCCCTCTTTTTTTTTTTTTTTTAACAAAGGAAAATATCCATAGTCCATTTTGGGGGGAATGTGGGCATAGTTTTCCAGGCTACTTCCTGCTGATTGGGGGTGCTGATAATCTTATGGGGACCTAAAGAAAATTTAGAGTTATTATCAAGTCCTGGTTGGAGTATCATGTGAGACCTGATCATCTTCAGGCAGCAATCTTGAATCTGTTCTGAATGTAGAACTCGAATAATGACCTCACAGAAAATTATTTTTCATGATTACACACATGTCAGTGGGATTCCTCAGAGTAAAAACACTGGAACTTAGAGACATTCACACTGCCACAAATGGCAGCATTTGCTTTGCTTCCCCCGTTGCCTTAAGCGTCATGAAAAGTGCTGTGGGAAGCAGAGTCACAGTTGTGTCCATAGAGCTGAGTTTGTTGTAGGAACAGTGTGCAAAGCCATTTCTTAAGAGACATTCTCACACTTCCGTCTTCAAGAAGTGTGTGTAAACTCCAGCGCCACCAGTGTTTTTGGTGGGGCTTCCTTCAATTGAGTTTCTCCCTCACAAACACCCACATCTCCTGAGTACTTCTGAATCTGCTCAAGTTGGCAGCAACGGTTAAGCACGGAGCTGTGTTTTCTTCTTTATATATTGCTTTTTCTTTTACTCACACTTAAGTCTGTGATTCATTTGGAAGTGAGTGACAAGGGTGGACATTTTAAAAAGGCAGCTAGCTTCCTTCTATCCTTCAAAAAATATGTATTTGAGTTAGGTATGTTGGTGGTAGTGGCGGCATAGTCCTTTAATCCCAGCACTCAGAGGCAGGCAAAACTTGAGTTCCAGGCCATCAAAAAAGAAAAAAACTGAGATAAAGCAAAAGTAGTTGACAGGGCGCCAGTTACCAGGGGCTCTGTGTCCTCTCAGTCGCCTGCAGAGCCTTTCCTGTCCTTCACCTGGACGCACAGTGAATTCTATTTCCTACTTGGACATCCATAAGGTATTATTAGACTTAGAAACGGTAATGGTGTGAGATACTAATTTCTGGCCAGAAAACTTTGTCATGTTTGGTTGCAGATGAAAAGAATGGCCTTTGTAAGGAACTTTCAAAGATGGATTTCTTCCACCTGAGCTCAGCGCCAGCCTGGGAGTATAGCCTGAAACTGCGTTAAATAGCCTCAAGGCAGGGACTAGCACAGTCTAATGCCTATCTGTGGACTTGTTTATGTCTAGCTTAACCACTGATTCAGGACAAGTGCCCTGTCTAGTGGGACACCTGTGTAGCTGACAGTCAGTGTTGTGTGACTTTAATCAAGTAAGGCTCTTTCATTTATGTCGGATTTTGTTTTCCCTCCTAGGTAGCCTTTCCAGTAAATATATGACTCAGGGGAAAGCCTCAGTGAAGAGGACCCAGCAAGAATCATGAGGGAAGGAAATGCAGCCCTGGAAATGGCCACTGAGGTGTCCCTATCCACGTGGAAAATTAGGTTCAATTCACAGGACATAGCAACACAGATCAGGCTTCAACGTAACAGTTGAGGAGATGTCAGAATTTTTTAAATTTTAATGAAATTGTTAATGAGGAAAAGAAAATTTTTAACACAGTCTTAACATCAACCCCCAGAGGTCTGAAGATTTTAATAGTATTTAAGCCAAGTTAAAAGAAAAAATATAACTGTGGGCCAGTATTCAATGACAGCAGTGTCATGGTTTTTAATTCTTTCAGAGCACACTAAAATAGTGTGTGCTGCTCACAGGAGGAATTAGCCTCCTTTCCCCATGTATCCCTTTCGATTTCCAAGAGGGATTCTGTTTGTTGCTGGGTCCTGGTGTGGACGCAAATCAAATGCATGTGGACTGTGCTGCTCTACTTGGGGCCTACAAGCATTCTTCATGGTTCTTTGTAGAGTGCTAACACAGAATGCAGGCCCTATCGACACCTCAGTGGATGGCAGCACCGCTGGACATCTCCCTCCAGGGCTTCCTTCTCTAAGTAAATTCACACAGAACTGTTGTGCTCATAAAAATGAAGTAATGAAAACAAATAGTCCTGTTTGCCAGTTTTAAAAAAAAGAAAATTACAAGGGGAAAATGACAGAATAAAAGTGCTTTTTACTTTTTATGATACTCAGAAATTAGGGTGGAGATCTATTACAAACCTCTAAAGATCAAAGAGGCATCCTTCTGGGTCTGACTGGAGCCCTCTCTGAACTGTTTCTCTAACTTACAAGCCTTTCTGAAATAGTACATAGTCAAACTATGCTTCGGTTTATTTATCATTTTAAAATAAAATTGAACTTTCAACCTGTAATTTTATCCACATTATTTTATTATATTATATAAAAGCCTCATTAGAAAAGTCAATCAAGGATCTGGGACAGTACAAAAGTCCTTAACGTGATGTCTATGAGGTGCCCTTTGATGTCTCCGGGGTTGTAGCTGTGTGTGCTGGGTCTGAGCTGCCTGCAGAGGCAGAAGACTGGGGGCTGAGAGTGCTTGCTGAGGACATCCCCATGACTGGAAGGACTTGGAAGGTGCATGTATGTGCACTTCTGTTTCTATTCTAACTACGGAAGAGTCGTGACAAAATAAAGTCTTTGAGAATTTGGAAATCGTAGTAAATAAAAACGGTGACCACCAAACTAGAGTGCTGTTACCCAGCCATCAGCTGCTGTTCCTTGTCTCCTGCTTTGAAGTGACAGCATGCCACTCTGGCCTGGACAGCCACACCTTCCTGGAAAAGCTCTGGTGTTGGCTCTCTGCCCTTAGAGCAGAAAAGAAATATGCAACCAGACCAACATTTATCCCTGGCTGTTATTTTCTACTTGGGTTTTTTGTTAATTTTGGTGTGTGTGTGCGCGCATGTGTGTGTGCGTGTGTGTGTGTATTTTAACTTATCCCTAAAATTAGGAAACAGAATTGCCATGTTTTGGTCTATCCTTACAAAGGTTTCTTACATTTTGTTTTGGTTCTTAAAAGAGATCCTGTCGGCAGTCGGGGGTTTTGATGGCTTACAGTGAGGCTATGGATAGTGAGGCATGTCTGCCAGCAGATGAGAAAATAGTTTCCAGGACTCGGCCCTTCTCTAGACAGCAGCCCTGTCAAAGCTGTCTTCACAAGTGTTCTTTCGGAAGCAGCAGAAACTCAGGATCCAGCTTTTACAGCAGGAGTCCTGGAAACTCCATCTTCACACGCTAGCAATTTCTCGTTCACTGTGGACAGCACTAGCAAGCTTTATGGTAAAATTTCTTTTTTCTTTTCAGTGTTCTTAAAAGCAACTTCAATCTGTTTTGTTTTTTGCTTGATAGGTGGCTTGTATTTTAAGTGGCGGTGGGGTGAGGGGATTTCCCAAGTGGAACAGACCCTCTCAAAATAGATTAGTGAGTGTCGTTCAGTGTTACAGGCATTAAAAATAGTTGACCATGGTGTGCCCACTCTTTGCTCTCAGGCAGAACATCTTACTGCAAAGCCCCGTTAGGGTGGGCCGTTGGGTTTCCAGCCTGGAAAAGGAAACTGCCCCTCTGGTCAGATCAGAGGCCGCACTCAGCCTTCCAGGAACCCGGCGGGTGGTTCCAGCCCTCCCCGTGCCAACCCCAAGGCAGCTGCTGCCCCGAGATAAAGACGAAAGCTCATCTCACAGGCCCAAAGGAAGCTGTGTTTACGTGCGTGCGGCTGGTCAAATGCAAACCGCCTGTAGGAAAGGAGGCTAGCTGACTGGGACCGGGCTCGGTAAAGCCATCCTGCTCGGGTTTCAGGCTGCCAACTGCTACACAATGTGACGTTTCAATAACGGAAACTGTCGCACGGCGTCTCGACCCACTCGTTCCGCCGTCGGAGCTGCTTCCGTCTTGGGTTCCGCCGCCTCCCGTTAGCGGGCGCCCCGCGGAAGAAGCCATTCCACTTCCGGCAGCACGGCGACCGCGAAGCCCGCAAGGTCATGGGTCACCGCCCGCGCCTAGTCAGCGGTGACGGCGTGCGGCCCAGCCCGTCACTCACCCGGCTGTCCAATGGCGGCGCGGGGCGGGGCCTGCGGCGCCTGCGCAGGAGCTTGTGGCGTCAAAGCTCCAGCAGTGTCCATGGAGCGAGGCTGAGGGATCACGCTCCGGCCCGAGGCTGCGGGCGCCGCGACGTGACCATGTCGGCGTCGTTGGTCCGCGCCACCGTGCGGGCCGTGAGCAAGAGGAAGCTGCAGCCCACGCGGGCGGCGCTCACGCTGGTGAGTCGCGGCGGCCCGGGACGGCGGGCGGGCCTGGCCCGCAGACGAGGGCTCGCTTCAGCCCGGCGGGCGGCGCGCTGACCCGGGCGGCAACCGCCGAGGTCACGGCGTCCGGGAGGAAGGTCACGCGGGGAAGGCGCCGCGGAGGACGGCGGGTCAGCAGAGGCAGCCAGAAGGCAGGCTTAGGATCCTCCCCGCGTGAGACCAGGAATCTGCTCCATCCGGGGTCCTAACAAATAATTGAAGTAAAACGGAAGGGAGCCGAGACCAAGTAGGGGAGCCTTTCTGTGCTCGGTCAGTGTCCGGCCCCAAGTTAGTCTGTTACACTGCGCTCTGTTGCTTTTCCTAGAGCCGGCCCGTTTCTATTTCCGCAAGGTACACCGTGGAATCCGGCTGTGTCTCCTCTCACTCAGAGCAGAATCCTCAGAAAAGTCAGTGCCCAGGCAGGTTTTTCCCTTGGCAATGTTACCTGTTACCTGGGAATTTCCGAGGTGCCCCTTATCTTCCCCATGCCTACCTTTTCAGCACACATTATCAAGCCCTGCTATGTTTTGTAAGCTGCCTGGGTCCCGCCCTCCGTAGTCCAGTCTTACCCGAAATGTCGCCTTGTTTGCACTGACCCTGGCTCTGTCCGTTTGTGCTCTGCTCCCTATGAATGAATGGTCACAGCAGATCGCAGGTAACAGACTTCGTGTTCCCTGTCTCAGCTGTAGCCTGTCATCTCATCCCTCACGTTATAGTCCTTGAACCTCCTTCCTCGGTGGAGCGGCTACTCCACCACCTATTGGCTGGTGTGCCGGCTGCGCCTGTGTTTCGGTGTTTGGCAAACATTTGACCCCTAGCATGTAACATGCAAAAGCCGCGTGATGATCACAGGCGGAAAGCTCGGGAGGGCGACACTAGCAAACCAAAGTAAACTGATTGAAAAGCGTTGGGTTCTGCGGGCCGTGACCTCTGACAGCGGGAACTTGACCGGGAAGAGTGCTCCAGAGTCTGCTCGAGGCGAGCCACGGCAAGGGCAGGTGTAACATGGAAACGTGGGCGCCACTTATCTCTTCCAGCTGTTAACCCCAGAGAGAATTGATGGGTTGGCATGGTAGGGGAGGGTGAGACTGGTGACGGCTACTGTCTACAAATGAGGAATGACTCCTGCTCACCATGTTAGTGCGAGGACATCCAGGGAGAATGGGCTCCTTCCCACCTGGTATTTCCAGGAGTTACTAAGTAGACCTGAGTTTGTAGGGACCAGAGTGAGTTGTGACTGAAGAATGTGAAACTTAGACACGTGCTGGCTGACAGGCAGCCCGATCTCCGTTGGTGCACAAGACAGAGCTAGTGCAGCCCTCTTATGACCAGAGCCTCGTGCTGCCCAAAGCTCAACCTGAGAGTAAATGATGGGCCCGGATCAGTGTGTCCAGAGAAGCTCGTTCACCGTTAGCTTCCCGATGCCGCCTGACAGAGGGGCTGAGGAACACATGTATGGACCTGTTACTTCTCTGGAGTAGGACCCAGAGACCTTTGGGACAGCATCTGGCACATGCATGCAGTCAGAAGCTGTTACCAGGAGAACTCCAGCATCCAGCAGCAGAGCAACTGCTAGGATCTGAGAAGGAAGAGAGTCTTTTACCAAAGTATTATGTACTCCATGCAAAGTGATTTTTTTTTCAAGTTTTTCAGTTGTTAACTCTCACATCATTAATTTGGCAGCCCCTGCAAATATTTAATTATACCTAAACTACAGAATTGTAGGACTAACCGCATGATGAGTAACAAACCCCGGGGTAGGGGAGGTGGGTAAGCTGGCAGACAGCTCTGAAGCCTGAGAGCCAGACTTTCCTCTCCAGTTCCTGGATTTAAAGCAGCCAGGGTTGGGGGTGGTGCATGCTTGTACTCCCAGTGCTGGGCTGGAAGCAGGCTGGGCCTGGGCTCCCGTGGCCACCCAGTTACCCTGCTGTGGAGCAGAGCTGAGACATTCACTTGGAGTGCATTTCCCAGCATTCTTACTGCAAAAACAGCCTTGAAATATTTTTTGGTTTGTGGTTTTGAATATTTTAAATTTACACTTATTTAAGGTATATGCACATGTGTGGGCACATGCACCTTGGTGATTGTGTGGTCAGAGGACAGTTTAGGAGTCATTTCTCGTCTCCCATCGTGTGGTCCTCAATGTGGAGGCACGTTCTTTTACCTGACGAACCATCTCACCAGACCTTTAATAATTTTTTAAAAACATCTTCAAGATGTTGTCCCTGTAAATAACCATGTTCCTATGGTTTACACGAGAGCTGACCAAAGACATTGCTAGATTTTAGGGTATTTCAGTAATTTGAATTCTGAGTCCTTACTTGTTGGGGAATTTCTTGGGGCGGTCAGGTTGAGCTGGTCTAGGGGGTGCAGACACAGTAGAGAACTGCCAGTTTTTGCAGTGGGCTTCAGGAGAGACCTCATCATTGCCAGGGCGTGCACATAGCCTGGAGTCAAGGGAGTCACTTACCTTCTATCTAGGACCAAATACAGTGCTCTATCCAGAACAGAAAGGGGCAGCCCCACCCCCAGCAACAGTCAACCCCATTCAATGCTTTTAACTAACCAGAATAGTTCCCTTAGCTGAACAGTGGCTGTTCACTCTACCCAGGCATGGGCATGAGGGTTGAGTGTTAAGACCAACCTGGAATACATAGTTGAGTGTCTGTCTCCAACACAAGGCAAAGTCAGGATAGTCACTTGCCAGTGTTAGCTGTTGGCTGTACGGACAGCTCTTAGCCTAGAACTCCTTAGTAACAGCTCCCCAGGGAGGGGCAGCAAAGTTAGGATCTGTTTTGGTCCTTTGACAGTGGCTCAAAAACATTCGGGTCCTTTTAATGTCATTTCCCCCTTGCGTGTTAGCAGCCCAATGCCCGTGTGGTTCTACATGCCTTGCTTTTACTTGCTGTGTTGAACTTGTTTTGAGAAAAACCTAGCAGTATAGATCAGGCTGACCTCAGATTCATGATCCTCCTGCCTCAGCTTCTCAGTAGCCA
Organism: Myodes glareolus; assembly: GCF_982192425.1. NCBI lineage: Eukaryota > Metazoa > Chordata > Mammalia > Rodentia > Cricetidae > Myodes > Myodes glareolus. The sequence goes on along the minus strand of NC_142039.1, from coordinate 75,351,062 downwards.
GGAGTATAAGCAGCTACTGTTTAAATGTTTTCTAAGACTTGAGAAGAGAGGAAAACCTGCTGATTTGTAAAACCAAACTAGGTAACTTAGAAATCTTTATGGGAATAAAACTCAGGCCCAGTTGATCAAAAAGAGCCCACGTGCTCACATCACACAGTATAGAGGCTTCATCGTCACCTTGGCCTGTACGCTCAAAACCCAGGCTCTTCGCGTTCCTTGCTCCAATAAGCACTTCTCTCTAGGCCATGCCTTTCCCAAGCTTTTTGTTTAATGTCTGTCTTTGTTTTGCCTGCGTGTATGTATGTGTGCCATGAGTACCTGGTGTCCCCAGGGGTCAGAAGAGGGCAGTGGATTCCCTGAAACTGAAATTACAGGTGGTGGTGCCCCCCCCCCCCCCCGTGTGGTTGCTTGGAATCAAAGTCAGGTCCTCTGCAAGGACAGCTAGTGAGTGCTCTAAGGCTGTTCTGTTGACAAGACTGGGAAGGAAGTGCTGTGGGCAGCTGCTTGGAAGTATAATAAATAAGCACATTTTTCAAGTTCTATTTACCTTTGATAAACCTTTTACTTTTACTAAAATGGTTTTCTTTCTGAAATTAAGTTTAGATAATTTAAAAATGTATTAGCATCTTTAAAATCTGCATAACTATTTAATTCCCAAATAAGTTCACATTTAAAAATTCTTTTCTGGGGACATATTGTAGAGCAACCACTTCAAATATGAAACAGCGAATATTGGTATATTCTGACATATGATGTCACTGGATAGCAGTACCCTGGGTTGGTGTTTAGGACAGCACTCTGCATCCCTTGTGCACGGTGGCTTTTCCTGAGAAAAGCATCCTGACAGCTAAGGTACAGTTAAGGAACAAAGGCTAGGTCTCTCCTTCCTCTTGCTCCATTGAAGTTCATGGAGCTTTGTTTCACAAATCCTCAAATCTCAAGGACTTAGGAACCTGGCTTGCCTGTCAGTTTCTCTTATTGCCTTATGCTCCTTATTATTTTAGTAGCTTTCATTTGACTTTATCTCTAAATGTCTTATAGGTGTAGCCTTACTTTATGAGAAATACAGATAATAGCAAGATGTAATAAAATCACCTGTAATTAGCTTGCTTTGTGATAATTAGAAGCTGCCAAATAACCAGACAGAAGTTCAAAGTCTTCTTACAACTCAGTCTGCTGGGCATCACAGTTAAGGGTGTGTGTTTGTTTTCTTGTTTTGTTTTTTCGAGATGGCATTCTTTGTAACTTTGGAGCCTGTCTTGGAACTAGCTCTTGTAGACCAGGCTGGCCTCGAACTCAGATTTGCCTGCCTCTGCCTCCGAGTGCTGGGATTAAAGGTTTGTGGACCGCCGCACAGCTGTTTGTGAGACAGGTGTGGTCCTGGCTGTCCTGGAACTCATTTTTGTGGGTCAGGCTGGCTTTTAACTTAGGGATCCACCTGTCTCTGCCTCTTAAGTACTGGGATTAAAGGATGGAGCACCACACCCCACTTGTGGTTGATTTTAATGAGTGTTTTTTGTTAACTCCTTGAGGTTGGCATTCCTTTCTTCTATCCTTCACGTTATGTCTGTGTGCCAGTTCAGTCTGTCTGCACTATAACTGAGAGTCAGGACTTTACAGCCCACACTGACATTGAATAACTTAAAATAATGCACTAAACAGCATCTATTTATTTTAAGCATACTGTGTTGCTTTCTTTTTGTATGTGTGGGATGCTGGTACATGTGTACATGTATGTGTATGTGTGGAGGCTGGAGAGTGTCTCCAGTATTCTCCATTTCTCAGGAGCTTTCTACCTTCCCTAGTCTTTAGAAAGGGTCTCCCACTGACCAGAAACCCTCCAAGTGGGAACTCGCGTCCTCATCCTCGTGGCTGCAAAGCAAGCACTTTACCAGCTGAGCTGCCTTCCCGGCCTTCGGTGCACAGCTTCTTACTTCCTTGTTGGTTCTGTACTTTCTGCATTGTTTCTGTGACTCTGGATTTGGTTCCAAGCCTCTAAGTCAGATCTGTCTCCTCAGCAATAAACACAAGTACGGAGGACATCGTTCCCTTACCGTGATTTCTCTCACCTTTGTTACAGTAGCTACCAGTTTGCACTGTGCCCCATCCTCTGCTGGACCTCAGAATGCCATCCTCTCTAGGCCTCCTTCCCTGTCTTTGGTATTAGTCTTCACAGGAATCCTAGGAAAGGGGATTATCCTTCTTATCCTAAGCAGGAAGCTAAACATTAGAAAAAACTGTTTAAAGTGTCTACCTTTGAGATTAACTAGGAAGCAGTCCCAGAGCAGTGCAGATCAGAATAGGTTCCCAGCACCCTCTGCAGGAAGGTGGGACTGGTGACACTGACCTGAGAACATGGTACACTGGGACACTTCCTCCTGCTGAAGACCACTAGGCTAGGTTGAACTGCATTCTTAGCCACATGCATGGTTCTGTCACTGAGGAGCATGGCTGCTCACCTAGATGTCCAGGTATGTGTTGACCCACACTGGAAATCTGCCCAGGAGCAACTCTCCAGCCGTGCATTCAGATGGATCTGACGGCCATTGAACCAACAGGGGAACACCCAAAAGTTGACTTTTCCATTGATGGGCTATTCATGAGCATCTGTGCCTGGCACTGACCTTGTTACCGGCCGTTCAGTAGATGCACAGAATATGGTCTAACAAGGAAAGGTGGGTTTCTGTCAGGGCAGGAGTGTGCATTCACGGTGGCTTCTTTGCGGGATGGAATCCACCTGGTTCTCTGAGAAAACTTGCAGGCATACACTACACCCAGTTCGGCGGGGGGGGGGGGGTGTGTCTGCCCATCTGTGCTTCAGAGGATGAGCAAACAGCTGTTTCTTTTTTTCAGACCCCCTCAGCTGTGAACAAGATAAAACAACTTCTTAAAGACAAGCCAGAGCACGTAAGTAACATGTAAGCCTGTGGAAGGGTTGGCAGAGCTAAAAGTTCTGTTCTCAGGACAAATGTATTTTGTTGCAAATAGTATATTTTCATTAATTAAATTGTTTGTTAGTTTTTACATTGCTAAGCTGTCAACTTCCTGGCCTCACTCATGCCAGGCAAGTACAGCGAGCTGCACCCAAATCCTTGACTCACACAGGGAGCTTCTCCGTAGAAAGCAGCTTCTCCCGGCTCACAGCAGCAGATGTCTAGATCCACATTGTCACTCTTAGGCCAGATGCAGCCTGTGTCAGCTGTGTGCTCACTAGCTGGGCGTTCCCCTGCCTCGACTGCATGCCTTAGGGTGGCTGGAGGATGTTCTGGAGTATCTCACTTATAACAACCAAAAATTCTCCTAGGGAACCACTGGCCTGCATGGTACATCTCTCTCGCTTCTTCTGTAGATGACAGCATACAGTACATGTTTGGTTACACTTTGTTTTACCCTAATAATTCAGTCTTCCAGATCATTTGGTAAAGGTCCCCCCTTTCATGACTGCATGTATTCCACTGAGCAGGTTTGACTTGTTCAGCTAATCCTCTGTGTGAAAAGTATCTGGTTTTCCTGTCGGCCACAGACATAATTTACCAGCTGTAGGTGAAGTGAGCCAGGCCCAGTGTCCTAGACCTGGAAGCCTGGCTTACCATGCCCACAGCCCACAGGTCATCCCTGCATGCAGTCGCTTCAGGCTGTAGCCTGTGGATAGTGGTTCTGGTACTGTTTTCGGCTTCTCTTGTACTTCATGACTGGATTTCCTACATTCCATCCTAAAGGCTGTTAAGTGCTGCCAGGTGTCAGTGTTCTGACTCTGAACTCTAGCACATAAACTGACCAAAAACTGAAATTAGCCTTATAGGATTGTAAGGTATTTGTTCTCATTGGTGTATAAGTGTGTAATTTACAGCATTAACCATCCCTATGGAAACTAGGCTACTTTTGAATTCATGGGTAATCCACCCTCTCTTCCTCATGAGTGCTGGGGGTTGCAGGTGTAAGCTACCATGCCTGCTGAAAACTGGATTTCAGAGACTAAGGAGGGTTTCTCTTTGCTTTTGCTTTTCGTGTTTCTGGGAGTGAGCACAGGACTTCAGACATGCTAGGCAAACCTGATGCGGAGCTGCACCCCGTGCCCTATCTGCATGCTCCAATGTTTGGGCTCCTATCCTCTTAAGGATTCCTGATCACAGAGACAAACTAAAGCCTGCACCCCAGAAATTCATCCAGTCAGAATAATGAAATCCCCTCAGTCTAAGCTTTGCAATCAAGCTCATGAAGTAAGCAACCTGACAGGGTTTCTCAGGATTTCAGTGCCCTGGTGGGACAGGACTGAGGGTAGTAGGGCTTGATTGTTTACTTAAAGGGCAGGGACCGAGATTGAGGGTGTAGGTAGATATCGTTAGAAAACCAGTCATGTGCTGTGCTGGCTAGTTTTACATCAACTTGACTCAAGCTGTAGTCATCTAAGTGGAGGGACCCTCTGAGAAAATGCCTCCATAAGATCTGGCTGTAGGCAGGCCAGTGGGGCATTTTCTTAATTTGTGATTAATTGAGGGGCAGGGTAGCCTATTTTGGGTGGTGGTATCCCCAGCCTGGTCGTCCTAAGTACTAAAAGTAAGGACCAAAGCAAGACGATAAGCAGCACCCTCCACAGCCTCTGCATCAGCTCCTGCCACCCCTCTACCCCTCTCACCCCCACCTCCTCCCACATACACACACACATTTTTAACTTCTATGATCTTTGGCTTCCTGGTCTTTTGGGTTATTTTACCAGATTGCCTTAGAAAGGAAGCTTCTGAACTGGATCCAGGTGACAGGACGAACCTCAGTGCTCACTAACCTCCAGAAAGTACTTCACAGAACAAAGTGGAGCAAAACTTCTTAAAGGAAGCCCAGGTTTTCAAGGCAATTTACCGTCAAATGCCCTTTTTAAAAAAAAATGAGGTGACCCAGCATTTTAGAGGCAGAGGCAGGTGAGTCTATGTGATTTCTAGGCCAGCCTGGTCCACAGATCAAGTTCCAGAACAGCCAGGGCTACATAGAGAAATCCTGTCTCAAAAAGCCAAAAGGAGAAAAGACAGAACCAGATGTGGTGGTGCCTGAGCTCATCACCTCAGCCTTTGGAGGTAGAAGCTGGCTACACAGCAGGTTGGCGCCATTTGTGGACCCTGTGTTTAAGAAGTAAAGGAAAAGGCAGGTGTGGCAGTGCCCTGTGATCCCAGCACTTTGAAGGATGAAACAGGTGGATTTGCAACCCTCTTGCACTACAAAAAAAAAAAAAAGGAATATTCATGGCTACAGGAGAGCAAGTGTTGTGCTCCCATTACTTCCAAACTATAGTTAAGAAAGCAAACACCATGAACTATGTAAAGCCATAGATAGAGTAAAACTTTTAATATGCTGTAGTAAAACTATGCAGACGCAGCCAGGACTGGAGAGTCAGAGAAGCTGCCTTCCTGGACTGCGAGGCTTGTGCAGTCCTTCCTATACACTTCTCCTGTGTTGTCGTAAGTGCTTGTTCCTGTGACATTTGTTCTTCCTATAGGGACATCTTACAACCAGGAACCTTTTGCTTACCACTGAGTTGACGAGAAAATGAATAGTGGTAATATCAAAGGTTGCTTTCTTTCTTTTAATTTGTTTGTTATCCTGTATGTAGGTTTGCATTTCTATTAGTACCTTCGTGTTTGTGTGCATGTGTCTGAGGCCAGAGGTCAACCTCAGGGGTCACCCATTCTGATTGGAGACATAGTTGCTCATTGGTCTGGAATTCAGGAGGTGGACTAGATCCATCTGCGCCCTCCCCAGAGTGGGCACAGACATGTGTCACTGTGCCAGGCCTTTTCATCTGGATTCTAGAATCTGCTGTAGGTTTTTGTGCCCTTTACTAATGGAGCCCGCATTGACTGTCTCAAGACCGTGTGCACCTCACCTGGGCGGCTCCAGCCTGCTACAGTGTAGCATGATGTTGGGGTTCAACCTGGAGATCAGAAAAGCAAAGCAGCCAGCCATGACTCTTACCTCTACCTCAGACCAAAAATGGGCAAGATCCTGTCTCCATGAATCCTGAAAACTCCACACCACACACTCCACTCTCCGCCCAGCCATGTCACTCCTGTCTCCACCTCCCTAGTGCTGCCATTAATCACCTTTGTGTGAGCTCTGTTTCTCTTTTAGATTCAATCTTGTAGCCCAGGGTGACCTTGAACTAACAGATCCCTCTGCCTCTCCCACTTCTGGGATTAAAGGTGTGTGCCACCATTCCTGGCCTTTATGGCTGTCTAGTATGACTGCTTTGCTCTCTGATCTTCAGGCAAGCTTTATTTATTAAAACACAAATAATATACCACTATATCATAGTCCTTGTATCTCAACCTCCCAAGCAGGTACTGTGTGGGCGGAGGCTGTGTGTTCGTTTCCTGGCCGCCCAGACCCAAAATAATCACACAGAAACTATATTAATTACAACAGTGCTTGGCCAATGACTTAGACATATTTCTGGCTAACTCTTATATCTTAAAATAACCCATTTCTATTAATCTGTGTATTGCCACAGGGCTGTGGCCTACCAGTAAGGTTCCGTCCAGCATCTGTCTCCTTCAATGGCTACATAGTGTCTCCCTGACTCGGCCTTCTTTTCTCTTCTCTCTGCCTTGCTCTATTCTGCGCTGCCATAGGCCCAAAACAGGTTCTTTATTAACCAATGGTAATAAAACATATTCACAGCATACAGAGGAGAATTTCACGTCAGTGCTGGGATTCAGGGTGTAAGTCATCACACAAAGTTTATTTTCTCAATTCTTTTCAGGTGGGTCTGAAAGTTGGTGTGCGAACCAGGGGCTGTAATGGCCTCTCTTATACCCTGGAGTATTCAAAGACAAAAGGAGATTCTGATGAAGAAGTTATTCAAGATGGTAAGCTCCCTTGTCTTTTTGAGGCTGATTCTTTTGTAGCCCAGGCTAGCCCTGAACTCTTATGTAGCTGGGTGTAGGGATAACATTAATTCCTGCTCTGCCTCCCAGTGATGGGGTGGGGTTTGAGTAAGCACCCACACTTGGCTCTGGTGAGAAATGGGCGGGGTTTTGTCATTCTTTAACATTTTATGGGCACCTTTTTCTGATGGAAACTTGTACAAACTGATGTAAGACTGCTGGGTTAGGAATCGTCTGAGTGGTGCTTGTTATATGCCCAGCACTGGCAGACAGGCTTTTTCCATGTGCTCCACTGAATGGAGAGAGGCGACATTTTTCCTGGCTTCTGTTGGAGAACCTGGTGCAAGGAGAGAGGCTCAGAAGCTGGGAATCCCTAGGACTCACAGTGAAAGGACCTAGCGAAGTCTTGAACCCAATCCATTCTAAGGGTTTGGGGTCTCGGCTCTGTGAACAGTTTAGGCTTGTTTTTGTTTTTGTTTTTTTTGTTTTTTTTTTTTTTGAGACCAGGTCTTCACTGTGGTTTCTCCTTCCCGCACATCCTGGTGTTGGAATTAGACAGTGACTGAGAACCAGGCTCATCCTCGCGGGTTTTAAAAGCTGTATTAGTGTGTAGAGTCAGAGCACAGCTTTTGAGAGTTGGTTCTCTCATGTCCGTGGGTTCTGGGTAGTCAGGCACCCACTCACCACACACAGATTTTAAGACCATCAGTTGGACCATCCAGCCATTTCTGCTGAACCAGTTTTACATGAGTGTGGTTGCATTAGTGCACATTCCATGTTCTTTGGAGACAGAGGGGTCGGGTCCTCTGCAGCAGGAAGGACAGACGGCTTGGAGCTGCCTAAGATGGCTTCTGGGAGCCAGGTGGGGTCCTCTGCAAGAGCAGCACATGCTCTCCAGCCCCAGCTTCACTTTATCAGTTCCTGCATTTGACACCAGCCCCGGTCATCTTTTAAAACCTACCAAAGACTGAGGTACAATGGCTAGGACTTAATACTGGGTTGGAATCTTAGGTGTTGGGTTCAAGATCAGGTCAGGCCAGCCTGGGCTAGCAAGATCCTGTGTAAGACAATAACTACCACTAGATATTGTTGTTATATTGTAGCTGTTTTTGTATGAGACAAGCAGGAAATTGTATTCCCAACTTCCATCATATTTAGCTGAAATAATTAACCAATAAAGGCCTTCTTAAGTTATAAAAATGGGAACTGGAGAGATGCTCAGAGGTTAAGTGCTTTTGACTCTTGCAGAGGACCTGGGCTCAGTTTCCAGCACCCACATGGCAGCTCACAGCCATCTGTAACTTTTGTTTCAACACCCTCTTCTGGCTGCCACAGGCATTGCACACATACCTACAGCAAAACACCATACACATGAAAAATCTTAAAAAAAAAATATCAGTTCAGAAATATAAGCTGCAGTTGCCCCCTACAGAGGAAAGGGCCTGTAGAGTGTGTTCACGTCTAAGTAATGTCTTTTGAGGAAAAGCACGTTCTTACATTTTCAAGAAGTTGGTCTCTCCTTCCCAGGGACTAGGGAATGGTACTCATTTTTAAGCCCAGCAGCAGATTACAGCTGTGAGTCCCATGGGCATTCTCTGAATTCCATGTCTCATTGTGTGGTCTTGGTTTATATGGTCTGGTTAGAATGTACCATGGAACAACAGTACTGTGGGCGTTTATAGCTGACAGGGTCAGGACAGATGTTCCCAGAATCTCGTTAATGCCATCATTAAAAGCTCACAGAATTGCATGTTTTCCTGTAGAAGATTGGGACGGGGGGCGGGGGCGGTGAGTGAAAGGCAAACCAGTTTTGCCGAAATGCCATGGAATTTCCATATGTAAAAAGTCTTCCTTGTCATAATTGGTTGGGGTTAGGCATGGGCTAGACTACTGGGAAGCGGTGTGCTCCCCCCTGAGGTGGGCTAGACTACTGGGAAGCGGTGTGCTCCCCCCCTGAGGTGGGCTAGACTACTGGGAAGCGGTGTGCTCCCCCCCTGAGGTGGGCTAGACTACTGGGAAGCGGTGTGCTCCCCCCCTGAGGTGGGCTAGACTACTGGGAAGCGGTGTGCTCCCCCCTGAGGTGGGCTAGACTACTGGGAAGCGGTGTGCTCCCCCCCTGAGGTGGGCTAGACTACTGGGAAGCGGTGTGCTCCCCCCCTGAGGTGGGCTAGACTACTGGGAAGCGGTGTGCTCCCCCTGAGGTGGGCTAGACTACTGGGAAGCGGTGTGCTCCCCCTGAGGAAGCCCTGGACTTGCCCAGAAGCTGCAGATGCTCGTGGCACCGGCTGGAAATTCACTGCAGGCTTTATGTGACATGTGTTTCTTTTCCCCAAGGAGTCAGAGTGTTCATCGAAAAGAAAGCACAGTTAACACTTTTAGGAACAGAAATGGACTATGTGGAGGACAAACTATCCAGTGAGTTTGTTTTCAATAACCCCAACATCAAAGGAACTTGTGGCTGTGGTGAAAGCTTTAACATTTGAAACCTCAGGACTCCAAGCTCCAGGAGAGCGGGGATCTACCTGGGAGCTTACCGAAGAAATCATGAGATTGTCACATTTCAGAGTTTATGATGTGTGGCCACCTCAGGGGTAAATAAAGTGATGCAGCCAGTGTGCAAATCCCGAAGAGCTGGTATCTGTGTTGTCTGCAAAGCACAGAATCTTTAGATCATTCTCCTGTTCTGTACAGAAAACCCCTGCCCTGCTCTTAACTCCGTAGCTTTGTGCTTTGCGCTAGGACCAATTTCGTGGCCATTGCTTTGCTGGGAGCTGAGGGAACAGGTAACAGGTGTGCACCAGAGATCCTTGTGAGTGGGTTGAGACGACGTCTCCTCGGCCCCTTCTCATCTCCCAGGAAGGACAGCTGTGCGTAACAGCGGAGGGGTCCCTCATTTCCCTCACATTTGCCATGGCCTTTTGCATTTTTATTAGAAATATGATCATCGGATGCCTCCTTCCCGCCCTTCAGTAGTTCCAGACTTCTGAGTGATGGTGTCGGAAGGTGGGAGCTGCCAGACCTGGTCTCGGTCCATCCCCTAGGGTGTGCTTTGAGATAGTTGGCTTAGACCTTCCCTTTGGAAGCTGCGACAAGCAGCCAGCTAGCTCACCGCACTTAACCCTGTGTGTATGAAGACCAGATCTGAGCATGAGGTAGAAGAGCTAGGACCACCCAGCTCTCCCTTCCTCACAGGTCACCCCAGTTCTGTGAGACACTCAGAGGAGGTGAGTGGTGGCCTGCCTTCCATGCTTGGGCAGCATTTTGATAAGACTTTCTTAATTTATAGAGATTGCATTAGTTTTCTTCTGAATGGAAGAATCTTACTTAAGCTCTTGTTTGAATTGCCATCTTGCTTGTTCAGAGCTTTGAAACAATAGTTTCTTACAGAGATCCTGCAGCAGAAGAATTTACTCTTGGAGCACAGGGCCTATGGAGCAGACGTGGGGGTGTCTTCTTAGTTCCCAATACGCATATACTTCCTGGTTCCTAAATGAAATTGCTGAAGTTTTAATATTTTTAACACCAGTTTTTTTGAGTCATCATTTTGCTGTATAGTGCAGGCCAGCCTCACTGACAACTCTCCTGCTTCAGCCTTCTGAGATATGTACCACCATACCTGAATCCCAAGTTTATCTTAAAAGTGATCTTCACTTGACCTGTGTTTGACATCTAAAGTAACCTGTGAGTTCTTTTGTGGAAGGCTGGTTTTCACAAAGTAGCTGAGTTTCATATTTGCGCTATTTACTAAAATTCCTACCACCAAAATGCATCACCTTGTAGTTTTATATGATTGTTAGGAGTTTGTATCATAAATAGAATTGTTGATACATCTTTAATTTGTGCAATATTGTATGTAGAGATTGAGTATCAATTAAAAAACTCACCTCTTTGTGATCCTAATATTGTCTTTTCTTGGGGGAGAGGATTTTGGGTAGTTAGCTGCTAAACCACCGTTGGTTATGCTGCTATCTCCAGAAACGTGAGAGCACACAGAGATGCTGCCCGTTCGTGGTGCACACATAGCCCATCACCCCACCTCCCCAACTGACTGTGTGCACCATCCCTCATCTGACACAGATGCCTCTAGTCCTCCTCGGGAGAGACTATCATCTGCTTTCCCTTGTCCGAGCTTCAGCTTCTCTCCTTCCAAAAGGGTCTTTGCAGTTCAGATCCAGTAAGATGAGCACTGAAGGCTGTCGGTGCTGTAACTGCTGTGTGTGGGGTGTGCTCCAGAGCTGTTCTGACTGTGTCCTTTTCATACGTGAGAATCTAAAGTGTGACTGTCAGCACTGTAACTGCTGTGTGTGGAGCTCACGCCAAAGCTGTTCTGTGTCTTTTTCATATGTGAGAATCTAAAACATGACTTGAGTACAGTACTTTATCTAATTAAGTTATACATGGCCTGGTCCAAATAACCCCCTGTGCTGTGAACAGGTACAGCAAGTATTGCATATTTTGATGACCTCTAGGGATGGAAGGCCAGCGGAAAGTCGCCTCGAGGTTATGTCCTCTGAGCTGAGTTTTTAAGGACAAGAAATGTAGAGAAAAGGGGGAGAATGAACAAAACTAATTGGTTTAAAAAACTGTAGAGGGAAGCTATGCCCTGAAGGACAAGGTGGAAGGCCTTGAAACAGATCTGGGATCCCTGCAAGGGCTGGGGGGTGGGGGGGGAGGGGAGGGGAGGTGGGTAACAAGACCCCACCTTAGAAAAAAGTTAGAATTGGACAGAGAAGAGCATCCAGAAGTATCAATCCTGTGCTAACACAGCAAAGTGGGCTAGAAGAGGTAGAGAGGGAGCCCAACCCGGAAGGTTCTCACACCCACACCAGTCCTGTGGCATCCCCAAGTGACGTGCCAGGAGCCTCACAAGGTGGCAAATCTCTTTCTTCATATAACCTCAGTTAAAACTTCCCTGTCCCAGTTCGGAAGCTTTGAATTGAATGGTCTAGGCCACTGTGGTTAAACACACTCCTTAATGCATTTCAGAAGGCCAGCCTGTGGGCCTCATTGTTCTGAACATCTCCTCCCGCCCCTGCACCTACAAGAATGGCTTTTTTTCCCCTCAAACAGGAAACGGGGTAGGAGATTGGGGAGGGAGGTGAACAAGATTGGGGGATTTCTAAGATACTACTTCCTAGGATTGACTCAGCAGGAAATACCTTAAAATTAGCCTTTCTTGTCGTTTTGATGTGTGAGCCATCGGGAAACAAACTGATGTTCGCCTAAGCTGTGAGCACTCATTTAAACCCTGGGGCATCAGTGACATAGGCCAGAGACAGGCTCCGCCCAGAATCAGCACAAACACAACCAGCCTCAGGCATAGTGGTCTAGAAATGAAAACTGAGGTTTTGATTGCATGGAAGAAAGGAAGAAGATCCATCTACTCCTGACTTCAGCCGGTGTTCTTAGAAAAGGAGCACAGAGCAGCCTTGTGGCTGACAGGCATGTTGAGGTCGTGAGCCAATAGCCCAAAATGCCAGGGTTTGCTGGGAAAAGCTTACAAAAGGTCTTTCCAGCAGCCTTCGGGAGAAACGTGGTCTTACTGACACCTTCATCTTGAATGTCTACTTTGCAGACATACAGACTAGATTTCTGTTGTCTTAAGGTGCCTGTCTTGGGGAGGTTTGTGACGGCAGTGTAGTACATGCTGACTGCCAAATGTGAGAATCTCAGATGCCCCATCCTGGGCTGTCTTAGCACAGTGGAGCCTGTGCCCCTAAACTCCTTACGTTTTGGGGGCTTGCTCTCTACTTTGCAACACACTTAGTCCCTCCGCGCTGCAGAGCAAGCTGAACTCTGCATAGAGAAAGGGTGGCTGCTGTAGCTCACGGCCCTCCCCGTAGTGACCTCACCTCTGCATCTCACCTAGCAGTGCTGGTACCAACAACGGAGAGAACAAGCCAGATGCGTGTACTGGACACCTCACAGCTTCAGCTGACAAGAAACAGCAATAAATGATCCGCATAGGTCCAGGATTGTCCAGTTTTGTGCCTGTCTAATAAGAACATTGTTGAGAAACACAGTACATGTAAATAAGATGATGTCGTAACCATGTCCTGGTTCTGGAACAGCCATGTGGTCTTCTTTGCCTTGCATGTCACTGTCTGAGAAATGCTAGCTGAATTCATCTGCTATTGCATCCATCTTGGTCTCCTTTCTGTCCCTGTGATTAAAAATAACTCTGCGAAAGCAATTTAGGGGGATGAGGTTTCTTTCAGCTCAGTTCAATGTCACATGTTCATTTTTATGGAGGCGTCACAGTGGCCGGAAGTTGAGGCAGCTAGGCACAATGCATTTGCAGTAAAGAAACAAAGAGAGGGATGGATGTGGTGGCTGCCAGGCTCCCTTGGGAGGCTGAGGCAGGAGGATCTCTGTGAATTCAAGATCAGAATTCCAGACTAACCAGGGCTAAGCAAACCCTGACTTAAGAAAATAATAGTATAAAACTGTATCTCAGGATTCACTTACCAAAACTCAAACAAGCCTCAGGAAGTAGACATCAACTTTCACCCAAATGACTGGATACAAGAGGCCACACTTTGAGAAACACTGCTTTGCAAGGAAATGTCATTTAGGACTATTACTCTATAATTATTAGTTGCTACATACTATCAATATCATAATAATTATGATTATAACGTGCTTCTCTCAACACCGTCTTGCCTCTTGTGCATATGCAGTTTTCCCAGCCCTATTCATTGCACGGAAACTGGTTATTCATTGATCAATTAGAAGAATACCTAGGCAACCCTTATTATATATGAGGCCTGTGAACGGAGAAAATCGTTACCTGGTGAATTAAAGATCTGCTGTGGTGAAGAGCAGCCAGGAGCCCCACAGGCCCTCTCAGGGCACCATCTTCATCCTCCATGTAGCACCAAGAAGTTAGTGACATGCAGAGCAATTCAGTGAGTTTACATTCTTTGTGGGACACACACAGGCCAGCCATAGCTGGCTTCACTGTTAACTTTTGCTTAGGCTGTGCAAGGATCTTCAGGCAGGGAGTGTGCTCAGTTTCTGGCAAGGCACATTGAGTGGGTGGCCATGACTAATGATGTCTTAGTCACTGTTCTGTTGCTGTGAAGAGACATCATGATGACCAAGACGACTCTTATAAAATAAAGCATTTAATTGGGGGCTTTCTTAAAGTTTCAGAGGTTTAGTCCATTATCATCATGGTGGCAGGCAGGCATGGTGCTGGAGAGTAGCTGAGCTACATCCTGATCCATAGAGAGAGGGAGAAACTGGGCCTGCTGTGGGCTTTTGAAACTCCAAAGCACACCCACAGTGACACACCTCTTTGTACAAACCGTATCTCCTCCAACATGACCACACCTCCACCAACAAGCCCACACCTCCGAATCCTTCCCTGACAGCTCATCAGCTGGGGACAATGCCTGCAAATCCATCAGCCCGTGGGGGCCAGTCTCACGCAGACCACCATAGAAAGTGACGCTTGTGTTTCTGATTCCTGAATGTGAGCACAGGGGAGGTCCATCACCTTCCAACTGAGAGAGGCTCTGAGTAGGCACACTTCAAAACTGCCTCAACCTCATTCACTATAAAGCCCAGAACAACCGAAATTGTGGTAAAACTGAGAAATGGACATGGCAGCTGGTGTCCGCGACTCTCGGAACTGGAACAGTAATTTTCCGAGTGTTTGGGAAGTAGTCCGGGTTAATCACAGAACCTGCTTCCTGTGCTCCTTAAAGTTGTGTCATCGTGCATCATATCTGGAGTTTTACTCTTAGAGAATTGTGGCTCGGGTTTTAAGGGACTCTGACCTCTAAAGTTACCATCTGAGCATACAAATACCTAATGGTTCAAGAACTTTATCAACTCCATCTTTGAAGTAGTTCACAGGGCAAGCACACACAAACACACGTGCACAGGCATGCACATACAGTCATAGACACATATACACAGGCATGTGCACACATGGTCACACATTCACATATACTCACATGCTGGAGTCAGAACCAAGGCAGCTCTAATATATTGCCAAGGCGTACATCGTCCTGATGTGTTCTCAGGAATGGGCATCCTTTCAAGTTTGCAGGGACTATATTAGTGACTCTCACGGTGAACAAGAGTGTACCTTTCTCCCTAATCCCTAGGACCCTGGGACCTCATGATCTCCTGAGGAAAGCCTCAGTGTGTTGGAAAGTGAGTTCCTCCTTCCTTCAGGCTGTGCGATGTTCACCTGTACTTTGAGTTTCAGTGGGCTCCACGAATCAACTTCTCAGAACCAAGTTCTTCATGAGGTGAGGGTTGCGCTGGGCCATGGTGTGCTTAGTACTGTGATAGAGTTTCTATAGCTCAGTCAGGAACGTGCTGACAGGGTCAGCTTCCTCCGTTCCTACAAATACACCAAATATAGCCAAAGTCAAGGAAGCAATCTTAATCATGATAGCCACAAAAACGTGTCTTGGAATACACCGAACTGGGGAAATGAAAGATTTCTTTAATAAAAACATTAATGTTGACAAAAAGAAATCAAGAAGACACTAAAGAGGGAAAGATCCCATGCTCACGGGGAAGAGGAATCAATATTGTGACAACGGCCATCCTATCCCCAGTGGTCTAAAAATCCCAAGCGTTCCTGTTGTGGGATAATCTTTTTGTACACTGTGTGAGGATGTGTCTTGTGATTGGTTGATAAAGGGCTGACTAGTCCAAAGTCAGGCAGGAAGAGGTTAGGTGGGACTTCCAGGCAGAGAGAGGGTCAGGGGGGTGAATCTGGCACATCAAGAAATGCTAGTGAGACACGGAGGAAGTCAGACATGCATTATGGGGAGGTAAAGAGCCACGTAGCAGAATGTAGATTAATAGGGATGGGTTAACAAGTTATAAGACATAGTGGGATAAACCTAAGCTAAGACCAAACATTCATAATAAGTCTCCATATCATTATTTGGGGGCTGGCAGTCCAAAGACAATCTGACAAGAGAACTGCACATCCCCAGTCAAAACTCCAGGACAGTTATTGAGGGACAGTTTTTCTGTCATGAACACCTGCCCAGGGGTAGAACCTTCCACCAGGCCTGAGCCCTCCCATATCAATTATTAATCAATAAAATGCCCTACAAACTTCCCTATAGGCCAATCTGATAGAGTTTTTTTTCGGCTGAGGTTCCCACCTATCAGGCGTCCCTAGCTTGTGTCAAGATGGCGATCTGTGTCGTCAACTTGATATACAACACGTCACTTTCCAACTAGGACTTTTGTTTATCATTTGTCCCCAGGATCTCATGAATATCAATATAGTATAAAAACACATTGCAAACTTAAGTGTCCAACCATCTTTATAAAGTTAATCACTTTACAAGTTCAGTCTCCTTCGAAAAAATTCAAAGTCTCTGTAAAACTCCAAAATGTCCTTCAAAGTTCAAAGTCTCTCAACTGTGGGCTCCTAGAAAGTAAAGATTAAGTTAAATACTCTCTTCCTTAAGGGGAAGAGCCAGGGCACAGTCACAATCTGAACAAAGCAGAACCAGCTCTAACAGTGTAAACACCTCAGCGTCCAGAAGGCTGAGAGTAACTCCCAATGTTCAGGGCTCCTCCTGCGGGCTTGGGTCGCTTCTCCCCTCTGCCCTCCGCAGCACACACGGCTTGTCTTCTTCTAGGCTCCGGCTGGCTCCACTCCCCACTGCTGCTGTCCTTGGTGGTCATTCCATGGTACCTGCATCTCCAAAACTCCGAGTCTCCGCTGCAACTGACCTGTACTTTCACCAATACCCCTCTTCTGATCTCCCTTCAGGGACTCCGGTTCCACCACACGGTGGCGTGACTCAGCAGCTCTTCCTGACCCTTTTCTGCCCTCCAAACCAGCACCACCTGGTTGGCGTTTACACTACCAAGTGCAGCTGCCAGCATGAGATGCAACTTGAGGCCCCTGGAGCACAGCTTCTGTGTGCTGACCCTGCAAAAACACCCCCAGATTTGACCTCGGTGATGTTGGTCTCTCCTCAAGCACCGATAATGTCTTAACTAAGCAGCATCAAGTGTCCCAGTACAACAAAGCTTTTACTTCAGAGGTTCTGGTATCTTGTTACTCACAGCTGATTCTTTAGCCTGAGCTGGCTGACCAGAACCACAGAGTCTTAATTCAAAATTGCAAATGGCCCTGATAGGCATCTTCACTTCCCTCTGCTACAGCACAGGCCGGTTCCCCTCAACTGTGTTGCTCCCAGCATTATCCTCTGGTTTCCCAGGCTTTCCAACTAACTGTGTTTTGAAAACTCAGCTTCTCGAGGACAAAGTTCCGAAGTCCTTCTACACTCCTCCCCGAAACATGGCCAGGTCTGTCACAGCAATAGCCCACAGTCTTAGGGTTATTGTCACTGTGATAAAACAGCAAGGAGCTGGTGCGGATGCCCTGACAGTGTTCTGCTTACTGGTCTGCTCGGTGGCTTGCTCAGCTTGCTTTGTAGAGAACCAGAACCTCCGGCTCAGGGCTCAGGGCGGTAACACCCACGATGAGCTGGGCCCTCCCACAGCAATCACTAATCAAGGAAATGCCCCACAGGCTTGCCTACAGCCCATCTTCTCTGCTGTGCTGGGTTTTTCTCTGATTTGATTGAGCCTGTGCAGGTCTTACGATGTCACAGGTTCCTGAGTTCACGTGTGACTCGGTCCAGTTGTGTCCAGAAGACAGTTTTCTTGGGTCATTCATCACTTCTGTCTCTTCCAATCTTCTGCTTCCTCTTCCAAGTAGGTCCCGAGCCTTGAGGGAAGAGGCTCACGTACACATACTCTTTAATTCATACAAACCTTGGAAGTATAGTTTTCTACAGACTGCCTTTATTGATGTTGGCAAAACAGGCATTCAGAATGTTCTCACATACCCCATTCTCATTACAAGGCTCTCAGTGTAGAAGGCAAGAGAGCTATTTATAGCAGAAGAATGTCACACTGTTACTCCCAGGAGAGGAAGCAGGAATGCAGGGGGGATACTGGAGCTCTGAGCCCAGCAGACGACCAGGCACACAGAACAACTCTACTCACAAATTGGCCAGTGTTTTAGGTCATATTCTTGGCTATAAGATTGTCTTCGTTAGAGTTTCTATTGCTGTGTGAAACACCACGACCAAAAGGCAGGCGGGGGAGGAAAGTTTTATTCAGCTCACATTTACACACCCACAACTCTGTTCATCGCTGATGGAAGCCAGGACAGGAACTCAAACAGCAGGAACCTGGAGGCAGGAGCAGATGCAGAGGCCACGGAGGAGAGCTGCTTACCAGCTACTCACATAGCTTCCTGCCTGCTGTCTTCTAGAACCCAGGATACCAGCCCAGGGATGGCCCCACCCACTGTGGACTGGGCCCTCCACCGTTGATCACTGCCTTAGTTAGGGTTTCTATTGCCGCAAAGAGACACCGTGACCATGGCAACTCCTATAAGGAAAACATTTAATTGAGGGAGCTGGCAGTTTCTGAGGTTCAGTCCTTTATTACCCATTATTATCACGGTGGGGGTCGTAGCAGTACACAGCAGACACGGCGCTGGAGGGGCAGCTGAGAGTCCTCCGTCTTTCAGGCAATAGGAAGTCAACTGAGGCACTGGGCAGGATACTGAGCTTAGGAGGCCTCATAGCACACCCCCACAGTGACACACTTCCTCCAACAGAGCCACATCTCCTCGTGGTGCCACTCCCTGTGAGATTCTGGGGGTCAGTGACATTTAAACCACCACAATCACCAATTGAGAAAATGCCGTACAGCTGGATCTCATGGAGGCATTTCCCCAACCGAGGCTCCTTCCTCTCTGATGACTGTCGCAAAACCAGCCAGTACAGACCTAATTATTGAGAAATCACTTTTTAAGTGATGCATTGAAAACATAGGAATTTGTGAGGTTTGTGGCTGACTACCACCTAGAGGTTACTTCACTTCTCTAAGCTTGGTTATATCCATTGAGAAAATGCTCCCAGTACCTGCCCTGCTTCCTTCACTGGGTTGTTGAGAGTCCACAGGTCAGGTAACAACTGTGTTTGCAATAGTTCAGTTGGTGTAAGAAGGAGACATGTTAGGACACTCTATCACTTGCCATCAGCGGAGGTCACTGCTGGCAACCCAAAATATGTCCTCACGGACGCAGCTGCATCTTCGTGAAGTTTCCCCTGTTGGGGACAACACTGTCCTTCGCTGTTCTTTCAGCTTCGCAGGGACAGCTGGGAGGCACTGAAAATGGACCAAAGTAGGATCTGGGAAAAGAATTGCAACTGAAGCTTCATGAATGCTTGAACTCTTGGCACATGTCTATACAGGAAAATATCTAGGCGGTGGTGCCAATAATCAGAGAGAGCCCTGAACCCAGGTTCTGCTGGGTCCCACCCTGTCACCAAGGACTTGGGGACTCATCCCAAGGGCCTATGGTCAATCAGTCCTGTCTGAATCATGGGATGCCAATGCAGTTATTGGTGTGGCCGGGATTCTATTCTCTAGGTAGAGTTGGGAGAAGTCAGGGTCAAATGATGATGTAGGAGAAATGAAGGAGGGAAGACCAACTCGTCTCAGACATGAGAACAGTGTTTGTGTGTGTATGTGCATGCGTGTGTGCGTGCGTGCATGTGTGTGTGCATGCATGCGTGTGCATGTGTGTATGTGTAGGTATGTGTGCATGTGTGTGTGTGCGTGCGAGTGTGTGTGTGACTTAAAAGTCTTGGTCCACTTGAACCTTCACTAGTTTCAGAAAAATAAATGGAATAAAACCATACGCGCTGGGCAGTGGTGGTGCATGCTTTTAATCCCAGCACTCGGAAGGCAGAGGCAGGCAGATCTTTGTGAGTTCGAGGTCAGCCTGCTCTACAAGAGCTAGTTCCAGGGCAAGCTCCAAAACTACAGAGAAACACTGTCTCGAAAACCCTACACGCAAGAACAATGGAAGATGTAACTGTGTGTGTGGGACCCTCACCCCTTATTCTGAAAGGGGCAAGAAGAAATTTCCTAGTAGAATGTTTTCCCAGGAAGATAGTGGCCTTCCCCTCTCCCACCCGGGAGATTCCGATCACAAGGTCACTTAGCTCAGCCCAGCCAGCCACCTGGTACAGGCTGATAAAGATGGCCTAACTCAAGAACAGTGGCCTTGCTCTAAGAACAAGGAGAAAGCTGACTTAACAGAATGGGAGGGAGCAAAAGTCCTTGTACCCATGCCAAAGCTTCTTCAAAGATTCTCTTTGTAGTTATGCCTTTAAAAGCTTTCCCCACAGAGGAGATACAGCTCCTCTTTACACCTTGCTGTAACGGGGATGGAGATGAGTTCCAAACATGTTTGTATTATGCTGGTTAAACCTTGCTTATTACAGTCTGGGCCTCTCTGGTGGTCTCTCTCTGGGGGTCATAATCTGGGCACAACCGTGTGCAGTTAGCGTAGTGTTT
The DNA here is from genome assembly GCF_982192425.1 of Myodes glareolus. Classification (NCBI taxonomy): domain Eukaryota; kingdom Metazoa; phylum Chordata; class Mammalia; order Rodentia; family Cricetidae; genus Myodes; species Myodes glareolus. Next base: position 75,330,807 of record NC_142039.1, on the reverse strand, counting down.
ATTTTATATTTTCTTTGAGTTTGGTGATTTGAGTCTGCCCCTGATTAAAGACTTTAAAGTACGGACTGGAACATGAAAATGTTCTAGTCAACATTTATAAATGTAAGGACAAGAGAATTTTCCTTCCTAATCCAAGTTAAAATAAAGCAGTTCCATAGATAAGATGTGCTGGAGGTGTCTGTGCTCTTGGGGTTAAAAGTCCAGTCCAGAGCAAGAGTCCAGGTAGGCTGTTGGAGTCCAGAGCAAGAGTCCAGGTAGGCTGTTGGAGTCCAGAGCAAGAGTCCAGGTAGGCTGTTGGAGTCCAGAGCAAGAGTCCAGGTAGGCTGTTGGAGTCCAGAGCAAGAATCCAGGTAGGCTGTTGGAGTCCAGAGCAAGAATCCAGGTAGGCTGTTGGAGTCCAGAGCAAGAGTCCAGGTAGGCTGTTGGAGTCCAGAGCAAGAATCCAGGTAGGCTGTTGGAGTCCAGAGCAAGAGTCCAGGTAGGCTGTTGGAGTCCAGAGCAAGAATCCAGGTAGGCTGTTAGAGTCCAGAGCAAGAATCCAGGTAGGCTGTTGGAGTCCAGAGCAAGAGTCCAGGTAGGCTGTTGGAGTCCAGAGCAAGAGTCCAGGTAGGCTGTTGGAGTCCAAGGCAGTAAAACCGATGGCATCCAGACTGAGAGCTGCCAAACAAAGCGGCTGAGGTGAAGTTCTGGGCACAGAGGGAACCAACAGGAAAGCTCCGTGTGGAACCCAAAGTGAGGAACGTGGGGTGGGAAAGAACAGCAAGCTTGGGCTGTTCTCAAACTGGGACTAGGGTGGTAGGGAGGAGCTGAGGGCTCACCCTCCTCCCCACCCTCACAAACCCTCTATGACTGCCTGCTCTGTGACGCAGACCTGACTACAGCCCCCCCCCAACAAACCCTCTATGACTCTGCCCTGCTCTGTGACGCAGACCTGACTACAGCCCCTTCCCCCCCAACAAACCTTCTATGACTCTGCCCTGCTCTGTGACGCAGACCTGACTACAGCCCCCCCCAACAAACCCTCTATGACTCTGCCCTGCTCTGTGACGCAGACCTGACTACAGCCCCTTCCCCCCCAACAAACCTTCTATGACTCTGCCCTGCTCTGTGACGCAGACCTGACTACAGCCCCCCCAACAAACCCTCTATGACTCTGCCCTGCTCTGTGACGCAGACCTGACTACAGCCCCCCCCCAACAAACCCTCTATGACTCTGCCCTGCTCTGTGACGCAGACCTGACTACAGCCCCCCCCCCAACAAACCCTCTATGACTCTGCCCTGCTCTGTGACGCAAACCTGACTACAGAGAGGCTCAGGCAGCCTCAGCTCTCAGTTGCCTCAGGCAGCTGAGCGATTCACACTACGGGGAAGGTCCTCTCCTTTCTGAATCGCGCCCGCTGAACCACTGTTGGGCTTTGGCTGGGTGCTCTTGGATGCTGATCCACCGCACCTTCCTAAGCGCAGGGGCTGCTTCTCCTGCGCCTGGGGTACAGGACACTGACTTTGTTTTATCACCGTGGAAGCGCCAAGACCTCCGAAAGGTGAGCCCTAGAGATTATTCTATACTGATGTGTCCCGTTTCTGTCCTCATATTATTGGATGTCACAGAGAGATGTCTGAAGGGGATGCCGAGGGGAGGAGAGAACACGGCTGCCCTAAGGCATGAGGCCTGGTAGGGCTGGGATTCAAGGAGAACCAATGTTCTCATCTGGACCCACAGCCTACCTCTCTGTGTGTAATTAAAGTCCCATGATCTAGGGTCACGCACTGATTTGGGGTCTCACTGACTTCTTTCCAGATGGTGGGTTCCCTGAAGAGCGGTGTCCCTGGTCATTTAATCTGCCCTGTTCACTCACATTGCCCTTCCCCCAGCCTTTCCTAAGTTGGGCAGCGGATGAGGTCCCTAAGGGCCTCTGAACAAAACCTGTGTCCCCAAAACATAAGACCTCCAGAGGTCCTGAGCTGTGACTACCGGCCTGAACCATGCATGGAGTAGAGGACCAGGAGCTAAGAGCCTGGAATGTGGTCACGCAAACACCTTTAGTTTCTCAAACAAAGAACAGTTGAAAATGACTGTCTTTCAAAGTTAATAAGAAGGAAACTGTTACTCGAAGTCAGTATTCGTGGATAATAGATGTAGAAGAGAAAAAAGTTGTCAGGTGGGCGGTGGTGGCGCACGCCTTTAATCCCAGCACTCGGGAGGCAGAGGCAGGCGAATCTCTGTGAGTTTGAGGCCAGCCTGGTCTACAAGCAAGAGCTCGTTCCAGGACAGCTAGGACTGTTATATATACATTCTTATATATCAGAGCAGAGCCAAGAGAAGACAAAAAAATAAAAAATAAAAAAAAAACCCGCTAACACTTAAAGCCAAGGTTCTTCCTGTCTGACCTGAGCCCCTCAAGGTGCTCCTTCCTGTTCTTCCACAAGTTTCTAGGCCCATGATCTGATAATGTCATTTGCTAGACACAGTGCCTCTCAAGGAGGAGTTTCCAGAGAAGATGCTTACAGGTTCGCATCTGAGCATGCCTCAGAGCCCCGGTGACGCCCATAGTCTCAGGCATTTGAATGCTTGGTTCCCAGGTGGTGGTGGTATTTGGGAGGCTGAGGGGATGTGGCCTTAGGGGTGTATGTCACTGGAGACAGGCTGTGAGATCTCAGATCCACATCATTTCAGGTTTGTTCCCTCTGCTTCCTGCCAGAGGCTCCAAATGTGAGTTGTCAGCTGCTCCTGTGGCCAGGAGCCTTGCCACAGTAGGCTCTTAACCTCTGGAACTGTAAGCCCAAGCTGCTTGGGTCATGGTTTTTTATCATGGCAACAGAACAGTAACAAATGCAGTAATTGGAACAAGGTACCTCGGCACTGCATCCCTCTCCCTTCTGGTCGAGAGGTTTAACCAGGTCTGTTGGCTGCTTGGAGTCACGACGTCTGTCTCCTGACATCGTGTGCAGCGCCCTGTTCCCGAGTGCTCACCATCAAAGGGCTCCAGTAGAACCTTAGGTCTCAGTCTTCATTTCTGTGTTACTTACTTTGCTGTTGCCGCAATGAAATGCCCTGACCAAAGCCACTTGGAGGAAGAGTTTGTTTTGGTTTATAGTTCAAGGATACAGTCTATCCTGGAGGGGAAATCGTGGTGGCGGGAGCTCTATGTGACTTAGTGCATCTGTTGTTTTTACCTAAGTTTTTCTATTTACCAGGAAGGTCTCAGGAGTCAGATATTGGGCTAAAAACCTGCTGGATCAGAGAAGCTGAGAAGCAACCCACTGACCTTCCCTTTTGGCCAAAGACCCTGCAAGAAAACCTCTTTCCACACTGTCACAAACCAAAAAGGCCTGCAAATTTCCTTCTCCTTCCTGTCTTCCCAGGTTCTTTGTACTCTCTATGGCTAATTCTTGTCGACCAGTCACTGGATCAGGAAATTAGCCTGATCCAAGGTTAGTCTGATCGACACAGTCTCAGAGTTTCACGGTGCAGTCAAATATCTCATGGAACATCTGCAGCCAGGAAGCACTGATACATGAGAGCTGTCGGCTTACTCTCTCCTCTGTGTGCAGTCCAGGACCCCAGCCCATCAGCCAGAGTGAGCAAGAATAATAAAAACCCAGAGGCAGATATTGGGGTTCAAGCTGAAGATCAGAAAAACAAAGCAGTCAGCCATTAGAGAGACCTTTATACCTCTACCAAATTTTCAGACCGAAAGGGTGAGAACCTGTCTTCACGAATTCTCAAACTCAACATTTCACTAAGTTCCTCTCTTCTCCCCTATATATTCCCCTCTCTGCCCAGCCATATGGCTTGTGTCTCCACCTCCCTAGTGTTGGGATTAAAGGTGTGTGATCCTAAGTGCTCAGATCACCTTTGTGTGAGCTCTGTTTCTCTTTTAGATAGATTCAGTTTTGTGTAGCCCAGGGTGGCCTTGAAGTCACAAATAATCGGCTGACTCTGTCTCCTGAGTCCTGGGATTAGAGGTGTGTGCCTCCACTGCCTGGCCTCTATGGTGACTAGTGTGACTGCTTTGCTCTCTGATCTGCAGGCAAGCTTTATTTACTAAAACAAATGATACCACTCCACCAGTGCTGCCGTGGAATGTGGCTCTTCCAGTGTCATTAGCCTAATGTAGAAAGTACCTCGGAGACATGACAGGAATTTGTTTAAGGATGGTAAATCCCACCAAATTGATGACTGAGATTTACAATTACATAGAAACTACTGTTTTTATTTCCCAGATTGGAGAACTTTCCAGAGAGAGAAGCAGAAGAAGGGGAGACGCTGTCTGCTCTGGAAGATAACTTAAGTATTTGTCTTTATTCTTGTTCCTTTTGTAACATGGCTGTGAGCCGTGGGTGCTCAGGGTAGCCGGGCCTGGTCCTGGGAGGGACAGTCGCTGGGTCATCTAAGATGACCACCATGGCCTTCCGTCCCTTGTGTTGGTCCTTCCGTGTGCACTTTGTGGGTGGGTATCGTGACAGCACCTACTTGCAGGAACTAAGGTGTCCTGCTGAGGTCAGTCACCTGCTGTGTCTGACCAGCACAAATGCCCCATCTCTGGTTCCTTTGGCTTCCTTAGCTCTTGTGGCTGGGCATGACCTCCCTGGCCCTTCTTGGAACCCCAGCGCTAGGCCTTCTGCCTGAGTCTCTTCCTGCTTTCTCCTCCATCCTGTCCCCTAAGCAGGGGATCTCCTCAGGGAAGGCTTCCACTCTCACCACCACGAAGCTCTCCACCCTCCCCCTGGGGCACACCACAGGAGACTGCCTCACTGTGGCTCTTCACAGAGTTTCCCTGGGTTGGGGATTGGAAACAGGACCAGGCCCTATTTCCCTCTTTGTCCTTCACATCCAGGAACTCTAGAGACAAATGAAGTAGCCATGGCAGAGGAGGAGGACGACATGTTTTCTGACTCCAAGGGGTCAGAAGGTCAACCCACAGCCCCATGGAAGGCGCCGGGTCAGGACACCCCAGGCCCAAAAACTCACTGGACTCTCAAAGGGGAAGCAGGACAGTTGGGGGTCTCTGAAGAGCCTCTGTGTGTGAAGGCCCCAGGGACAGACTTGGGGCAACCGCAGCACAGCCTACGCTTCTGGGGTCTCCCCTCCCTGCACAGTGAGTCCATCGTGGCCACCCTCCTGGTGCCCCTGGGCAGCTACTCGCTAGAACCTCACCTTGTGTTGTTCAACGGGGTCTGTAAGGCTGTCCCAGACCCAGTGCTGGACCACGGATCTCCAGCCCTTCCCCAGCCCCTCCCAGTGCCCCTCACCTTTGTACATGCTCAGCCGCAGACTGTCCCTTTCTCTCCTGTCCCTCCTCAGGCCCATATGCAATCTCCACTCTCTCCCATGCAATCATCTGTGCCCCATGGACGTCCTGTCCGAACACCGCAGAACAGGACTGTCTCTGAAGTCTTAAATGGACGTGGACATCTGCAGTACCATCTGCTGCAGAATCATCCAGCTCACTTGTGGGGCATGGTCCCCGAATGTCAGTGTGAACCTGTCTTTGGTCTTCTGGTTCCCAGCTTTCCCTCGATCAGCCAGCCTTCACAGGCCTATGTCTCCATCCCCAGGACTGGCCATTTTCATTTCAACAGTGGACCTCAGAACAACCTGGAGCCCTATGGACCACACAGCCAGGTCCCATCATGGCACTATCAGCCCTGCATTAGGACAGGCGTCCCAGAAGCGGTGGACCCTCAGTCCAAGCCAACAGGAACATCTCCCCATGACTCCAGATGTTCTAAACCTCAACGCTCGGTACACTGGAGTCTGAACTGCAGCGACATCAGGACTGGAGAACCGAGCCAGTCAGAAAGTTTCTGTGAGCAGGCCTCAATGCAGCCTCAGCTGAGAAAGGATGTAGCCAAGAATCTCGGCCAAATCCTAGGAAAGTGCCCCCTAGACAACCCACAAGTGATCTCAGAGTGTTATGTCCTTAACACTCTCGGCGTTGTACCCAAGACAGAGCAGGATTGGGCGGGCCGCTCCAGGACGGGCTGGGAAAGCCAGCGGCTCACCATCTCAAGGAAGAGCTTGGACCAAAGGCACACAAGAAGCATCCTTAGGTTACACATGGACAGAAAGCTCTGGCAGATCACAACGGGTCGGATTCCAGTCCAGGTGTGCCGTTCATGGCTGACTGAAGATTTGCCTCCCTGGGACTCACTGGGAAATGTTTACTGCAATACCGCTATTCCCAGAATACCTTTTCTCGACCACAAGACGCAGAAGATGCTGGAAGCCCATCTTATCAGGTTCCGAATGAGTCAGAAGTGGGACCTCCCCCTCAAAGTTATTGAATCCATAAAATCCTATCTGTTGAGAGAAGCTAAAACATGGCCCCTTCCTCAGTCTGACTGCCCCTCCCCTTCCAACAGTACTTCTGAGTCGGATTTGAAAGATACCTTCCCCCCTCTCCTCAGAGGAAGCTCTAACCTTTTTCATGAAGACAAGATAGAAAGAGACTCAGCAAACTCAGCCTCCACCATAGACCTCCTTCCCCTCACCGTCCCACATGCAGACGGGGAAGGAGGGGAGCCCCTCAGACAATCGCACTCCAGCCCTGCTTATGAGGTTACAGAGATGGTCCAGATAGCTGAGGGAGACAGACCCAGCAATGTGGACAGCACAAGTCGGGACGACGCTGAACCACACAGTAGACCTAAACAGGAGCCACCTGCAAAGGACCGAGTGGCTGAGTCTGAATCGAAAAATGGAATGGCAAGATCGTCTTCTCACCTAGAAATCCCCACAGGTGAACAGAAGGTGGAGAGAGACCCAATGTACAGGCTAACACCAAGAATACTCAGCGAGATCCTCAGGGGCCCGGAGGTGAGCTCGCTCCTTGCTGGGTCTGCTTCTAGCGGCAAGTTCAGAAGCTCCACAGAGGAGGATGAAGACAGAAATAATCTAGCCTCCAGTCTGGTCACGGCACACAACCCTTCAAGGGCGCGGCTTCCTGAAGATCCGGCATTGCTGGACTTTAAGAAACTGTTGCTTAGGGAACTGAAGCTGAAGTTGGAGAATCAGTCCCAAAACCAGACTGAAAGCTATGAAAGCGATGTGTCCCTTACCACGGGCAGTCTGACTGGCTACTCGCCTTCATCTTCCAACAGTATGTCCAGTGCAGACGTCTCGGTTTCCAGGGACTTCCATGCCCACCTACATAACCCAGGGATCAGTTTGGAGCTATGGCAGAAGCACAGGGCCTTCAAATATATCTTAAGGAATTTAACACCAGCTGAGATCAGACCGGCCTCACCAGTACCCAGAGGAGAAAATAGCAGCAGTGAGACCACCAAAGCAGGAAGGAAGGGCCAACCTAGTAAAGGAAAATCAGACCACAAGCCACATCCTCCTGAAGGCTACTTCAGAAAAAAGATAGTACAGTTTTTCCAGTGGTTTCATTCCAGGAAAGACAGCGCAAGGCACAGATCCGAGAAAGACAGGGCTCTCTTTCTGAGCTGTGGGCCGCCCGAAGCCCACGAGCTCATGGCCTCCCTCGGGAAGCTCCTGGAGGACAAGCTCTTATGCGGGCAGAAATCGGAATTCTCGGAGTGGGGCCAGAAGAAGTGGCTCAAGCCCACCAAGGGACAGCCTTCCACCCACGGAGAAGGGGAAAGTAGCTGCTGCTGTCCCCAGACATACCTCTCTTCGGGTCCAAGTCAGACACTCGGCCTTGGACAGAGACATCCTCACATATCTTTTGAGCAGCAGTCACAGTTGAGTTATTCGCCTTCCCCCAAGGCCAGGGATCCCTAGTCCCAGGCAGGTCCTGCGTGTGTCACGTGCCTGCCCCTGTCCTCACGTCTGCTAAAGGTAGTGTTCTGAGACCCGACTCTTCCTCAGAAACGGAACATGTTTCTGTTTATGTGAGGCAAAGTTTCTGCATTAGAACCCAGTCTTTGTTTAAAAAATTAAAATATTTTCAGAGCAATACACACTGTGATGAGAATAATCTATTTACCAAAACTTCTGAGTTTTGTGGGCCTTCTTGCCACATGCCTAGTGAGAACAGCTCTATTAAAAGGGATGTCTAGTCCTTGTCGGGTGCTTGACAACGGCCTGCCCAGCTTCATTATGGAACTTTTTGTTTCATTGGTTTATCAAACTTTGTTTTGAGAATTTCGTACATGTACCTAATGAAATCTACTCCACCATCCTCCCCAAAATATCTCCCCCAACACACTCCCAACTTTGTGGCTTTTATATATAACTCACTTGGTTCAGATAGTGCTGCCCACTTATGCGTAAGGGTGGACACCCACTGGAGCATGGGAAAACTGCATCTTCAAAAGGGGTGACTCAGTGGCTCAAAGTATTTGCTGTTCAGAGGGGCAGAGCTTGGTTTCCATCAGAACGTCAGTTTACCTTAAAACACACGTGGCTCCAGCTTCAGGGGAAATGGTGGCCTCTGGCCTCTGTGGGCCCCACACACATACAAGTAAATAGTAAGTCTCTTAAAAGACAGCTCTTCCCAGCCATCAGCCACCGCTCCTCAATGAGGGGTGGGGCCTGGCTGTTGTCTATCCCACCCAGCTTGGGCTTGTGGCTGGATCTTGTACAGGGCCTTGTGCAGGTCACCAGGTGTGTCCCTCTTCCCTGTTGTTACCAGAGCCGTGGCGCTGCTGTCGAGGCAGCCCACTTAGGACTGAGCACTTGTCTCTCGTTCTCACCACTTCGCCTGGTTCTGCCCACTGCAGAGGGGGGTTTCTCCGACAGAATTGAGAGCAGCCCAGGTCTACAGAGAGAAGCAGAAGGTTTGGGAATCCTCCCTACAAGTTCTTGCTCCAGAGGTCTCCCAAACCACACATGCCATTGCCCACCGTAAGTACATGCCAAGACCCTGTTGCTAAAGACACCACGTAACAGACCACCGGACCTAGAGAAATCAGTCTAAAACCAGCCTTCACGGTGCCAGAAGGGGCTGAGCAGGTTGCTGGGGGAGAAAACGCAATAGCAAGGGAGCGAGGCTTGCATGCTGCAGTGCTGGGCTCGTGTGCTGCAGTGTGGACCTGCCAGGAAAGCTGCCCCGACTGGCGCACATCTGACTGGATTGTGAGATATGATCCACAGAAGAGAATTTCATGCCTGGGACTGTGTGCTGTTCAAGAGCCCATGGCTGGAGGATATTCCGCTCAATGCTCAACTGGGAGATTGCCTTTTAAACATCCATGCTTGTACCTATTTTGTGTTTTTAACACAGAGACTTATTCCGAAAATTTCCAGATTTTTTTTTTTTAAAAAATGATTATTTTCAGGTAGGGTCTCATATATGGCCCCAGTCGGACTGGGATGGAATTTGCTATGTAGACTAGGTTAGGATCAAACTCACAGAGAGCTGCCTGCCTGTCCCGCGCTACCTTCTCGCCAGCAAGAACGACGCGGGGCACTTAGGATACTTCTGCAGTAAAGCTTTAATGCATCTTGAGAGGGAGAGCATCAGCTTCCAAAGCGGAGACCCAGAATGAGGGGAACCCAGCCCTTATAAAGGAAACAGTCCTCGCTTCTGACGTGTCACTCTTGGATTGGTCCACTGCCCATTATCCCAGATGATGCCTCGGAAGTAGGCAGGGACGCAGCAGTAGTAAGTTACTAAGCACATGCGCTGGGATTAAAGGCGTGTGCTACAACACCTTGAACTCACAGAGATCTGCCTGTCTCTGCCTCCCAGGCATTGGGACCAAAGGCGTGTACCACCACACCTTGAGGACACAGAGGTCAATCTGCCTCTGCCTCCCAGGCATCAGGACTAAAGGTGTGTACCACCACACCTTGAGGTCACAGAGGTCAATCTCTACCTTTGTCCCTTGAAGCAATGGAGAATGTGGTTGCGGCCCTCCACACCTGCCTTTTTTAAATTAAAAACTGTGTTTATGTGTGTGTTTATGTGTGAGTGCCCACGGAGGCCAACGAGGGCACAGGCTGCCTGCCTTACAAGGGAGCTGCTGGCGGCTGTGAGGTGCTGGTAACCTCTGTAAGCGGCATCACTCAGTCGCTGAGATCTCTCCAGGTGTTTTCAGGTGAAGAAAACCCTACAAAATCCAGATGTAAAATCTCGCTCCCTTGCTATCGCGCACAACAGAGCTCCAGAGCAGGGCACCTTCTGATACACTGAAGACAGGGAGAGACGTCCCCTGCAGCTCCAGGAAACGTGGAGTCAAGGCTCAGAGGTCAGCTTCTCTGATCTCATCTTCATGAGGACTGGGAGTCACCTCACAGAGCCATCTGTCTGTCCTCGTGAGAACCCTGCTCCCCGCTTTTATCTGACATCTGGCAGGCATTCCTTATCTGCTGTTCACAGATGCAGGGAAGACAGAACCTGCTGCCGTAAAGGGGCCCAGAGCTAAGAAGATTTTTCTGAAAAAAAGGATTATTTATTTTTGTTTTGTTTTTGTTTTTTTCCTGGTAGCTGGAGGAACAGCTGTGGGTTCTGGGAACTGAACTCCTATATTTTTGGCAGTGAGCCTAGCCTTTAATGACTGAGCCATCCTTCCAGCCCTTCTGTTCTTAAAGAATACTGTCTTGAATGTTTCACAGCTGAATAGTCACTGTGTGAGGTATCCATAGAGCTGAATAGACATTGTGTGCATAGTCCCTGTGTGAGGTGTGTGTCCGCAGACTGTCATGGTCCCTGTGTGAGGTGTGTGTTCGTAGATTGTGCTGCTTTGGGGCCAGTTCAGGGTCCAGGAACTAGCTTTTATGGTGGATAGTGCTCTCCCTGGCAATGACACTATTCCTATTCTTTACTTGAAAAGGAGGTATCTTGACACATCAAGAGCCTTCCCCACCCCAGAGAATGCTCTAGGATGCTGGCTTCTTGACATTAGCAGAACAAAAGGGCCTGCGCAGCCACACAGTATTTGAGAATAAAGAAAACTATTTTTGAGTAGAGTCAAAAACTCAGAATTGGGAGGAGAAAAAGAAGAAAACAAGAGGAGGGGCGCCACTCCCTCATCCCCTGTAGCTCCCTGTGCGACAGGCCTGACCCCAGGAGGACAAGGTGGACTATTCAGCCCAGGGTGCTATTGCTTCTCCATGAGAGGCATCTTCCAGCAAGCAGACAGCCCTGAGAGGTGCTGCCTGGTTCTGTGTTACTCTTGGAGGGTGGGTCTCTTTTCACCTTCCTCAGGGAAGGTCCGCTTCTCACCCAAAGTCACAGCAATTCCAGAATGTATTGGTGTTACGGGCAATTTAAACTTTAGTGGTTAAGAACCTAATTATTGCCCGAGTCTCTGTGGATCGAGAGTCCAGGCCACTTCTACCTGCGTTCTCTGCCTTGGGGTCTTTGACCTTGGTGGAACTGGAACCGTTTGGCTGGGGAACAACCCACGTTCGTGTCTGCTCTGTAACTGCTGGCAGGTCCGGTTCCTCGAGGCCACCTGGCTGAGGCTGTCGATCGTATGCCGTCGTGTGCCGGCTGTTGGCTGAAGCCCTCCCTCCGTTTTGCAGGTGGGCAGACCCCGTGTGGCAGTTTGCTTCATCAAAGCCAGGGCAGGGAAGATTTTTGCTAGCACGACGGAATTGCTAATGTTACTAGATGCACAGAAATGCCCGCTTGTTACACGCTGGAAGGGCAGGTGATGTGCCAACCTTTCCCACCACCGTGCCAGCTAGAAGCAAATCTGTAAGATTTACCTGACACATGATGGAATGACATAACACAGGCGTGTGAATACCAGAGGCAGGATTGTTGGCACCTTTGTAGAATTTTTTCATCACTTTGTGCTCTTCTTGGGAACTCTGTTACTTGAAGCCATAGTGGCACCAATAACAAGGGAGCCCTCATCCTCACCCACATATATGTTAGCAATGTTGACGTGTTTCCTCATCCTCACCCACATACATGTCAGCAATGTCAACGTGTTTCCTCATCCTCACCCACATATATGTCAGCAATGTCGACGTGTTTCCTCATCCTCACCCACATATATGTCAGCAATGTTGACGTATTTCCTCATCCTCACCCACATACATGTCAGCAATGTTGACGTGTTTCCTCATCCTCACCCACATATATGTCAGCAATGTTGACGTGTTTCCTCATCCTCACCCACATATATGTCAGCAATGTTGACGTGTTTCCTTGCCTTCACCCACATACATGTCAGCAATGTCAACGTGTTTTCCTCATCCTCAACCACATGTCAGCAATGTCGACGTGTTTCCTCACCTCACCCACATACATGTCAGCAATGTCGACGTGTTTCCTCGCCCTCAACCACATACATGTCAGCAATGTCGACGTGTTTCCTCACCCTCACCCACATGCATGTCAGCAATGTTGACGTATTTCCTCATCCTCACCCACATATATGTCAGCAATGTCGACGTGTTTCCTCATCCTCCCCACATGCATGTCAGCAATGTTGACGCGTTTCCTCACCCTCAACCACATACATGTCAGCAATGTCGACGTGTTTCCTCACCCTCACCCACATACATGTCAGCAATGTCAACGTGTTTAAAACACAAGTGGAGCGGGTCTTGGTAAAACAAGCAGACAAATTTGAGTCACCCAAAGGGAAGGAAGGCCCAGTGAGTCGCTGTGTGGCTGTAGGAAAGGGTAAGTAGCTCCTAGCGCCACCTGGTGTCCCACTGCCACCAGCACACCCACTAGGTAGCAGGTAGCAGGTACTTGGAGGGCTCTTCCAAATCTCTATATGGTAGACGGGACTAAATGGCAAAGCCCTTCTACGCAGACGGCCAAGCCAATAGGAGCAGGGCAGTCAATACGGCTCAGCCTCTCTTATTACTATATTCAGTGTGGTGTGCTCGTCACCTCAGAGATCATGGTCATGGTGTGAACACCAGAGAGAGGGGTCTCACCGCTGGTGGGAAGGCATTCCTGGGGTATTCCAGGGCCTGTGCCGACTCTGGGATGCTTTTCGCATGTCTGAAGAGGAGTGCCTGCCTGGGGTGAGAAAGCAAGCTGTTCTTACAACACAGCTACTTGTTGCCATTCAGGAAAACACCAGAGGTCGCAACGAGACACCCATCTGATGATCAGCCACGTCCTAGACTTCATGAGGAAAGCCCCCTCCCAAGCGAGCCCCGCGCCACTTATGTAATTTCCAGTAATGTTTATTTGTGGCCAGTCGGATGTTTCTTCTTCCTGCCAGCGTGGACTCCAAAGTGAACCAAGGTAGCTGTCCACTTTTGCCACCGAGAGAACTTTTCACTCTCGATCTCAGAGGTTATCTGTGGCTTTCACGTCCCAGCAGAAGCATTGAGGTGCACAGTATACAGGGCTCCCCAGATTCCCAGTGGCTCTAATGCATCTGAGGGTCCCGGGGGAAGAAGGGGTTGGAGTTCCAGCAGATCCTGGCTGGCAAAGGAAGCACTCCTTGGCGCTAGCAGTGAGGCTAGTGATTTGAAGCTAGTATATAAAGATGGGCTCTGTTAGAGATTAGGTGTAGATCCTGTGTAGATCACCTATAGAAAGCAACAAGATGTGTTGTGGGATCAAACGATGCTTGCACGATGGATAGCCATGGAGCCCATTGTGTTGGAAGCTGGAGAGAAAGAAGGCGATACATTTATCCAGTCATGGCCTGAGACTCAACTTTAATCAAGGGGCCAGGAAAGGTCAGTGTTGGATTGTACTGCATTTAACATGGAGACTTAAGGTTTAGTTCAACTTAGAGAAACTACATACTGCTAGTTTTAGTCCAAGGTTTAATTCAGGTGAGCTTTCGTGAGTATACCTCATCCCGTCTCCTCAGAGCTTTGAAATGTGTTCTCTCCCTGTCTTCACAAGCATTATCCTAGGGACAGAGAAAGCTACCTTTGAGTAGTCGGGAGTGGAGAGTCCTCCTATATAGAAGTGAATAATTTGGATCCAAAAGGTAATCAGCTGATTAAAGGACAAGCCTGCTGAGGAGAGAAAAAGCCTCAGAATAAGGTGGGAGGCTTGTGCCACCTGGTGTCCAAGACAGTTGCAAAACCCCTGGGCAGTGGCAAGATTGCACACCAGAGTTTGTCTCCTGTGCTGCCGAGGAAAGTCTTCCTCGTGTCTGCCTCTCTGCCCTGAGGGAATTCTGGATGAGGTGACATCAGGCCACTGCTAATCAGATGGAAACAAACTAAACTCTCTCCATGGCCTTGTGTCTTTATGGTCACCCATGTGCTCAATCTGCAGCATGCTTGCCATGTAAGCATAGAGATCTGAATTCAGATTCCCAGAACCTCCATAAACAGCTGGGTGTAATAGCATGTGCCTGTGACCCCAGTGTGTGCTGAACAGGTAGTCCATCCAAACTGATGAGCTCCAGGTTCGGTGAGAGAGAGAGACTGTCTCAAAAGATGAGGTAGAGGGCCAGCCTGGGCTACATAGTGAATTTTAGGACAGCCAGAGCTACACAGTGCATCCCTGTCCCAAAACAACAACAAATGAGGTAGGACTGGCCAACATGAAAAGAACATGCAAAGAACACGAGACTGCGGGGAGTTTACCACAGTCCTCCCCATCAAGGCTCAGAGATCACTTCAAAAGAGGAGTAGAAAGTCAGAGGGAGCAGAGGTCTCCAAAGCGAGAACATTTGCTGGGCGGGCAGGGCAGCACAGTTGCACAGATGAGCTCACAATGGCTGTGACTGTGTGCACAAGATCAACCAATTAAAGCCCAGCATGGATGAGGAGGCTCTCAGGAGCCAATGACAGCTGATGATAGAGAAGCTGATGATAGATGGGGGGGGAGAGAGGGGAGAGAGGAGGGAGAGGGAGGGAGAGAGAGAGAGAGACAGAGAGAGAGGGAGAGGAAAGAAGGAGGGAGAGAGGGAGAAAGAAGGGAGGAGAGGGGGGAGGAGGGAGGGAGAGAGGGAGGGAGAGAGAGCGCGAGGATGAAGTTGGAGGAGATGGGGGAAGAATGGAGGGTGGATTGGATCCAAACATGTTGTATATATGTATGAATATTAAATAAAACATTTAATTTTTAAAATGGAAAGTAATAGAAGACAAAAATATTAACCTCTGACCCTCAACATGCATATACCTGAACACACATGTGCCCATACAAACACATGCACACACACACGCACACACATCCCCCAAACACTACAAAAAGCTCTTTGAGTTCTAATTCTTTAAAAGGTGTAACCTTTGTCATTGAAGGGGTGCCTTGACTTAGGACTAAATACATGGAATGGGGATCAAAAATACTAATTTAAAAACCCAGGAGCTGGGAGATAAGGGGTTCACTGCACAAGCACAAGGGCCCGAGTTCAATCCCCAAGCCCACATTAAAACAAAACAAAAAACAAAGGAAAAAACTGGGCATGAGAAACACTCAGAGAATGACAGCATCGTCAACCAACAGTGCTCCTCTCCATGTGAGAGAGACTAGGTCCTCAGCGGTCACCCTGCACGCCACTGAACTGCAAAGGCATCAAGAGTTGGCATCATAGAACCTTCATCCAGTAACTGATGGAAGCAGATGCAGAGATCCCCAGTCCCAGAGTCTGGTTGAAGAGAGGGAGGAGGGGCCATATGAACAAGGTGGGGTCAAGAGCATGATGGGAAAACCACAGAGTCAGCTGACCCAAGCTTGTGGGAGCTCACGGACTCTGACAGACAGATGGGGAGCCTGCATGGGACCCAACTAGACCCTCTGAATATGGGTGACAATTATGTAGCTTCATCTGTTGTGTGGGGGAGGGGAGGGGAGGGGCTGGCAGTTGCCCCAGGACCTATCCCAGTGAATGAAGTGGCTTTTTTGAGCCCATTTCCTATGGTAGAAAATCTTGCTCAGCCTTGATACAGGGGGTGGAGGGGACCTGCCTCAAGTTGGTGTCCCAGACCTTGTTGACTCCCCAAGAAAGGCCTTACTCCCTCTGAGGAGTGGATGGGGGATGGGAAGGGGAGAGGTGGAGGGCAGGAGAAGGGGGGAGGAGGAACTGGGGTTGGTATGGAAAATGAAAAGTAATTTTTTTTTTTTTTTTTGGTTTTTCAAGACAGGGTTTCTCTGTAGCTTTGAAGCCTGTCCTGGAACTAGCTTTTGTAGACCAGGCTCACTTCAAACTCACAGAGATCCACCTGCTTCTGCCTCCCGAGTGCTGGGATTAAAGGCATGAGCCACCACTGTCCGGCTAGTAAATTTGTTTAATTAAAAAAATATGGAAAAGGAAAAAATAAGAGAATCTCAACATGCCAGACAGTGATTGTGCATGCCTTTAATCTCATCCCAGTACTCGGGAGGCAGCAGAAGGTGGATATCTATGAGTTCGAGGCCAGCCTGGTCTACAGAATGAGTTTCAGGACAGCCAGAGCAACATGGAGAAACCCTGTCTTAGAAAAGAAAGAAAGAGAGAGAGAGAGAGAGAGAGAGAGAGAGAGAGAGAGAGAGAGAAAGAGAGAGAGAAACAGAATCTCAGTATAAGACCCGAAATTCTGAAACCACTGTAAGAAAAAGTAAAGACGTGCACTACAAGACATACACATAGGGAAGGATTTTCTAAATAGGAAGGCGCTGTACAGGCTGTTGGGAGAGAGAAGCCCTTAATAATCTCACCCAGCTGTGACCCTACGTGCTACCATACAGACCAGACATTCGTGGCCATCCAGCCTGCCGTGACAGATCTTTCCCTGGTCCACCCAGCCTACTGTGTTCCCAAACTCAGTGAGCTCAGCTGCTTAGCCTGCCAGATCCCACAACAGCCTAAGTCGCCTCAGTCCAAAGCTGCACACTGCTCTCAGTCACCCCAGTGCACCCCATAGGCTCCATTGCCGGTGTCACAGTGCCCCTCATCTGTGAGATGTTTGTCCACTGTCCAGGCTCACATGATCCCATCGGTGGGAAGGATGCCCCCTTGTCCCCTCCACCTCCTCACAATAGAATAGCCAACCTGCTCTGTGTCACCCTGTAGCCCCCAGCCGTTTGTGTTCCCCATCTCACCCAGCCCTCCGCTGTTCCCCATTTCCAGAGCTGCCAACCAGCGAGCTTCCCCAGCTCACCCTGGTCTGCTGCCAACTAGCCTGTCTCCTACTCCTTCTCCCCTCAGCTCAGTCCACCGTGGAACTCTTCTCCAAGTCCCTTCATTATGATGTCACACGACCCACCAACCTTCTCTTTCCCAGTGTCACAATAGGGCCACCAGGGCGCCTGCTTCCACAGACCACCCCATCCCACCATGGCCAGGCCACGTTCAGCCCCCTTTCCACCCTCATCTCTTGTCTGTATTTGCCCCTGCTGATTGGGCAAGGGGCTCCTGCTATGCCCAAGCTCACCGTGGTCCCTTGTTCCCTGACACGCTCTAGTGGGCACTAACCTGGCCCGTTACCCTACTGGCCCCAATCTGCCCACCAGTTCACACCGAGAACCTCACCTGCGTCCCATCCTCCATTCATCCCGCTGAGCCTCTAGAGGCCTAACCTTCCAGCAAAGCCAATACTTCACTGGCCCAGTTAGGAGACCATGTTCTGCCCCTGCACGCTTGCAGGCCCTA
This sequence comes from Myodes glareolus, assembly GCF_982192425.1. NCBI lineage: Eukaryota > Metazoa > Chordata > Mammalia > Rodentia > Cricetidae > Myodes > Myodes glareolus. The sequence continues at coordinate 75,313,376 of NC_142039.1, read as the reverse complement.
TTCTATGGCCCCCTAGCAGTGCCCCTAAACATATACCTTTGTGCCGCCTGACCACCAGTCACATCTGAGGCTGCCAGCCTGCTATGCTCCCAGCTGGTCCTATTCCACACTAGGTATACCGCTACCAACGTATCGTGCATCCCTATCCTGGCGTTCTACATAGTAGCCTGCTTTTGACAGCAGCCTTGGCTTCTCTCTCACCCTGTTCATCCAGAACCTCAACCCAGCCTTAGTTCACAATGGCCCACCACGACGGCGAGCCTTGGCCCTTCTCTCACGCCGGTATGCTGCTGCTGACCTTCCAGCCCACCCGTCGACCCTGCGGTTGTCTGCTTTCCCGGGATCTGGCACGTCCTGTCCCGTCCCTCAGCTTCCCCTCTACCTAGCCAGTTCCAGTCCCACTCTATGCAGTGCAACCGACCACAAACCACTTGTCTGCCCAAACTTCGTTTTCCCCCACCTCGCGCAAGTTCCCCAGTTTCTATTCAGCTTGCCTACCAGGATCTCCACCTCATCCTGGTCTACACAACATACCATCCAGCCATCCACAGACCCAGCTTACTGGGTTCCTGAAGACTGTGCAGCTGGCCGGCCTGCCATCTGATAGTGTTACCCACTTTACCCTAGATCACCAAGCACCTCCCCCCATTCTATGCCTAGCCCTACTCCTTCCTGATCTGGTTTTCTTACTACATCACCACCTAAACAACTGTATAATCATACACAGAAGGAAGCTTGAAGCTTTAATTATATGCATCCTATAGTTACGACAGCATCATGATTTTAGTCTGTCCCTCGGAAGACACTGCAGGTTGACTCAAACCCAAAAGTCGGTCATTGGGCATTCATACAGTAAATGTGAGGGAAGGAAATTCTATCTTGTAGCTCATTTGGTGAGAGAAAATGACCCTGTAGATATGATATGCTGAAGGACATTGGTCCTGGAGAGACGGACTAACCCCCAGCAAACACTTCCAGGAAGATGCCACGTCACTGCTCTCCAAGCAGGAGAATTGCAAGCGTCCAGCTCAAGAGTTACAAACAGTAAAGGGGACTGAGGTGACATCCTAGTCACAGAAGAAACAAACTGTGAGGAAAGCTGGGTGGGAATGGAGCAGAAGGCTGGGGCAGGGGGCTCGTGGGGGTCGGGGTGGGCGGGGGAGCAGGGTGGGGCTGAGGGCTCACCCTACTCCCCGCCCTCACAAACCTTCTATGACTCTCCCCTGCTCTGTGATGCAGTCCTGACTACAGAGAGGCTCAGGCAGCCCCAGATCTCTGCTGCCTCGGGCGGCTGTGCGATTCCGACTATGGAGAAGGTCCTCTCCTTTCTGGATAGCACTAGTGAGGCATGGTTGAGGCTTGGACATTTACCCTCAGCCTTTGCAGACATTTACCCCAAGAGCATCTTTCTGAGTGCAGTAGGGGTGCTGCTTTTGTACCTGACGTACCTGTTGCTGAAACCATTCTTACCCCCACCAAGCAATCAAGCCATCAGAAAGGTGAGGCGGTGTGCGGTGTGGTGAGCTCCTAGGGGGTGTGGTAAGCTCCTAGGGGGTGTGGTGAGCTCCTAGGTGAGTGTCTTCCTTTATCGATGCCGTTTCTACTCCCACGTTGTTGAAGGAGAGTGGCTTCCTCGGAGCAGGGCCTGAGCTAGGATCCTGGAAAGGAAAGGACACGACCATGGGAAAGCATGGAGCCTGGGGTGGAAGGAATTCAAGTTTCCATCTGAATCCATAGCCTACCTCCCTGGGTGTTCGTGGTTCAGTGTTAAGCACCCATCCTGGTCTTCCTGGCTTAGTTCCAGATGTCAGGTTTTCTGAAGTAGAACAGCGTCCTCTGACACTTGCACTCAGGTCCAGCACCCCTTCAGCTCCTCCACCTTCACTTCCAAGTTGTGCTGCGGGAGAGGGAGGGAAGTGGCCTCTGAGGAGAACCTGGAACCTAAGACCTGTCCCCAGGACGAAGAATCTCAGAGGGTCTCAGTCTGTGCTGCCCAACATGGGACTTCGTACGATATCCCCAGCTGCGACTCTTGCAGACAAAAATCCTCTTTTGGTTTCTCAAAGAAGGAAAAATTGATAGTCGTCTCTCACTTGTGAAAGTAAATTATAAAGGTTGGAATTAGGCCAGGCGGTGGTGGTGCACTCCTTTAATCCCAGCACTCGGGAAGCAGAGGCAGGCGGATCTCTGAGTTCGAGGCCAGCCTGGACTACAGAGTGAGTTCCAGGACAGCCAGGGCTACACAAAGAAACCCCTTCTCAAAAAACATAAATAAATTAATTAATTAAAAAATTAAAAATTAAAAAAATTTAGAATTAATCTTACTTGATTGGAAGTCACAATATTCTTGGTTAATGGAATTCTTGGGCATTCTAGGAAAAACAACAGAAAAAAAGTTATTTTTCTTTTTGTTCACAGCAACAGGGAGAAGCTAGGAAAAGAAGGAGAGCATCATTTAAAGGTAGGCTCTTACTTCTAGGGTTGCATCACCCCCGTCTTCCCTTCCTTTCTTTTCCACAAGAGCCCGGGTTCATGATCTGAGGGTATCATTCACCAGACACACACTATCTCCCTCCGAGGAGACTGAGAACCAGCCATGCGCCCTGCTCTGCTCACCCATGGGCACAAGGCAGTGATGCCTGACCTGGGCAGTGGGCGCTGCCCTTGCAGTGAGCACAGGAGGAGTCCAGGGAGGGCTGCAGTTTGTTTCTGAGGCACAGCTCCTGCCTCCTGGTGTCTATCATGTGCGCACTTCACACGTGGGGCTCAGATGTCTCTGAGGAGAGCAAGACTTGTGAGCTTCTGCGGCGTACACAGTGAGATGATGCCCACAAAGGGACCTTGTAAACAAAGTGACCCAGCAGAGCGCCGCCAGCATTGTTGGTGCCAGCTCCGCTGTGTCTGCTCTCGGTGATTTCAGACTGCAATAGCCTAGGTGTTTCCCTCAGAGGAACTGTGTGACGCTCATGTCTCCGTCTCTCCTTCCATCCAACCCACACCCGCTGCTTTCCAGAGTTTAGAATCTTCCACAGAGAAACCCAGGAGAGGATGAAGCTGCTGTCTGTTGTACAAAGGTAACAAACTTCCCTTCCTTTCAGGGCCCATCCCCAGCCTCACCCCAAGGTCAATGCATCCCAGGAACTTAGCACAGCCTGCTCTTGTCATGGCAGGGACACCCAGAGGGATAAATATGTAAACTGGAGGTGTGGGAAGAGGCTGCTGCCTCTCTGGTAGCCAAGGACAGAGCAAAAGGAATAGGCATACAGGCTCCGGTGTCCGCACCCCGCGGGGGCCTAGTGCCCTCTTTCTATGAATACTGCTTGTCCTCATTTTGTTGCCGTTGCTGTGATGAACACCACAACCAAAAGTACCTTTAAGGAACAAGTTTCATTTCAGCTTATAAATCCAGATCACAGTCAGCTGGTGAGGGAAATCAAGGCAGGAGCTTCAAAGACAGGCCAGTTCATTGCCTGCACCCAGGGAACTCGCTTCATAACCAAGAAGTAAGTGGTTACTGTGGGCCACGCTGTTTGGTAGCTAGTGTGTAGGTACGCTTATGTTCCCTTAGTTTTCTTATTCACGTCCGTACCATCTGCCGAGGGATGGTACTGCTCACGGTGGGCTTAACTAGAACCCAGGTCCTGACCGCAGCTCTGAACTCTGTCTCCAGCCCCTTCGGACAGCTGTACAACGCCTCCCACTTCCGACGAGCGCTTTGTCCAGATCCCCGCTGTGACGTCTGCAACGGAGCCACGGCCAAGGTCAGCCATCTGCTTTCAGGGCCCACCCCTGAAGATGGCGTTGCCTCTGCATCCAGTGTGGCTTCCACAGCCTCTGTGACTGAGACCTCCTTTACTCTGTCCCCTCCCCTCTCACCAAGCCCTCTGGGATGTCAGATTTCATCGCTTTCACCTACACCTCCTCCTCCTCCCTCCACTATCTCAACACATTTGTGCACACCACAAGGTGACTCCCCGCCATCAGAACCTGTTCTTCTCACAAGCGTGGACTTCCCACTGCCAGGCCACATCCCACCTCATCCACTTCCCACACTTCCTCAGACGGAAGAGTCTTCACAGCTAGACAGCTCTCCATCCCTGGCGGGCAGCCCAAGCAAGCAGATCGTCAACACCACAACAAACAAGGAAGCTCGTGGTGACATGCCCCCATCACAGTCGGCATGCTTGGAGAACCACCACTCTTCTGAAGCTTTTTGGGGGGGACAACCCACTGTCTATTTCCCAATGCCCGGAAAACCCTCTTTTCCCAACCCCAAAGTCCTGGCGCTGCTAGAGAGACAAGACCAAAGCCAGTCTGACTCCCTTATGCTGAGGGATGAGAAAGAAAAAGCAGAAACTTTTCAATTCGAAAAGACACTTAAGACTTGGAAGGAAATCTCAGAGTCAGTCACCAGGTTGCGGAGCTCAGGGGTCTCCCTACCTCTGAGGGGCAGCGAAGGCGTGCTCCAGGAGGTGGTGATGCGTCAGGGGCTCATTCAGAGGCAAACATCTGAAGAACAATTAGAACCCAAGGTTACACAGCACTTCTGGGGTCTCCCCTACCTCCACAGCGAGTCCGTGAACACTGTCACTACGCTGTCGACTCGTGCCTCAACGTGCATCTGGTTCAACAGCACCCCAGACTCCTCAGGCCTGACTCTCCCCACACCTCTGTCCCTGCCTGAGAGCCAATCCCAGGCCTTGGCCCAATCGCCATCCCAGAGCGTCCTGCTTCAGCCTCCAGTCCCAGTGACACCGTCTTCCTCTCAGTCTCAGCTTAGGATCTGTAAGGTGTATTTTCATACATCCCAAGACGAGACAAAGGCTCTGCTGCAATCTGAGATCCGCCACCTGGAATGGAAGATCACGACAGAGGAAGAGAAGAGGGTGTGGGCTTTACCCACGGAGGTCCAAACATCTCAGACAAAACTTTGTCTCCTTCCTTCCCCGCCCTCACTAGTCAGGCAGTCCTCCAAGGCCCACACTCCCAGGTCTGTTCCTCCTGAAGACTTCCCCATGAGTGACGCATTCCGGAAAAAACTTGAGAACCACCTTCGGAAGAGGCTCATCCTACAGCGCTGGGGCCTGCCCCAGAGGATTTTCAAGTCTCAGCCATGGGTGCATCCTGACCTTGCGCAATCATCTATGAGCAGCTGTGGGCTCTCACAGATCCCTTTCTTTCAGCCCCAGGACAGCAAAGACTGGCAGGACACTGTCTTGAACCAGCCTGGAAGCTCCCAAGAGAGGTGCTCAGAGAGTCTCTCGCTGGAGGAAAAAGTGGTCGAGGCACAAGGACAGAGTTCAGAGATTGTCCGAAGATATCCATGGGGTAACTCCAAGGGCGCTCCAGGTAATGGCCTGCCGTCTGACTGTGAGACAAACCTACAGCACCACCCAGGCAGTCTGTCAGGTAAACCTTCAGGGACGGCACAGGTGAGCCAGTGTCGGGAAAAACTTAAAACTGCGCTGCAAAAGCCTTTGGTCAGTCATCTCAAGGAAACCAGTAAGGGTCAGAGAGCTGGCACAGAGTCCAGATCAGGGCATTCTCCTCTCCCTTGTACCTCACGTGTGGATAATGAAGAACACGAGGCTCAGAGACAGTCACGTTCTGATAACAAGGACGGACACGCCAAGAGCACATATACAATGACAAAGCCTGTTCTGCACCAGGCATCCATGGTCTTAGACAACACCAGTATGAAAGAGTCAGAGGGCAATAAAAACAGCCCAGATGTGCCCAGAATATCCACTGAGGCTGCCCCTGCGCCATTGGGTAAGCGACTGGATTCAGGAAGAACAGCCTTGGGGTTTCAAGGAGCAAAGGTGAATGGCAAAAGCATATTTGTATCTGACAAGATCAGTAACATAGTCAAGGGAGGGCAGCCCAGTGTTCTTCAACCACAACCTACCAAGATCTTGAACACCAGCCAGGGCAAGAGTACTCAAGGGGCAGATGGGAAGACAACAAAAGCACAAAATACTCTGGTAGCTGGAAGGGCCCTGAAAGAAATAACAGGTCCCCAGGAAAGTCAGACATCTGACTGCAATAGTCAGGCATCCAGGGAGGGGAAATTTAAACCAGAAAGCAGGCTGCCCATCCAAGCTCTAGGGCCACCACGTGACAAGCTCCCTGCCTCAGATGAATTCACTTACAGACATTTCCTCACGTCTGACCAGAGCCTTTCCAGAGGCCCCATGATGGCTTCTCAGGTGCAGCGACAGGAGCCCCGGATGCCTCCTCACAACTTAGGCAAAGGCCAGAACAAGGACATCTCTCCATCTGTCAAGAAAGTGTGGCCTGCTCCATGGAAAAAGGAGGAGCTTGGGGCAGGGGTTCCCAGGTCTGGGGCGTTACAGGCCAATGGGAAGAGCTGCCATGCACAGGACAGTCCAATCCAGGGGCGTCGTGGGGAAAAGGCCACCCAACCCCTGCTGGGGACGTCGCCGACCCCTCCTGATCACCAGTTCAGGAGGCACGTCAAACACTTCCTGCAGTGGCTTTCTCCCGACAGAAGAGGCAAAGTGCAGGAGACGTTCCCACAAAAAGGCTCTTCCCCACCATCACCAGGGCAGGACCCAGAGCTGTTTAAGGGGAGAGCTACCTTTCCTGGGAATACTCTAGCTCAGAAAGCCGTGAGAGACCCAGGGAAGGTCTTCAAGGAGCAGCTGGGGCGCAGGCAAGGTGCTGCAGACACCATGGGCCCTCCTGGGCCCTCCTCTCCTCTTACCAAACCTGTGGTAACTAAGCCAAAGGGCCAGTCTTGGGTCCCGGCAGAGCCAGCCCAGGGGCGTCCGTTCCAACGCCAAGCAACCTACCCTAAAGCACCGAGCCCCAGGCCCTACAACCAAGCCACTGCTGTCGTTGGTCAAAAGAGATGGGTCGAAGACAGGGTCAGCCAGTCCCAGAAAAGTGGGTTTTTACAGCCTAACCCGCCTGCACCCTACAGGGGTCCAGAGCTGCACCAAAACCTCATTTCAAGGAGAGCTGGGCAACTTCCTCAGATGGCACCGCCCTTTGCTGTAGGGACTGTGTTGGCAGACTTGTCCCGATTATGTGAACAGAAAATCCTGGCTCAGAATTTCAATGGAAAAGGTTTTCTTCCCCAGAAATAATCTGTCTCTTATTAATGGTATTGATCACCCCCAATAAACGTTCTGATGAAGTAGTGTCTTTTGTGTGCACAGTGTGTGTGCTGTGCATGGTGTGGATTGTAGGTGACACGGGCTTTGTGTTTCGAGAAAGGGCTGGGTTATTTCAACGTTCACTGTACACCAACCAGTCCCCGCCCCAGCTCCCAGCTCCCCTGTTCCTCTGAGAGGTGGCCTGGTTCCCTGGACTTTTAGTTTTTGGCAGGTTTTTTTTTTTTTTTTTTTGACAGTGTTTCTCTGGGCAGGCTGGCCTTGAACTCAGAGATCTGCCTGCCTTAGCCTTCCGAGTGCTGGGATTAAAGGCGTGCGCCACCACTGCCAGGCTCCTTTAACTCTCGGCTGGTCCTTTGACAGCTTTCAGGAAACAGCACATTTGAGGCAGTGGCTCCAGATGGCTGGTTGGGAAGGAGCCACCGCAGTAGACACTGCTCACACAGGCTGGCAGGTGCTGCTCAATGGCCCTGGGAAATCATGCCACTGAGATGTGTCCACTAGAAAAGCACCCGGGGAAACAGTTCCCCTCTGTCTTTACACTGTCTAGACTGACAATGTTCCCCGAGAAAATCGTCACCCTGCTGTCAGCTAAACATCTCCTGAGCTGTCACCTTCCTCTCAGAACCAAGAGTGAGGGAGATGTATGTGTATTTGAGGAAGAATGCATGATACAGAGAGGAAGGACATTGCTATTCAAAAGGGATGACACCGAATGACCCCAACGTCCCCAGACTTCTGTACCTTCCTGCCCTGTGTCACCCTAGCAGTATCTTGAGGGGCTGATTTTGGTGCTGTGTAGCTCATTACTGCCAGGGTCAGAATTTACCTATGGCCGTCCTACCAATGTGGGACATTGTCTGTAGGGCCATTGTCTGACATGACATGACATGCCTTCCTTCATGGCATGTGAGTTCTTGTGCTTGGGCTGTGAAGTACATGGTGATGCCGCCTAGTGCTGCACGGCATCGGTGCTGCCCCTGACCTGCCAGCATGCCCATTTCCCCCAACTAACCATAGTGATGGTTTCTCTTGGTGAGATGAAACATGACCAAAGCCATCCTGGAGAGGAGAGGGTTTATTTGACTTACTCCAAGTTACAGTCCACTGAGGGAAGTCAAAGCAGGAACTTAAACCGAGTGGAAATCTAGAGGCGGGAGCTGATGCCAAGGCCATGAAGGGGTGCTTGCTTGCTCCTCATGACTTGTTCAGCCTGCTTTCTTATAGAACCCAGGACCACCATCCCAAGACTATCCCATCCACAAAGTTTGCTCTTCCCCCATCAGTCATGAAATCAGAAAATGCCCTTACAGGCCCCGCCTACAGACCATTTTATGGAGGAAGCATTTCCTTAGTTGAGGGTCCCTCCTCTCAGATGACTTGCGTCTGTGTCAGGCTGACAAAAATCAGCCAGCACATCTCCACAACGTTCTTCCAGGCTTCTAACCAACCCTGGTAACTATGTCTGCCTGGTCTGTCAGCCTACAATTACCCTCGCTCACATTGTCTTGCCCTGCCAACCTGACCAGTTTATACTAACACAGCAGCTTCCCCCAGAAGATCCTAGCCCTGCTCCCCAGGAAATCTGCGCAGGCCTTCCAAGTCTCTCTTAGTCCAGTCCTCTCCGCTCACTGCAGCCCGCTTCACAAGCCGTGTCCCAACGCATCCTCTTGCATGGTCAACTAGCTGGTATACCAGCTGGGCATTCCCCCAGATTTTCCCGGCATGGTCTGTTTGCTAGGCTGCCTGATTGCCCAAGTCACCCAGCTGTACCACCACATCACTGCAATCCCACATGTACCCAGTGTGGCCTGCAACCAACCTGGCTTCCCTGCTCTGTCTGCCATCTGGGGTGCTGGGTGCCGCTCTACTCCACAGAGAGCGCGTATTCCCCAGGACACACTGCTCTTCTTACATCACCCCACTCCATTAAGTGCACTGTAGACCCTGCTCCCGACCTGCCGTAACCTGGTCTACCAGTTAATGTGCCCAGGTAACACCCCGCTTGTCTCCCATGCCTACTTATCCTGTTCCCTATGCATCCTGCTCAGTCTAGCCCTCTGCATCACGGTCAGCTGATGGGCATTTTCTCCCTGCTCTTCCTAGCCTGCCTCCACCTGAGTTGGAGGTTTTCCCACTTCTGGCTTGCATTAATCCACACAGCAGTTCAGGCTCTCCAGCTTGCCGCCTCTGCCTGTTAGCTGCTCTGTTCCTTAGCTCATCCTAGCCCACATGGACACCAGTTCTCCCCACCACCACCACCACCCGGTTTGCTGTTGCCTGGCCCACAACCCCTCTGTTCCTCTTCTTACCCTATTCATCCTCATTTGACCTATACCTGACGCTATTCCACCAAGCACGTCCCATTCTGTAACATGCTCTAGTGTATCTGCCTGTCTTACCCTAAGGTAGCCTACTTGTCTGGCTCCACAGTTGATCCTAACTTGGCGGGCTGGCCGGCTTCCCTCGTCTCTGGACTCATCCCAGTCCAGTGCCCTGTGACCAGCCCTTCTACATCATTCCTCCATCTCCATTCCCCAACCTCCCTCTGGTCCACGGCGGTTGACGGCGGCTGACGGTCGATCTCACATTCCCCATTTGTGGCTAGCGGATCTACCAGACTGCCTAGTCTCCTGTCTCCCACTAGTGACAACATAGTGACAGGCTACCAGCTTACCCTACGCCAGAGCCACCTGGCCTGCCAGACTATAGAATACACTGACACCCAGATCAGTTGCTCAGCTCACTTTAGAACACATGCGCGCACGCACACACACACCACACACACTACACACACACCACACACACACACCGTAATACACACATACACACACATACACCACACATACTACACACACACCACACACACACACAACACACACCACACACACATACCGCACACATACATACACACACCACACACACACAACACACACCACACACACATACCACACACATACATACACACACCACACACACACACAACACACACACATACCGCACACATACATACACACACCACACACACACACCACACACACCACACAAACCACACACACACACATACACACACACTACAATTTGTCAGCTTGTGTTTACAGTGCCCTTAAATGCCATTTATTTTGGTAGAAAAGCAAAGAATTGTAAGATTTGAGCCCAAATCCTTTCCCTAAAAATGGGTGTGTGAAGGCAGGGCAATAGTGGTGCACACTTTTAATCCCAGCACATGAGGCAGAGGCAGGCGGATCTCTGTGAATTTGAGGCCAGCATGGTCTACATAAGGAGTTCCAGGATTGCGAGACCCCACCTCAAGAAACCAGAGAGAGAGACAGAGAGACAGAGAGAAATGGGCCTGCAAAGCTCTATATAGGAAACCTGGGGCTCTGAAGAGTTGAGCTTAGAATAACTTTCAAAACCGAAATGGTTGTCAGCCCACCCTCTTCTGGAGAAAAGACTAAGATCTCGATGCAGACACTTTGCTGGAGAGGTGGGGCTCTGACCTGGTCCCCTTCTGGAGCCCACTGAGGGCTCTGACATGGTCCCTTCCAGACAGAACCTGCTTACCTAGTGACTTGAGCCCACCCAGCGGAATAAGTACCATCCTAGGTGGAGGTGCCTTCAAAGTACACTTGTGCGCAGTCAGGTGGTGGTGGCAGTGGGTGTGGGCAGAGGGCTAGCCTCGAGTGAGGGCCAGGAAGGCCTCTGTGACCTCGGGATGTGGACTTGAGAAGAGGCTGTTGGCCCAAGGTGGTCCCTTATTTGATTTCAGTCTGGCCGCTAGCCTCCTTGTCCCGGGTGCTCCCATTTGTCCTTCTGCCTCCTCAAACACCATCTTGCTCGTGCCTCCAGCTTCCGCATACCCACAAGTCTTGGAGTCACCCCACTGAGGGCCACATTTTGATGTCTGTTCTGTTCTAAGAGATGGAGTCTGAGGAAGAGCTAAGCCTCCATCACACCCGTCCCACTGGCCCCCAGGCTTGCTTTAGTCCCTCTTTCCTGTTTGTGCCTCTTCAGATATCCTTTCAATGAACAGTGTGGAAACTCTTCCATCATGAAGGGCAGGGCCGCCTCATGCCTGCAGCCTCCCAACCCAGGCTTGTCGACCCAGTCTGCTGCTTCTCAAATCGTGCAAGTTAACTCTTCCTGGACTGGGCAGCCCAAGTTATCTCCTGGCTCACCCTAGACTGCCACCAAGCCATGCTTCTCTTCTCCACACTTACTACCAAGTGGTGTGTGAAGCCGCCCTGGTACCCGCCTAACCATGGTTCATGCAGCATGACACATTCGTTTCTCCCCGGTACACACCCCGGCCCTCCAGTCCTCCATACGTTCTCCCTGATGTAGTCCACACAAATGTCCTTGTATCCCTTTTAACCAACTCCAGGCAGCATGCTCCACTCCTTACCCCACCAGTAATCCAATGACCTTAACAAGGTGCTCACAGGGCTTAGTTTAAGCAATCTAGATTTTCTTCCTTAATCACATAGACTCATTTGCAGCAATAGGGGGAACCTTTGAAGGAAGGGTTGCACCATGACATGTGAGGACTGACAACTGCCTCTCTGAGAAACTTCCCTGCCCTGGTCAAACGAGGATGACTTCACGCTAGGGGGACCCTGGTCTCAAGAACATAGAGAAGGTCTGGGAGGAAAATTGTGAGCTAACGGACAGGGTTGAAAGCAAAGCTACCTCCCCTGAACAAGAGGGAATGAAGAATCTCTTCTTGGTATGTGGGTAAAGGATCCTGAGATCCTTTAAAGGGAATCTCAGGAAATAGTGAGTCTTTTGGAAGAAGCACAAAGAGAGGGTAAAAGCTGAAGCCCTAAGTCCAGCTCTGGTACAAACATATGCTATATACAACACAACACACACACACATTTTCAGCAAATTGATTGAGTAAATCAATACTGTCAGCAAAGGAAAAATTATTGTTGGGTAGAAAACATAGTCTCCAGGAAATCTGGATAAGCATTTTGTTTGGGTAACGGAAGCAGATCTCCCAACATTGCCTTCAACATGGAGAAGGGCAGCCGGGACACCCTGGCTTGACGCCTACAGAGATGATTTGGGCGGGACTCGAGTTCCCTGTGAGGCACGTATGGGGGAAGTCTCCACCACCTCAGCTTTTCCTGCAATGCCACATTTCTTGGGGGTTGTCTGCCCTCGTCCTGGGCTGCAGGACCCAACCCTTTGCACTTGAGAGTGGGCAGCTTGGCCGCGGGAGTGATGTCTCTGGACAGGTCCTGTCTGGGCCTGCTGAGTGTCTTCAGACCCCGTGAGGGGAGGCCCAGTGGCCTGGGGACAGGGAATGACTGCCCCATGCCTGTGCCCTAGCTGTTTCCTGAGGATCACCCCGGGGTCTCTCACACAGCTCTGAGCTTCAATGTTCCCAAAAAACTCACATCTCTCTTTGACGAGGCCTTTGCTCTTCACAGATGGTGATGAGGAGCTGCCCTTGGTTAGGGACCTTTCCTGACCTTTGTGTTTTCTCCCAGGGGACTTCCACTGCCAGTAGCATTTCACCTGGTTGGTGAACTGGTTTTCCGGAGGCTGCCCCTCAGGTGGCAGTGCCAGGGAAGATGTGTGCCCATGTGTTTCCTTTGGTGCCCTGGCCTGAGCAGAGAGCCTCTTCCCTCTGGTTTGGGATGTCCCTAAGCTTGCATCCCCTCCACCAAGTCTTCCTGACTCGGCTGCCAGTGGGGACACTCCCTTGGCAGCTGGGGGACACGTCTGGCTCTGGCACTTGCCAGAGACATGTGGGGGGAACCAGGGACCGTGTCCCAGCTCCATGCTGACTCTCACAGTGGGCAAGTGCACCCGCATCACCTGAGAAGCTGCCCTGTCCCCACTGGAGGGGCCCTGGCGTTTGGAAGTCATTTCTTCTGAGGCCGAGGACACGTGAGGCAGGCCCGTTGCCTGGATGTGAAGCCTGCTCTTTGAGGGCAACACCTGACTTTTAGAATCGGATGTTTCCGGGTTGTGGAGAATTGACATTCCCTGCATGGCTTGACAAGGATTCCTGTGGCTGCCTGGGGAGCACATGCCTTGGGGCACCGTCAAGATTTTAGGGGACTGTGGGTGAAGACCAGGGAGCTTCTGTCCCTTGAGTAGCTCTGTGGACCCCTCAGTCATGGGGCCATCTTTCCAGCCCGTCCTTTGCCCCTGAGGCCCCCGTGTCTTGGTGCTGGAAGCCAGTGCCTCATCTGTTGGTCCGTCTGGTCTCACAGGCAGCTCTGGGCTCGGTCTGCTGTCGGAGCCAGACTGTTGCAGGCTACTTTTGTCTACCGTACAGGGTGTCCGGGACTGGATCGGCTCTCTGCCACTTTGAGCTATGCTGAGGTCTCTGTCTACAAACCCTTTCTTGTTCTCAGAGACCGGCTCTATCTTGCTCGTAGGCGAGGAAGCAGAGAGACGTGCTCCTCGGGTGGGTATGGCTTTCATTGTCCGCATTCCGTCTCCGCTAGGGTGTCTTTGCATGAACCTGGAGGACTGGCCGCAATCCACTCCAGCTAAGGTGTGGGGGCGAATGTAGAACTGAGAGAAATTATGAGACTGTTCGGCATGTGTCATGCAGGACACTAGGGATTCCTCGACTCTTTGGGGAAGACCGAATGTCATTCTCCGGCTGAGGGTTTTAATGTGTACTTCCAAGATGTTTTCTTTGCTGTGACTGAGTGACAAACCACGCTGGTGTTTTATGAGTGCGTCTTCCTCACCTGCCAGTGGTGCCAGATCTTTCAGTCGCCCAGGGGTTGTCTCAGGTGGAGGCGGCGGCATGTTGATAGAGAGCCAGGATTTCTCCACAGTGCTGGGCATCTGACCCTCGCGGATTTCTTGAGTTTTCTTGTGGAAGTGTTTTTCCAGTGCGTCTTTAATCCTTTTCTGACACTGGCTCACCAGTGAGAGACTTGAGAGCTGGTCCGACCGACTCCCAGCAAGACACTCCTGGTCTGTCTTCAAAGCAGATGCCAGACTGTTCCTTGGGGCCTCCCGGAAGTTACTCTGTGGATGGTCTTCTTGGCCAGTATCTTGACTGTATTTCTTTGCTTTGGCCTCAGTCCCTGCTAGGGGATGACTCTCTGAGGTCCTATTGCGAGACTTTCCAGATCCACTGAGGACTGTGGCATAGGACTTCATGCTATGCTTAAAGTGAGAGATCCAGGAGAGCCCACGGCTCTTCCCTGGCTCCAAGGGCTCCATCAACCCTGACTGAGGGTACATGAGTGACATGGACTCATTGATCCTGTGCGGCAGCCCCCAGCGGTGCTGAATGAGTCTCTTTCGGAGGTGGTGCTCCAGTTTCTTACGAAGCTCATTGGTGAGGGGAAAGTCTCCCAGAAGGATGGGCCTGGGAGTTTGGGACTTGAAGGACCGGCTCACCAATGAGGGCTTGGGAGGTGGGGGACAAAAAGTATCCTGGGATTTTTGGACCACAGTGGGTAAACCCCACACTTTCTCCTGCTCCTTTTTCAAGATGTTGTATTCCAGACGTTGTGTTTCAGACGGACCAAGACCTTGTGCTTCCCGAGTTCTGTGAAATTGCACCCCACAGACTTGAAGCTGGGACTGAGGAGAATGTGTCAAAACCAAGACTGGGATGTGGGGTTGAGGCTGAGCTTGAGACTCGGTGGGAGGGTCAGCTTGGGAATGCGATCTGGACTGTGTCTGTAGCCAGGTCTGTGGCTGACTTTCAGTCACCAGCGAAGCTGTGGGGAAAGTAATGGCCATGGAGACTTCAGCCATACTGTTGAAGTAGACGGGTGTTGGGGACCGGTCACGCTCGGCAGGAGTGGTAGGACGCAAGGCCTCGCTGTGTAGAGAGGGGGGACCCCAGAAGAGCTGGGTGGGTTTAGTCTCTGCATCATCTCCAGAGGTCTTGGAGTGAGGGGCGTGCTGGTACATGTGCTTGCCTTTGCCGCTTGCCAAATGAGAGGCTGCCAAAGCCTGTGGGTTAGCCGACGGTTCTGCTGAGGACAGCTTCTCCAAAGAATGGGGTGATTTTATAAAACTTTCTTTGCTCTTCTGATCGTTTGCGGTGCGGAAATCACCCCCTTCTCTGTCTTGTCTTTTGAGTTGCGCCAGGGCATCAGCGTCAGGAGGCAAGAAATTTCCAGACTCTAGACGGTCTCCCCACAAGGGGGCTTGAGAAGCATGGGGGTCAGGGAGAGGATGGTTAAAGGACTGCGCCGAATCTGAAGATAACGGCTCGTCAGCCGCAGGCCGCTGCTGCAAGAGGTCTGGTGCTGGCTGTCTTTCAGAGCCAGTGCGTGTGGTTATTGGGACATTAACAGACACCTCACCGGGTCTGCTTACTAGAGATCTAGTGGCTTCCAGTGGGGAGACCGCTTCTGAGTCCTGTGCTTCTTTTGTTGGAAGAGTCAAAGAGGCAACTGTATAGGGTGGTGTAGGGTCCAGGAACAATTCAGGGCTCGAGGGAGGCTTTGGCTCCAGTATCAGAAAGTCACCCAGCGGTGTGGGAGAAAGCAAGTTCTCTAAGGGGGCAAAGTGGTTAGGAGAGAGAACGGAAGGGCTCGGTGGTGAAGGCCTATGTGAAATGGCCAGTGCTGGCTGGCTCACTGTGAGCTGAGGGGACAGAACAAATGAGCCCTCTGTCACAGGAGCTGTGGAAGCCAAGCAGGATGGAGGGGCAGCGCCGTCTTCGGGGGTGGCCTGGGCGAGCAGATGACTGACCTCGCTGGCGCTTCGGAGACACTCACTGAGGAGAGGATCTGGGTGTAGCTGTTCACGGTGAAAGGTATCATCCGTCTCCCTCAAGGGGCTGCAGGAAAGAAGAGGTTCAATTGGGATCAGCCTGTGGAAACGAGGGCCTGTTCGTCTAGTCAGAGTGCAGACACCCAGGCTTTGAGTGTCCCTTTGCATCGCCCCATCCGAGGCTGTCCTCTATACCCTCCTCCCACGCCCTGGTCCCACGTCTACCCCTCCACTGACAAGGACAGGATGCATTGGATCCCTTTGAATCGTGGGATATGTGGGCAAAGGGACCAGGAGAGACGTTAAAGGATCCATCACCTTTGTCCGGTTGTCTGCAGCTCTCCTCTCTTCTCTGCTCTCTGGCGAGTTCCATCACCTTAAAAAAGCAACACCACGAACCAGGTAGAATGGAGGGGAATGAGGACCGCATAGGAGTGGAGTTAGAAGAAAACACCGAGGCTAGTCACTCCTGAAAGCACTAAGAACCACGAGGGCACTTAGAATGGCAACACCTGTGCAGCCACATTTGTAAATCCCTCCACCTGTGGCCCCACATGAAATTCAAAACCATAGCAGGAAACGCTGGTCAGTGGCTCCCTCACAGGTCTGGGCTCTCAGGAATGAAGCACTGAACACAGCATCAGGGGACATAGCCTATGCCCCAAGCAGCAGCACGCCCTCCTCCACATCCCACAGGAGCCCCAGGGACAGTGCCCACTGTTCAAGACCGTCACTACTTCATAAGCCCAACGGGATAGAGGGGCACTCAGAGAACTATCTTGGGTCTGGCTGTCTTCATATGAGTTTCTCTTTCCTGACGAGGGGACCATGTATAGCAAGGGACATCGTCAGATCAGAGACCTCTAACTTTATGGAAAGGACATACTGGGGAGCCTGGGAAGACGAGGTCAGAGGCAGACACCTACCTTTAGGAGCCGCCCCGGTTTCCTTGGCTTTCTCCTGCAGCTGCTAACAACAAGGGTAGAATGAGCTCGTGGAACTTCCTGGCTTTGCTTCTCCTGCTAAGATGTCCAGACCCCCACTACCCAGGCACACCCCGAGGTTCTCTGCAGAGTGAGATGCTTGTCCCAGGATTAACTGTGAAGGTGACTGGTTATTCTCACTCCCCTCCATTGGGAAACTAAAGGACAGCGCGGTGTCCTCCCTGGGGACAGAGGTTACACCTGTGCTCCTACTAAAGCTCGAGTCCTGGGACCAGAGACTGGGTGCCATGTTCTCTTCAGAGACATCACCAACATTCAGCACTGGGACCCTGACCAGTTCAACGTGGAAGAAGATAGGGAAAGGACACACGATGTGGGGACGGATCATGGGATCACATGTCAGGAGAGGCTGGTCTCACTCTGAGAGCAAAAGACTGTAGCCAAGCCACTAGGACCAGTTTTGTACCTTGTCCTGGAAACTTCAGCCACACACGGATGGGTCCCAGACAGAAACCTTAGTCCTCCCTGCATCCCTCTCAAGACCTCCTAGAACAATGATCTCTTCTCCTCCCCGCACCTCCTCTCCCTCCCCTGTTTTCCTCTCTCCTCTCCTCTCCCGTCCCTTCCCCTCCCCTCCCTTCCTCTTCCTTCTCTTCCTCTCCCGTCCCCTCACCATCTTCCTCTCTCTTCCCCTCCCCTCCCTTTCTTTTCCTTCTCACCTCTCCCCTCTCCTCCCCTCCCATCTTTTTCCCTTCCCTTCCTTCCCTTCTCCTCTGCTTCCTTACCTTCCCCTCGGCTCCCTTCCCTTCTCCTCTGCTCTCTTCCCTTCTCCTCTGCTCCCTTCTCTTCTCCTCCCCTCCTCTCCCCTCCCTTTCTTCTCCTCTCCCTTCCCCTACCCTCTCTCCCTCCTCTCCCCTCCCCATCTTCCTCTCTCCTCCCCTCCTCTCCCCTCTCTTCCTCTCCCCTCCTTTCCCTTCCCCTCCCCTCCCCCTGTCTTCCTCTATCCTATCCTATCCTCCCCTCCCCTCCCTTCCCTTCCTCTCCCTTCACCTCCCTTCCCTTCCTCTCCCCTCCCTCCCTTCCCCTCCCCTCACCTCCCTTCCCCTCCCCGTCTTCTTCTCTCCTTTCCTCTCCTCCCTTCCCCTCCTTTCCCCTTCCCTCCCCTCCTTTCCCCTCTTCTCTTCTCTCCTCCCTTCCCTTCCCCTCCCCTCCCCTCCCCTCTCCCTTCCCTCCCTTCCCTTCTCCTCAGTGCTCCATCTCAGACATCCCTGACAGTCAATCTCATCCCATAGACAGAGAACAGATGTGTAGTTCACCAACAAAGACTCTGTCTCTTGGGAACCCACCCTACTTCCTTACCTTTGGGGTGTATTTCTTTTTCCACAGCGATTGTAAAGCCAGTTTCACCATCAGGTAGTAAATGTAGAGAAGCAGCAACCCCAGCCCACCTAGTAAGGTGTAGCTGAGGTCTATGTGATAGGAAGCCGAGCCAAAGGTCAGCCATGTCTCAGCGAGGCTATCCAGAGATGAGAGAATGTTCTCCATAGTGTAAACAGCATGGCTGCCTGAGGTGACTGAGTCTCAGGCTTCCTGAGTTTGACTGGAGTCCCAGGCCTGCATCACAGAGCAGGGCAGAGTCACAAGGGTTCCTGAGGGTGGGGATGAGGGTGTGTCTCCAGCCCTTCCCCCACCCAAGGAGCTCTTCAGAGCCCTCTGCCCAAGCCTGCTGCTCCCCTCCTCCATCTGCTCCTACCTCACACCTTACTCCTCCGGGGAACCTTCTGTCTGCTCCACCAGCAACCCAGGGGCTCACCCAACTCTCTTGCTGTTTGGAGAACCTGATTTGGACCTCAGCGGTTCCGGTACCACATGGTGCCTGGAACTTGGCTTTTGCCCAAAACATTGATTGTCTTGGGGACTCAGATAGTCTCACATATGTACCACCTGAGGAATGATTAATCCCTCTGCCTATTTATCTTTGTGAATGTCCACTAGTAAATGTTCTCATTTGAGTCTGCCTTAATGTCTTTAGACAGAGTCAAATCACATAACTGATATAAATATTAAATGTGTTATATTGAATCCTGTATTCTTAGATAGGAGTTATATTATTCTCTGGCAGTTGATGAACATCGGTTGCATTATGGCTTGGATTATGCTCTAGACAGACATAAACCCTTGGACAAGCCAGGGGACTGTTTTGGTGCCCAAGAAGAGTCGATCTTTACTCCCTGACCATCAGTTACGTCATTAGTGTCGGCTCTGACTTCTTCCTCCTCTACCTATGACAGAGACTCTCCCTGTGTTGGCAATTGTTTCGGAGTTTCGTGATTCACTCAGGCAGGCCTGGCTGAGAGTAAGCTGTAAAGGCGGCAAACATCCATGATCCGTTTAATAACCAAAACCCACCCATATCCCGTCTCTTTGGTATGTGGGCATCGTTCTCTAGACTACTTCCTGCTGTCTGTGGGCACTGGTATCTTTGGGGGAACCTTGAGAAAATCAGGATAATTGTTAAGTCTTGACTGGAGTAGTTTTTTGAGGTTAGATCATCCCAGCCAACAGCCTTCAAGCTGTAACAGAGGCATTTTGAGATTCTGGATCACCTGGGGCATCCATTTTCATTGGCGTCTTGTCCCCTTGTTCTGAAAATACATAAACTTTTAAAGGTAACATACATATCTATACTAGTACAAGTATAGACCGTGTTTTATACACAAGTCAGCCAAAGATGATATTTTATGTTTGAGCAAGTAAAATACATGTTACATGTTTTGTAGTTTATTCTAGGCTTATTTCTTTGTGTCTGTAGCCAGTATTTTCGGAGGGTCCCTCCTGATCAAACCTGATCCATATCAACCTGAAATGAATCAACAACCTCTCATTCCTGTGGAAATAAAAGCTTAACCTCTTCCCTAACATAATACATTTTTTTCACTTACATTTTCAAGTTAAGACACTTTAAAAATATATAGGCTGGTTTAATTTAGCAGTTTCTCTCACCCAATGTCTCTGAGCAGAGCAGTCTCCTGTATCCAGAAGTGTCCTGTTCCCAGACTGCGCTAATCCCAATGTGACAGAGCCCCCACTGCAGCCTTGTCTATGAAGCCTGTGTTGGTCCTTAGCACAATCGAGTGTGCCCAGCCTTTTGCACTGTGACTCGCTACAGTTTGCTAGTCCCACCAGCCTTCCCTGTAAACCGGCTGACCCTGAGCTTCCTCTGCCCAGCCAACCAGGATGCACCAATCCTTGACCAACCTAATTGGGCACTTGCCTATAAGGGTGTGCCGTTACCAGTTTGCAGAGTTCTTTGCAACCACTGCAGTCAGCAGAGTAAGAATACATGGGAGAAAAAAGTTCATTTCAACAGAACAAAGTAGCTTGTGTTGGTTTAAGCTTCTGAAGTCTGACCCCAAGTGTTTTAGGCATAATATGTATGCATATATATGTATACATACATATATACACACACACACATATATAAGCCAATATATACATATAGTTGTTTGTTAAATCAGTCTGGTCCACCACTGCCGTGAGCCCCACTGTGGTGGTTTGAAAGAAAATGTCCCCCAAAGGGAGTGGCGCTGTTAGGTGGTGTGGCTGCATTGGAGGAAGTGTGTCACCATGGGGGCAAACTTTGGGGTCTCTTTTCTCAAGCTTCTTTCAGTGTGACTGTCTGTCCACTTCCTGCTGTGTGCAAGATGGAGCACTCTCAGCCCCAGCGCCATGTCTGCCTGCATGCTGCCATGTTCCCCATCTTAATCATAACACACTGTACCTCTGAAACTGTGCGCCACCTCAAGTAAATGTTTTCTTTATAAGAGCTGTTGTGGTCATGGGGTTAACAGCAATAGTGTCCTATCTAAGACACCCACATTGCCTAACTCAGGTCTCCTCACAATAGTGAACCCTAACTAAGATACATTAGTCTAACTGAGGTCTCCTCACAGCAATAGTGAACCTTAAGACACCCACATTCCCTAACTCAGGTCTCCTCACAGCAATAGTGAACCCTAACTAAGACACCCACATTCCCTAACTTTCCCCACGCGAACCTATTTCACCAGATTGTATGCTGGCCACTGTCATCCTAGTCTGTCTCCTGGGGATACCTTGGTTCTGACTTTCTTGTGAACTTGTCCATGTGAAGCCAAATTTAAAGCACAAAGCTAAATATAAACTGAGCGAATCTGTCTGGTGTTCTTGGGAATAAGCTTACATTTTTTTTCTGGCTGATGAAACTTAATAGACATTGAGAATGTGTTGTACCCCACACACAGACATGCGCACAACTGAGGACAAATTGTGTAGAGACCATCAGTTTTCTGATTTGATTCTGTGTCTCTTATTAAAGGCATTACAGGCTGATTCACACACAAAATTTACTAACTGATTTTAAAAGATGATGTGTAAAATAACTTCACGTTCTTGGGCCTACGCTATTGGAAGAGATGGCCGTCTGTACTTAACATCTACTGTGATACTACAGTCCCGAGGCAGTTAATGTCTGAGCAAAAGCCAAGTTCCAGGCACCATGTGGTACCGGAACCGCTGAGGTCCAAATCAGGTTCTCCAAACAGCAAGAGAGTTGGGTGAGCCCCTGGGTTGCTGGTGGAGCAGACAGAAGGTTCCCCGGAGGAGTAAGATGTGAGGTAGGAGCAGATGGAGGAGGGGAGCAGCAGGCTTGGGCAGAGGGCTCTGAAGAGCTCCTTGGGTGGGGGAAGGGCTGGAGACACACCCTCATCCCCACCCTCAGGAACCCTTGTGACTCTGCCCTGCTCTGTGATGCAGGCCTGGGACTCCAGTCAAACTCAGGAAGCCTGAGACTCAGTCACCTCAGGCAGCCATGCTGTTTACACTATGGAGAACATTCTCTCATCTCTGGATAGCCTCGCTGAGACATGGCTGACCTTTGGCTCGGCTTCCTATCACATAGACCTCAGCTACACCTTACTAGGTGGGCTGGGGTTGCTGCTTCTCTACATTTACTACCTGATGGTGAAACTGGCTTTACAATCGCTGTGGAAAAAGAAATACACCCCAAAGGTAAGGAAGTAGGGTGGGTTCCCAAGAGACAGAGTCTTTGTTGGTGAACTACACATCTGTTCTCTGTCTATGGGATGAGATTGACTGTCAGGGATGTCTGAGATGGAGCACTGAGGAGAAGGGAAGGGAGGGAAGGGAGAGGGGAGGGGAGGGGAGGGGAAGGGAAGGGAGGAGAGAAGAGAAGAGGGGAAAGGAGGGGAGGGAAGGGGAAAGGAGGGGAAGGGAGGAGAGGAAAGGAGAGAAGAAGACGGGGAGGGGAAGGGAGGTGAGGGGAGGGGAAGGGAGGGAGGGGAGAGGAAGGGAAGGGAGGTGAAGGGAGAGGAAGGGAAGGGAGGGGAGGGGAGGATAGGATAGGATAGAGGAAGACAGGGGGAGGGGAGGGGAAGGGAAAGGAGGGGAGAGGAAGAGAGGGGAGAGGAGGGGAGGAGAGAGGAAGATGGGGAGGGGAGAGGAGGGAGAGAGGGTAGGGGAAGGGAGAGGAGAAGAAAGGGAGGGGAGAGGAGGGGAGGAGAAGAGAAGGGAGCAGAGGAGAAGGGAAGAGAGCAGAGGAGAAGGGAAGGGAGCCGAGGGGAAGGTAAGGAAGCAGAGGAGAAGGGAAGGAAGGGAAGGGAAAAAGATGGGAGGGGAGGAGAGGGGAGAGGTGAGAAGGAAAAGAAAGGGAGGGGAGGGGAAGAGAGAGGAAGATGGTGAGGGGACGGGAGAGGAAGAGAAGGAAGAGGAAGGGAGGGGAGGGGAAGGGACGGGAGAGGAGAGGAGAGAGGAAAACAGGGGAGGGAGAGGAGGTGCGGGGAGGAGAAGAGATCATTGTTCTAGGAGGTCTTGAGAGGGATGCAGGGAGGACTAAGGTTTCTGTCTGGGACCCATCCGTGTGTGGCTGAAGTTTCCAGGACAAGGTACAAAACTGGTCCTAGTGGCTTGGCTACAGTCTTTTGCTCTCAGAGTGAGACCAGCCTCTCCTGACATGTGATCCCATGATCCGTCCCCACATCGTGTGTCCTTTCCCTATCTTCTTCCACGTTGAACTGGTCAGGGTCCCAGTGCTGAATGTTGGTGATGTCTCTGAAGAGAACATGGCACCCAGTCTCTGGTCCCAGGACTCGAGCTTTAGTAGGAGCACAGGTGTAACCTCTGTCCCCAGGGAGGACACCGCGCTGTCCTTTAGTTTCCCAATGGAGGGGAGTGAGAATAACCAGTCACCTTCACAGTTAATCCTGGGACAAGCATCTCACTCTGCAGAGAACCTCGGGGTGTGCCTGGGTAGTGGGGGTCTGGACATCTTAGCAGGAGAAGCAAAGCCAGGAAGTTCCACGAGCTCATTCTACCCTTGTTGTTAGCAGCTGCAGGAGAAAGCCAAGGAAACCGGGGCGGCTCCTAAAGGTAGGTGTCTGCCTCTGACCTCGTCTTCCCAGGCTCCCCAGTATGTCCTTTCCATAAAGTTAGAGGTCTCTGATCTGACGATGTCCCTTGCTATACATGGTCCCCTCGTCAGGAAAGAGAAACTCATATGAAGACAGCCAGACCCAAGATAGTTCTCTGAGTGCCCCTCTATCCCGTTGGGCTTATGAAGTAGTGACGGTCTTGAGCAGTGGGCACTGTCCCTGGGGCTCCTGTGGGATGTGGAGGAGGGCGTGCTGCTGCTTGGGGCATAGGCTATGTCCCCTGATGCTGTGTTCAGTGCTTCATTCCTGAGAGCCCAGACCTGTGAGGGAGCCACTGACCAGCGTTTCCTGCTATGGTTTTGAATTTCATGTGGGGCCACAGGTGGAGGGATTTACAAATGTGGCTGCACAGGTGTGGCCTTTCCAAGTGTCCTCGTGGCCACTTTGTCTACAGGTTCTCTTAAGTGTTTTTTTCTCTCTCTTTTTAAAAGTTTTCCATATTCATTTACTTTATTGCATGGATGTTTTTCCTGCTTATACATCTGTGCAGCACATGCATGCCTGGTGACTTCAGAGGTCAGCAACATGAATCGTCTGCCCTGTAATTATCCCCACAGGGGGTTGTGAGCCACCAGGTGCACGCTGAGCACTGATCCAAGGTCCTCTAGGGGTATCTCAAGTGCTTTAACCACTGAGCCATCTCTGCAGCCCTTTGAATATTTTCTCAAAGGTGCTCCTATGTGGTATTCCTGTTTCTACTTGCCTTCTCTCTGAGACGTGACCCTGCTTTTCCAGGTCAGAGAACGGGCCAGAGAGACTTTGAGGAGAGAATAAGGCTGCAGACAACCCTGCAAAGGTGATCTGTTACCCTCATTTCCTGGGTCTCCACCCTGGCCAGCAGGCTGTCCTTCTCACCTGCTGGACATGACTAACGCTCTGAACTATGGTGTCCTTATAGCCCCCCAGGCAAGCCTGATCCCCCAGGCTTTCAGCAATGGGCACATCCAGATTCCCTCTACAATGGCTGTTGCTCGGCAAGTGCTCAGGTCAGTTGCCTGCTCTCAGGCTTCCCTGGAAGACGGTGCTGCCTTGGTGTCCCCTTTGCCTGCTACAGCTCCTGTGACCGCTCTGTCCTCTCATTCCCCAGGAAATCAACCAGGACCTCCAGTTCCGAAAGTACGGCTCCAACGGTCGCCTTCTCCCCCTCTGCACCCTCTCATCCAACCAAACTGCTCCTCTGGATGGCTTACCTTCTTCTGCACCCCTCCTGGCTCCTCTGTCCCACAAGCCAATGCTCCCTTGAAGCCTGTGGGGTTATCGGACCATATCCCATGCAGACCATTTACCTCTTTTCCTCTTCCTCATACCACTCAGGAAGCACAGTCAGTTCTCCAACCAGAAGCTCTCCTGCCTCTGGTGAGAGCCCTCGGGAGCTGTCCTTCCCCCCCCCCCCCCACCGTGTCCCAGCAGTCAAAGGTCAGTCCTTAACTAAGCTGGCACACTCTATTAACCAGCAGCTTCTAGGTCTGCATGCTCCCCAAGCCTCTTGTCAGAGACTTACAAAGACCCACATTGTAGAGTCAGGAAACCACTTGTCTCCCGGCCTGATGTCTTGGCGCTCTTCAAGAGGCAAGAGAAAAGGGAAACTGAGTTCAGTACATCTGAACATAAGAATGAGAAGACAGAATCTTTTCCAATGTCAGTAATTCTTCAGGGAAAATCTCAGCATCGATTTCTGTTTCAAAGACCTTGGAAGTCTCCTCCTGTTTGGATAATGGAAAAGGTGATCCTGGGTCCCCTCACCTACACCAGCAGCCCTCTCACCCCAAGACCTCTGAAGACCAGGCAGACATCCAGGGCACCTGCCACGCACCGCACCCCCGTGTCTGCGCTCTGTGCACTAGAACCCAGTTCGCGAGCTTCAGGCAAGGGGCTGGGGGTTGAGAATACACACGCAGAGACAGACCGACACACGGACCTCTAAATGCTGGTTCAGAAAACCCCCTTTTATTAACACCAGGTAGGTTTAAATACACTGCAGCCAATGGCCAACAGGTGATAATCCCATCCTCTGATCCTCTAAACTAGGCACTGTTTCTAGTAACTTTAATTAGAAGATTCTAGGAAGGAAGAGCAGCTGAAGGCCAGAACTCATTGGTCCCCAGCTCTCCTGGTGCCTCTCTTCTCTAGCCTCAGGCAATGATTACTCAGCATGTGTTCATTTCCACAAATGGCTAAGGCTTCCACAATGACTCTCCTGCCTTTACTTATCCTGTACCTCGGCCCTTGTCTGACAGTGACCAACAGGTCTGGCTACAAACATTACCCCAACCTCAGACAAAACCTGATTCTC
Organism: Myodes glareolus; assembly: GCF_982192425.1. NCBI lineage: Eukaryota > Metazoa > Chordata > Mammalia > Rodentia > Cricetidae > Myodes > Myodes glareolus. Next base: position 75,287,800 of record NC_142039.1, on the reverse strand, counting down.
ATGGTAAGTCTGAGGTCCAGCCTTAAACCCTAATCCAAACCTGGCCACCTTCTCCTCTATCCCTACTTAGGATCTGTGGGGTGCATTTGCATAGACCCCAGAATGCATGGAAGATAATTCTTTACATCAAACTGGGACCCTGTTTCCAGGAAGTCTCCAGGCAGCCACAAGTTGAGGAAAGCATCACAAGCAAGGCAGTGTGCACGTGAGTGGTGACCCGGGGAAGACAGGTGAAGGAGCCTGCTTCAGGCACCAAGGGCACATCCCACGGTCCCCACCTAACACTGCCACCACACCCCCCTGCCTGGTCCACCCTGTTGGCACCTTCTTGGGTCTGATAAGATCACACAGCTTTCTGGTGTCCAAGAGTGAGGACCACTGGCCAGACTGGTCTGTGCCCGGCATGAAGTCCACATATCGGAAGGTGATACAATGCCTCCTAATCATGTTTGATGACAGTGTGCTCTTAGTGACCACAGTGCACACGATGCCACCTCGATCTGTATGGGCTCCATGGAGCCATACAAGGACTCCCCTGTGGCACCTGCACTTCAGATTCAAGTCCCTGTCATGAAGTGGGCAGAGATATCTGGGCACAAATTCCAAGGATCAACACGGGATGTTCTTTTTGCCCAAATCCCACAGAAACCCGCCTTGGTTACACATGGATCTCAAGGGATGAATGAGACCAAATGTGTGGCAAGATTCTTAGCCTTTACTTGGATTTCCAGGGCTGGGTTGTCTTGAGGTTGTCAAAGCCAAAACACTCTCACTGCCCACTGTACCCAGTGTTTTGTCTGTCCATGTTCTCTTTCCGAGTAAGAAGAACTTCCAAAGAGTGCCAGTTATGTGAAAGCTCCGGAGTGGCCAGAACTTCAGAGCACACGTAAGACACAGTTACCTTGTGGTCGACCTAGCCAATAGTCTGGGCTGCCACTTTTTTGCCATCCGGTCAAAGGGCCGGTCACCTGTGCTGTCTTTCAGATGGCTCCAGTCCTGGGAGATCACTGGACCCTCTTACGGACAGCCCAGCCTCTGACCCTTTCTCCCTATACCTCCAGCGTATGCCCACATGTGTTAAATCCTTCCCACTCCATCTCATCAATATTTCCACTTGCTTCTCTAACCACTATGTTCTCCTTCCCGTTTCCTTCCCCTTGGGGAAGGCCCACAGGACATGTCAGGTAAGAAACATTCAAAAGCCCCTTTCCTCCTGCACCTTAATCTAACCGCCTCTTCCCTTCCTTTGTGCCAGTTTTGTCTTTTTGGTTAGATCCCATCAATACCCCACAGCCTCCATTCCTTTTAGAGGATTTCACGTCATCCGGAGATGACAAAGGAAATCATTCTGATGGCTTGAAACTAGAATAGGCTTGCCATTCCTTTTATTGGAAGAAATCACTGGGGTCTGTTACTTCAGAAAAACACAGAGCAGGGTTATTGGTGCTTTTTCTTAATGATAAAATGCTACCCTATAATGAAAAAACAAAGGCCAGAGAAAAGAGGAGCCTCCTGGGCTGTGGGCTTTGGGCTGCCCATAACCTCACGTCAGCTCTTAGAAAGACCCCAGAGGAGAACGTGGCACATGGGCAGGAGGCTGACTCACTAGGGTGACATCACTGGGGTGACATCAACATGGCAAGGGTCTGCAGGAATGACGGGAGGCTGGCCAGGAACAATCTTCCAACAGTAAGGCTGCCTACGCCTCCCAGTCATGGGAGCAATCAGGTTCCTAACCCCACAAATGACAACCCACCTTCCCTAGTCAGAGCCCTTCCAGTGCTGGGTGGACCAGGGAGAGGATCAGACCTGCACGGGAGGTTGCAGACCTCAAGAAACCACCTGATGCATAAATGTCCCCCTTCTATCTCCAGGAATCATGGGTTCTATCTAGGCCTGCCTGCCGCTGGCTGGGTCGGGTGTCTTCAGCTGGCCTCACACCTCCATCCATCGCACCTGGTACCTAGCTGGATTGAGGAAACACAAAAGGACGTGGGCAACTTGTCGCAGCTCGGAGTCTGCCCAGCCTCCTTCCCTGTAAGAACGGCGATCTGTCTTCCCCCTCAATTTCCCATCTCGGGTGTCTCTCTGAGATAAACACCCTTCACAATGAGACAAGACTAGGAAGCAGGTCTTTGCTGAAGATGGATGGTTTTGTTAAGGTTTATAGCTCTGACAAACCACACTGCCCCTTGTGACAGGCGAACAGAGGGCCACACTGTAAATAAAGGTGTCATCATTGGAACCATCAGGAAGCTGAGGTTTCTAAGACGAGACACAGACAAATCAGCCTGGCTGCAGAAGGCATTTGAGCAATTAAGTAGTGGGGATCATCAAACGAGCAGTTTTCAAAATTATTGAAAGGTACATATATCTCAGGAGAGTGAGAAACTCAGAGTTACCTGATTAGGAGGCTCTTCATTTCCACTCGTTTCTCTTCTGGGTCTGGTAGCAGAAATCCCAAATGCCTGGGGCTCCCGGGGAGCTCATGGTCATGAGTCTGCAGTACAGGTGAGGAGGGGCAGCTCGGCAGAGCTGCTTTCATATAGTCAAAGTACAGTCATCAGCCTTCCTCCACCAGGACACACATCCCAGTTCCATGGAAGGTGGGAGTGTGTGCTTGCTTCAGGAGCTGACCTGTGAAGATAAGGCTTTCTCTCTACAGAGCTCAGGGAATGGGAGGGAATTTAAAATGTTCCGCATGGTAACCTGCCCGGCGTGGGCCTCTGGAACACAGGCTGTGACTGACTGTTTAATGTAGTTTCTGTCTTCATCAGCAAGACCACAGAAGCCGAAGTTGAAGTCCAAGTACTTCCAAGCAGGCATCAAAGAGTATATGAGCATATGGATAGTGATGCAGCCCCAGGGAAGAGTATTTGTGCCGTGGATGTGAGCCTGAGTTCTGCCCTAAGACGAGAGAGAGAGAGAGAGAGAGAGAGAGAGAGAGACGTTGCTATGTAAAAAAAAAAAAAAGTGTATGTTTAGGTAGCACGGGTTCACAAAGGGCTTATGCTGTAAATCAGTCTGACAAACGACCCCTAAAATTTACAAAACTTTGTGTTTCATTTTGTCAATTTATAAAATAAATAAGCCAACAAATTTGAGTTTCCTCTGAAATTTGTAAGTATTGGTATTTGTTAAGTTTTAGTCCTTCGACTACGGGTTCTATATTTATTTTTAAAGAGTTTATTTGGGCTCATGTTTCCAGAGGGGGATCCATCATGATGGAGGAGGCCACAGGCAGGAATGTGGCTCACATCCTCACAGACACAGGAGCACACGGCTGACGGTTCACATCCTCACAGACAGACACAGGAGCACACGGCTGACGGCTCACATCCTCACAGACACAGGAGCACATGGCTGACGGCTCACATCCTCACAGACGGACACAGGAGCACACGGCTGACGGCTCACATCCTCACAGACGGACACAGGAGCACACAGTTGACGGCTCACATCCTCACAGACACAGGAGCAGGGGAGGCCTCCAGTATGTTGTTGTCTGCTGTAACCAGAACACAGAAAGCAAACTTTCCACAGTCAGATAACTACAGACAGGCTGTTACTTAGCATGATTCGTAGTCCTCTGGGCTGGTGGGTTTTTGTCAGTTGACACAAACCTAAACACATCCTGGGAGAGAGAATTTCCACTGAGAAAATGCCTTCGCGAGACAGGCCTGTGTCTTGATGTGAGAGGGCCCAGCTCCCTGTGGAGGTGCCAGTCCTGGGCAAGTGCTCCTGAATGGTATAAAAAGGCAGGCTGGGGAACAAACCAGTATGGAGTCCGTCATGGCCTCTGCATCAGCTCCTGCCTTGAGTAGACGCCCTGACTTCCCTCAGTAACAGACAATATAACCTGTAACATGAAATAAAGCCCCCCCAACAAGTGGTTTTCTGCCATGGTGTTTAGACAGCAGGGCATCCAACACAACCCTGCGTGCGGGGATGGGTCTCCTGCAGGCATGGTAAGCCAGGCTTCCAGGTCTAGGACACTGGTAAGTTATGTCTGCAGCCCACAGGAAAACGCAGATACCTTTCATACAAAAGATTCAGTTGAACAAATCAAACTTGCTCAGGGGAATACATGCAGTCACAAAAGGGGGGACCTTTACCAAATGATCTGGAAGGTTGAATTATTAGGGTAAAAAATGTAAAGGAACCACAGCATGGACTGTACGCTGCCATCTGTGGAAGGAGAGAGACTCACGCACAAACATCATGCAGGCCAGTGGCCCTCCTCAGGGAGACATTTTTTGTTGACGCATCTTAGAAAGTGAGGGAAGGATACTAGCACCCCGCATAGGTATTTGGGGACACACACAAAACTCAGCAAGCGTTCCAGTGAATTCTACAAAGGATGAAGAGACCCGAACACAGCTACATGGCTCACCCTGATTCTTCAGGCTGCCGGCTGAGCTTCAACCCTCCACTCTCTCCTTTGCACGCTGACCACAAGAGCCTGGGAACAGTCCACAGCGGGACTTCAACGATTCCACGCTCTGCTAGGAAAAGTGCTTGTCTGCCTTCCACTCTCTACCACACTGCCCCCTCCCTTACTGGCAAACAGCCGCTTCTGTGACCTGAAGGATTTCCAAATGTCACAATGAACAGTGACTGAGTTACTTACCCTCCACTAAAGCATTAGCACCCTCCACATTCAGAGTTGGGCCTGGGGTCTACCAGGCGGATGACACTCAGCCTTTGCCCCGGGACCTCAGAGATTTGTGATAGAGATGGTTCTTTAAGCGGACTCTGAGAAACCAAGTGGTGAGCGCAGCGACAGGCGCTGTCATGGGGCGGTGGGAAATGCGCCTCGTTGTGCTTGTCAGGAAGAAGACTGATTGACGGACAATACAGAAAGAGGAAGGAGCGCAAGGCTATACGGTGACAGACAGGTGACAATGTTTGGGTAGTTCCTACCACTAGGTGTGGGGACACACTTCCGTCTCTTCTGAGGCTGTTTCAGAAAGTAGGATCCAGCTAGCACAGCTGAGCCTCTTCTCTACGACCACAAAGAGCCCTACCCTCTCTCTGTCTTCTTCTGCACCTCAGTCCGTCCCATCCCAGGCTCCTATAGATACTTAGCCCTGACTCTGGCCCATTCCCCATTGCCTGGGGTCCTCTTTCCTCCACCTTCACATGTCCCTCATGGAGGGTCTCCAGCCTAGCAACAAGAGAAACTACAAAGCCGGGGGAGAAAGGTTGGAGAGCTTCCTCTGGTGTGTTTCAGAACTGGAGCTCACGAACCAAAACTGAATGATGAGAATAAGTGAAAAGTCAGACTGGGTTCCAGCCTGCTCTGCCGAGGACGACCTCTTCCTGCCACAGCAGCCTTGAGGACACCATCCACCCAACCAAGGAGTCCCTAAGCAGGTACAGGCTCTGGAGACCAGCCATGAAGCTTGGGATCCCAGCATTAAGCAGACTGTTTCTCTTCCTCCTGCTTGTCTCCCCATCCTCCTACTTTTCTTGAGACAGGTTCCCTGTGCACCCCAGGCTAATGTGTAGCTGTCCGTCTGTGCTTTCCAAATGCTGAGGTTGTGGAGATGTGCCATGACATTTTAAATTAATTAACATTTGTATCCTGGACATTGAATCTAAGACCCCATGCATGCTAGGTATATACACTTCTACCACAGAACCACATCCCCAGCTCCTGCAAAGCTCCCTGCATGGGGTTTTTACTGCTTCTGATTCTGCCCTCGCCTACCCTACCACCCTCCAGACAATGTCCTCTCTTCCTCGTTTCTTCTTCACGCACTAGCTCATGTTTCAGACTTCCGGGGCTTTCACAGGCACACTGCAGTGTGTGGATGACACACAGGCCTAAGCCTGAGCCCTGCCGGTGTCTGCAGACTTGTCTACTAACTCCTTTAGCCTCTTGTGAGTCCCTGCTGCACAGATTTTTCCCCCCTGTAGAAAATACATCCCCGGCTTTATCTCCTGTGAGGATAGACTCAGACTGTGCAATCACAGCAGGGTTTTCTCCCGCTTCCCATCAGCACATTTCTTCCTATGGCGGGGGGTGTCCCTTCAGCATGAGTTAGAGCCTGTCCTCAAGTCTGCAAACTCCCCAAGTCCCCCAGGACAGAGGCTACCAGCTCCACATGTGGAGTCTGTATTTATTGCTATCATCCAAATCTAGCGCTCAGCAGGGTGATGTTTCCTCTATCTGTTCGGGCGCAGCTTGGATGGCTCACATAGCTGTAGTCCACCTGGAGAAAGGCCCGAGGCTAAGTGAAACAAGCTGGCTCCTTACGAGTACCCCGGTTGGCGTGGGCTTCTGTATGGAGGCATGGAGGCACAGGCTTCTGACAAGGTAGAGAAAAGCTCAAAGGCTCTATGGCCCAGATACCACCATTCACGCCGTGTCACTCAAACAGGGCCACTTGTTAGTGGTGGAGGCCACACAGAAGGCCAGCCAGAGTCAGATGTGGGCATGTACTTAGCACAGAGGAACTCTGAGAATCCGGGGGCTGCTTTCATTCCGCCTATGAAATGGTCAGAATTTCTTTTCTCTTTAAAATGTCCACTTTCTGTTATTGTTATTAGTAGCTTTTCTGTTCTCCTAAATGGATACTTTTCTGGGTAAGGAGGTGAGAGATTCTTCTACTTAGGTATAATCAGAACATTGGGCAGCAAACTAAAGCGGTTGATGCGGGAGTCTTTGGACTAAGAGTAAACCTTAACATATATTTGTATAAAAATCTGGAGTGTACCAGATGGTGGCGGCACATACTTTTAATCCAGCACTCAGGAGGCAGAGGTAAGTGGATCTCTGTGAGTTCAAGGCCAGCCTGGTCTACAGAGGGAGTTCTAGGACAGTCAGGGCTACATAAAGAAATCTTGTCTTGAGTGAAAAAGAATTTGGAGTGCTGAGATAAAGAGTTGGTTCAGACATGGTTAACCTGGCTAATATAGACTAATAGGAAAAACAACATAAGAATAAAATGGCAAAACTTGCGAGTGTCACCACGTCCACAAAGTTCAGGAGATGTTTGGAAGTGGCACCAGTGACCCTACTTCCGTTGTCATTCTATCCGACCTTTGACCTTTGACTTTGACCTTCCCCTTTTTTTCCTTTTCAGGGGCTTGGCGATTCAGATCCTCACACAATGTCCCTCCCGGAACATCCCAGTCAGACAGTTGGCAGCAGGGCGCCAGCGCATCACCAATGTTCGGTATGAACTTGACATCCCCGAGACTGACCACAGGCAACTTGTAGTAAAGACCGTGGCTGTACACAGATGTGCCTGGGTGTCACCTGAAGTGCCGGAGGTTCACTTCAGGGACTTCATTTAAAAAGAACAAAAAGAACAACACTTTATGTGCACGCGTGCTTTGCCTTCTGTGCACCATGTGTGTGCCTGGTGTCCACAGAGGCCAGAAGAGGACATCAGATCCTCTGGAACTGGAGTTATAGACCGTGTGGGTGCTGGGAACCAATATGGGTCCTTTGGAAGAGTGGCCAGTGATCTTAACCACTGAGCCACCTCTCCAGCTGGCTCATGCCTTTGAGATTAAAGGCATGAGACATCCCCACCTAGCTAAGGATGTGTCTTAAATTTATCTCTTGAATGATGAACCTGGCATTCTGTCTGTTTCCAATGACACATTCTGCTACTGATGTGGTTTACTGAGGCAAGGACACCTTGCAGAGATGAATGCTTCTGTGGGGAGAAGTGATTACGTTTTCATTGATCTCTTGGTTTCCACGCCCTCTCCCCTCACAGCTGCCAGACTTGTACGCATCAGCTGAGAATTTTAATAAGGAGAGCAAGAAATCAAATTTCCAAAAACTCTGCGCCACCTCCTTTGAGGAAGCTCGGCGACTCCTCGGAAAAAAACTGAGTGCCGAGAGAAAAGATGAGCCCCACCCTGCGGCACAGACCCGGGTTGGCAGCAAGGAGCAGAAGATCGCGTCCATGGCAGATCTACTTCACCACAGCCTGCTGATGGGCTCCCTCGTCCCTCTGGAGCAGTTATCCAGGACCCAGCATAGACTGATCCAGGCGGGCATCCCTCCTCCGGTGCACACGTTTCCGTACGGTTTCAGGACCGATGAGCCGATGGTTACTCCCACGGTCCCTTTTAGAAAGAGGCTTCCAAGCCACACGTTCCGCAAACTTCTCCTGGCTTCTGTTACCCCGGACAGGCTGGTGTTTAAAGATAAATCGATGCGATTCTTCTCCTCGGAGCCGGGTAATGTAAAGAGGCTCACCTGGTGGGTGGGGGGAAGGATACAAATCTTGCTGAGAATCTAGGTCGATTTCCAGACAAACGCTCAAGCACTGACCTGTGAATATCTTGCCTATTCTAGGGTTCATAGCTTATGCTGTTGCTGCCTATGGTGACAATAACATAAAGGAAAGGGTTTTAAAAACTTCCATCTGTGCCGGGTGGTGGTGTCACACACCTTTATTCCAGCACTCGTTAGGCAGAGACAGGCAGGTCTCTGTGAGTTTGAGGTCTACAAGAACTAGTTCCAGGACAACTAGGGCTGTTACACAGAGAAACTCTGTCTCAAAAAACAACAAGTAAGTAAATATATATATATTTAAAAAATCCCATCCTGTGAACGGTACACACCTACTACAGGGGCTAAGGTGGGAGGATTAGTTTGAAGCTAACATGGGTGATTTCACTAGATCCAGCCAAAATTAAACGGTGGGGGGTTGGGGGTTAACGGAGACAGCAGGAGCAGTTACTCAGGGCAGAACACTTGTCTAGCATGTTCAAGGTTTTGAGTCCAACCCTAAGAATGACAAAATAATAGAATAAGAGAATCTAGGGCCAAGACTCACATCCATCTGTGAGAGGGGGTGGTGTGAGCAGGGTGATGTGTGAGCCCTGATGAACCTCGTCAGCTCCGGAAACACCTGCCACTACTTGTTTTCTGCATCCTGGGCTTGTTAGAGTCTTATCCTTCACAGTTTCCTTGATTTTATTGCCTTTCACAGTTGGTGGCATTGAAGGGCCCCCCCATACTTAAAAGACCCCCATGTCCACATACTATGTTAAACTCTGCTGAAACTTAACTGAGCCATAGAAAGAAAAAGCCCCCAGGCTCAGCTAATGACTCTGCGAAATTTTGCTGGACCATAGAAGGAATCGTCCCCCCCCCCCGCCCCTCCCCCAGCCGATGCTAAAACATCTATGGGTTGCAGACTCACTGACTAGGCTGAGGAGAGGGAGTACCCCACCCCCAAGGCATTCTATCAAGACTGTCAACTTGCTGCAGGGTTCTCTATCTAGCTTTGTGGATTTTCGGGGAAATTCAAGAATAGACATGGGTCCATTCCCGGGGTGAGCTAAGCCCGCCAATTTGAGAACCAATGAAATGCTTGTTGCTATGCAGCCTCTTATGTAACTCTTAAATCCCTATAAATCCCTATAAATACATAATGTGCCTTCAGCCCGGCATGCTCAGTCAGCTACGCTGCTGAAGCATCCGTAGGCGCCTGTGTATTCAATAAACTGCCTCTTGCTCTTGCATCCAGTGGACTGGTTCTTGGACAGAGGGCTCCAAGTGAGATCCCCTGACATTTGGGGTCTTTCATCATGTGTGCATGCATGTATGCGTGAGTGCGTATGTGTGTGTGTGTGCGTGTGTGTGTGTGTGTGTGTGCCTGTGTATTCCCTAAACCTTTCCAGATTGTTTTATCTCTTTCAAAGAGGATCACTGGCAGGAAGAACTTTGTTTCTGCTTTTTCACTAGTTTCCCGTAGGATACCAGAGACCACATGAGGAACTAAATAGTATGTACAACAGGAGGCATTCAGTTCTGGGGTAATGTGGGATGTTCTTCTGTATATGAGTTGCTTATTAGGGATTTATTCAGTCTGTGGAGTGTGCTGATGTGTGATTCTTTGATTCTCTCTAGGCAAGCAGTTTCTGGACCTCGTGGACCTGGAGTGGCGGTATTTCAGTGGACTTGCAAAGTGGGGGCGCATTCCAAGGAAGTTCTCATTCATGGACATAAAATACAACACCGAGAAGAGATTTGTTGAGAGCCAAGGCATGCCTGGTCTGATTTTTCCTCCTCTAGTTCGTAAGACTTTGGTGATTTATCCTCAGCTTGACTATCATGAAGAGGGATATTATTCTCTTAAATGGAATGCATAGTACACTGACAGTACTTCTGGACGTGGATTGTTGAATTTGAGAACATTAAATTTATACAGGAGACAGAAATTCATCGGATCCATTTTTCTACACACCATCTGTGCAAAGCTTAAATCCAACTATTCACATGGAGGAAAATGCCCACCTGACCTGCTAACGATAGCCCTGGTTCACATTTATGACACTCATCTGAGTCAGGAATGGAGATTCGAGAATAAGTTTCCAGCAAGAGCCAATCTTTACAAAGTTCACCTGACAGCACGTCTCCACGCTGAACCCCATCCCACTCCTCCCACAGGTAAGTGCGTGGTGATTCCATCCCATAAAAGAGTTGAACAACACAATGAGTAAAAGAGTGAAAAATGGGTACGGAGATCAACGGGAGGAGGACTCCAAAATAAAGTCTACTACTCAGAGGTAGGGAGGAAGGGGCACCCATAAAACAAGAACAGGGTGATGTGAAAAAGGAACAAGTTGGAAATCTTGGAAATGAAAAATAAACCATTGAAATAGTGACACGAACTCCCATGCCACCCCCCAAACCCGGGTACGTCTCAAGAGACAGGCTAGTAGTCTGGAAAGCGGTACTGAGAAGCTTCTAGATATAAATCAAAATGGAAGCTATGAAAGATCCTCTACAGCAATCAGATAAGGCAGAAGACATCAAGAACAGAAAAGAGCTGACTTTAACTCAGCATCAAGCATTTCGTTTAAGATGTAAAGAGAAGATTTGAAGAGGAGACTTGGTGGGCAGGGGAGAGGGGGCACTTGTCCGGTAAGGATGAGGCACAGGGTTTAATCCCTAGCAGCAAAAAGGTGAAAATAATAGAAGGACACAATTATTCAGAAGTGAAGAAATACATGAGACTTCATATAGAAAACCTTTGTTACGTCACTAGCAAGAAATTAGGAATAAATACCACCCCGGCAACAGGGCAGCAAAACTGCAGCACATTAAACAGTAGAGGAAACAGAATCTTATAAAGAAGAAGGGATTTCACTAAAATAAGTAAATGATGGTGGCATTTAACTAGCAATAAACATTGGAGGGCAAAGGTCACCTACTGCAAAGACTGAGGGAAGTCAACCACCAAGCAGCCAAACTCTTCAAAGAGCTGGAAGTTCAATAAATGTATTTAAATATATGAGAGCCTTAGAGTGTTTACTGTCTGCAACCCATTCAGAATAAAACAAAACAAACTCTATTAAAACAAGGATAGTAAGAACCCAGAAGAACCAGGTGGCGGCGGCAGCGTTTAATCTCAGCACTTGGGAGGCAGAGACAGGTGGATCTTTGTGAGTTCGAGGCCAGCCTGGCCAACAGACTGAGTTCCAGGACAGCCAGGACTGTTACACAGAGAAACCCTGTCTCAAAAAACAAAACCAAGAAGAGCCCAGAAGAAATGCAGGAAGTGCAAACGAATAGGTGAAGACTTCATTCTGTATGTACACATGACTTTATACATATTATGTTCATATCTGTTAGTACAAACAAATGGGTGAAGACTTCATTCTGTATGTACACATGACTTTGTACATATTATGTTCATATCTGTTAGTACAAACAAATGGATGAAGACTTCATTCTGTATGTATACATGACTTTGTACATATTATGTTCATATCTGTTAGTACAAACGAATGGGTGAAGACTTCATTCTGTATGTACACATGACTTTGTACATATTATGTTCATATCTGTTAGTACAAACGAATGGGTGAAGACTTCATTCTGTATGTACACATGACTTTGTACATATTATGTTCATATCTGTTAGTACAAACGAATGGGTGAAGACTTCATTCTGTATGTACACATGACTTTGTACATATTATGTTCATATCTGTTAGTACGTATCCTAGAATCGAATTAGAATGTGCTTAGGCTGAGAATGGTAGCACCCGCCTGCACACCCAGCACTCAAGGTCACAGGAACAAGACAAGCATAGTGAAAGGTTGGGTTTTAGAGCAGGGTTGCATTTGCACACCACTGTAGTCCCAGAACTAAGAGACAGAGGCAGCCTGAATTTTTGAGTCCGAGGTCAGCCTGGTCTATGTGGTGAGTTCCAGGACAGCCAGAGCTACCTAGTGAGAGCCTGCGTCAGCAAGGACAATGAGAGCAAGCAGGGTTCTCTGTGTAATTGCTACTCCCCAGCCCTACCCTCACCTTCCTTCCCTTTCCTCTTTCCTTATCTTTCCTGGTGAGGCCTGTTGCAGCCCTGGCTGGCCTGGCATTTGTTACGTGGCCCAGACAGACTGTCAGCCTACATCAGTTCTCTTGCTTCCGAGTTTCAGCTGTGAGAAATACAGGTGTGCGCCACCGTGCTTGGCTGAATTCATCTTTCATTTTCCACGTTTGTGTCATTTTTGTTTTGTTTCATCGTTTTGCCTTCATGCCTTTGATTTTCTTTTTTACTTTTGGAGGCAGAATCTAACTGTAGCTCAAACTTGATGTGAACCCCTCCTGCCTCAGGTTTTACACACATTCATTTTTAAAACAGATCTTAGTGTCGAAAGCTTTACTGTCTGTAAACATGATTTCTGGGTTGTCACAAGAACACTGTGACAACAACAAACACATCCGTGTGCGCTTATGTATTCAGTATGCAAAATGTCCTGAAGCTAAAAATTCGCAGTTACAACTTTTTCCATGAATGTTGTAGTTCCAGAGGTTTTGGTCATGCTAAGGTTATGAGATGAACTGGCAAGTTTTCCAAGACCGTAAGCTTTTGAACAATAAAATTCCAGCTAGAAGCTCATCTGAAAAACTATCCCATTGGAGATATTTTCTTGTTGATTTAATTCTTTTATGTGTGTGCATGCGTGTGCATGCATGTGCATGTGTGTGCTCATGTGCAAGCCAGAAGTCAAACCAAATATTTTTCCCAACCGTTATCCACCGTAGTTTTGAGGCAAGGTCTCTCTCTAAGCCTGGCACTCTCTGATCCAGTTAGACTGACTGGCCGCAGGTTCCTGGGATCCTCTTGTTTCTACCTCTCCAGGGCTGGAATTAGAGAATCTTGCGATTGCTTGCAGCCTCTCCTCCCTCTCTCCTCCCCTCCACCCACTCGTTTTCCCTCCCTCCTCCCTCCCTTCTTCCCTCCCCTTCCTTTCTTTAACACAGGTGCTAAGGATTGAACTGGAGTACTCATGCTCACACGGGAATCACTTATTGACTGGGCTATGACTCCAGACCCCTTTCTGGCTGTTTTTATTATGAAAATAAAGATTCATAAAAAAACAAAATTGTATAATATAAAACCAACATCAGACAGGCGGTTGTGGGCCTTTAATCCTAGCACTTGGGAGGCAGAGGCAGGAGGATTTTTGTGAGTTCGAGGCCAGCCTGGTCTACAGAGTGAATTCCAGGACAGCCAGGATTACACAGAAAAACCCTGTCTAGAAAAACCAAAACTGAAACCACACAACCAAACAAACAAAACATCAAATTTTAAAGTCATTAAGATGAAATTTTAGCCCATTGTTTTATCTGCATTTTGTTGTCTACTGATATATTTTAATGCAATCTTGCCCCTCGTGTAAGAATATTATACATATACATTCATTGTGCACCTCAGAGAACATGGCCACATTCTTTCTTGACCACAATAAAATTATCAACCAAAAATAATGGCAATGATTCTTTGGCCCCATCTTTGTGTTTGCGTTGAGCTTTTATTGCTGGAACCGAAACCTAAGAGCAAACATTGAAAGGAAGAAAGGTGTTTTGGCTCGTGGTTTTACAGTCTTCACTCCGTGGTGGTCTGGCGGCTTTGTTGAGAGGCCTGTGGTATGGCAGAATACTATGGGAGGAGGGCCGGGTAGAGAGCAGTTGCCCATCTGTGCAGACAGAAGGCAAAAGAAGGGTGGAATCAGTGAACAGATAGAACCTTTAAAGACACATCCCAGTGACCTGCTAGAACCTTTAAAGGCACATCCCAGTGACCAGATAGAACCTTTAAAGGCACATCCCAGTGACCAGACAGACCTTTAAAGGCACATTCCAGTGACCAGACAGAACCTTTAAAGGCACATCCCAGTGACCTATTTCCTAAAACTCCATCAGCTCCCAATAACACCATCAAATGAAAAGCCCTTGAATGCATTAACTCACCGATGAAGTTAGACCCTTCATGATCCCATCACTTCCCAGAAGCCCCACGTCTGCTCGCTGCTGCATGGGTACTAAGCCTTCGACACACCGGCCTCTTCAGGTGGTTCTTTAGAGCCAAACCCAAGTGTCCGAATTCTCTTCTCAGTGTTCAGAACACTTTCTAGGCAGGTTTGTAGGTCTAAGCCTAGCCAACACTGTTTGGCGTCCCCTTCACAGGTCAGCTAGAGTTTCTGTCTGTCTCTTTGCTGCTCAACAGCCCCATTCACCCTCCTCTGAACCCTCATCATTTCTCCGAATCGCTCACGACGGGATGGAGGCTATTTGCTCTTCTTTGCCTGCCTGCTTCTTTTCTCTCTTAGTGATTATCCAGGCTCCTTGTAGGGAAAGTCCCAGTAATGTGGAGTCTTAATGGGAATTAGTGGCCACTTTTCTCTATAGAGTCTAGAGAAGTCTGTGCTAGGCTGGGGATGGTCACACAAATCAGACCCCTCCCGCTGGAAGCTTCATTTGGAGTCTTAGCAAGTCCTGGGGTCTGTTGGAGGGTCCCAACCTTCTAAGAAACAGTGGAAGGTAGCAGGAAGAATCCTGGTCAGAGCTGCACATTTGTTTCTCTGCTGGGCATTAAGTTTGCTTTCAGCATATTCTCAAGTCTGGCTTGCAGGCCAAAGTTGAAGAGCCGGGCTTTGCTTGGAGTAAATAGGAATCAGACCCACAGACATATCTACGAGACGAAAGAGAGTGTGGTTGTTGAGGTGAGCACATGGCCATACCTGTCGGTGCTAGCCCATCATTGGGTTTCAGGAACAGAGCAATGGACCATGAAGTTACGGGTCTGTGGTCGGCAGAAAAGGGCCCCACGAGGACGGTCCATGTCCTGGAACCTGGGCCTGCCTCCTCAAGATGGAAGGGACTTTGCAAGTGTTGGGTTGAGGATTCACAGTTGGTGGCGGGGAGTAATTCTGGAATATTCAGGGGAAGTCAACATAAGCACGGAAGTCCTAACAGTGACAACCCCCTTCTAATGAGGAAAGAGGAATAACCACGGAAGCAGGGTTAAAAAATGCTGCACTACTGACCCAAGGAATGTGTGCAGCCTTCACAAGCTGGGACCCTCCTCAAAGCCTAGAAGAAGAGACAGCCCTCCAGACAACCGGACTTTAGTGTATAGCTCAGTGACATTTCCAACCCACAGAACTCTAAATACATTTGTGTCACTGGGGGCTGGCTCTTGTGGCATACACCTTTAATCCCAGGACTTTAGTCAAGGCCAGACAGGGCTACATAGAGAGTTCCGGGTCAGTCAGAACTACACAGTGAGACTCTGTCTCAAAAATCAAACAACAAAAAAACTGTGTTGTTTTAAGATGTTAAGTTTGTGATAATGTGTTAAATCAGCAAAGAGGAAGCTAGCACAGTATCCAGTGGGGGAAGACATTGCTTTGATTGGCAGACCTACCAAGGTCACAATCCTGGAAAGCAGGCAGGATCCTATGGCAATCAGGTGGTATTAGCAAGTGAAGGAGAAAGGGCTGTGAAGACCAAGTGCCAACACTTGGGGTATAGAAATGAGCTGGACATGGATGCTGAGACCCAACAATTAGGGAAGACGAAGGAAGAAGGGCTGGAGAAGGAAGCCCAGAGCAATGCTCACAGATACTGAGATGCGCACAGACATACATCAGAAGTGTCTCTGCTGCTTAAATATTCTAAGTATTATCAAAAAGGAAACAGGGAAACTAGTGAGGGGGCGAATTCTCAGTAAAGAGGAAGTTAGCTCAGCCTAGTGCCTCAGCACCTAAACACACACCTGTTGCTCAATGACTTGAGAGTAGCCTTCTTAGACTCCGTAGGGAAGCATCCTGAACCATCTTTGGGCAAGATGAGGCTTCATAGCGACTCATGACTGGTCAAAGTGCAAAGAATGAGTGTCTGTGGAATGCTTGGCAATAAATAGGATGCCGGTACCACATACCCCCCCTTGAGACTCCTAAGACTGGGCAGAAAGATTCTAAGGGTCAAAGGTTGGGGAGGGCTGAGGGTAAGCAGTGTCTTCTGGACATGATGGGGTTACTGCACCTGTGCACCCACAGGGGCTACGGTTGCCTGCACAGGAACAAGGCAGCCAGCATTCCAGCATGGAGGGAGGAGTGGTGCATGAGTGTGTTCCATCCCCAGCTGACAGAGCTTGGTGAGGGAGGAAAAGGCCAGCTTGGAAGGCCGTTTAGCAGGCTCCCTTGCAGGTGCATGGGTGACCTCAAACAGTTCATTATTGAAAGCCGCACCCCAGCATGGGTGACGACATCCCACAGCTGCATTAGATGAAGTCCCTGTCTCTGTTGACTTTCCATGGTCTACATGCTCTAGCACCTCCTGAGGCAACATTCAGCTTGGGCAGAATTTCATGTAACCACCAGGGGAGTGCAGGAAGGTAGGGCTGGTGTCTCAGGTGAGGGTGAATAGCCCTCCTGACCCCCTCTAGGAGGGGCACTGACCAGTAGTGTCACAGCTGCCCTGGTGAAGAGTAGCAACCCCTCTGCTCTAAGACAGCAGTTTGCATCCACCCCTCCCCAAGCTCTACAGGCTTTCTGTCCATTCTCCCACAGCGCCCTGAGCTCGGGCCAGCTGACGTAGACAACAGGTGATTTCTTCCTGATCGTTTGCACTGTGCTCAGACAACAGTCACATCAGCAGCTTGACCAGATGTCAACATCTACGAGGACAGTCACTGAAGGGGGACACTGCCTGTGCAGGTGTAGTCACGAGGCAATTTGACAAGGCTACTGTATCTATTTAAAGATAGCTGGTTTCATAGTCTGGGTCTCAGTACTCAACAAAACCACATATGGTTCATCTCTATGCCTTCATCTCATCTTAAAGCTTTTTAAGGTCATGACCTTGCAGGCAAGCCTGGCTGTTACTGCTATTTCTACTCTATAAACTTGTAGTGTGTGTGTGTGTGTGTGTGTGTGTGTGTGTGTAGCGGGGGAGGGAGCTCAGCAGCGTCAGGAAGGCTGCTAGACTAACAGGTATTAGCAGGGATCTGTTTTCTGTTCATTAGTAACTGGGCCTAGGCTGCCTCAAGGCACGGTTGAACAGTAACCATGAGAACGCTGTGACCTTACAGCCGTGGGGCAGGTTTCTGGACGCATCTGGAATAGTCTGTGCCACCCTCATACCACCTAGCACGTCTTTTCTGGCGTGCTAACGGCGCGGCACAAAGAGTCCCCAGCCTAACCCAGGGTGATCGTTTCCCATGGCAGCCTGCACAGTGACTAGCTAGCGGGAGGAATTTGCCGCTCAATCCCAGGGTGATTTCTCTATGTCCTGCAACCACGCTGTGCCGTCTTCAGTAACAGGGTCTTGAAGCTTAGTTCTGGCATGCAACCCACAGCAGGGACAGTAATCTCTATTGTTTCGGTCCCCAAGACCCCCTCAGAACACAACACCCTAGCAAACCCTCCTCGGAAGGTGGCGCACGCTGGCAAGGTGATTCTGAGTTAATAACCTTATGGTTTCAGAGAGAAAGCTCCTCCATCCACACAGGACTTGGTTTTCTAATTATGAATCTCTGGCAGGAGCGTCCTGAACCATGTCCCTATGCTCGTAGAGAGTCCTGTCTAGTGTCTTAGTCACTGTTCCATTGCTGTGAAGAGACACCGTGACCATGGCAACCTATGACAGAAAGGATTTAACTAGGGACTTGCTGACTGTTTCAGAGGGTGAGTCCATGACCATCAAGGTGGGGGCCATGGCGGTGGAGCAGTAGCTGAGATCTGATGTCTTACCCACAAAGAGGAGGCAGAGGGTTGGGAAAACTGGCGTGGGTTTGTAAAATCTCAAAACCTATTGGCAGTGATGCACCTACCCCAACAAGGTCACACCTCCTAATCGTTCCTAAACAGTTCATCAGCTGGGAAATAAACATTCAAATATGAGGGCCATTCTCATTCAAACAACCACAAGCAGTCTCTTGGAAAAATACGAAGTCAGGGTTGGGGTTACTGGTGAGGTTATTGGACAATGCTCAATTGTTTATTATTGTTGGGTTTCAAGGACAAGCTCTTAATGAACCAGCTTCTTTACCCAGACAGGGATATTGGGAAGCCTTGAAAGGGGATCTTCTTCAACTGTTCTCAGCCCTACTCATGTATTAAGAAACGAAGGCTCAAAAAAACGTGCAAAAGAATCCCAGCACTCCGGAAGCAGAGGTAGGCAGATCTCTGTGAGTTCGAGGCCAGCCTGGTCTACAAATCAAGTTCCAGGACATCCAGGACTACACAGAGAAACCCCGGTGTGTGTGTGTGGAGGGGGGAGCGGGGAGACACAAAAAGAAAAGAAAGAAAACAACAACAAAACAACCCAAACAAAATGATGACGACAACAATAACAACAACAACAACAACAACAACAAAAAACCCATGCGAATAATACCAGAGTTCAAAGTCAGAACTCAGAACCGTGCACCCCAATAACTGGTAAATGCTGCCAGAGTTAAGAATTAGGAGACAGAGGTAGGAGGGGCTCCAGGAGTTCGAGGCCAGCATGGTCCACCAGTGAGCTCCAGGTCAGCCTGGACTGCACAGTGAGACCTCTCCTGAAAGACAAAATACTGCTTCGCGGCTTCCTCGGAGGTCACCCGTTTGCGGTGTAGGGGGCGGGAGGCGATGGTTTTGTCCTGTAGGACTGAGCGCACCGGCGCACGCACAGGGCGGGGAGCAGGCGGAGGAGGGCGGCGCCGCAGGGCTGGGGCCTGGGCTGCACCTCGGCCGGAAGTGCCCGCCCGCCGGGGGCGCCTCGGCGGAGAACGAGCTAGCTCCCTCGTTTCCTCGCTCGTTCGCACGGCGCCCGGACCGGGCGCCCCGCAGCCTCGCAGCCCCGCAGCCCCGCAGCTCCGCAGGTGAGCGCCGCGCCTCTCCCGTGGGATGCAACATGGGCCGCCCTGCTTGCATCTCCTTCGCCCCTCACCCCGCCCCATCCTCCTCGGCTCTGGGTCACCTCCCCCTTCGCCTCCCTCTCTTCTGTCTCTCCCTCCTCCTTCTCTTCTCTCTCTCTCTCTCTCTCTCTGTCCTCCTCTCTCTCTGTCTTTCCTCTCCTCTCTTAGTTTTCCCCTTCTTCTTCCTCCCCAGCAAACCCTAGTGGCCCCCGAGGCCCCTGGGTCGCCAGGCACATGCAGCTGCAGCCGGCTGCCTGGGATGCTCTTTGCCGGGGTGGAACTACCGAACTACTTCTGCTCTGTTCTAGAAGCGCTCGCTGGGGTTTTGATGCGCCTTCTACGCTGTATTTAAAAATGTTGGCAATTACTTTAAAGATGTAAGACAAGATTGGGAAACAATGCCAGTTTTGATGAGTTCTTTCTAGCATTTTTAAAAGTGGTGAGGTTGGGGAAGTCACTACAGGCTAGCCATTTCCAGGTGTCGCATTCGAAGTGTGTGTGTGTGTTAAACTTTCAAGGTTTGAGGCTTTCTTTGTCTGGTTAGGGGTCTCAGCTCCCCCCCCCCCTTTCCATACTGAGGAAGGTTCTTTAGAAGCGGAGTAAAACGCACGCGTTTGATGAACTGTTTGTTCAGCAGTAATGTAATGAGTGACCGTGACTGAATGAATGGCGGTCAGTTTGGGTCAGATTTGACAGTTGTGTTTCCGAAGGTGAGGGCTGGGGGCTTGGGAAGCCACCAGCGGTACTGTTGGGTCTGAGCACAGTGCAGCTCCTGACTTAGAGAGCGGGTGGGCTCACTATGGCAGGAATCATTTTCCCTCGCAAACATAGCCTGTTGGCTGTAGAAGATCTTGTCAGGGTGGACACGCCTGAAAGTGTTAGTGAATGATAAGTTGAATTCTTAAAACACGGAAAGAAATTATTTTGGTTTTTAGGCCTAATTCTCCCTCTTGGGGGATGATTTTTACATTTTGCACATTTATATAATGAGTGAGTTTTGTACAAAAATAACAGAAATGTTGCTTGCAGGGAGCCTATGTGTGTGTTGGGGGGTGATGAGACCCTTTGACCTGTTCTGGCTGTTAGGCCTTGAAGTCCATCTGCTTTGTAATTACTGGTGACTTTCGGTTGGTTATTGGTGGGGGATGGGAAGGGTTTACATTTGTTTGTTTTTAGGCCTAGGGCACAAGGAATGTGAGCTCTTTTGGTGTGTTCCCATGGCCACCTCAGCAGGGAAGGCCTGCCAGTGCCCTGTGAAAGGGCCCAAGTAGTAAAGACCAGAACTGGGAACGAGCTGTGAGGGGCAGTTGGGGGGCGGGGAAAGGGAGTTTGCTGGAAGCAGGGGCCTGAGGAGCAGCCTTGCCCCTGGGAATCCTGAGGTGCTGAGGGGAAAGGAAGCCCGTGAGCCCTATGTTTTTCCCTCGCATTTCTTTACATGGTTGTCATTGTTTTTTCTTTTTTAAAAAATTAAAGATTCCTTTACTTTAGGACCTAACATGAAAAATAACATCCATAATTTCTTTTTTTAAATAAAGCATTTCTTGTTTGGAAAAAGGAATAAAAAAAATAAAGGTAGGAGGTGTGGCCTTCAGATGCCTTTACTCCCCTGCTGGGGAAATGGCTAGGGGTGTGTGTAAAAAAAAGTGTCAGTACAGGACTGAATTCCCCAGCTGGGTAGATGGACAGAGGCCCTGGTGTGGTCGACCAGGGCCCAGGGGAATCTGTGAAAGGCCCTGGCTCAAACAACGCAGGAGATATCCGTAGAGGAAGATGCTGGATGTGGAAGGGAATCCTCCCTCATGTGTGTGCACACCAACATATAAACATGCGTGCACATCAACATATAAACACGCATGCACACCAACACATAAACCCACGTGCACATCAACATATGAGCATGTGCGCACATTGACATAAACATGCGTGCACATCGACATATAAATATGCATAGCGCGCGTGCCCATACACAGGCTTTAGCTTCAATCTTAGAAACTTCAAGAGGTATTAAACACTTTAAAACTTCTTTGACAGTTTCATACCTGAAAACCTTCTCTTAGCGCCCCAGGCCAGTTTGCTTTCCAGGCTTTTGAAGAGTAATTATTTGGGGAGAGACTTGGCCTGAAGTTTTCAGGTGTTCCCAATTCCCCAGAGCGATTTTCTCATGCTTCACCAGGTGTTGCTTTAACAGGACGTTGCCTGACTGAGATCTGAGCACCTGACACAAATGCACACCTGAAGACAGTTACACGAGCTGGCAGCTTATGTCACAGCCTGCTCCCCCTGTATGTGTTTCTACTTCTATATAAATAAATATGCATGTGCTAATTGTCTTCACGTTATTTCTGAAGACTCAGGTTTCACTTTTAGCTGCCATTGCTGTAATGTCGGTGGAGAGCCGTGCTTCAGTTCTTTCACTTAATTCAGGATCCATTTCCTGTCCGGTCTGCTTCTGTCCTGAGGGCTTTGACTTTGCATGTGGTTCACGTGCAGAGCCTGTGCCTTGCCTGACCTCTTTGTATTGCTTGTGTTTCACGTGTGCCTCTCACGCCCATCCTAAGTGTGTGTTATTCCTCGGAAGGTTTCCTGTAGCTAAAGTCCGCCCTTGTACCCCACTGTGTACAGGCCAGCTAGATAGTGGGAAAGGTGACAGGGACCTGTGGGAGAACGTAGATTTATGCTCCCACGTGTACAATACTGTCGGTGTTTTATGGTCTCGTAACACAGCTGGTGAGAATCAATGAAGTACGACTTCTTCGTGTCCACTGTATGCCATGCTCGTGAAATGCGGCGCTCCACTGCCACGCTCCACTGCCACGCTCCACTGCCACGCTCCACTGCCACGTTCCGCTACAACTGGATGAAAAGGAGTGTTTTTCCTCTCTACACCTCCCACAGCCTCTGGGATGCAGTGTCCCAAAGGAGACAGCTGGTCTTCTGCTAGACAGTTCTCACATCTGAGCCCCACGAGGCTGAGCGAGGACTCTCCCCTTTCTGTAGTTCTGTGGTTAAACATTTTCTCGAAGGTGACTGGTTTCCTTGATATTCTCTTTAGGTTTCTTAACCGCCTCAGGCAGCAGTCACCAGGTGAGCTAGCTAGTTTGGGTTGTTTGTTTGTTTTTGTTTTTAATCAGTTTGGTACAAGCTAGGGTCATCTGGGAAGAGGGAACCTCAACTGAAGATTTGCCTCCATCAGACTGGCTTGTGGGCATGTCCATGGTGCATTTTCTTGATTAAAGATTGCTGTAGGAAGGCCACGCCCACTGTGGATGGGTCATCCTTGGGCAGCTGGTCCCTATGGTATTAGAAAGCAGGCCGAGCAAACCACGGAGAGCCGACAGAGAGCAGTGTTCTCTCATGGTCTCTGCAGCAGTTCTTGCCCTGACTTCCCTCCGTGATGTGGAAAGTGTATAAGTCAAACCTTTTCCTCCCCAAGCTGTTTTTGGTTGTGGTAGAAACCAAACCAGGGCACCAGGGTCATCCCTACAGAGTGGCCTGCAAGTTCCAATTAGAAATAGGCTCTCTCAGTTACCTGACTCAGATGGCAGACTCTTCCCTGTGTCTCTTTGGAGGCCTTCCCCTACTACCTTGTTCTTCGGGTGGTGGTGCCCAGCCCAAGGCACCCTTGTTGTGGAGGGGACTGGTGTTTCCACTTCCTGGTGCCCATGTGACATGCATCACAGTGGCTTTAAACAGGGAAGGTGTGGCATGCCCCGAGATGCAGCTCTCAGGCTGGCCAGAGTCGCAGGGAAGGTGTAGCATGCCCCAAGATGCTGCTCGCAGACTGGCCAGAGTCCTATCTCTTTCTTACATTGTGCTTCTTTTCACCATTTTGCTTTTGTAGAAAAACAAAATCAGAACAGTGGGGGAGCAGTCCTGCAGCATTCAGCGTACCGGTGTCCTGACTTTTATGCATTTCCCACGCAGAGGACAGGAAACCATATTCAGGCCCTGGATGTCCTTAAGTTGTTTTCATTTTCCAGCAAAACCAGAAACATACTCTACTGCCTGTTCTGTAACCTTTGCACTCTACAGTTTGTATGCTGTGGTTTTGTTTTCTAGGTTAACACTATGATTTTCCCCTTGTTGGTGATTCTTCTCTGCACAGTACTTGGCCAGGGCTGTAGTCCTTGGGAAACTCAGTTGGGGTGGCTGAGACTTCAAGACGGGTCGTTGGCTGTTACCAGTTTTAAAACATTGTTGTCTTGCTGACTGCTTAGCAGGGACAGGGTTTTATTTCTCTAGTCAAATAATTGATTGGTCTGATGTTCCTGGCAGCAGAACTGCAGACCTGGTGTTTTCTGCTTCCCTCTGTTGCTGGTATTGAGGCAGCAGACAGGTTATTCCTTACCACGCCCCTACACCCACTCACCTGTGCTCCCCCCCTCCCCACCCCCTGCTTCACTTTTGCCAGGTCCTGCAGAGACAGGGCTGCTCTGGGCACATTCTGATGGACATGTTAGCCTTGCCTACGCTTGCGCAGGGAATCTGATCACTGCGGAGACCAGCTTTAGACAAGGAAGCTGCTTTAGACAGCCATGGCATGTTACCCTTCTGCAAGAAGTGAATGGGAAGGCTGCGTACACGGGGCAGACATTCATAGGTCCGGGTGTGGGGAAAGGCTGTTCTGTGTAGAGGACGTTGAGGGTGAGACACTGGGAGAAAGCCAGGAGGCCACCAAAGAGCAAGGGCAATGAACAAAATCTTCATCTCCAGATGGCAGAGAAATGCAAACTCTTCTCCAGAAATAAATGGGTCACTTTCTCTGGTGACTCACCAGATCCATGTTGGTCCTGTCTGGAAGCAACTAAAGGGAACAGGTGTGGCCTCCAGCCTCCCTTAGTATTGCTGTCCTCCATGTCTGCTCCTGGTGGCCAGAGTCTTGAAACCTCGTGGGTTTGCTGTGAGTCAGAAAATTTGCATTTTCAACATTGCTAATGCTGGCCCAGTGACCACACTTCACAGCTGTTAACCTGGGTCGGGAGAGGTGCCTCAGTGGTCAAGAGTACTTATTGCTTTCACAGAGGACCTGGGTTTGGTTTCCGTCACTGCATGTTGGCTCACAACCATTCTTAACTCCAGTTCCAGGGGCCCTGAAGTCCTCTTCTGACCTCTGAGGGTACCAGGCACTCATAAGGACAGGCTTTTCTGGGCCTTCCCTAAGCAGTGCAGCTCCTGGGGGACTTAGTGTTAGCACTGCGGATGTTGTGAGCAGTCTGCTCCCTGGGGGACTTAGTGTTAGCACTGTCAGGATGCTGGCACTAAGGATGACTGCATGGCACAGTAGTGTTAACTTCCTTGCTGGTCGTGTTATCTACCTTGCGGTACAGCCCTCGCAAACACAGGGCAGGGAAGTCATTACTGTGCCGACTGAAACTTTGCTATGTGCACCGGGTGGGGCTGCTTCGTTGGAGTCTTGCTGTGTAGCTGAGGCTAGCCTGGAGTTCGCCCTCCTGCCTCATCCTCCTGAGAGCTGGGGTACCAGGTGTGACCCACCCACCTAGTCCTTTTTTTCACATTTCACTTTCTAGAAACGATGTAGATGTCCGGAATCGGAGGGACCGCGGTTTACTGTCGCGGTTTATCGCTGGGTGTGAGAAGTGAGAGGAACGCAGCCTTTGGACTTCCTGGTGACTTCATGAAGGAAGTTAGCCAGACTTGGTGGACTTGACCTTCCTTCTCTATTAGAGGAAGTTTGTCGCTGTTTAAAGATTGTTAATGTTTAAACCCCCACAATGGTCCTATTCAGAGGTCTTGATTTAACCGCTCACTTCCGTCTTGGATGGAAAGCAGCTATAAAGGATGGCCCTGTCAGTCAAGCCGTGTTTACAGGCAATGCCAGCTGTGGGCCAGGGACTGTGTTTGCTGCTCTCTGCCTCAGAAACAGTTTTGAGACAAGACTGTTTTTAAACTCAGAAGCAGCGTGGTGGTCCCAGCCTTCCAAGACCTTGCTGCTGCCGTACAGGGCGTGGCGTACTCATCAAGGTGATTTTTGAACTGGCTGCTCTGCAGCTTGCTGTCTGGGTTTAGGTGGAGCCCAGCCTGTGGTTAGGGACAGAGGCGTGGCCCCAGCCCTATTTGCAGAAGCTGTGTTATTTCTGCTTCGGTGACTTCGTGCCCCAGGCAGGTTTCTGTTCATGTGAGAACACTGTGGCCGAAAGCATCCTGGGGAGGAAAGGGATTATTTGATTTCCGGGTTCCAGTTCATCCTTGGAAGAAGCCACAGGCGCAGGAACTGAGGCAGAGACCATGTTGGGATTCCCTTTACTGGCTTTCTTTCCATGACTTGGTCAGTTTGCTTTTTGATACAATTCAGGACCACTTGCCCAGAGGTGGTACTGTTCACAGAGAGCTGGGCCTTCCCACATCAATTCCTAACCAAGAAAATGCACCTCAGCCTTGCCCACAGGCCAGTCTGGAGGATGTGGTTCTCTTAGTTGACTAGAACTGTGTCAAGCTGACAAAAACAAACAAACAAACAAAACAACAGCAGCAAACAAACAAAAAACCTGACTGTCAGGCAAGCATGGCTATCCAGATTCTGCTCATCTAGTTGTTCAAATGTATTTGGCTATATTATTAACAATCTGTGCAAAAAAATTTTTTTCAGACTCGGTTTCTTTGTGTAGCTCTGGCTGTCCTGGAACTTGCTCTGTAGACCAGACTGGCCTAGAACACAGAGATCCCCCTGCCTCTGCCTCCTTAGTGCTGGGATTAAAGATGTGCGCCACCACCTGACCTAAAAATGAAAAGTTTTTAAAATGGGAAATACTTAAAGTGTTGGACGCGCCAGTGTCCGTCCGTCCGTCCCTCCCTCCCTCTCTTCCTCCCTCCCTCCCTCTCTTCCT
Source organism: Myodes glareolus (assembly GCF_982192425.1). Taxonomy (NCBI): domain Eukaryota; kingdom Metazoa; phylum Chordata; class Mammalia; order Rodentia; family Cricetidae; genus Myodes; species Myodes glareolus. The sequence goes on along the minus strand of NC_142039.1, from coordinate 75,261,779 downwards.
CCCTCCCTCCCTTTCTTAGTCAGGTGTGGTGTCATACACTTTTAATCCCAGCACTTGCAAGAGAAAGGCAATTGTATCTTTTTGAGTTCAAGCCTGGTCTACATAGTGAGCTCCAACACAGCTAGCACTACATACAGAGACCCTATCCAAACACACACCTTTAAACGAGGGTCTCTATTCCCATCGTCCACTTGGTGCTGAGATTCTAACCCAGGGCCTTGTTTGTGCTAAACACAGGCTGCCATTAAGCTACATCCTCGGGATCCTTTCTATTTTCTAAAGCAAGGGAAAAATAAGGCATAGAATAGTGGCTGCTGATCCCTGCAATCCCAGTACTCGGGAGGCTGAAGCAGGAGGATCACCAATGGCTCGAAGTCAGCCTGAGCTACAGAGTGAGACCCCGTCTTAGACAAAATTACCTTTTAAGCAAATATTAACTTAACCAGTTGGTTAAAACTTTAAAACACAGTAAAGCCGTGAAAATCCACAGCTTTTTCCATGGCTTTCCTGATTCATGGAGCCGTTTACCCCCTGTGGTGGCACACGTCTGTCCTCCCAGCAGGTGGGAAACTGGGACTGAAGGACAGATAGTTTAAAGCCAGCCTGGTCTACACCGCAGAGCTGTTCTCCCAACCCCACCACCAAAGATGTAGACTTAACACAGAAACAAACAGTTCTTATGTTCACTGCAGGGAGGTCTGGAGGAGGAGGTTTGCAGAGTTTAGACAGTTTAGATTTTATAGTCTAAAGTGGGTCAAGGAAAAGTGGGAATCCTGCCTGCAGTCCTCGTCCTCAGTCGCTCAGCTCGCTGGCCCTGCCGGTCGCTCAGTCGCTCAGCTCGGTGCTGGTCTTGCAGGTCAGCCTTGCCTCTCCAGCTGCTTCCCCACCTGAGACCCTTGTTCCCAGCAGCATGCTGGGTCGTCCTGGCTTTGCAGTTGGCGTGTCTTCCCGGGCAGTCATGCTTAGACCACAGTGAGGCGTTCCTTTCTCTTGGAGTTGTTGGCTAGATAGTCTGCTGTGATCACACTCACTAGGCCGCCCACTGGTGGTGTTTGTCAGCTCCGCCTCAGTGGACAGTGGAGCCAAAGGAGGACAGCCAGCAGGAGGGACGGGTCCAGGAGAGAGCAGACTTGGGGTCTGTCGCTGGCTGTCCCCTTTGGACGAGCCACATCTGTGTCGCCGTAACCATCTGTGTCGCCGTAACCAAAGCTCTGGATGGATGCCATGGATCCGTTTAAGGAAAGGTGTATCTTGGCTCCCAGTTTCATAGGGATTTCAGGCTCTCATGGTTCCCACCCTGTCTCAGTCCGACTGCACATATGACTCCCATCCCTGCTCCTGGGAGGGACAAGTCCTCTCTGCTTCCTGTTGAGCGGCGACACTGCTCATGGTGTAACTCGGAACAGTTCACACTCACTTCCAGCATGGTGTTCCTGCTTTGCTTCTGGAGGCTTTATTGGGGTGGCAGATATGATGTGGGGGTACATGACCAAGGCTTCCTCCACCCTCTGGATAGCCTGAAAACGCCAGATTTCTCACAGATGTGGACATAGGATTTGTTATTCTTGTTCACAAACATGAGCAATCTCAGGTCATACCAGATATTGAGGGCTGCGCTGCACCCATTATACAGATGAGCAATTCGGGGTTCAAGAGGTATGGTGCCATGCTGAGGACTCCAGCTTGTTTTGCCTGGGTCCCTGAATGGTGCCAATCTTCAGCCCGGAGCCCTGGCCTCACCATTCAGGCATGTAGACCCGCGACTATGGGCACTGGTACATGTTCTGCATGTAAAGGGCCCGCATGTCACAGAGTACGTGAGTCAGCGTTCCCTGCTAGTGGCCTCCCTGTGGTCTGCTTTGGGGATGGTAATCTTAGTGTGGAAACTTAATGTGTTTTTATTTGGCAGATCCTTAGCCCTGATTTTAAGATGATGGGATTGGGAAATGGGCGTCGCAGCATGAAGTCTCCGCCCCTTATCATGGCTGCCCTGGTGGCCTGCGTCATTGTGCTGGGCTTCAACTACTGGCTTGCAAGCTCCAGAAGCGTGGAACTCCAGGTATCTTGTGTATTTAGAATGTATGGATGCTGTGTAATGTTTAAAGTCGCTAGACAGCACCACGGGCTCCCTGTTCATTGTCAGTCAATTCCTTGGGTTCCCGTAGCTCACACTAATGGTATTTTAGGTCCCAACCCCCTCCCCAGCCCCAGTCTGCTTACTCTGTGACTGTTGAGTTACAGTTCACACCACATTCTGTACTCTGTAATTGTTGAGTTACAGTTCACACCTTATTAGTACTCTTGTGACTGTTGAGTTGCAGTTCACACCGCATTCTGAACTCTGTGACTGTTGAGTTACAGTTCACACCTCATTCTGTAAGATGGGTCCGTAGGCAAGCCTGTGGGCATTTCTTAATTAGTGGTTCATGCGGATGAGCCGTGCCAGTGTGGGGTGATACACATGCTGGTAGGAGAGAGGAGTCCCGGGGCAGGTAGACCAAAGTTGTGCAGAAAGAAAGCAGCCAGACAAGCCAAGAGGAGCAAACCAGTAAGCAACACTCCTGTGGTCTTTGCTTCAGTTCCTGCCTCCAGGCTCCTGCCCTGACTTCCTTAGTGATGGCCTGTGATTGGGACGTGTTAGCCAGTAGACCATGTCCTCCCCAGGGGCCTGTAGTCATGGTGTTTGTCATAGCAGCAGAAACCTACCTAAGACACATATTAAGCAATGACAACGTGTCTCCTTGATGGATGAGCTCCTCTGAGGCCTCCTGCTCCGTAGTTCACATGTGTTACTTTTGCTCTGCCCAATCTAGTCCTGCAGAGGGTATGCTCAACCTTCCCCTAGATGTACTGATGATTGGCTGCCTCTGGCAAGTGTCTAATTAAAGTATTTTAGCAAGTCCGTCCCCTCGCCCCCCACCTTGTGTCCTCTGGGTGAGCGTCCACACACCACCCCTTCCCTTGCCCTGGTCGTTGCTGGGCTCCAAGCTTTTGTACTGTGAGGAGCTGGCAGTGTCTCGGTGACATGGACCTTTGGGCCTGTGGTTTCTTCGTAGACACGCATCGTGGAGCTGGAAGGCCGGGTGCGCCGGGCTGCCGCAGAGAGAGGTGCTGTGGAGATGAAGAAGAACGAGTTCCAGGGTGAACTGCAGAAGCAGCGGGAGCAGCTCGACAGGATCCAGTCCAGCCACAGCTTCCAGATGGAGAACGTCAACAGGCTGCACCAGGACGAGAAGGCAAGGCCCACTGTCCCCACCGCCCTCTTCCGAATGACACTCACCTGGTCATGTGGCCGTGTTCCGGGTGGAGGTTTATGTTATTGCATGGAGGAGTGAGCTCGCTGGTGCAGCTTTGGCCCCTAAGCTCTGCTGTTCCCGGCTGAAATGTCTGCGGCGTCAGCAGTGGGGGGCGCTGAGCGGAGCGAGGTGGGGTGGAATCTCCTCCTGCTGGTGTTCTCCCTCTTTCTTCTCTCCAGGCCGTGCCAAATACTTGTCATAGACAGACATTTTTTGTGTCTTCAGGCATCTCATACACAGATTAGAGGCAGCCTAGAAACCAAGGAGGATATTGAACCAGTCAAGAACCAGTCTCCATAAGATCTAAAAAATACCATCAACCCAGAACACAAAAACCCAGTGCCCTCAGAGATTTCTGAATGGAAGGTATAAATGCAAAATTGGAAGAAGAGAAAGTAAAAAGCTCTACAGGGAGAGACTAATGCAAATTAAATATGAAATATACTTTTAGGCAAACAAAACAAAACCAAGAATGTCACATAGGGGAAAGCATTGCTCTCTAATCCCCGCCAAAAAAATGCAAAGAGGGAACCGACAGATGGGCTGTCAGCTGAACAAAGGCCTCCTGTTCATTGGCCTTCCTTCGCCCGCTTGGTTTTTCTGAGGGTTATGTGACTAAACTCTCTTTATTCACATCTAAGGCAGTGGAAGTCATTAGTGTCTTCCAAACCAAAGTACATCAAAGCCATGGCCACTGGGGTTCTCTCCCTCCTTGGCCGTGGCTGCTTGGTTGGAAGGAGGCGAGTGTGAGGGCTGTGGTCTCTGGGGGGGCTCTGTTCAGGGAGGGCTCTGCTGCTCCCCTGCTGGTGCTGAAGGTGGGATAGCAGCTCCCTCAGTAGCAGGAATCAGGCATTGCCTCCTTTCTGATTAATTCCACCCCAGCCCCAGCCTGTGGCACAGTGCCGTTCAGTATGTTCATCCCCCTCTTAGTCAGTCTCCATAGAAACAAACCTTGCCCCCAGCTACACTCTAAAACCCCAGACCAGTCTAGGCATCCCTCAGTCTAATCTCGTCTAGAGTCAGGTTCCACAGGCTTCTTCTGTTCCCCTCATAGTAGCGGAGATTGAATCTAGGCCCTCTCATCTGCTCCCTGCTCCAATTTAAAAAAAAAAAAATGTTTTTAAGGTTTGGAATAGGGTACCAGTAAGTTTCCCAGGCTGGCCTTGAGCTGACTATGTAATCCAGGCTGGCTTTGACCTGACTATGTAATCCAGGCTGGCCTTGACCTGACTATGTAGTCCAGGCTGGCCTTCTCCTGACTACGTAGCCCAGGATGACCTTGACATGACTATGTAGCTCTGGCTGGCCTTGAACTCAGTGCTTTTGCCTCAACATCTTAGCGTTCCTGCTTTTGTTGCAGACTCACCCAGGGTGAGATCTAGACCCTGGATGGCTCCAAGGGCCAGCTTCCCCTTGGCTTCTAGCTGCCTTCTTCCTTTACTGGCAGGGTGAGAAGGTCACCTATGTGACTGGATAGTGGAGACCTGTAGGTGGTGTGGCTCTGTCTGCCTGTTCCCCCCCTCCACAGACACTCGCAGCACACCCTTTCATGTCTGTGCTTCTGGAGACTGTGACAGACCAGCTGGCTGTGTGACAGGATTGAAGTCCTTCCTCCATGGCCAAAGGCCTTCTCCTTCTGAGGTGACCGGGCCCAGCTCCCAGTCCAGTTCCTCAGTGTCTCTTCGTGGGAGTCTTGCTAAGGAGCAATGCCCAGCGGTGGGGTTTTCTCAATGGTGGTAATGTTGTCTGTCCCTTCTCTACAGCACGGTAGCCACTAGCCACGTGAGGCTATCGAATGCCTGAAGGGAGGCTAAAGGGACTAACAGGTGGGATTTGATTGTAAGTAACAGAAATAACATTGTCAAATACGGTCAGGGGCTGTCCTGGCTGGCATAAGTGTGGGTGATTGGTAAGGAAGCTGATTTGGGCTTAGGCTTTGGGAATCACGTTCCATAGACAAGCAGACTCACAAGGTCTCAGGAGGTTCTTAGCTTTCCGTCCTTGCTCTTTGAGGGTTGCACACATGCACAGGACTGGGCAACCCAATTCTAACTATGTAATATCCGAAGTGTGCCACGCTATGAGACGTTTTCAGCGCCTGACTCAAACAGGTGTGGACTCGGGCACTTTTCCAATGCCTTGTTTCAGATGAGGTGTGCCGGACAAGTCAAGTTTGTGTAGATGTAGACACTAAAATCTGAGAAGCTCTGGTTCTGACATACAAGTGGCCCAAGCATCTCCCCTGCAGGAGAGGGTCCTGGAAGGTGAGATCTCCCTTGACTGGTGCCTGCTCCCCTGAGAGTCTCCCTGCTTGCTGTCCAGCTGCTGGGGTCTTGGTCGGTTCATTAGGCTGGCTGCTGTTTACGCCTCTCCGTGGGGTTTGACCTTAGCCTGAGAGCTCATGGGAAAAGACTTAAAGCAGTGTGTGCTGCCTCAGACTGCCTAGGACTCAAAGACTATATCATTGTTAGAGGATTGCCCACACGTTCCTGTGTCCCCACATTTTGTCTGGTCCCCAAGTCACTGTGACGCAGCTGCTGGTCCAGAGCCTGCAGTCTGAGACCGTGTGTTTTGTGGCATCAAAGCTAAAAAGGAGATAATCAGACACTCTCCTTTTAGCCTTTTGTATTTTCCTAAGTGAATGGTTTTGTTTGTTTGTTTGTCTTTTAGTTTTTGAGACAGGGTTTCTCTGGGTAGCCCTGACTGTCCTGGAACTCGCTGGGTAGACCCGGCTAGACTTGAACTCAGAGATCTGCCTGCTTCTGCCTCCTGAGTGCTGGGATCAAAGGTGCGCGCACTACCATGCCCTGTTCATAAAGGCCAGGGTCATGAGCAAATGATTCCTTAAACAAGTTGACAACAAGGCTGAGCTAAACCATTTTTAAAAGATTTGCTTACTATATGTGTGTGAGTGTTTTTCCTACATGTGAATGCTACAGGTATGTGTCTGGTATCTACAGAAACCAAAAGAGGACCCTAGATCCCCTGGAGCTGGAGTTCCAGATGGTTGTGAGATACTGTGTGTTTGCTGGACGCTGGACCCAGGCCCTTTCCTCTGTTCTTCACCGCTGAGCCTTCTGTTAGCCCCTGAACTAAGCTCTGTTTATTCAGACTTGCTGGCATTGGTGGAAGCTGCACCAGACTAGAACCTTACTGCTCATCATTACATCTCTCACCAAGGTTGCTGCCTTGCCTAGAATTCAATAAGGGTGGGTCTTGGGGTCCTTAGCACTGAAATCAGCTTACTCGAGAGCCCTTCACATGGGCCGGAGTGTTGAGCAAGTGTGAGGTGCCAACTACCCCAGAAGCTTAACAGGACCCAACAGTAATCTCCACCCATATTTTATACGTTTAGAGACAGGATCTTTGTATCCCAGGCCACCTGAGACCTCCCTGTCTTCCTGCCTCTGCTTCCCAAGTGGTGGGATTGCAGGTTTTAACTGCCCACCCCCCGGTAAGGATGAGATCATCCACACAATTTTTGAGCCAAATTTGAATCAAGCTTTATTAACTACTGATCATGATGATGGGCACTGGCCAGGTCCATACCAGGGATTCCCACTGAATGGCTGTGAATTACTTGTGTCCCTTGCTTATAAAGGCAGAACCCACAAGGCTCTACACTTCCTCCCTTTGTCCAGTTGGGGGCAAGCATACATCCTGATGTACCTCCTGCCTGCGTGTGATCAAGCCCCTCCTGTGCAGTTGGAGCAATCAACCTTGTTTGCCAAAGTGGAAACATGTGGCTTGTTCCCTTCACGAACAACAGCCCTGTTGTTCCCGTATCTGTCCTTGGGCAAGTGGGGCTTACAGGTTAGAGGCGTTTTTATTTTCTAGTTCTCTTAAGCACAGGAATTTAAACTTAAAACATACCTGTAGCCTTCAGAAGGCACCCAGATACTATTTGAGGATCATAATAAATTATAAAATTGGGGTGTGCCTGCCCCTTCTTCGTCTCTGCATTCTCCCCTGCCTCTGTGAACTTTAACTGTTAGCCTTCTAGCTCATATTGCTGAACTTTCTCACACCCAAAAGTAACGCTTTTTTATGTTTGTTTTTCAGGTATTTGCTCAGGTCCTTGGAGTTAGTTTTCCTTTGAGGTCCTTGTTGAGTTCATAGCTAGTTCGTTCCTTAAAGTGGCCACACCCTCCTTAACCTCCTCAGTAAAGTAGCCTTCCTTGCTTTTAGTTGTCTCTGTGATCGGTGGCTGCAGTGAGCTGCCCTGCCCTGCTCCCTGGGCTCTCGGAGTTTGAACCTTGTAGTGCTTTCCCAGGTACAGTCTGGGTCTCATTATCGAGCTGCGACAGGAATTTAGTACATTCTGCCCACACTCAGAAAGTGAAAAGTAATTGAGTGTCGTTATACGTGTTAAATTGGTTTTTTGAAACTATTGTTTAGTTTATGAAAGAAACGGGTGCGTGTGTAAATGTTTGTGCTGGCTCCCAAGGGGAACTTTGTCCTTGTAAGTTATGGCTAAAGGGGTAAAGGGAGCCTTAAAGTTCCCGCCTTTCACACCTCCTTTCAGGATTCAGTTAAAGACACCATGAGAAGCTAAAGGGGAGCTAAAATCTGCGGTAAAGAAGTCTGCTCACAATGGGATCCGTCTGTCCATGTTTCTTTATTCTTTCCTCTTTCAATCCTTGTTTTCCCTTCTCTCTTCTCTCTTGTTCTACGTGTTACAAACATTCACATATTTCCTTAAAACCAGCAAATCCCCAGTCCTAGCAGGTTCTAGGGCCAGAATTATTTTGCCCCATAAAAAAAAATCAGATAACGGTTTTCACACGCGCGCGCGCGCACACACACACACACACACACACACACACACACACTCTCTCTCATACACTAATAGATTTTCTGTAATGATATAATAGGTTTCTCAGCTGACATAGTAAACCAGATTAAGGCAAACTGAAAAAGGAAAAGAACAGGTTTATTTGAGTAAAACAACTCCCAGGTGAGTTTTCCAGCCCCAGAGATGGGGGCAGAGAAGTCACGCAGGCAAACTAAAACAGGAAGGGAGGTTATATACCCTGTAGGTGAGGGGTGATGACGTGTCCCCCACAAGCTGGGGTTGTGCCCAAGTATGGTCAAAACTGACCGCTTTAGGCGGGATCTTGGACTGCTGGAAACTTCATGGGAGGAGCTGGGATTTTTGGTGCCTTTTCTTTGTTGAAGATTCTCTGAGAGGCAGGATTTGGAGAGAGAGAGGAATGGAGCTTTCTTAGATCATGCAGGAGTGAGCTAGAGGCTCCAGCCGAACATATATGTTTATATATTATATATTTTTATATAAATACACATATATATACAAAACATTATTTCCTGGTTGAACACTGAAAATCTGAAGCCCTCCAAAACTCTTAATTTTTTGAACATTACAGTTTTACATTTGGCATGATGGCAGTGTTAGTGTTCAGGCATCTGTGCTGGCCTGCCCTTGGGGTCCTCACAGGTGCTTCCTCAGCTGCAGCCACTAAGAACACCAGCTGTGCACCTTTGCTAAGCTCCCTTTCAAAAGGTGGGCCTTGCCCACCTCCCCTCTCTCCCTCCCTCTCCCTTCCTCCCCCTCCCCCTCTCCCTCTCCCTCTGCCTCTGCCTCTGCCTCTGCCTCTCCCTCTCCCTCTCCCTCTCCCTCTCTCTCTCTCTCTCTCTCTCTCTCTGCTCCTCTGCTTGCCTCTTTATATCACCTCCTTCCCCCATCCCCACACACCTGTTTGACCTCCTGCTGGCCAGGTGCCAGGAGCTCACATCCAGCCAAGAAGACCGATTTGTCCTTACCTGCTAGTCCTGCCATAACAAATGACCACAGAGTGGGTGGTTTAAGCCCATGTGGAGTTTACCCTTTCAGGTTTGTCAAGGTCAGAAGTCTTAAAGTCTTAAAGTCACCAGGGTCCTGTCCCTGTAGATGCCAGGGACAGCCTTGCCCCTGTCCTCAAGCTTCCAGAGATCCCTGTGGACACATTTCTGCAGCTTACCCGCCTCCCCCCCCGAAATGCAGCCTTCTTCCTTCTGGCTTTCCACGTCTTTGCCTCTCTCTTGTGAATACCAGGAACATGGGAGAGGGGCATTCATTAGCCGCAGGAGTTCTGTGGGTACCCCGCGTTTAGGAATCTTCCAGGTGATAGGAAGTTTACAGATGTGGCTGTGCCAACTGTCACTCCCTCTGTACCCATTGTAAGCAGACTGGGGAGGCCTCCAGCTGTCCAGGGAAATGCTGTCCTTCCTTCTGCACGTGCACGTTCCTGTGTGTGTGTGCACATGTGAGTTCACGTACACTTGTGTTCACGTGGAGAACGGAGGCTAATGTCAGCCTCCCTCCCCCCTTCCCCACCTTATGCTTTGAAACAGGGTCTCTCACTGAACTTGGGGCTCTTGACCTTGGCTAGCCTAGCTGGTCAGCAGACCCCGGGTGCCCTCCGGTTTGTCTCCCAGGAGCTGGGATTACAGGTCTGTGCCGCAGTGCGCTTTTCATGCCTGAGCTTGGCCGAAATGCTTGCCTGCTTCCCGAAGGTCCTTCTTTGTTAGTTTGAGCTTATCTTCTTCTTTTTTTCTTTTTAAGATTGCATGTATATGTTTGTCTGTATGAGGGTATGTGTACATGTGTGTGCAGAGTAGATGCCACTAGAGGCCTTGGGGTGTCTTCTGTTGCTGTCCTCTGATTATACCTTTGAGGCAGGGTCTCTTGTGTCCTGGGCTTGTGTTTCCTCAGTTAGGCTGGAGTCCTCCTGTCTGTCTACCTTGGAGCTGAGAGCACATGGGAGCCTGGGTTTGTCGCATAGCTGCTGGGACCGCTACTCTGGTCCCTGAGATAGCACAGAAGTCCTCTCACCTGCTAACGATCTTTCTAGTCCCATTTTCTGGAGGCAGTCTGGCCTGAAACTTACTGTATGGCCCAGGCTGGTCTCAAACTCACAGCAATCTTCCTGCCTCAGATTCCCAGCTTGAAACATGTTTCTGAAGATTTAAGAGGCAGCCGGGCTTGAGATTTTAATTGACAGAAACCTGTAACATTCATGTGTGAGGCTCTGCGTTGTCTCCCAAGGCTAGCTGAGTCCGTTCTGTTCCGTTCCTGTCAGAAGGCTGATTTGGGGTCTGGTGATCTTCTGCAGTATTGGGTGCAGTCTGGGGCAGGGCAAGAGGCGGAGATCCCGGTCTACTGAGTAGAACTGTCGGACAAATGTGGACCTTCCCGCCATTCGCTCGTGTGGATTGCCAAACCTTAGTCAGACATAGCTTCCCCGTCAGTGTCTGTCTGTGGCATCCTGGCGCTGTGTGTCCGCCTTGACATTCATACTTGCTGTGTTCTTGCCAGGCTTGCTAATTAGCCGGCCGCAGCAGGGCACAAAGAAAATTCTTAGAGTGCGTTTCCTTTGTGATGGAAATAGAGATCCTGAGGGGAAACAAGGGAAAGAAAGGACTGGAAGAAAAGATCTGAGCCGGAGGGAAAGGAAGCCACAGAGGCCTGTGCATTGCTTTGTGCTCAGAGAAAGCTGCTCAGAGGCACAGCTGCTGGTGAGGCCCGGGTGTGAGCCCAGCCTCATCAAAACAGGAGCACCGGGGAGGTAGAGATGCTAGGGTGCCCTGAGGTGCTGTCAGTGTCCTGGTTCTCCCTGTGTGTGACACTGTTCTTGAGGGGACTGAAATGACTACTCGCCCTAAAATGCTCGTTCCCTTTGCCACCTCTCCTTGCCCCACCGGGAAGCTCCCTCTCAGACATGCCTGGAGGTTGGTCTCCAGGTGATGGCGGTCAGTATTAACCATCACAAGTGGAGACATCAGGAACGTTCATCACTGGCGTGAAACTCTGACCTCCAGCAGGACGTGATCACTGCCATCTTGAAACCCACACCTTCTTAACACTGGACTGACCACCATTGACTTATGGGCAGAAGGAAAGGGTCCACTGGCAGCTCCCAGGTGGCTCCTGGCCCCTCCCTGAGTCTGTGTAGGTGGTTACTAGCTACTGGGGTGGGGTGGGGTTCTAGAGTGGTATACCTGCCTTGTGTTGTCTGTGCTCTTGTAGGCAGCCCTCATCCCTGTTCCCCTAAGGAACCCTGGTTAAAATCCCTGGCTCATGACCTGGATGGAAATGAGTCAGCCTGTCCTTGGGCTGCCTGGGATGAGCAGGCTTTGGTGCACATGCCCACAGGGAAAGCTCACCAGCACATCTGTAATTGGCTAAGAGGCAGACTCACTTTGGCCCCCAGATGTCTGTGTACATCGGTTTGCGATGAGTACACGTTACCGTCTACAGGAGAGAAGAGTGTGGAATGACCCCTGTTTGGGAACAACACAATGTGGCCACCACAGGGGATCCATGCAGGCCTTCCCCAGTCATACGTGCCCTTGTTCTGAAGCCCCGTGAGGCTGCAAACCTGCAGCCGCAGGCCTCCAGCCCACACATGTTTGTCTTCTGGGCGGTTAACGCGAGCTAGGAAGAATCCAGGACTGTTGGTGCTAGCATGCCCGCCTTCAGAGCCAGAGGTACCCCTGCTTCAGTCCCGGGGCGCACATGCTCCTCTGTCTTAGCCTCTTCTTTACTGTGCTGGATGAAACCACTGTTCTAGAACCGACTTCACCTCCACAGCCACTGCCTTGAGCAGGGCCCGGTGTGAGAACTTGGAGAGAAGCTGAGTGTGTGCAGAGGGGCGTGCACTGCCTCAGGGCTCAACCCACGTCCTCTGGCTGCAGAGAGCTAGAGCGAAGGCAGAGGAGGCTCTCTCTGCTTCTAACCTCGGTTTACTTACTAATGGAGCATCAGCGAAGGTTCTGGGGTTCTCCATGCTAAGGCAGAGGAGGCTGTGCTTCTAACTTCAGTTTACTTACTAATGGAACATCAGTGAAGGTTCTGGGGTTCTCCATGTCTGGCGTGTTTGAGGCCTCCTGGGTGTTCTCTTTGATCCAAGTTGCCTGTAGTGGCATGTAAGTGGGCCAAGAGCCTGGGAGGCATTTATGACAGCTGGTCCCCTGCTCTCTTCCTTAGAGAAGGGGCCTTAGAGGTCCACTGTGGACCAGGAGAGCCAAGGCAGGTTCCCTGAGATGCCAACCTCTTGTTTGTGAAGAGAAACATCAGGAGGGCACCAGGGCAGGTGTTTGAGCAGGATCAGTAAGGGACAGGGAAGGCCCTAGGGGCCCTATAAAACACCCAAGCCAGCCATGTAGCTGTCCAGCAGACTTTGAGGGCTCTCTTGTCCTAAACGTATGAAGCAGTCGTCATTTTCCCTTTCTCTGAGACTTAGTCTGTCTTCCTCAGCCTTTCAGCTCTTCTGCCACCCCAGACAACAGCCATCACCCCATTGCCTGCCCGCCCTCCCTCCCTTCCTCCCTCCCTCCCTCCCTTCTCCCCCCTCCCTCCCTCCCTCCCTCCCTCTCTTTTCCCCCCTCCCCTCCTTCCTCCCTCCCTCTTCTCACCAGAATCTGTAGAGTCCCTTTCCTGAGGATTCTTGGTTTCAAGTAGCCAGTTTTAGCCAGAGCTCACTTTCCACAGCCCCCCCCCCCCCATCTATACCTCAGGGAAGGGGACTCCTTACAGTCCTTAGTTTGCAGAATAGATCCCAGAATAGGTCTGGGTGTGGCATGCCCTGGTCCTCCACTTGAGTTGTGGGCTGGGCCTTGCTGTTCAGTCTAGTTGTGAAGGTGGGAGGATGTTGCTCTCCTTAAAGGCACAGGATATCCTGGCAGGAGTTGCTTTGGTTGTGTGATGCGGCCAGCCTGTGTGCACTTGGCCTGGGGATACACCGTTTGTCAGAGAGCAGCCATGTTTTTCCTGTACTTTGTCCCCCACCCCCACCTCACAAAATGGCCAGAGTCCAGAGGGAGACACCGTTCAGCTCCTTGCTATTCAGAACAGTGACTGTATAGAAGTGCAGGAATCGGGGTAGTCGTGAAGGCCAGAGGCTTTCATATGGGGAGGGTGGATTTGCAGGCAGAGCTGCCTTAGGTCTACAGGCCTCCTGAGGAACTTCTCTGGACTGCAGCTGTGGAAAAGGAGGGCAGCCTTCGGTGGTTTGGCTGTGGATTGCCTTGCATAGGCACCTGCACTATGGAGTTGGCCCCAGCTGGCAGTGCTATTTTGGGAGGCTGTAGAAACAGGTCACTGGGGGCATCTGACGAGCCTGTTTCTTTCCAATTGAACCACTCCTTCCTGGAGGGAGCCGGAGTGTTCAGACACTAAGGAAGCTCACCAAGGAGGCTCGAACCATCACGAAACTTTCCCTCCAGAGGTTACCCAAGCAAGAAGGAATTGTGGGGGAGTCTTTAACAGAGCTGCCCACAACTTGAGCGGGGAGCTCCGAGGGGCAGATTTCCTGAGTGCCAAGGTGAGTTTTCAGTGAGGATCCTCGGAGTCAGCCATGCTCCTGTAGTAGCCCCTCACCCCCAATGCTATGACCCCCCCACACCCAGTAAAACCCCACAGTTCGCCCTGCTAGGCTTATGTTATGTTGGAAGTGTGTGGTTTGTTAACGACTCCCCAAGGAGAGGTTCCTGGGACTACCTTGTCCCTGCCTCCTGTGTCTGTACTGGTCACCGTGGCGTGAGCTCCTTCTCCATGTTCCTTACCACAGTGACCTGCCAGCGACCTCTGAAACCCTGATCCTCTGTCACAGTGACAGAGAGCCCTACACAACTCACCATGAAAGATCAAGTCCCCTATGTAGCACGATTAATGAAAACCCAAAGATAGATATTGGGGTTCAACCTGAAGGTCAGGAAATCAAAACAGCCGGTCACTGGCTCTTCCCTCTACCTCAGTCCGAAAATGGCGATCCTGCCTCCAGGAATCTCAAAATGAGACTGTGTGAGAGCTGTCTCCTCCTGTCTTATATTCCTCTCTAGTGCTGGTTCTAAAGATGTGCACCACTACCGCCTGGTTTCTATGGCAAACCAGTGTGGCTACTGGGATTAGAGGTGTGTGTCACCACTGCCTGGTCTGTAAACTGATTGGTGCGGCTGTTTTACTCTCTGAACTTCAGGCAAGCTTTCTTTATTAAAATACAAATGGAATGTCATGATATCCTTCTCATAAAAGACAGACTGACGAGACTGAAACACACCAAGAAACACGTGAAGTCCAAGAGGACTTCAGAAGTGAAGTCTAAAGACCCAGGTGAATGGCCCTCTTCATGTGTGAGCTTGGTGGGATGTTCACTGTGTGGACATGTGGGGAGGCAGAACATGCTTGGCAGCCGCCAAGGGAAACACTCAGGTTGTGGGCCAGTCACCTGGGCGGCTGCTGTTCTGAGGCCGGGCCCCTCTGCAGTGCGAGCTAATAGGGCCCAGAGTGTTTGTGGCCAGCTCTGACGTGGCAGACAAGGGAAGCTAGGGAGATATTATTAGGTTCAGTGACTGTTGTTGAGGAAAATGAGTCTGGTTCCTGTGTCTGTGCCCTGGAAAGAGGAATCCCCATCTCTGCTGAATCCTGAGGGAGGAGGGGGAGGGGAGAGAACTCTGCTGCTAAGGCCTTCCTCTCCCTTTCCTGTGCCTGCTTTCCTGCTGAGCCCCATCCACAGCTGCTGAGCCCTGTTGATAGCCCCTGACATTTCCTGGAGACACATGGGAAGACATGCTGTGGGAGGGGCTTTGTTTGTAGGTTTGGGAAACAACCATGGGAGGTGAGCAGGGTCTCACTATGTAGCCCTGGCTGCCCTAGACCTCTGTGTAGCCCAAGCTGGTCTCAAACTCATAGACATTTTCCTGCCTCTGCCTTCCGTGCTGGGATTAAAGTCATGTACCACAACATCCTACTTTTAAGATTTAATTTTTATAAAGGTGGCAGGGGTGTGTGTCGTGTGTGTGTGTCGTGTGTGTGTGTGTAAATTGTGGGAAAATGTAAACAGGAAAGCACAGGCAGATTGGGTTCATTGATGCTATGTTCCTTATATCAGACTTCAGTATTGTCAGCTGTCTCTCTACACGCAACACGCAACACATCTCTCTGCCCGCAGCGTGTCTCTGCACGCGGTGTCTGGGGCTGTTTCACTCCTTGAAGGCCTGAGTTAACTGCAGTCCGTAAGACCATATGAGGAAGAAAATTGCAGTTGCCTCAGCTGTTCTGGCATATTCTCCTGTGTTTGCGAGGAGCAGGTACCACAGTCCGCTCACCGCCAGCTCTGAGAGAGAGAAACACATGCAGTCCATACAGGTCGTAAAACCTGCAGAAGCAGCTGGCTCTGTTTTTACTTTTTTGGACTGCTGTGCCGCAGAGGCCACACTTCCCACACGGCCGACCCCTCCCCTCTCAGCAATGGAAGCTACCTTCCTTTGGCTGACCTGGGCTTCACTACTTGAGGTTCCTCATGTGAGTGGAGTTCTTTTTATAGCCAGGTGGTGGTGGTGCACACCTTTAATCCCAGCACTGGGGAAGAAGAGGCGATAGATCTCGGTGAGTTCGAGGCCAGCTTGGTCTATAGACCTGGTTAGTTCTAGGACAGCCAGGGCTACACAGAGAGACTCAGTTTTGAAAAACAAAAACAGACAAACAAAAAATTTCCTTTTGTGACTGGCCTCTTCTTTCATCTAACCCCAAGTCTTAGAGGTTCATTTGTGTTGTGTGTTGGAATCTTCTCTTTTTTTCTTTTTGTTTTTTCGAGACAGGGTTTCTCTGTAACAGTCCTGGTTGTTTTGGAACTCTCTTTGTAGACCAGGCTGGCCTCAAACTCACTGAGATCCACCTACCTCTACCTCTTAAATGCTGGGATTAAAGGTATGTGCCACCACCACTTGGCACTGGAATCTCCCTTTAAAAGGCTATGCAGTACACCTGTAATACACCATGTGTCTGTCTGTCTACTCGTGGGCTCTAAGATCACTTCACCTCCTGGCTGTGAGGCAGATTGCAGTGAATGTGGGCAATTGAGAATCCTTTATTTGCACTTATATTCAGAGAGATTGTGGAGTTTGGGACAGAGTCATCCATGCAGTTTAGCAAATGCATACTTTTTTGTCCAGAGCAGCAGGAAGTTTGGCTGGGGAAGTCCTGTTCCTAGAGTGGGCCTTCTTAGTCCCTCATTTTCCACCCCTCCATACCCGTGTAAAAGAGACCCTCTCTAGAATAGTGTCTGCGTGGTAGAGGAGTTTTACCAGTACCCTTCTGGGGACTCCTCTACCATTGCCAAATTACTCCCAAAGCAAGCATCTCTCGGCACGTGTTCCTCTCCCGGCACGTATTCCTCTCCCGGCACGTGTTCCTGTCTGTGTTCATCTCTTGGCACACATTTATCAGCTGTCTGATTTGGCGTTTGTCTTCCTTGCAGGCGATTTTAGTGAGTAACATCACCACAGGCGAGAAGCTCATCAGAGACCTGCAAGGTAAGCCCCCTTCCGCCAGCCCAGCAGCTGCCTGCCTGGCCCTGTCCCAATGCCTCACAATGGCCTCCCGTGGCCCTGTCACTATGATCTTATGTTAGGAGTAACTGAGCCATCCCTAATGTAGTCTTATCTGTCCTTATAAAATATTATGGTGACGTTGCAAGTTATGATGGATGTAATTCAGCCCTTGGTTTATGACTCTTTAGGAAATACTGGGAGTGTGTGCTGAGTTTGGGGCACTTGCCTGGTGTTCACAAGTCCTTAGGTTCAGTCCCCACCACCAAACAAGTAATGAAGGCTCAATGTGAGCATCCCTGATGTAAGAGCCTCCACCACCATGTGGAAGATCCACATCTGACCTCAGGCCAAGGTCAGACTGCACAAAATTCTTGTGCAAAGTTATTTTTTTTAAGTTTTGTTTTTACTATTTTTTTTATTATTTTTTAAATTTATTATGTATATAATATTCTGTCTGCATGTATGCCTGCAGGCCAGAAGAGGGCACCAGATCTCATTACAGATGGTTGTGAGCCACCTTGTGGTTGCTGGGAATTGAACTCAGGACCCTTGGAAGAACAAGCAATGCTCTTAGCCTCTGAACCGTCTCTCCAGCCCATGCAAACTTATTTTTGAGCTGCGTATATAAAGCACGTATGAGGGCCGGTGAGGGGGCACAGCAGGAAAGACACTTGCTGCCCAGCCTGATGACCCGAGTTTGATCCCAAGGCCACATAGCCCAAGGAGAGGACTGATTCTCACAAGTTGACCTTTGACCTCCACACATGCGCAGTGGTGCACACACAAGTAAAAAGTCTAATAATTAAAAACTTTAATAGAGATTTCAAATAGGATCGAGGAGCAGGTTTCTGTGGGAGAGATTTCTGGTGGTTGGCATCGTGATGGCAGGGGAGGGGCTCTTCTCTCTCTCTCCCATTCTGCTCCCCTCTGCGTCATTTGTGCTGAGTGTGTTGCTGTTGTGTCTTGTGTGTCTGAGTGGCAGGACAGCCACACAGAGACCAGTGGAGTGATTTGCCCCCTTGCCTTAGCCCAGCTGAAGGCTCTGCAGAGCAGTTATGGCAGACTGCAGGAGGACATCTTCCAGTCCCAGAGGAACCAGACTAGCCTGGAGAAGAGGTTCTCCTATGACCTGTGAGTGTGGCTTGGGATGAACCGCACCCCCTGGGGAGGAGGGTCTGGGTTCTGAGCATCAGAGGCCAAGGACAGAGTCCAGTCCGCTCACTCAGCCTGGCACAGAGCTGGGAGTTGTCGTATGGAGCATGTGAGAAGGGACTTAGGCTTCTGGGGTCATGCCCTCTAGAAATCAGCATTCTGTCTGGTAAGTATCAACCAGCAGGGATCATTAGACAAAGTAAGAAAGGTGTGTTTGTATGCATGCTTGCGTGTGTGTGCACTTGGGTGTGGAGCATGAATCTAATTGGTTTTAACAATAAAGCCCCAGAGTCCGATATTAGGGGGTGAAAACTGAAAGATTGGAGAAGTAAAGCAGCCAGCCACTAAAGTTTTGACCTCTACAAAATTCTTAAACAGAAAGGCGAGATCCTGTCGCTACCTGTCTAGTGCTGGGATTAAAGACGTGTGCCTCCCAAGTACTAGGATCAAAGGCATGAGATCCCGAGTGCTGGGATTAAAGGTGTGTGCCACCACTGCCTGTTCTCTGTGGCTAGCTAGTGGCTTAGCTCCACCCTCTGATCTTCAGGCAAGCTTTATTTGTTAGATCACAAAATCACAGCACACAGGTGCATTGTGTGTACCTACGTGCGTGCACACACGCATGCAAGTAGTGCTCAGCAGGAAATGAACTAGCACTGTACCATCACATTTACACCTCAGAAGCTCAGTAATAGAAAGCACAGTAGGACTGTTACCTTGGCAGTCCCAACACTTAAAAAATGTCAGGCGTGGAACTGGAGAGTTGGCTCGGTGGTTAAGAGCACTGGCTGCTCTTCCAGAGGACCTGGGTTCAGTTCCCAGCACCCACGAGGCAGCTCACAAGCGTCTGTACCTCCCGTTGATCTTTTACCAGTCTATTTAACCCACACAGACATTAACATGCATGTCAGACGTCATAGGAAACAGGTAGGACCTGGAGAAGGTGACGCCACCCAGGAAGGGCCAGCATCCGAGGGGAAATACCTGACATTCCAAACCATTAGACAAGATCACTAGATGTCCCTGAACCCTGGACTCACCCACTCCCCTCACCCCAATCTCTGTTGTGATAACCAGCTTTGGGGACACCCAGACCTTTTGTCAGTAAGGGCGGGCATGCTGTCTTCCTATCTTTTTGAAGGGGAGAAGGGTCACGGCTTCACAAGGTTTCTACAGAATTGACAGTGACTGTCCAAAGGACAGGTGCTCCCGGAGTCCTGCAAAATGTGTTCCCCGTAAGTTGTACACTCGTGGATCTAAGAATCCGTCAACTGTACATTTACTATATAATGTTTGTGACTCCAACAAGCTTCAGAGTATTTCATCATTTAAAGGTATTTGGGATTTTATTCTTCCACAAGACACTCAGTATAGGTTTATCTTGTCACCAGCTGTACATTGCCAAATTACTTGCATTCTTTCTTGTTTTATTTTGGAATGGGTCTTCCTGTGTAGCCCCAGTGACCCTAAATTTTGTATAGGTCAGATTGGCCTGGGACTCATCATCTCCCACCCAAGTGCTGGGATCACTACACAGTACTTCCTCGTTGCTTCCTAAAAGTAAGCTGGGTATGCAGACCCCAGAAGCCCGGAGTAATCGCTGCCTTACATATACCAGGCTCACAGAATGCCCATGTCCTTTGGAAATACCAACAACTTGCCTGATTTCCTAATTATTTCAAAACCCAATCCTGCAAACAGCATGAAGTCTGGAGCACATTAATTCATTGCTAAATACCAGGGCAGGTGCCGAGCACTGCATCCTCAGTAGGCAGGGCAGGTGCCGAACACTGCATCCTCAGTAGGCAGGGCAGGTGCCGAGCACTGCATCCTCAGTAGGCAGGGCAGGTGCCGAGCACTGCATCCTCGAAGCTAATATTTCCTCCAAACCAGTGGTTTTGCTTGATAAGTTATGACCCAAGATTTCAGCCTATCAGAAGTCAGCTATGGGCCAGAGGGAGACATGTGGGTCCTAGGTCGGGCAGTGGCTGTTGTGCTATCCTGGGTTGTGTGTGCATGGAGACACTTGTACTAAGAGGTGAGCAGCCTTGATGGTCGGTCTTTCTGGCTATCCGTCTCACCCTAGCCACAGGCTAGCCATCCATAGCTTTCATCATTGAGGTGGCTTTCCGGAGGGGAGGGGACACCTTTGTAGGTTGTGTTGTTAAGACTGCCCCCATCTCTGCTAAGAGATCACGTGCCCATAGATTGACAGGCAGGCCAGGAAGAACATATGGCTGGAAAAAACCCTCATATCCTTCTTCATCATGTCATTTCAATATTTTTGAACTTTTTTGAGGAGTTGTTTGACCTATTCCCTGCAGCCGTACAGTACCTTCTTCCAAGGGCCATGCCTTTGGCCAATTTTTTTAAAAAATATTTATTTATTTATTTACTTATTATGTATACAATAGTCTGTCTGTGTGTATGTCTGCAGGCCAGAAGAGGGCACTAAACCTCATTACAGATGGTTGTGAGCCACCATGTGGTTGCTGGGAACTGAACTCCGGACCTTTGGAAGAGCAGGCAATGCTCTCAACCACTGAGCCCTCTCTCCAGCCCCTTTGGCCAATATTTTAAGGACAAAGCTGATACATCTGCCCCAGAATCTAATACACCATCAAAGCCCTTTCCCTCTATAGTTATTCTAAATTGGGGCCGTTCACTTAACTGTGCAACCCAGAAGGCAGCCGTTCCAGGGGATCCAAACCCTTGCTTGCCACGGGCTCGTGTATCTTTATAGTCTGCATCTACTATCCCAGGATGTATCTGGATCCCCTTTAAAAGGGTACTGCTTCTGCCTAATATAAGTCCCATGGTACCTGGTGGTAACGGCCCATATGCTCCTGTAGGGAGTGCTTGCACTCCCATTTGTGGAGTTAAGACTGCTCTGGCTGAGGGCACAGAGGTCCTATCCTGCATTCCCTGATGTGGCTCCAACAAGGTCTGCAATGCGAAAGGATTTCTCTGCGGAAGGAACTGGACATGGCCTCTGCTGGGGTACCGTCCCTGTGGTCCCGCGGTCATTGCTCCATACACTGAGGTTTTGGGACCCTGGAGCAGGGCCCTCTGCCAGTTTCCCTGCTGTTAATTAATGGTACGTGGCAGAGCTTTCCCATCTATATCTGTTTTAGAGAAACAATCTTTAGCCTAATGTGCTCCCCTTCTGCATCTAGGGCACAAGCCAGGTTTCCTCCTTCCCTTCATTATCAGCTGTGGGCATTCCACAGACCAGGAGTTCTGCAGTTCAAACAATTACGGCCTCTGCCCTCTCTCCCAGTCCTCTTATGTTTCTCCGAGGTTGAATAGCTGCCACTATAACCTGGGCTTGAATGAAATTCTCATCTCCCATCTGTATCTCTGCATAACCTGATATATTCATTTAAACTCTGTTTTGTGAGGGCGTAATGCTCCCTTACAATATCTATTGGCATTTTCAAATACAAGTTGCTTTATTATGGGCATGGCTGTTGTTTCATCTCCAAACAATCTACCTGCTAATTGTAACAGTCTATCTACATAATCTTGGAATGGTTCAGATGGTCCTTGTGAAACTTTTGATAATTGATCCCCAGCTGCTTTGTTAGGTAGGGCCTTCCAAGCTTTAGTGGCAGCTGCAGCTATTTGGGCAAATACTTCTAGATCATACAGAATTTGTTGCTGCAAATCATCATAAGTCCCAGCCCCAGTTAACATATCTAAATTACGTTGAGCTTGACCCGCTAGTGCATTTAACTGGGCCGTTTGCTTACAATTTTCTTGATATTCCCCTCGCCATAGGAGATAATCTCCCCCAGATAAGACAGCATGACATAGTTGCTGCCAATCACTTGGTGTTAAATTCAGAGCAGAGAAAGATTCTACCATGGATAACGTGAAGGGTGCTTGAGCCCCATATACAGCTACAGCTTCCTTTAATTGTTTCATTTCTTTAAATTGTATTGCAAAATGTTGGCGAATTATTTGCCCTGGGTTGTTGGGGTCTGGCACCTCCATTACCGGTGCAACCATGTGTGCAGGACGGAAACAAACTCCCTTGTTTTGTTCAGTGCCAGAGCCCCTACTCAACTGAGACCACCAACCTTCATCATTATAAACCGGTGGGGCCGAAGGAGTTTGGTGTAAATCTTTTTTTACTTTATGCTTTTTCAGTTTTCTAAAGAGATTTCTTATTTCCCTACATATGATTTCCTCCTCTTCTTCTGATGCATCCTCACTATCTTCTACAATCTTGAAATCAAACTCCTCCCTAGCTACTGACTCTTTTCTGAACAAGGCAGGAAAGATACTGCCAACAGCTCCCATCTTAACTCCTCAATATGTCTCCGTTGGCCTGGAATGACCCTGTTCGCTTACAATTTATCTTGGCTGAAATTGCCTTGCCTGCACGGCCTGGAACCGAAACCCGAGCGAAGGACGTCAGGATTAACACATACCCCAATCCACCCTCACCTTCCAAGGGCGACCTCTCAGTGTTCCCTAGTTCCCGATATCTGGGTGGGACCTCCAATTACTGCGCACCCGCGGCTGCACTCTATGCTCTAGAATCCAATTCGCAAGCTTCGGGCAAGGGGCTGGAGGTTGAGGAAACACATGCAGAGACAAACCGACACACAGACCACCAATCGCTGGTACAAAGCCCTTCTTTAATAGCACCATGGAGGCTTAAATACCCTGCAGTCCATGGCCAACAGGTGAAAAGCCCATCCTCTGATCCTCTAGGCACAGCTTCTGGTAACTTCAATTAGAAGGGTCTAGCAGGGAAGAGCAGCTGAAGGCCAGGACTCAATTAGTCCCAACATTAGGCTTGTTTTTAGCTAGGCCTTATAACTTGAATTAATCCAGTTCTATTAATTTGCTTTGTGACTTTATTACTTTTACTCTGTACAGAGCCCATGTTGCTGTTCTGCCTCCTCCATGCCTGGTTGGCGACTGTCTCCATCGCTGCCCTTTGTCTTCCCAGCGTCCTCTCTGCCCCGCAAATCCTGCTTAGCGATTGGCCATTCAGGTTTCTTCACAGTGTACACAAAGATTATTCCACAGCACACATGTATGAAATAGCCTGCCTGAGGCCTCAGAGAAGAAACACTACCCAGTCTATGTTGTGTCTCAGGATCTGAGCTTCACCCCGAGAGGTCTGCCCATTTCCCCTGCTGGTTCTGAGCTGGAATGTGGGGGTGTGGATAGCATTTGCATGGCTAGAGATGGAGGGAGGCCCTTCCTGCTTACTTCAGCACAGTCCGGGCAGGTGAAGTTCAGGAGTAGAAGAAGGCCTGCCTACACATTCCTTAATCACTGTGTGCTAGCCCCTTCTGCTAGTCAGCCACTTGCAGCGGGACTGACTGTGGGAAGTTTTTCAATGAAGTCTCTGCTTCTTTCTCACGTCTGAGGTTCCTGTTGTTGCCCAGTTTCCTGCTGTGTGTGGAATGTTTTGATCCATTGATGCTTTTTGATCTGCCAAAGGGTGTGTTCCAAGTTAGGGTCTGAGGCCCGAAATGTTTCCAGCCCAGGGAAGGCTGCACAGAGAGCACTGCAGTCTTCTGGAGACTTGAGTCTTTCTCTTAGCTTTAGCTGACTCAGGCTCCCTCCAGTGGATGTCAGGTGCAGCTCGCTGACAGCTGGACCAGCTGTCGGTCCTGATGCTGCCCAGAGTCCATCCCCACCCCCCAAGGCTAAAGGAGTCAAGCTCCTCAGACTGCTCCACAGGCCAGTCACCAGAACTGGGTGTCCCCCGGCCCTCTGCGGGTCGGTTTACAAATTCAGGGATACCTGCCATACTCCTTGGTAATCTGCCAGCCAGCTCCCAGAACTGAGGACAGCTTTACTCACTAGGGCTTCATTACAAAGGCTGCGGTAGGTGAGCAGCCACAGATGGCAGAGTTATAGGGCAAGGTCTGGGAATAGGGGACTTAGGCCTCCCGTGGACTCAGGGCCCAGCCTTCCGGTTCATCTGTGTCGTTACCAGCACAGAAGCTATGAAACCTCAAGGTCTAGAGGTGGTAACGGGGTTTGTTATGTAGGCGTGATCGATGAAATCATCATCCATATGGTTGAACCTTCCAGTCCCTCTCACCTCTGCTAGGCATGCAAGTGTTACAACTCTGGAGGGAAAGGTATCCTGACTTTTTGGGAAGTCAGTCTCTGTCTGAAGCTGGGGTGCAGTGGGGGATGGTCTCCCTGAAGGATGTAGCAATTCTGCTTCTCTCTGAGACAGTCATTGCAAGATGTTCCCAACACTAGGAAATCACAGGGGTTTTAGGAATCTGTATTGGCAGTGTTTGTGTGTGTGTGTGTGTGTGTGTGTGTGTGTGCGCACGCACGCGCGTGCATGTGGGTACATGTGTGTGCATGTGTGTGCGTGCATGTGGGTGCGGGGTCCAGCAGGGAGTGCTTGGGACACCCACACATCCTTCCGTTTGCCTTCCCCAGGAACCAGTGTATCAAACAGATGAAAGAGGTGAAGGAACAGTGTGAAGAACGGATAGAAGAGGTCACCAGAAAGAGAAACGAGGCCATCGTTTCCAGAGATGCAGGTGACAAAAACAGCCAGCGTCAGCAGGTAATTTGGGTCTGTTCTGACCTGGGTGCCCAGGAGCTGCACCTCCTCTCCTCAGCATTTTATTCTGACCTGTGTCTCTGTTCTCCCCATGGGTGTGGTTCTCTGTGATACAGTGGAGCAAATCCTGGTACCAGGATACCCAGA
This sequence comes from Myodes glareolus, assembly GCF_982192425.1. Lineage (NCBI taxonomy): Eukaryota > Metazoa > Chordata > Mammalia > Rodentia > Cricetidae > Myodes > Myodes glareolus. The sequence goes on along the minus strand of NC_142039.1, from coordinate 75,237,299 downwards.
CCCAACTGTGGATGCTGGCCCTTGAGATAGAGCTAGCCTTTACCGTCTCCACCCCATGTGGGAGAAGCCGATGCTATTTGGCTGTTTGAGGCTGCTGAGGTGGAGATGTGAAATGCTGTGGCCAGGGTCAGTGTGGCCCCGTGGCAGGGCCCAGAGTAGCATTCTCTCGTGAGTTCTGATAGCAGAGCATTTATCTTTTCACAGGATGAACTTGCTTTCACTGATTTTTTTCATTTTAATTAATTTATGAGCTAATTCGTGTATCTTTTATTCTACTTACTTTTGATTTAATTTACTAATTTGTTTCATGGCTTCTTAAGGTACAATCTTGATTCCTGGATACAGATCTGAAGATTCCTTTCTCATGTATGCATTCAGTGCTACAAATATTTTTTTTTGAAAAAGCATTGTTTTTATTGCAGCCTGTGAATTCTAGTAAATTGTTCTCATTTAGACCAAAATATTTTATCTATCTATCTATCTATCTATCTATCTATCTATCTATCTATCTATCTATCTATCTATCTATCTATCTATCTTTTTCTTCAAGACAGGGTCTCACTATATAGCTCAGGCTGTCCTGGAACTCACTCTGTAGTCCAGGCTGGCCTCTGACTCAGAGAGATCCACCTGCCTCTGCCTACCAAAGTGCTGAGATTAAAGATGTGACCAAAATATTTTTAAATTTGAGACTTTTACTTTAATCTGTGCAGTATTTAAAAGCTGTGCCTTAATCTCCACACATTTAGGCATTTTTCAGATACCTTTCTATTTCTAATTCCTTATTAATTCTTCTGTAGTAGAAGGGGAGACATGATGTGGTTCCAAGTTTAAATTTGCTATGATGGAGTTTTAGCCTAGAATGTAGTCTGTTTTGGTTAGTGTCCCCTGTGAGTGAGGTGGATGCTTTTCCTTTGGCTTCTCAGAACTTTTAATTTCCCTGCTGTAAATGGAAGTTTCTGTTCTACCTGGTCCCTCAGCCATTCAGTCCCAACAAAACACAGAGGCTTATATTAACTATAAACTGGTTAGCCCAGTAGCTCAGGCTTACCATTAATTAGCTCTTACAACTTAAATTAACCCATAATTCTTATCTTAGCCATGTGGCTTGGTACCTTACTCAGTGAGGCTTTCTCATGCTGCTTCCTCTGTGTCTGGGGGCTGACTGCAGATTGAGTTTTCCTCTTCCCAGAATTCTCCTAGTCTGGTTGCCTCGCCTGTACTTCCTGCCTGGCTACTGGCCAATAAGCATTTTATTAAACCAATACTAGTGACAAATCTCTACAGGGTACAAGAGCATCATCCCACAGCACCCTGTAGTTTGACATGACACACCTTCTTAGTTTTTATTCTGCTTGGTGTTCTCTGGACTTCTTCCATCTTTAGTTTGGTGTTTGACATGAATTTGGAGGAATTCTTAAATCTTGATTTTCTAGATGTTTCTTTGTCTTAGCCAGGTCTGATCATTATGTATGTGTGACATTCAGAAGTTGTCTCCGCACTTCTACCCTGAGTGTTAGGGATCTACAGTGACCATGCGTGTCTGCCTCCCACCCTGAGTAAGAGGGATCTACAGTGACCATGCATGTCTGCCTCCCACCCCGAGTAAGAGGGATCTACAGTGACCATGCATGTCTGCCGTCCTACCCTGAGTGTTAGGGATCTACAGTGACCATGCATGTCTGCCTCCCACCCTGAGTAAGAGGGATCTACAGTGACCATGCATGTCTGCCGTCCTACCCTGAGTGTTAGGGATCTACAGTGACCATGCATGTCTGCCTCCCACCCTGAGTAAGAGGGATCTACAGTGACCATGCATGTCTGCCTCCCACCCCGAGTAAGAGGGATCTACAGTGACCATGCATGTCTGCTTCCCACCCTGAGTAAGAGGGATCTACAGTGACCATGCATTTCTGCCGTCCTACCCTGAGTGTTAGGGATCTACAGTGACCATGCATGTCTGCCTCCCACCCCGAGTAAGAGGGATCTACAGTGACCATGCACGTCTGCCTCCCACCCTGAGTTAGAGGGATCCTATCTGTAGTTGTCTTACTGTCTTTGGGATTGGTTTCATGTTTTCAGACTATGTTCTCGCTGTTTTTCATTTTCAGTAGGTTTCTATTTTTTCTCTAAACTTGGGAAACTGTCCCTTGGCTGTAGCTAGTGTACATATGAGCCACCAAAACTTCATTCACATGACAGCATTTTTATTTCATTATTTCTTTTCTTCCCTTAACGTTTCTGTCTCCACCTCATTGTTTACTTTATTCGCTGGGGCTCTCTGTATGTTAGCCACGTTTGCTCTAAATCCATGACCTGGTATGTCAGGTACCACTGTGTGCTTCCAATGTTTCCTGTCTCCAAATTGGTCTTGTTTTACAGGGTGCCTTCTAGTCTTGTACTTGGCCATGGGACAGGATATGCTGGGTAAAGGGGTCTACTGTAAATAGGTTGTCTACCACCCGTTGTAAGATGATGGAGCAGAGACATACATTCTTTAGGGCTAGATATAGGAATGAGCCTGTGCTTTGGATTATGTCCTGCTTCTCAGTATACCCAACAAGTGGCAGAAAGGGACTGACGTTGGACGGTCCCCTTCCCTCAGCTCCTTTAGTGTCTGAGAGTAACTAAAGGAAACGGACAGCTTCTTGGTCATCTGGGAATGCTAAATTCCACGTATCTGTGACTTTCTTGAGTTCCATGTCATAAGATGGGAGAATGTATTCTGTGTGAGTCAGTCATGTTAGGCCCACGTGCCCTGGACAGGGTGAGCATGTCCTAGTAGTGGGCTGCGCGTTATAGATATTTGGTCAGGTAACTTGGTGTATTGAAATGGTTACATTTCCCCTTATTTCTTTCATTGTTGAGTGTGTTTTCTGGAGGACCTGGACTTAACCGCAGTCTACTGTTCTATGCCGTGTGACACGGTAGACGGTGGTGTTTTAGTTTAGGGGTTTTTACCTGCTGGTGGACGCAGTGAGGATCCCGTGACCTACTTTCAGAGACCTGTGCTTATTTCAATTCCAGCCCCTCAAGCCTCAAGTCAAGCTTCAGGATGTTGTCCTGGCAAAGGGTCAGCTGCCACAAGGGGAAAGGGTTGTGCCCAGGAACCAGTCCCAGACACCAGTCCCCAGTTCACAGGTGCGGGATTTGAAACCACACGAGCAGAATGGTAAGCATGTCCTGCAAATCCAAGCATCAGTGTATGGTTTGGGAGGGTGGTGTGGACGCTGAGGGCAGAGTGGGCCTTGAGGTAGCCGAGACTGGGCAGTATAGCCAGCTGGTGGTCCTTTCTCTTGAGTCCCTGGATGGGGGATGCAGGCTTCCACACTGCCTTACTAACACCTCGTCCTTGTAAGCTGAGTGCTCAGTTCCTTGGCAGCTATGTACAGGTACAGACAGCACTTTAATTCAGGGTACTGGAGAATTGTGGGACTTAGGGGCAGACACTGGGCCCCCAGACTTGTCCTAAACAAATGACCATGAGAGCCTAGCCCTCAGGGTGTCGGGGTACCTGAATCCATATTATTTTCTGATTTTGTTTGTTCATTGGGTTTTGTTTTGTTTTTGTTTAGAGATAGATCTCATTTATGTAGATCTGGCTGATCTGAAATTCGCTATATAGACCAACCTGGTCTCGAACTCATAGAAATCCACTTGCCTCTGTTGAGTGCTAGGATTAAAGGTGTGGGCCCTCATGCCCTGAACTTCTAGCTGTTTAATCAGAAGATGAGGAAGGACAGAAGCCTGTGGTCAGGAGAGGATGTCGGAGGCCCAGCTCCTAGCCAGCTACTCCGAAGTGTGCAGCTCGCCTGCAGCCATGCTTTCTGATGACACCCTAGGAATGAAGCGGCGATCCTTCTTTGTTTTTCTGAGATAAGTTCTTGTGCAGCCCAGGCTGGGCACAAACTCACTGGGCAGCCATGCCTGGAACTGACTTTGCTGCCTTCGCCTCCCCAAGTCCTGGGATGATGGGTGTGCTGCATGCATTTTTTGTAGTTAACGTTACCATTTCTTCCTTCTGTTTTGTCTGAGGCAGAGTATCCCAGGCTGGCTGGCCCCACATTGACTGTGTAGCCTACATTCCTAATGCTGTGACCCTTTAATATAGTTCACGTTGTGATGACCCAGCCATAAAGTATTTTCATAACTGTAATTTTGTGGCTGTTATGGATCGTAATGAAAATAGTTTTGGAGACAGAGGTTTGCTAAAAGGGCTGCAACCCACAAGCCCGAGAACTGCTGATGTAGCCAAATCTGGCTTTCGATGGCCGGATCTTCCTGCCCCTGCCTCCGGAGTGACAGGATGATAGGTGTCAGCTCCACGCCCAGAAAGGCTAGGCATGGTGGTGCACATCTTTAGTCCTAGCACTCACTCTCAAGTTTCTCAGGGTCAGGAGGATCTTTGAGTTCAAGGTCACCCTGGTGTACAAAGCTTTCAGACAGCCAGGGCTACGCGGAGAAACCCTGTCTCAAAACAACAACAAAACCAAAACAAAGGATGCTCTTGCTATCATATCTAACTATGTTCTGTGCAGAGGAAAGCAACAAGATTCAGATTGTCAGTGAGGAGCATGGCCAGGGACCACCGAAGGCATCAGTCCAAAACCAGGCCCCCGTGAATGACACACCTGTAGGAGCTGGGAGACCTCCGCAGCTCGCACAAGGGCCAGCTGCCCTGTTGGCCAAGCCTGAGGATTCTCAGTACCCCGAGCGGTACCAGCTTGTCGTCCAAGATGAGCAGGAGAAGCCACGTGCTGCTGAGGAAGGTGGGTGGCCCTGAGGGTTCCCAGACGTCCTGCCAGGTACTCCGCTCTCTCCATTTTCTCAGCACTGGACACGTCTTGAATTTCACCAACTGGCCTTCATGGCTTGTGTTTATTTGATGTCCATTATCGAGAGGGAAACCGGGCAGGTAGGCCACCTGTCTGTCTCTACCTGCTATGGGTTATGTACTGAGAGTGCCTGAAGGGAGGGATGTGGGATCCCCGCATCTGAGGAGCCGTGACAGCTGAATCCCACCTTCCTCCCCTCCTTAGAGAGTGGAGTCTTCGTTCAGCCAAGTATCTCAGGAGTATTCTGCTGCCTTAAAGGTGTGGAAACTTCCCATTCTGTGGCCCCAGGTGCACTCATGATGACACCTGTGCCCCTGAGTGGAACAAATGCCAGACCTGAGGGATGCGTCTAATTCTGTCAGTCTTTCCTTCAGAACATGTTCCTCTGTTGTTCTGCTTAAGGGTGCATTTTGTCAGCCTGCTGCTGAGTGTCACTGTCAGAACCTAGTCCCGTGGTGCTCACGAGGGGAGGGAGGGACCCCACTCTGGTGGCACTCAGCTGAGCTACAGGACTTGAAGTGGAACAGCTAAAGGCAGACACGCGTGACCAGGCCTGTGTGGTGCACCGGCTTCCGCGGGCAGCGGTAACGATCTCATTTGGCGGATACATGGATCGAGAATTGCTCTTGCTGCTTCTATATCAGAGAATAAAAGCGGAGTAGAGATTTTCTAGGCGTTCCTTTTAAGGAAGGTCTGCTGGGCCTCCCCATGTACACACACTGCCAGGGAGACTCCTGTTGTCTCTAGTCTGCATTCTGTGCTTTATCCAGGGGAGAGCATGGTTGTGGACAGTCCAATCCTGTATGTGGAAGCCCATGGTATTCACACGTACCCTTTCTTGGAGTCATTTTGAGAAGCCACTGTCATTTCCCATCATTAACCTATTATTTCCTGAAACAGGTTGCTTTTCCTTAATCCGTTGATTGCCTTTCTCAAAAAACGTGTATAGTTTCTCAGTTTCCTGACTGAATCATGGCTTCTTACCTAGGATTTTTTTTTTCGTTCATTTGTTTTGTTAGGAATGAAGCCCACAGCCTTTGTGCACTAGCGTTTCCATCACCAGGGCTGAATTTTCTAGACTCAGTGTTGAAGGGGCATGTTTTCCAGTAGTCTCCGTGGTGTTTGTACTGGGCAGAAGCTCACAAGTCGGGCAGTTTTCTGAGGTACGGGTCTGGTATTGCAGTGATGTCAACAATGACATGTGGTGACGTGGTGACGTCCTGTGTGCTGGTTTTACAGAGAGGAACCAGCAGCAGCTGAAAGACGACTATGACACAGACGAAAACGAAGCCGAGTCTGAGAGAGACAAGCAGGCCGTCCTTGCGGGGAACGACGGCGATAGAAACGGTAGGAACAGTGTGTGGGAGGGCTCACCTTCTGTTTTCTTCCTTTTCTTTTAACTGTTGATAAGTGGTGGTCATTCAGGGAGACTCTTTGTCTTTTTGGTTTCTCAAGACAGGGTTTCTCTGTATAACAACCTTGTCAGTCCTGAAACTCGCTCTTTACACCAGGCTGGCCTCACACTCACAGAGTTCCACCGGCCTCTGCCTCCTGAGTGCCACCCCATCTGGAGAGGCTGTTTTCTTTAGAAGTCCTGGCAAGTGAGGTAGTGGGGCAGGGTGAGAGCAGAGATGCCCCAGAAATCAGAGGGCGTGCCGTTAGAGATTTAGGGCTTTCCCAACAATGACCAGGGCACCCCAGAGTCACTCCACACCTGGTTTGGGCCCAATCATTAGATTCTCTGCTGACTGCCTCTTAACCAGTGTTCCGCTGTGGCTAGCCCTCTAGAGAAGCTGACGAAACGCGTCTCTGACAAGGCTCTTGTCCCTTCTGACTCCGAGTGCTGATCAGCAGCACTCTGCTCTGCCCTACTAAGTCCTTTGTCTCTGCCTTTCTGGACTCAAACAGCATGTGCAGTGTTCACCCAGCTCACACGTTCATTTGCAGATTCTGTGCCATCTGCTCTTTGTCCCAGTTCTCTGTGGTTTCCCGCTTCCGTGCAGTCGACGATGCTGCAGCCCTGAGCACTAGTTTTCGTGAACCTGAGTCACGGGGCATGTAAGGGAGTACAGGCCACTCCATGAGTAAGTAGTCCTCCAGGGGACACGCTGGCGCCGCCGCACAAGGCGCAAGTCCTTCTGCTGACACAAAGGACTGTGGATTGCAAGGGTGCGGCGTCCTGTGGCTGGCGCTCTGTACCGTTTTGCTCCCACTTGCTCTGCAAGTTTATTCCTGCTGACCTCTAAACCAGGAACAGGGGCTCTGGGTTTCAGTTTTGTGCTTGATTCCCTACCTCAGAACCTGAGGTGTTTTTTGGAATTGTTTTGGCCTTTTAAATTACACATGTGTAGGCACATGGGTGCCACTGTGCATGTCTAGAGGTCAAAGGACAACCTGTGAGAGTCAGTTCTCTTCTTCCATCATGCGGGATCTGGAGATCAGATTTAGGTTTCAGGCTTCGTTCACACCTTTAGAAGCAGAGGGAGAAGTCCGGGCTCTTTAGGCTCCATCAGAAATCCTTTGGCCTGCTTGCATCTTAATTATTGCCTGGTTATTACCCCACCTCACCTTTGGACTCAGAACTCCTTCTCTTATCACATGAGTAATTCTTGATGTTTGATGGATTTTTTAAAAAACTTCAGGACTGGAGAGATGGTTTAGTAGTTAAAGACCCAAATTCAATTCCCAGTATCCACATAAGTATCAGATGGCTCATAACCATCTGAACTCCAGTTCCAGGGGATCCTCTGGCTTCCATGGGCCCTGTAGTTATATGTATCTATCTACAGACAGGTAACTACAAATAAAATCCTTTCTAAATCTTAAACAGTAGCAAAAGGGTTCCCATGCATCCTCTCTCCACATTCCCCAAATGTTCTCACCTTAAGTAACCACAGTCCAACCATCCACAAGAAGTGTTGATATAGTACACTAATATAGCGAATGCCTGTCCAACTGATGTCCTCTCTGTCATCTAGACACACACACGCCCCACACTTCCTATCCTGCCTGCTCTGTGTCTGTACCTTATTTATCACTGTTTTGTTTTTCAAGACAACGGTTTCTGTGTGTTGTCCTGGGCATATGGAATTCACTCTGTAGACCAGGCTGGCCTCAAACTCCGAGACTGCCTGCCTCTGCCTCCCAAGCGAGTGCTGGGATTAATGGTGTATGCCACCAGGCCCAACTTACTCAGATACTCCTGTTTCAAGTGTACTGGCCTAATCTGGGAGACAGAGTCCTTCAATGTGGGTATCTGATTCAGCAGTATATTCTTACAATTCTGTATTTATCCAGCAACTCACTTGCAGAGGTTCTACAGAAGCCTCCGTTTGATTATATCACGTACTATAGAGGTAATGATTTCTGAGGCACAGGGATAAATAACTTATTAGCAGGAAGAATGCCAAGCAAATACAAGACATCCCATCTTTCTTCCGTGTACATGACTACTGAATTGCCCTCTGGCTCCAGCGCAGCACCCCTGCAGCTGACTATCCTGCTAGATGTCTGGCTTTGCGGTGAAAAGCTGTGGTCTTAGTCGGTTATGCGAGGCCTGTGGGGCACTCTGATCTGTGCAACGCTGTCAGCGGAGTGAGGGCAAAACAAAAGGATAAAACGGACAGCTTAAGACCTGGCTTGTCCCGGGGACTCTGTAGTCTCAACACTACCAGGATTAAACATGAATTACGTTGGCTTTAAGTCTTGTGACTAAAGTCACTACCCCGGGTGGCCTAGAGGGAAGCTGCAGGCAGGTGGCTCTGGGAAGGAGTGAGCGCTATGATCGCCACCCTATGGAGGTCGTACAGCACTGGGGGCTGTATTACTATTATTAGCTCAATAGCTGCAGTCTTTTCAGGGCTTTCGGCATTGTTTGCGGCATGCTGCACACATGGTTTCTTTTGCTCTTGATGGGAACACAATTCTAAGCTGCAGTGGTGCTGTGGAAAGTGGATTCTCTTTATGAAAATCCTAGGAACTGACAGGAAGTGAGACCTGACCAGGCTGTTTCCCCAAATATTGGAATACTGCTTTCTGTTTTCAGTTTTTAATGATGAAGATCAGAAGAGAGGCCCACTGAATGCACCCAATGGGAGTGAAAAGCAGAGGCCCATCCTAAATCAAGCAGGGGTCCAGAATCCTCAGGAGGCCTGAACAGAGATCCAGCAAAGGCTCCAGCGACCGAGTACGAACCTGAAATGTACAAAATAAATGCGCATCGGCAGATGATTCCGGGGTTTAATCAGTACATTGTAGCAAAGACAGTTTGGGGACCTTTAAAGCATCTACAGAGGATGTCAAAATTGGTCAAGCTTTCTTAATAGGTATTTCTTGAGCAAGTCAGGTAACACCAAAAAGAGAAATGAAGTTGTCCTGTAGGGCGGTGTCCGCAGGACAGAGCAGCCGCAGGAGGCCAACTGCTGGCAAACAGCTGAACAGCCGCGCCCCCTCCTGTGCGCTGCTTGCCAGTTTGTGTTCACTGGACCCGAGAGTGGCTCATCTCTCCTGCACATACTTGATTTCCACCACCGATGGCCTAGAGCTTACTGTTAGCATAAACGCCACTCGTCGGTGTAAAAGTCTCAATACAATGTTGTTCTGTGCAAAAGTAAATTAAAAGACAGCCACTACACCAGGCTAACCCTAGGACTCAGAAGACTAAGGCAGGAAGATTGCTATAGGTTTGGGCCAGCCATAGCTACATAGTGAATTCCAAGTCAGACTGGGCAAGAAAGTAAGACCCTATCTTAAAACACCAATTGTGGGGTAAGATTTTTTTTTTTCTTTTTAAAAAAAAGACTACTTGTTCAAGTAACCTTTGTTATTCTTTTGATGTGCAGAACACTATTAACTTAGTCGATGTGAGCACCGATGGTCTCTACCTTGTTTTTTGTTTGAGTGGGCAAAGGGAAGTCTCTGGTGCTAAGGCACTGGCTGGACTGGGCTCTGGACAGAAGCTGCAGGGGCAGTCAGAGCAGACAGGATGTAGAGCACCGCAAGGACAGAGGCCCAGAGACTCACAGCTGTGCTGCTGTGACGATCCAGGAAGAAGGGCTGGCTGCTGGGGACACCCAGGTTACAGCTGGGACACCTACAGAGGCAGGAGAAACAGCAGCAGCTTTTCTGTAGTTATGTATTGTTTGAAAAACCCACAAGGTTCATGTAGTTCCCTGATGATAATGGTGTTAGGCCTGACTTTAGTTGGTCCTTGGTTCTGATCACTGGGTTCTAACCAACTGTAACTTGACAGCAGCCATCCTGAGAACAGAACTGCTTTCCAGTGCTATCTGAAGAGTGAGACAGTCCACAGGGTCTGACTCAAGTGGACAGTGCTGGTTAACTGGGAAGCACCACCACTAGAGGCCACTGGAAAACCTCTAGTGCCTTTGGGGCTGGCTGAAAAATTCCTGCAGTGTAAATGGATGCCCAGGTGGTCCAGTCTTCCCGTCAAGCCATTCCGCTCTTTAAAACATATACAGTCACCCGTGGCAGATGTAGGTTGTGTCTCACTGCCCAAATAACCAGATTTGGTGCTCACCCCACCCGATCTGACATACAACCCTGTGTTTAGATGGACACTTGTTACCTGCAAGGTCCTCGGACGCACTGTTAGCATACTACATTCTACTCCAAGGTTCCGTGTTCAAGGGGACTTTGTATTTTCTAGTGCCCATTTCCTGCTTTAGCTTTGGTTGTGGTTTAAAGTGTAGACATTGCTGACATAGTATGCTGATTTTCTTTCAACAAGTAAAACAGGTGAGGAGACCACTTTGGTCTCTGAGCTCTAAAACTGCAAGCTGCCTAATGTCTCTGCTTGACACTTGAGCCAGACCATCTCAGTACTGACGAGGAAGTCAGCAACATCCTTACCTCCATCTCTGCTAGCACTGCAAGCAAGTTCACTCAGGCATGTTTCCAAGTATTTCTAGGAAATGTTTTGATAAAAGGAAGGTGTCATGGGGTTGGGGCACAGCTCCCTGAGAGCATCTGCCTAGTATGTACGAGGCCCTGGTTGTATCCTCAGCACCACCAAAAAGTGTCAAATTAGAACTAGGACACTGAAATCTCAGGACCATTTTTACCATAAGCCAAATGAACTGCTGATGGTCTTGGGCGTTGGCCCACACAAAAAGGCTAAACTTCAGGGTAGCTCACTGTGCTAAAACCACTGCTCCTACAGAGGACAAAAGGGAAACCCTACAGGCTTAGACAGCTGTCACATAACATACACTAGTGCAGAGGGATGGGCAGAAAAACAAGGATGGGGCCTCTGGCTGGTGGACTGAGAACAGAACCCGCATCTCAATACAGTCTGAGGGCTCAGCTGGAACAAAGGCGTGTACCGCATTCAAACAGACCTAAAGCTCAGCAGTGTACACACCTCGCCTGCTGCTGCCAGCAGCAGACACTGCAGTGGGATGTGGTTTCTTAAACTTTATGATTGTAGCTCCTTGCGAATCTGTGTACCCCCTCAAAATCCATTTCAAATTTCAACAGAATCTAAATGCTTAATAAATTCATGTTTTGAAACTTCTTTTGATCAGTTTTTGGGGCTGTTTGGTGTTTAAGACAGGATCTCACATAGCCCAGGCTGGCCTCAAACATAGTACACAGCTGAGGGTAAGTGAAGCCTGATCCTGCTGCCTCTGCCTAAGTGCTGGGATGTAAGGCTTACAGCGCCATGGCCAGCTTGGGTGACCTGCACTGCTCGGTGGTGATGTTCAGACCGCAGTTCTTAGCGAAGCACCAGTGTACTTTTTGTGAAGAAATTTATTAACTTTACAAACACTATTTCACTCACTCATTCATTAAAAAAAGTTTTACAATTAAGTCTGTAATAAAACCATGTAACGTTCACCAATGCATTCCAGCCCAGTTACACCCGTGGAGTATTATAAACCACTTTAAAACAGCAGTTTTCATTCCCGTCAGGTAAGAGTATTAAACTGAAAATCTTCCTTATAACAGGCTGTCATCCAAGAAATCCACTTTACGTCACTGTGTGTGGCAGAATGATGTCCCCAGCACGGATATAGTCCATCTCTGCAGTCTCTTTCACACCAGTTTCACAACAGGAAAGTACTTGTGAACTGAGAAATCAAATTCAGGAGGAACCTATGAAGAAAGCCAGAAAGCCAATGAATACATCTGCGAGTGTTCAGGCAGTGGACAGTGCCTACTTTGCACATCATGTGTTTCAGAAATGCGGCAGCAGAAAAGAGACTGGCCTAAGGGCAACAGTCAAATGGAGAGAAATGTGGAAGCTGCTTCTCTTTCATGAAGGACATGAGAAAAACATCCGGGCTATCTGTTTAATCTTCGGAGAAAGTTAAAGGAAGATGGATGTTCCTTCGAGACAAGGCACCTAGATCAGGCTGACAGCACAGCTTAACTAAGGGGTAGGGGGTGGGGTGGGATTTGGATCTTTCCTTCTGCAGCATAGGTTCCAGTTATTACACTAAGGTCAGCCTGGATGGCAGGCACCTTAACACACCGATCATTTTGCCAGCCTCTATTTCTAAGCTCTTGACACTCCGGCCCATACTTTAACTGCCCGAAGTTAGCCAATGATTTATATGAGAGCCAGAGTAAAAAAGAGTATAAGTTCTAAATCTCAAAATGTGTCAAAGAAAAATGGTGAGCTTCTGAGCAGCTGAGCCCACCTCTTCTAGGATGACTGACACAGTGACGTGACCTCTGCTCTAACAGCACAAGGGGACGTTGGCTCACCTTTGACTCTTTTTTGTGCCCTCCTGCTAAAAGCTTCATGACCACGAAGTTGGGCTTGGCAACCTTGAGGATCCTACTGACCTGAAACAAGAGGAACGTCAGTAGCACGGCAGGGCAGGGCTGCAGGAGCCAGTGCTGTGCTGCATGCACTCGCACACTGCACTTCTCTGAACACACCTCCCATCTACCAGTCATGAACCTCCAGTCACTGCACGTCCTGCAGAGACCACAGTTGTGTTCAGAACATGCAGCAATACCGCAGCTTCACCATGGACCCCAAAGTCCTCTCATCCGTGAGTTCCCCACTTTCATCAAAGAAATGAAGGTGAAGATTCTCACCCCCATGAAAACTGCTGAGAACCGAGTTAACGGACAGTCTCCTGCTGCACATCCAACTGTGGATGCAGACACTGACCAGCACAGCCTAGCTCTGCACTTGGAGCACATGGCTGTGTTTAAAGCTCAGAAACAATCCCGACAAGGAGTGAGTGTTCTTGGAACACTAACTTATTTCTGACAACTACTAGTCTACACAGTTTCACTGAAACACATGAATCGTAACAGTGATGCTAGATTCCTCCCAGGTAACCCACAAGTTCCCACTTCTGCATTATTGACCTCTGGAAGTACCAAAGGGCAGGATGGGTTCTTCAATCCCACAACAGATATCCACCCGCCTTGAGGAAGCAGCTTCATTTCCACATCTCCTGGAAAAGGTGCACACAGAAGTTCAGAGCTGTAATCTCAGCACCTGAAGCTGAATAAGAGGCCTGCCAGGGTCTGAGGTAAGCCCAGGTAGTTCCAGGCCTGAACTACAGGATGAGACCTTGTCTCAAAAAATAAAAATAAATCGATAATAATAATTTGACATATCCAAAACTACACTGGTCCACACCACAACAATATTGCCACCGTGCAAACCAATGAACTCAGTTGCCCAGGCCCTTTCAAGTCCTCCCTGATTTTCCCATATCCGTGAGTCAGCCCAGAAGACTGCAAACCTGGGGGAAGGCTGACCACACCCCCCTCACCTGGATCACTGCTCCTGTGCTGTGACTGTCACCACTGTCAGCAGAGCATCGGAGTGCTCCTCTACCACAGGCAGACCTGGCTGTCCTTTGCTCACTTCTCCCAACTCCACCCCAGGATCCCGGACTGCTGTTCAAACACTTCAGGCGCAGTGTTCTGCATCTGGGTCCCCTGTCTAGAAGGGTCCATCCCTGACATGTGACTTGCTTCCCCTTCTAAAATTTACTAAATTGAGTTATTTAAAATGCTTAAAGCATCTCAGTGGTAGAAGTGTTTGTACCGAGTGCTCAAGACCCTGGGTTTAACACCAAGCAGTAGGGAAGCAGGGCTGCCTCTCTGCCCATGATGGCAGTGTTTCTTCAGCTCTCTGTACAGTGCACACCATGACCCCTCCCTCACCATCACAGCTGTTCTCTGCTGGGAATATAGAGATACTTGACAAATCTTTGAGTAAAACAATGAAATTCCCACTAAGTGAAATGTCTTCCATTACCAAACCTTCCTCAAATTTTTGTAATTACCATTTTTATTAGCTGGAGTATATACTTTTTTGTTTGTTTTTGAGATAGGGTCTCAGTATGTAGCTATAGCTGGCCTTGAACTCAAGAGAGATCCTTCTGCCTCTGGCATCATACCTAACTAAAATACAATTTTTACATCTCCCTTCCTGCTTTCTTCTCCAAGGCATTCAATGTTTCTCAGAGGCTAACGCAGAACAGAAGTGACTTGCTTTCATAATACAGTTTCCTCTGCCAACTTTCAATGAAATGGTAGTGTGCCACTCACACTATTAGATCCTTGTTAGCTTAATCTCCTTGACCCCGTGAGTGACTGGATTGCAGTTATATTATTTGCAATTAATTAAAACCTGCTATGTGATTACTCACCTATACTCATCACTCTTTCTGTATGTCACATGTATCTGAAAGGTGATTTCCCCCCTGTGAATTTATTTGCAGTGCTAGGGGTAGACCCCGGGCCTCGTGTGACAGGGAAGCACACTCCATCCCTGAGCCCAGCACTGGTTGTTTCTGATAGACAATGCTGAATCACCTGCACTGAGTTGCATCAAGGGCTCCCCTGGTGACTAACACATGTCACCATGTAACTCCTGCGCTAACAGAGTAAATGGATCTCAGTTACGCTGGGGACAGTACAAACTATTAGATCATCAAATGTCTAAACCATGTTTGCTTTCAAAGTTTATTCTGGTATATCTGTCTTTTAATGCAACAGCCTTTACTTCATATGGTCAAGTATGGTAAAATATTCTATGGTAACTGGCTACATGATTTTTCATATTTAAGACTTATAATAGAAGCTGGGCATGGTAGATCATGACTTAATAATCCTAACACTAGAAAGACAGAGGCAAGAGGATTACCGGGAATTCAGAGATCAGCCTGGACTACAGCGTGAGACCCTATCGGGTGGAGTGAAGAGACTTACAATGGTTAAGTTGGCAAACTTACCTGAAATTCTTGCTGTCAGCTGACTCACTATAGTTAACGTTCACCTAGTAGCAGGCGTGTCCCCTGGAAGTACAGTGAACCCACTCTTACCTCCCGGTCTGGGTTGGGGATGTTTTCAAGGATCATCTTCGCTTGCTGAAAGTGCTTACTAGCTGCCACATACAGCTCTGGAGACTGAGGAGGAGGGTTGTATTTATTGAGGTCAGACATTTCCTAAACAGAAGAGAGACTATCATAATATACTTAATATAAACCTTTTAAAGTTATTACTAATTGACTACCCAGCCATCCAGATTCTGAAGCAATTGCTTAGCACATCTCAGACTGAACCCACGTGATATGTAACATGATGGGCCAGCTAGCTTGGGGTATCTGTCCCGCGCAGTACCCCACAACCAGCAAGTCCCAAAGAAAATCAATAAGCTGACTGGCCCATTAGGTCAGGCTACTTATTAGCTCTTATAACTTATATTACCCCATTATCCTTATCTACATTAGCCACATGGCTCCGTACCTTTCTCAGCTGGGCAAGTTACATGCTGCCTCTTCGGTGGTCTGCGCAGGAATGCGGAGGGAGCTTCCTGCGTCCCAGAATACTCCCAGTCTCTTTGCTCCACCCCTACTTCCTGTCTGGCTTTCCCGCCTATACTGCCTGCCTGGCCAATCAGCGTTTTATTAAAATATGATTGACAGAATACAGACAATTCTCCCACACCAGTGATATGCAGATCTTCACCTGCACACACCTGATCTCAATTATCCTAATGATGTAAACATAAACTGCTCATGTGATCAACAAGTCCAAACACTTCCGACACCATTAAGACTGCTATTTTAGCACTTGTCCCACTGGCCCAGCAAGATGGGTTGGTTGTAAACACAACCTCTCTAGCATGGCATCCAGCGGAAGGGCTTGCTGTGCCCCCCAGCAGGCTCACCTTGAACTGCAGGTAGTGCACTGGGGGTGGGGTCATCACGCTGTTGAACGGAGCAAACCTGTGCTCATACCGAACCTGTTCACTATCAAGCTCAAACTTGGGCTTGCGCACTTTGCCATCCATGTCAAACGCTACCATCGTCTAAGGAGAAGGGAATGAGAAAACATAAAAAAGAAGTCCATGTGAAAGGTGAATATCTACATTAGACAGGAAAAAGAAGCCACAACTTAAATAGTTAAAATGTCATCTCAGAAATCAGAGAAAGGAAGAGTAAAACAGATTTCTCATCCATTTTAAATTTATATGCCATGCTTTATATAAAAAATTTCCAGCCTCTGATTGTTTATCGAATACCAAGCAGTCAGCCCTGAAATCATATACATACAAGGAATGTTATATGGACTGGGGAGATTGTAATTATTTAAGAATATATATTAGGATATATATATATATATATATATATCGTAATACACACACACACATCTTGTGTGTGTATAAATTGAAGAGGCTATGACTTCAAGAGAAAGGTGATAATACATGGGAGGAGTTGGAGGGAGAAGAGGGGAAAATGATACATTAATTTAAAAATAGTAATTTTTCCAGTCCCTGTGGGAACACACACACTTCCCCTCCCATTCCCACCCCGCCTCCCCGACACCACTCTTCCGCATCTCATGCTTCTGTAGTTGCCTTGAGACCTGAAGTAAAATGTTGAAGAACAAGTCCCTTATAATCACACAGACCAGTGTCTTTTCCAGGTCCCCTCTTAGCTTTGTGAACCTCAGGTGAGTTACCCCAGATCTTTCTGAATTGCCAGTACAATCTAAGAATTAATGTCCACAGCCTTGTAAAACTATCTGCTATTGCGTACAGCAGCCATACTGCAGGAACGCTACCTGGCCACGAGCCAGGGCCAACTGTGTGAGTCCACAACTAGAACGGAGCGAGGGAGCCTCACAGGTGGAAACACAACAGGGGTGGGAAAGCCGGGCGGTGGGAGCACTGTCTTTAATCCCAGCACTTAGGAGAAAGGCGGGCAGATTTCTGTGAGTTCAAGGCCAGCCTGTTCTACAGAGTGAGTTCCAGGACAGTCAGGGCTACACAGAGAAACCCTGTCTCGAGAAAGAAAAAGGAACGAGAGCGAAACATCAAGGTCTTGATTTCACCACTTACTTTGAACATCCCAGCACACATGTTCTGATAGGCCTGGCTCATTGTGATCTCTCGGCTCAATGGGCGAACTGTAATCAGAAACAAAAAATCTTCTGTACTCTTTTCCCCTCTCCTAAATTACTGTAGAAGAAAAACTAAGTAAGAAATACCTCACTTATTTACTGAATGTAAACTGCATTTTGCTTCTCTAAATTTTATATATAAATAAATCTCTAAATTAAATCTATAAATAATGAGCTGAGCTGAAGTTAAACAACTGTGTTCTCTTACTAGCTAGCACTATAGAATTTTGGCAAGACATAATGGTAGTCCCATTGAAACATCCGATTCCTGGGGTTCTTAACTCTGTGATCACCTGTCCACACCAACAAAGCAGCACAACTCAGGGTGGACCCCTGCCTGCTCTCTCGTCTATTCTGCTGGCACAACCTGTGTGCTGCCTCCTGCTCCAAGACCTCCGGTGTACGGAACTGGAAAGGACCTGAACACTGCCATCACTGACACTGGGACTCAGCCTCCCCTCTAGTCTGTGCACGGTGGGGAAAGAGGACGGCAGACACGTGCAGCTACTTCGGCTCACAAAGACATCTTTAGCCACTTGTCAGTCAAAGGTAAGGTGGTCATTCTATTTCAAGTTTAAAAATAGTTCACAAAGCCAGGTGTGACGGGGCAGACTAGCAAGTAGGCTGTTTACTCAGGTCAGCCTGGCTAACAGTGAGACCCTCGCTGAATAAGGAATGAGACCATCTACTGCACCTTTCTTTTTCTTCTTTGTTTTTTTGCTGCTACGGCCTTTCTGCTGCTCTTCCATTATCCTCTCCTCTGCCATCTGAGAGCCATCAGCACGGCTCAGGGTTGACATCAGCCATGCATACAGGAATTCAGAGAGGTACCTTAAGGGTTACAAAGTATCAGTTAATGGCAGATATCTAAATGACACAGCCTTACCAATACATTATTAATAATAATGAAAAGGTTTATTATTTCACACTGATGAGAGGAACTGAAGCCACAGCCTTAGAGACTAACACAAGCACATATTCTAATACGCCTTCAGCCCCATGTAGACAACTTCTGTAATGCTTTAAAGTTTGTAAAACACAAGTTTTTTTTGGGGGGGGGACGGGGGAGAGAGTTTGATAAGCATAGATCTAACAAGGGAGCATTGAAAGTGATCTCTCCCTTTCCACATTTTACAAATTTTCAAAAGATTTCTGGATAATTATCTGTATACATGCAAGTTAGAATACCCTTATTTTTTTCATTATCAGGACACAAGTCACCCTAGTCTATTAATTAAATATTTTCTGTGCAAAGCAAATGAAAAAAATTCAGAAAGTGTCAAAATTATTGGCACTAATTAAATCTCACTCTAGAATTTAAAAACATCTATGTTTGTTTACCTTTTTATTCAATAAACAAATGTAAAGCTGGCTATTTTACTAAAACCTTTTTCAAGTTTAACCTAACAAGGCATCTAAGTCAGAAAAGCAGTTCAAATCTAGGAGATTGCATACTGTTTCCAGTTTAACCAGCAACATGAAACATTAAGGACTCATAATGAATAAAAACCAAAGATCGATAAAATGTTTATGGTCTTTTATGATATATATTTTAGGATGCCTATTCCCAAAACTGCACTGAAAGATGCAAGGCAGGCTACAATATTAAAGCACATACAAAGCAGAACATTTTAATGTCATCATTATGATGATGTGCATGTGTGTGCGGTGACAGCACGCATGGAGACTAGGGGACAGCTCTGTGCAGCCAGTTCTCCCCTTCCTCATTTCATGTGGGTTCTTGAGTTGAACTTAGGTCATCAGGCTGTATGGAAATTTATTTTACCTGCTGAGCCACCTTGTTGTCCAAAACAGAATACTTTCAGCCAACAGAAACTAATGAAAGTCCAGACTGGAATTACATAGGTCTTACATTCTCAAGCTTTAGCACTATGGTCCCCACAGGTGAGGGATACACACATCTCATCAAAGAGTAGATATTAACGTACACTTTACAAAGTACAAATGACTCCTCAGAGCACAGAGTACACTTAGGGTCTGCAATGTCTACTGTAAAGCTGCACAGTAAGTAACAGGTGATGCTTAACTGTAATTATCTGAGGACAGATGGTGAAGGGAAGGGATGACATGACTTTCAAACACTAGGTACTTCTCATCTTTATTAAGAGCTTTACCAGCAGCTACAGTTATACTTTGGAAGAGCCAGCAGCAGTACTGCCTGGGAAGTAGCTAGAAATGGAAATGCCTGGCTCCCTCCCTCTGTAGATCTACTAAACTCAGGGCTGACTCCTAGACAAGGGAGTAGACAGCCATGACAGATTCTCACTTGTTTCTGCTGTTCATTTTATAAAGGCCTATAAGACATAGGAACTACATTTATAAGCAAAGCATGATGATTCTGCAAAATGTTAGGAGTTTGATCTGCAATTCCAAAGCCAACGATCCATGTAGAACTTAGCAAGCAGCCCATTGGAGTTTCTGGATACACAATTAGAATTACAGTCAGGGCCATGTGGGGTGGATAGTCAGTTCTCACATTCAGCTCGCACAGCTCAGAATGGCCTCTCAGAACCTCAGCAGTTCTTAACACAGCCAAATGTGGGGAAGGGAGATCTTTCCCTTCTCAGGGTAGGGATTAAGTTAAACAAATTTAACCATGAGATTAAAAATCAAATACACTGTGTAACAAACGTAAGCATTTGAGGAACAGAAAACTGTTTAAAATGCCTCAGTCCTTTGACAGATAAAGATACTCAGAATTCTCACTATGCTGACTTCACTGTTTTCTACAGCTTTTCCATGGCTAAGATCCTCAGACAGCCCCTTCCTAGGAATCTTTATCTTCCTTCTAGTGAAGGGGAAGAGCTACTCTACAGACGATTCCTCACGGATTATGCTCAATGGGTGTGCAGCTATGGCATCCCACAAGAAAGCTCCTTCTACTGAGTACGTCCACAGCATGGCATGGACTGCTGCTGCAGAAGGTACAGCAAACTGTGCTTACGTTTCTCCACAGTTGCAAACAGAAGATGTTGAATTAGCCCTTTTACCTTTACTAGTACCTTCTACAGAAATATGAAAAGGGGGAAGAACATTTGTAAACAGTAAAGATGTGTTCTTTGACCTATTTTCAAAATAGTTTACCAACTGTGCCACAACTACAATAAAAATTCACTGAAGGAAGAAAATGCTGCAGGGGCAGTGAGATGACCCAGCGGGTCCGAGACGGCCAGAAAGACTGCCAGCCTGACTTCAATCCCCAGCCTATGTTAAAAAAGTCAAGTGTAGTCCCACCCATCTGTAAGCCCGCCCTTCTCAGCGTGAGATGGCAGACAGCAGCATAACCTAGAACTTGTATGCACATAGCACGGAGACACCGCCTCAACAAGGGGAAGTACAGCACCAACTCCCGGAAGCCATAACACACAGAGCACCCCAAACCGCACTCTGCAGATGCATGCTTAGACCTCGGCTCTCCCATTCCTGCTAGCTGCAACAATCCTCACCAGTAGATATAGTAGTACTCATGCATGCTGTACAGCTCCAGCTCAAAGCCACTGAGCAGATACTGGATCATAATTCGAAGGTTATGGTAGAGGACCCAGGTTCCCAAACACGCCAGGTGCTGTCTCTGGGGCTCCTGCTTCAACAGCATAGTGTGAAGTGCTGCATCGACCTTCTCTGCCTGTCAGTTATTTAGATAGAGAACTTGAAAATATAAACATATAAATGCAAATCTCACAACCCATTAGAGCTTTGCTTTCAAATGCTTCTGGTTAGGCTTACAGTTTTTATCCTACAATACAATAATAAACATTTATCCAAATTACTCCCAAAATAATCATCCAGTTTCATGCAAGTTATTCTATCCAGACAAAGTGGTAAACTTGTAAACCTATAGTACCATCAACCTATGCCAGAGACTAGACAGGAGGATCTTATGAACCCAATGGCTAAAAAATAAGCCTGACAAAACAACCAGGCCCTGCCTGAAAACAAGCCTCAACTTGTGATTTCAGGTCTTGTGGTATTAGTAATGGGAACACTGTTGCCCACAAGTCGCTTTAAACTGTTCCATTGTGGGGTAAACCAGCCATGAAACCACAGTTCTCTACAAATGCCACAATTTATTCTCACGACTAAAGACATGATTTAAGATGTCTATAACTGGCCAGGCGGTGGTGGTGCACTCCTTTAATCCCAGCACTAGGAAGGCAGAGGCAGGTGGATCTTTGAGTTCCAGGCCAACCTGATCTACAGAGCGAGTTCTAGGACAGCCAGGGTAACACAGAGAAACCTGTCTTGAAAAACCAAACCAACCAAACAAAAAAACAATCCCCCCAAAACCAAGCCAAAATTAAAACCAAACAAGCTGTCTATAAACTGTATTTTCCATTTCCTCATGGACATTTTCCCTCTGAAGTATAACACTCAAATTTTATGTGGAAAATAGACATCATACTGAAAAAACAATCCTCGAATTGCTTTTGAAGAATTGCTTTTCAAAAGTTAAAAGTATGTCTCCATGTGACCTAGGATGGCCTTGAACTTGACCCTTCTGTCACGCTGCAAGCACTCCCCCGTTCAGCGACTGTTAAGTGTGCACTCTTACGCATGCTACTCATGCAGTCTATGACTTGCTGTGGTTCAGAAAAAGACTTCTGGCTCTTACCTCATCTTGTAATGTAGCAAACTCCTCAAGAATGTGACCCAGTTTGTCTCTCTGCCGAGCCCTGTTATGGCCATGGATTTGAACAAGACTACAAAATGGCTGTAAGACACAGACAACTTGTTAACGGTCAACGTGAAATTTCTTCATTTCAAAGAAATAATATGTCCAAATCTAAAATCTTGTTTAAACGGGTATGCACATGTGGAGACATATACACACAATCACAATGCTTACACTTCTTACATAACAGGTGTCCATTTTTAATGAATTCAATATCAAAACAACCCAAGCTATAGTTCTTACCCGAACACAGTGGGTAACAAAGGAGTCGATACAGTCCTTAGCCTGGTGGTTATTGTAGAGGCAACACCTGTAAGATAACAGTCACATACTAACATCAAACTGTGTATCTTAGACAAAAGAAGCAGTGATTACTGTAGATGCTACTGGAGGAGAAAACACAACCCAATACATTACGAAGTTAAGAAAACTAGCACTATGTTAAAAATCTCATATTACCATGCTTTCCATATTGTGGATGTGATCCACTAGTGAGAACAGGTACTGTCAAGTCCTATACTTCCTTGGCCTTTCATCACTTCCTCTTAGGAACCAGAGTCTTAATTTCCAAGTTGCAACCTCACTTGCAACTAGGGGTTGTGAACACCACCTGTGCTCCCTGACCCTGTTTACTGTCTTTGTGAAGTGCTGTCCTTGCTCCTCATCTAACTGTCCCTGCCTTGCAGTCAGGAGGGAGCATAGCAGAACAGAACATCAGGGATGAGGCAAGGGGTCATTCAAATTTAAAAAAAAAAATAATGATAATAAAAGAAAGACTAGAAGACTTTTTGTGTTTTTAATTATCAAGTAAATTTAAAAACCTTTCCGGTTCTACAAATAATCATCAAGCTTAAATCTAAGTAGCTGAGAGGAAGATGCTCACAAATAAGCTTTAAGACAGACAGACAGCACTGCCTGACAGCAGAGCAGAATGATGAGGACATGAAGGTCACAGAGTGTCCACAGGTGATCGGAAGACCCCAAGCATCAGCTGCGTTTGCTGCTGGTTTATGTCAACTTGGCACAAGCTGGAGTCACTTTGTAAGAGGAAACTTTGACTGGGAAAACGCCCCTGCCAGGCTGGCCTGTGGGTCTTTACTGGCTGATGACCGATACCAGGTTGGCTGATGGTCCTGTGCGCTCTAAGAAAGCAGGCGCAGCAACCAGTAAACAGTGTTCTCCTGTCCTGTGCAGTAGTTCCTGCCCAGGGTTCCCTCAAAGGATGCAGTGCCACCTGACAATTGCAAGCAGAAATAAACCTTTTAGTGCCCAGGTAACTTTTGGTCATGGGGCTTTACAGAAACCCTAATGAAATAGTGGCACTTAAGCTACAAGCATTACACACAGTGTGGGACAGATCACTGTCCTAGTTTGACATGGCTCAGTAGTGCAGCAGTTACATGGGATAAAGCAGGCGTGATTAACAATGCAAAGGGAATCTAGTAAAAAGCATTTGGTAGATGAAACTCACTGAAAACTATTACATACACACATACAGACACATCCATAAATTTGTATTTACATACTCTTTCGAATCAGGTACATAAAGTGAGAGAGAAACCAAACAATTCAAATTTAATCAAAATGATGGATACGAACTGCATTAAAAAAGGGATTTCTTTTGTATGTTATAAATATGAAAATCAGTCATGCTCTTAATCATACAATACTAAAAGTCCCTGTTCAACTTTCGAAGTCCAGAAGGCAGAGATGAAATGAAATCACTGACATGAATACTTGGAAACAGGTGGCAGCAGGAGGTCCCAGGGACACACAGGAGCCCATGGAGGGAAGGGAGAATAGGCAATGCTGGGCGTCCCTCAATGACAGGATTTAATAGCCTAGGGGTGAAACATTGTAATCTTTAGCAAAGTGTAAACTTGTGGAAGAAGTTTTAGCAGAGAGGAGAGACAACCTCTAGACGGCCAGACTTGTTTACCACCAGAAAGACAAGCAGAAAGCAAGCTGTCTCCTCTCAAAGGCAGGTTTAATGTGGCAGAGCGGTTTCAGGAGGAAGTACCTCAGTGTGCACTGCACGATTGATTTACAAAACTCCACAGTGGTTTAAATGTGGAGGAGAACCACTTTGATAAGGGTCAGTGAGCAAAGGACATAATGGGCAATTCTGAGGAAATCTGGCCAATAAATATCCTCTCAGGTTCATGTGAGGTTTATCATTTGTCAAAGAGGGCATTCAACAACTACTATTAGTCATAATGTCCCAATGTGAACTCTCATTACTTCCTACATCACAGTACTGCAATGTAGGACATAAATCTAACAGTTTTTAGAATGCAATCTCACTCTTAAAACTATACGGGGGGGTGGGGGGGTGGCTGGAGAGATGGCTCAGAAGTTAAGAGCACTGACTGCTCTTCTAGAGTTCAATTCCCAGCAACCACATGGTGGCTCACAACCATCTGTAATGAGATCTGGTTCCTTCTTCTGGCCTGCAAGTATACATGCAAACAGAACACTGTATATGTAATAAATAAATCTTAAAAAACAGAACAAAACAAAACAAACAAACAAACAAGCTATACGAGGGGCTGGAGAGATGGATCAGCAGGTAAGAGAGCTTACTATGCAGGCATGAGAACCATGGTGTTCTGATTCAGAGCACCATATAAAAAGAGTCAGGCACTTTCCCAGTGTCGGGGCTGAAGTTTGGAGAAATAGACAGGAAGCTCTCTGGGCTTGCTGTCCACTAGCCTAGACAAAAATGGAGCGCTCCAGGTTCAGTGGGAAACTATCTCACGAGGATAGCGTACAAGACAACAGAAGAGAATGGAAAACATTCTACCTCTACACACACAGGCTTGTACACCTGCAGACATATATACAACACATGCAAGTGTACACACATACACCCACATGTGCTTGCACACACACAAACACAAAAACAAGGATTTTAGCACCTCTATTCCTTAGAGCATATTCCTAATTATGAAATGTTTGGCAGCTACTAAAAAAGTAGATAGAGTAACTTGGTACAGTCATGAAAAAATGTTTTGTTTCTTCAGTCTTTTGAGATAGACTCAGTATGATAGCTCAGGCTGACCTCAAACTTGCTCAGTGGCACAGGCTTGCTTTAAACTCAATACCCTGCATAGCCTTCCCCATGCTGGGATCAAGAGCATGTGCCACACCTGGGAAGAATAAGAGAGTCCCAAAAAGCAACCCAAAAGAGATTTTCTGTAGCCTATTCAATCACTGCATCAACAACTTTCTGAGTTGCGTATACAACCAGTTTTCTTCCTTTTAAACTAGACACCCAATCACTCCATCTCCCTCCCACTTACCACACACTTTACAAAAGCACTCACGACACACGAATGTCATGCTATTCCATCTATCCTCCCCTTCATTTCTTCACTCAGTCTACAAATATTTACTGGGTGTCTACTGCATGCTAGTCTCCGGTGTCGCAGCTAGCATCCGTCACAGCATGCCGTGACAACAGTCACAACCTCTGTCCCGGAGAGTGCAGTTTATGTCCTCACTGGGGCAAGGGAGAGAGCAGCACAGCACAGCAGGGCATTGTAGGAGAGAACAGGGAATGGGGAATGAGGTGGGCTTTGAGACAGCACTCACCAATGAGACACTCAACAGACTGAGGGGAGCAGGTGTAGAGCACTGGGTCCCCACCCTTCACCCTTTATAAATCCCAGCAAGAGAAAACCTACACACTCCCAAACAGCAAGAAAGTCAGTACGTCTGGGGCAGAGTGAACAGCAAGAACAGGAAGATGAGGCTGTAGAGCAGGAGACAGGACATGGATCTACTGCAGAGCACACAGGTCCTGTAGGTGACCATGAGGTGGAATAATAGTTGTTATCTGCAGTCACCCAGGAGAAAAGGCTGAGGTTGTAACCAACACTGTCTGCAGAGCTTCCTACGGGACTGAACAAACTCACATACAGTGGCACGCACACCACCCGACTTCCTTTTCATGTCCTTCTTGCCTACAACACTGCTGGCTTATCCTGGCAATATCGCTAAATATATTTACTTGAACACTGATCTCAAGGTCTGCTTCCAGGAAACCCAAACACAGGAAGCTACCAGTTTTACATGGCATGTGGCTTGATT
Organism: Myodes glareolus; assembly: GCF_982192425.1. Lineage (NCBI taxonomy): Eukaryota > Metazoa > Chordata > Mammalia > Rodentia > Cricetidae > Myodes > Myodes glareolus. The sequence continues at coordinate 75,211,274 of NC_142039.1, read as the reverse complement.
TATTTTAACAAGTTATGGTGAGAATGCTGAAGCATTAATATTTCATGCATGAAAATACAAGTCATATTCTCATGCTTTTACAAATGCTGAGTTCTCTGTAAGAAATAATGACTCAGTTCTTCCCTTTCTGCTGAAAATAATAAGAAAGCCCTATCATCTCTCAAAGCACCAGCTCAAACGGCTGCATGCCCGCATCCCGGGCTCTATGACAGGAGGGCAGTCTGACTGCCTATATGGTAGACCGGCACTAAGAGGTAAGGCCTCAGCTGTAAGGAGTACAGAGAAGCTGGTGTTCACAAGCACACAGTACAGCACCTCTAGTAACACTTACTTGGGGGAGAGCACCGGAGGACTGACAAAGGACCGAAGGGCATCTTTCACCATGTCTTGCATGAGGTGAGTTCCAAAGACCTTTTTGTTATCCACGAGGAAAGTGGTCTTGAAACAAGTATGAGACAGATTAGTGTCACTACTGCTGCCATACGCAGCTGTCACCACTGAGACACACAAAGACTACCTGCAATACTGCAGGATACAAGGGGATTAAATTTCAAAAACAGGTAGATACTTTATAAAATCGGTTTATAAATCCTTTAAAATTTTTTTTATTTTATGTGTCTGGATATGTCTGTGCACCACATGCATGCATGCCTAGAGATCAGAGAGGGCATCAGATCTAGGATAAGAGTTATAGACAGTTGAGAGCTGCCTCATGGGTGCTGGGAATCCAAATCAGGTCCTCTGGAAAAGCAATCACCTCTTAGCCACCAAGTCATCTCTCTGGCCCCCTAAATTAATCCTTATTTAATGTGTACTTTGAAACAGATTAAATAACACATAAAAGTATAAATTCCTCAAGTCAAGAACAATAATGTTGAGCTGAAAGAGTCAACAGATCGAATTACAATAGACATATGAACATGTCTGAACATACAACTGGAGGCCCAAGGTTGATACCAGGGATAACCTGGATCAGTTGCTCTTCTACCTGGCTCACTGAGGCAGGGGCTCTATTCAAGCCCAGAGTTCCTGACTATGGCTAGTGTTACCAGACAGCTTGCTCTGGGGACTACCTTCCAAGGCTGGAATTAGAGGCAGCCACCATACCCACCCAATAATCCTCTGGGCTCAGGGATACATGCTCTGCTTTAAGCTTGTGCAGCAAGCACTTTAACAAGAAGCTACATGTCTAGCCAAGTTTATTCAATTCAAAATGTTTCCAGTCTCCCTCAAAATGTGATCTGTGAGTTACTGATGCCCTTTCTAGTTTCACAATATTTAGAACACTTTCCCCGGGTCACCTTCCTTTTCTTGAATACTACCTTGACTCTACTTGGTCAGAAAGCAAGTGATCTTGCGTGATCTCACTTGTCTTCTAGCACAGCCTAAGCCCTGAGTCAGTGTTTCAGTGAGTGGAGGGACACAGCAGTGCAGCACTCACAGAGCAAGTGCAGGCCGAGACAAACAAAACAAGGCAGCATCACCTAGGGGACCTTTAACAGCAGCTACATTTGTTTTTTCATCAATAAAAGAGTGAAACTTACTTGCAACAGAGATCTTGAAAGAACACATGGTGACTGTTCACTAAATTCACAGAAAAAATCCTAATAGATATAGAAAAAGCAGTATTGTTAACAGATTAAACAAAAGCTGGGGATGTTTGCATATAAAATATAATTTTGTTCAGAAATAATATCCTATTAGTGTTAAAATAAGATAAAGAATTAAAAGTCAGTTTTATAGAAAATGTCTAATTACACCAAAGGGCTAACGACAGAGTCTACAAACCCTTTTTCAAGGTCTGACCAAAACAGAATTGTGTGTACAGCCTCATTAAATTTGTACACCAAGAAAACAGTATCAACAGTAACTAGGTGATAATAAAACTTTAGCTATTATTTAAAAGAAGTAAGTATTGGGGGTGAGGGGTTCAGTGGTCAAGACAGCACAGTCTCTGTGAGGGCCCAACTGTGGTTCTCAGTACATTTGGCAGCTCACAATCACAACTGCTTACAACTCCAATTCCAGGGGGATCTGACACCTCTAGCCTTCAAGGACACATGCATTCATGTGTACATACCCACACAAAGAAAACACATACACATAATTTAAAGTAATAAAAATAAATCTTAAAAAGAACTATCAGTAACCGGATAACTGGTATTACTTAGGGTGAAGACCAAGAAATATAGGTTTACATAAGAAGAAAGAAAAGACAAGATAATACACAAAACATTAATATTCAAAAATTGAGAGACAGTGGCTAGTTTATCCTATTTTCTGAACCTTTCCATTTTTACTATGTATAAATTTTAATATCTGGAATGATTAAAGACAGGCATGTGGACTTTGGAACGCCTGTGAACTGCTGCAGACTGGCGGTGAGGACAAAAGAAGAGACGTGTTCCCAGAAGATGTCACCATAGAAAGCAGGTATCACAGACAGCCTGTGGCTCCATTCAGCTTCCAAAGCAGAGTATGAATCTTCCAAGGACAGCACTCAACTATATCAGAGATGGCATTAGAAAAGCCAATCATAGCCCAAACCATCAGAGCAAAGCTGTGGTACTCAGGGACTGACATCCCTGATCGCTGTGAAGTGTCTAAAACACATGACAGCAAAGGGAGGGAGCGTACTTACCTAACTCCTGCCTACTTAATCAGTTTTCTTTTTCTCCTTTAACTGTTATTTTCCCTGGTTATGACCCCTTGCTATAACATTCATGCAGTGCCTTAACTCCTTTTAGAGGAAAAACCAAACCTGCACTCTCCAGTTACACCTGCTGTCTTCACAATCACTCTAGCTCCTTTACTGGCTGCTTCTTCAACCTAAATTTTAAGTATGGACACTCTTTGCTTTTCTTCAGCTACTTATATCCCAGGCATCTTAGCTAGGTTTCTACTTTTGTGATGAAACACCAGGACCAAAAGCAACTTGGGTAGGAAAGGGTTTACTTGGCATCATATGCTTTCACTTCACTCTGCATCACTGAAGGAAGTCAGGACAGGAACACAAATGGGGCAGGAACCTGGAGGCAGGAGCTGATACTGAGGCCATGTAAGGGTGCTGTTTATTGGCTTGCTCCTCATGGCTTATTCAGCCTGCTTTCTTATAGAACCCAGGACCACCAGTTTAGGGAAGGCACAACGAAGAATGGGCTAGATTCTCCTCCATCAATCACTAATTAAAGTGTCCTACAGCTGGATCTTGTGGAGGCATTTTCTCAGCTAAGGTTCTTTTTCTCAGATGACGTCAGCTTGTGTCGAGCAGACACAGTGAGCATATGTATTTCTGCATGCTGCACTGAGTATGCTACCAAAGCCTAACATCTGTGTCTGTGAGGGCACACAGTGGACAAATATCCTTAAACGTAAAACTGACATTCACTAGACACACTGTTTTGTTGTGGAATATCCCTTTACACTATGTGAAGATATGTCACTGTGATTGGTTTAATAAAAACCTTAACAGTCAGTAGGTAGGAGGGATTTTTAGGGCAGAGAGAATGCTGGGAAGAAGGGTGGAGAAGCCGTGAGATGCAGAGCGAGCAGGATGGGCAATACAGAGATAATAAAGAAAAGCAGAAAATAAATTTAATAGAAATGGGCTAATTTAAGTTGTAAGAACTAGTTAGAAACAAGTCTAGGCTATTGTCTAAGTGTTCATCATTAATAAGAAGTCTCTGTGTGGATATCTGGGAGCTGGAAGGCAGGACAAAAAATCAGTCTCAACTGTTTAGTGGCTGAATGGCATTTATTTTACTCATCTCATAGAATGGACAGTCACCACTAAAAATTTAATATTTCATGTTTCTCAAGTCATAAATAGTGCAACAAATATACTCTTGTGTGTGTGTGCGCGCATGCAAGCACACATCTGTGTAGGTGTGTGCATGTGAGTACACAGCTGTGAATGCATGTGAAGGACAGAGGTCAATATCTGGTTTCCTCATTGATAGTTCCCTGAAGCACAGCTAATAAAAACTCAAGACAGAGAAATCGCAGTTCAACCTGAAGATCCAAAAAGCAAACAGCCAGTTACTGACTCTTACCTCTAATTCAGTCCAAAAATGGCAATCCTGCCTCCAGGAATCTCAGACTGAGAGCTGTCTCCTCCCATTTTATAATCCTCTCTAGTGCTGGGATTAAATGTGTGCACCAGTGGGATTAAAGGTATGCACCACCCAGTTTCTATGGCAAACTAGTATGGGTACTGGGATAAAGGTGTGTGTTAGTAAGGCCTGGTCTGTAAGGCTGGCCAGTGTGGCTGTTTTACTCTCTAACTTCAGGCAGGCTTTATTTACTAAAATAAAAATGAAATGCCACTACAGCTTCCTGTCTTATTGAAATATACGGTCTCTCACTGAGCCTGGAGCTATACCTGTCAATCTGGCTTGTTTTCCTTATACGTAACTACGCCTTGCCACCTGACACTCACCTGAACCCGACAATGGCAGATTGTCAGACACAGGCTGTGAGCCCTTTCCCTCCCTCTCTCCCTTTCCACACTGCCCACCACTGCACTGCCAGACGCCTTTCAGAGAGGCATCTGCCCTCCCTTACTACGCTCTCTTAACACAGCCCCAGCAGCCCAGGCCTGGGTCCCCCAGCTCCCTCTACTGACAAGGCAAATCAGAGTCCCTAAGGATGGAAGAAAACTAAGGAATTACCCTACTGTGCTAGTATGTCACAAGGGATGAGTCACACTTGATACAAGAACAGACAGTATAATGATGGTTGAAAGTTAAATTAATGGTAACTATTTTAATGTGTATGAAAAAGATCAATAAATAACTACTGGGAAACCTGCAAAACTAGGAAATTGTGAGTATTAGGTCTAAGTATTAAGAAATGTATGGGAAGCATTTGCTATGTAATAGTCTCAAAACAAACCTTTCATTTGCTTATTGTTTTGCCTTGAGCAAAGGTCTTATTACATAGCCCAGGCTAGCCCAAAAACCAAGCTGCTTCTGCTTCGGTGTCTCTGGTGCTGGGATTACAGCCACTCACCACCGAGATTTTAGCTTTATTGGGCTTCCAATTAGAAAGACGTTCTCACTCAGCAAAGACAGTACATGCTGTACAGGTTTACATAAAAAGGTTTCATCTTCGTACTGTCTGTTATAAAAGCAAAATAATAAAAATGACCTAAATGTAATTTGTTATGAATGGACTAAAAACTAGTTATGTTATATAAGCTTACAGCGGGATATGTCTTCAGAATAATGTAGAAATATGCATATTTGCTGATATAAAAAGAAGCATCAAGCCAGGCGGCGGTAGCGCACACCTTTAATCCCAGCATTCAGGAGGCAGAGGCAGGCAGATCTCTGTGAGTTCAAGGCCAGCCTGGTCTACAAGAGCTAGTTCCAGGACAGGCTAAAAAGCTACAGAGAAACCCTGTCTCGAACAAACCAAAAAAAACCCAAAAAACAAAAAAAAAAAACCCAAAAAACAAAACAAACAAACAAAATTTAAAAAAAAGAGAAAAGAAAGCATCAGTAACACAAAAGTTTTCAATAGAACAAAACAACAAACAGGTTACCAAGCACCATGATCTCATATTCATATGCAAGAACACTAAAAACTCCAGGTCTGGCAACACAAGTCCTAGGTCTCCACTATTCAGGAGACTGGGGCTGAAGTCCCACGTTCAAGGCTTGGCTGGACCAGAGCCAGTCAATGTCAGCCTGAACAATTTAGTGAGAGCCTATCTCAAAGTAAAGAATTTAAAAAGGGCTGGGGACATAGCTCAGAGGTGGAAGACTAGCCTAGCATGTATGACGTTTAAGAACAACTTTCTTTTATATCTTTTATATATATTCTCTCTCTCTCTCTCTCTCTCTCTCTCTCTCTCTCTCTCTCTCCCTCTCTCTCTCTCTCACACAACACACACACACACACACACACACACAGAAAAAGTATTTTGAAGGCAGAATCTAGTTACCAAATCCTATTCCTACAATTTGGGTGATTTACCTATTGTCTTGTCTTAAGTTTAGCTTCTTAATTTCTAAAAATGTATCAAATCCTTACGAAAATTGTGTTATGTGAGTGCAAACACACTCCACCCCAAAGCTATTTACTGCTCTGTCAGTCAGTCTCTAGAGTGGCAAACTATCCTCTTACTTCACCAAAGCTCCAGAATATAGTTTTATACTTACCAGAATACAATGTAAATTTGGTAAGGTCACAACTTCACAGACTGTTTTTATCCTGTCTATTAATCTTGAGAAATAGTTGACCATTTCTTCTCTTTTAATTATCTTTGCATAGCGAGGGAAGGTGGGTGGAAGTAGTCTCTGGTTAACAAGGGGCTCAAAACCCATCATAATGGGATGGTCTAAAGAAGAAAGAGGAGAGTAATATTTCCAGTATCCTTATGTAGTTTAAAATGAACACTATTAAACATAAAACAAAAAAGCCCAAATTTTAAAGCCATTTCCAAATTCTAATCACAAAAGTCTAATAAATTTTATAATTTACAACTAATTTATGTATCCATATATAAATTTGTATGAGATTTAGTAACATCAAATTGTACTTCCTAGCTACATGAAGGTGATAGATGTTAGAGCCAAAGACTATAGCAGCAGGCATTCAACAAAGGCCAGGGATGACAGCTAAGTCTGATCTCCAGTCTGAGAGCAGACCTAACATCTAGAGCTGCCTGGAGGGCCACCAATAAGTGACTAGCTAACCAGTTCTAAACAACAAGAGACTTTCCAGAATAAAACACTGTATGATGTGCATCCTGACAAACATGGCTGCACCGGACAAAGAGCCTGTAAGAGAAAGTTGCCCGCTCTGGAGATCACAGAAAAGCCAAGAGCCTAAGGATACAAGACAGTAGCGAACCTCACTTTGGCCACTGTGCACTCTTAGCACCTTCATAGTGCTAAGACACACTACACCATGGGACTCTCATCTGAATTCAGACTGGAGGATTCCAGAGTGGAACCCTGTGACATCACTGCTGGAATCTGAAAGGATGAGAAAGAAGACTGACTGTACACCTAGGGAGCAGTCCACCACCCTCACATCTACCTCATCTTTGCAGATGCTCTCAGGCCTGGGCTTTCTGTCTCTCCACAATAACGTCTCTTTCTTGGCAGTAACTTACATGAATCATCCTTATATGAGACCAAGAAAAGAGCAGACTATCAGATGAAAACCTTAGCCCATAAGCTTTCTTCTGAGATGTTCAGTGGGCATTTCTACTTGGCATCCCACATCTCAAAAGACAATTTCATGCACTGTGTTTCTCCAAATCATACCCTTTCTCAGACAGCAGGAACTTCGTCTTTAGTACTTCACCTAGTTTTCACTTAATCAGTTAACTCTTAAGGATCCTAATTCCTACTGCCTACTGCTGCTTCTCTTGCTTCACTCTGACACTATGTACGACTGCTCCTTCACTAAATTAATCCTATGCACTGCTATCTCAATTTTCTATGTGCAATACAGTCTTTTCCTATCACAAAAGCCTAAAAAATATAAGGATGTATGTGTGTGTATGTGTATATATGTATGTATGTATGGATGGATGGATGGATGGATGTGTGCCTGCAAAAATTTATGTGAATCATGTGCATTCATGGAGTCTAAAGACTGACCCCTGGAACTGGAGTTACAGGCAGTTGTGAGCCACCATATAGGTGCTGGGAATCAAACCCAGATCCTCTGCAAAAGCAGTCAGCATTCTCAACCTCTGAGATCTCTCCAATCTCCCATCTGTCCCAAGTTTTGCTCATTCCCCCTTCTGTACAATGTAGTATCCTAAGGGATCACTGGAAAGAGTTCGATGGTTTCCTGAGACTCAACAGAAAAATAAAGATAACTCTTTGGCTCTATGAAAGCCGTTTTTTGTTTGTTTCAGTATGTATCAGTGTTTTGTTTACATATATGCCTGTGTGCTACATGTGTGCATTGCCCATGGAGTTCAGAAGAGGGGCATCAGATCCCCAGGACCAGAGTTACAGGGAGCTGGGAGCTGCTATGTAGGTGCTAGCAGTCAAACCCAGCCCCTGGAAGAGCCACTAGTGCTCTAACTGCTGAGCCATCTCTCCAGTCTAGGACAGCTGTTCCACAAATCCATCGTATGTACGGAGATTACATACATAAATCCCATTCCCAACTACATTCACTGTCTTTATCATTTTAAGTGGGGAAAAAAAAAGAGCTTTGCTCCCATTTATAATTAACTTAGGCATGTCATTATTCCATATACATTTTTCTGGGTGGTGGTGGTGCATGCCTTTAATCCCAGCACTCAGGAGGCAGAGGCAGGTGGATCTCTATGAGTTCAAGGTCAGCCTGGTCTAAACAGTGAGTTCCAGGATAGCCAGGACTACACCAAGAAACCGTATCTTGAGAAAACAGAAAACAACAATAAAAAGTTAAGCTAAGAACTGAGGGAGAGAGAGAGCTCTGTGGCAGAGTGCTTGACTAGCATGCATGAGGTGCTGAGTCCAATCTTAGCTTAAGTATAAACACACACCAAACTGAACCTGGGACTTGGTGAGACACCTGCAACCCCAGCACTGGCAAGGCTGAGGCAGGAGAATCTGAGAGTACCCTGAATCGCTCTCACAACATTAAACTAAGTCTGAAATTATCAAGAAATGTTCTTAAGTTCTTTATACACAGACGTTTAGGCCTCATACAAGCAGGCAACTCAATGAGTAACACATACTGTCCCAGTGTCGGCCGACCCTACACAGAGAGCAACACCCGAGGAGGTGAGAAAGGCTCATTTGGCTGACAACCGCAGGCCACAGTCCACCACTGCAGGGAACTCAAGGCAGCAGAAACCTGATGCAGCTGTAATATCCACAGCGGAGAGCAGAGAGAATAAAATGCATTCAAGTTTGTTCTCAGGCCCCTTCCTCCACCCTTACATGATTCAGGACTCAGCCTAGGGAAGGGTGCTACCCACTGTGGTAGTGAATATATCCACCTCGAAACAATGAAGAAAATTTGAACACAGAATTTCTGTTAACACAAGTAAGCTACCTTAACATGTTAGTCATTTTATAAACATTTCCAGAATTAGATCATAAGGTATTTCAGAGTTGCGGATATTTTACACCTCAATCTCACGAATACAAAAACCGTGATAATCAGTGTTGCTGTATACTCTAAAATGTTGACCCACTAGAGAATTTTACAGCAGAGATATTGTTCTTGTTAAAGCTCATTTAACACACAAAATATGAATGCTACCAACGTGTCAAGCACTCTATTCCTAAAACTCTTCAGAGTCTCACGCACAAGTACAGTGTAGTGTGAAGACAGGCACCCATGAGTACCATGAACCTCAGGAACACGAGGCCTGCCATGTGGGGTGAGGTAGACTATGTAACAACTGTAATGGGTTTCTCAAAGAAATAAAGAAAGGAGATGATGAAAAACCAAGTTACTGCTGGCATCCATAGTACAAACAAAAGATGGTACATATAGAGTCCAACATGAAGATACAAGATAGGGCCCAAGTTCTACCAACTGTTTTCAATATAGACTAAATAAACAAAGCAACCTAAAGCACTTTTAAGTATTCAGAGGAAACACCCCAAAGTTGAAGCAAACTGACTTAAATGAAAGTCAGAACAAACTGTATTGCATGTTTTGCTATGCAGTAAGAAAATACAAGAGTAAACATGGAGAATTACCTCCTTTGGTAGTGCCATTCTGAGCCTGGATGCCATGATGCAGTGAGGTGTGGATGGCAGAAAGAAGGTCTGCTGCTTGGACCATTAGTTTCTGAGCCTCTGCAACAGCACTGGTCTGGCAAACAAATCGCCAAAAACACACTTTAACACAGAGAAGGAGAGGTCCTACAACAGTGCTGGATCCGTGCACACTGAAGTACACGGATCCTCACAGAAGGCGAGGTCCTACAACAGTGCTGGATCCGTGCACACTGAAGTACACGGATCCTCACAGAAGGCGAGGTCCTACAATAGTGCTGAGATCTGTGCATACTGCAGAACACGGATCCTCAGAAATTATTCACTTAATGCATGATGCCCAAATTCTGACAGGATACAAAGCATTTTCCCCTCAAATCTGTATCTTATTTGATATGTTAAAAATGAAATGGTAAATATTTCTGGCTTATGATCAGAGATACAGTCAACTGTAAAAAAAGGAAAAAAAAATCCCAACATTATACAGCCATTTACAAATATGGGGTGGAGGGAATCCAGGAAAAAAAGACTGACCTGAATCGATATTTATCTATCCATAAGACATTTCAGTGTGTGATAGACAGAACTGTAAAGTAATAATAACTTCTAACAAAGAAAACTATGACTGTGGTGTAAACACACCAAGGGCAGAGAACTGTGAGAACAGGGAGGACACTGTTCAAAACTGACCAATCACGGTATTCTCTTACCTCTTTCTTAGTAAAGGCTATGAGCACTGTCAGCAGCACACGCGTGAACTTCACTCTGCTGAACGCTGCCAAGCACTGCTGGTGCTGCGAAGACAGAAGCATGGTGAGGAGCGGGGCCTGCAAAGGCCCAGCTGCAGAGGCTGCATTTTAGCACTCCAACTCTTAACCCGTGTCAGTACCGCATTACAGGAAAAGGGCCTCTCCTTGGCTTTTTAAATGCATACAAAACAAGACACCAAAAACTAATAAACAAAGCCGCCTCCTCTGAAACAGGAAACTACATTGTACTCATCAGCAACAGGACTGACTTTAATCTGAAGTCAGAACGAGGCTATTATCTCAAAAACATGAACTTAGCAGTTATAAAAGGGTTGAAAGTTTCAGCAACTTTTGATATGGAAATTTTTGATTTTGCTAAGTTTTGAAACATCTAAAAGTAATCTTTTATTCTAGTTCCTACTTCCCAGAAATTCTGAAGTTTTGAAATAACATATTCAAAAGAGCTGTATTACCAATCTATACATAAAAACGTAAGAGGAATTAAGTCCCCTGCGGTGTCCAGTTAAAGAAATACTGTAAAGAGGCTTCCATCAATGCCAATGCAGTTCAGAGAACTGCAGCATTTAAGGACAGGTCTGTCTGACACTCTCTACAGAAAATAAGGCAGTTACTTCTAGTTCAGAGAACTGCAGCATTAAGGACAGGTCTCTCTGACTCTCTACAGAAAATAGGGCAGTTACTTCGAGTTCAGAGAACTGCAGCATTAAGGACAGGTCTCTCTGACACTCTCTACAGAAAATAAGGCAGTTACTTCGAGTTCCACTTCCGGGTCTCTCTCTTCTCCTTGTCGACTTCGAGTACTCTAAAATTAAAAAAAAATAAATTAAGACAAATACAACCCTAGAGAAGTCAAGAAAAAGTTAATCTACTGAGAATACACAAAAATCTATGCTCACAAAAAAAATATCTGAAAGAAAGAAAAAAGGCTGTGTCCAGTACTTCCCTTTTTCCTATGGATGTTTTATGCAGGTATTTGTATATAGATTATTAAGATTGTGAAAAGAAGCAGGTATTAAAACAATACATATAGCAGAAGCAAAGTACATGGCCACAATGCGACCACCTTTTTTAAAGTGGGAGGCAGAAGCAGAGTGACTGACTCTGAGTTCGAGGGCAGCCTGGTCTATAGAGTAAGATTTGAAACCCTGACTCAAAAAAAAAAAAAAAAACACACCCCAAAAAACCCCACATATATACACACACACACACAGAGAAAATCCTGAAGATTTCAAAACCAATTCACAACAAAAATCACTATCACCATTAAAAATCCTATCATTTTAAAAAAGAGCCTGGCCGATCCTGATGGTGCATACCTTTAACCCTAACACCAAGGAGGCAAAGGCAAGCAGGGTGAAGTGAGTTCAAACCCAGCCTGGTCTACATACTGACTTCCAGGCGAGGCTAGAGTTAAACTTTGTCTCCAAAAAAACCCCCAAAAAACAAAAAAACAAAAACAAAACAGAACAAGTCCAAAACAAAGCAAGAAAAACATACTTTCACCCTCCTTTGCATATCATCTTCCACATCTTTCAGCATTCCTAGAATGAGAAACAGAAAGTTTTAAAACAAATCAGAATGCAAAACACACAAATTATTGTTGTGAATTATCTCTGTAAATGGTTTATACCTGTAACTCGAAGATCTGTCACACTGTTGGCCATTTTAAATCCATATGTCATTGACTGGAAATCTTCCTACATAAAAAAGGATTAATTAAGCTCTAGGATAGCAGCAACCATATTTTTCTAACAAAATGATCAGTTACTTAGAAAGAAACCGCATGCTATTCAGCATGTCTCAATATTGCCATTATACAGCTAGCCTTCTTTGCAGGCCTACAACTAGACATCTTGACATTAATGCTGTTATCTGTCCTGGGCTTTACCTGCTTGTTAGTGGTCTAGAGGTTAAGCATTCTCAAGTAGCATTACTCAAACAAAACAGCAAACGTACATTTTATAGGCCTTGGTTTTAAAAAATAAAAACAACAAATAAAAAACAAGTCGGGCAGTGGTGGCACACACCTTTAATCCCAGAACCTGGGACGCAGAGACAGGAGAATGTGAGTTCGAGGCCAGCCTGGCCTACAGACATAGTTCCAAGACAGCCAAGGCTACAAAAAGAAACCCTGTCTCAAAAAGACAAAACAAAACAAAAAATAAAAATCAAACCAAAGCATGGTTCTTCAGCCACCCCCTTCCCCTCGCAAATTTCACTGCTAAGATGGGATTCGCTGGGTTTACTCTGAAGAATGAATTTAACATTATCTGGTATGGTATTTCCCCTGAATTACAATTTTTACAAATACATACAATTCTGGGATGCTTACAATGAGCATTGGATTTACGTTAGTCTGTCTCGGAGAAAGAACCGAGTATCATGTAAGGAAAGAGACAAAGCACAAACCACGGATCCAGGTAGTGAGATGCACATGACTGGGTCTTCTAAAGACCCCAGGTGCGGTTTCAGAGTCAGCTCGCCCTAGAGGGTCAGTGGACCCCCTTTATTTCCTTGGACCTCTACTTCTCAAGTCTTACATACCCAAGAGGAGCCCAATGTCCACTTTCTAGCACTTACCAGATGGGCACTCTGCCTCCACCTCCTCATACACGTGAGGAGCCTGAGGATCTGACCTGTAAGTTAACCTAATTACTTCTCGTCTCTCTCTAGTTCATTTCTGTATACCAGACACTTCCACCACTTGCTACGATTGTTCCTGATATAAATGATTTTGTGCTGGGTGGTTTTTGTCAACTTGACACAAAGCTAGAAGGATTGGGTGGGAAGAGGGAATCTTAATGTCTTGGTTAGTGAACAACGCAGGAGGTCCCAGGCTGCACAAGCAGGCTGCGTGAGTCAGCAGCAGCACTTCTCCCTGTCTTCTGCTTTACTTCCTGTTCCCAGGTTCCTGCCGTCCTTGAATTCCCTAAGTGTTGGCTAGTTTATTGTCAACTCAACACAGTAGACTAACTTACTTGGGAAGAGGGACCCTCAATTAAGAAAACGCCTCCATAAGATTTGCCTATATGCAAATCTGTAGTATACTTTCTTAATTAGTGATTGATGTGGGAAGGCCCAGCTCACTGTGGGTGCTGCCACCTAGGGCAGGTGGTTGTCCTAGGGTATAAGGCATCAGCAGGCTGAACATGCCAGAAGCAAACCAGTAAGTGGCATACACCAAGAATTCTGCATCAGCTGCTGCCTCCAGCTTCCTGCCCTGGCTGCTCTCAGGACCAAGTGGGGCCTGAGGACTGTACTGAAACAAACCCTGTCCTCCCAAGGAGCTTTTCTTCAGGTCTGTGGGTTTTTGTTTTTGTTTTTTTAAATCACCATAGAAACCCTAACTAAGTCTGACTTACGGGACAGCAGGGGTCAAAATGTAAAAGGCAAATTACTAAATACACTGGGAAATAGCAAGAACTGTCCAAAATCAGAGAACATCTGCTTCATTTAGAATGAGCTAGGGACTGCTTACTCCATGGTGGCCATGAATGAGTACAGAGCCCTGTGGGCAGATCTCCTATCTTTTCAAAATAAAAGTCTGAGTTTTTAAGTTTACTATATATCAAATCTTCCTTTAAAAAGTATGTAGGTCAACTGTGAGAAGACAATCAACCAACCTATTAAGTTTTAACCAAAAGACCTAAGGAAAGGTATTTGTCTAGGCGTGTGTGTCAGGCTATCTAACAAGAACTGATCTGGGTCAGTGGAGCACCACTCCAGGGGAGACACAAAGACAAACTGCTGCCACTAAAATGTTTGCTCTGAAAGCTTTGTGGAACTACGGACAAAACTCACTGCCAACCCAGGAAGGCCAGATACTGACTATACCCACTGTATAGGCAGCGACCGAAGGCAGCCTGAGCCAGGGCTATGACAGAAGAAATGGGATCTATTTCACAGGGCAGTTTTACATTGCTGTGACAATGTAACTATAGAACAAGGAGATGTGGAATCATCCTTCTGTACACTGTGAAGATGTGTACCCTCATTAGTTTAATAAAGAGCCAACTGGCTAATAGCTAGGCAGAGAAAGGTTAGACGGGAGAGCTAGACTGAAAGAACGCTGGGAAAAGGGCAGAGCCCCCAGCCAGACGCAGAGTGAGGACATGTAGGAAGCCACGTGACAGCACATAAATAGAAATGTGTTAACTTTAGTTGTAACAGCTAGTTAGTAACAAGTCTAAGCTATAAACCAACCATTTATAATTAATAATAAGTCTATGTAGTTATTTTGGAGCTGGCTGGTGGGACAGAAAAGTCTGCCACCATATGGTGCCCAAGGTCTGGCACTTACATCCACATAAGGCCTAAGAAAGCTTTTAAAAAGGTTCTAAACGTGGGGCTGGAGAGATGGTTCAGACGTTAAGAGCATTGACCGCCCTTCCAGAGGTCCTGAGTTCAATTCCCAGCAACCACATGGTGGCTCACAACCATCTGTAATGAGATCTGGCGCCCTCTTCTGGCCTGCAGGCATACGTGCAGGCAGAATGCTGCATCCACAATCAATCAATCAATCTTTTAAATAAAACAACATTTAAAAAAAAGGGTTAAAACAGACAGAAACAGAGTCAAACACTGTTTCCTAGCCTCATGCTGGCCACGGTACAGACACGTCTCCTGGCAGCTGCCTGCCTACTTGAGTAGCCAGTGCACCATGGGCTAATCTGCACGGCTATTTAAGGTTTTGCTCATGAGCACAGAAAAGATTATAGATACGCAGTAAAGCAGGTTCAGAGAGAACAAAAACCTCTAAACAGGGTACAGTGTGTTTAAAAATCTGCTTAGGCTTAAAGAAAAGAGAAAGTGTATAGACAGTCATTTAAAAAATATGTAGTTTAAAAATAAAGTCTTTAAAGAGAGAAATGAAGTAATATATAGATATATAAATAATGAGGAGCAAGGAATGGTTTTTTAAATTTTCAATATATGCAAATAAAACAAAATCCATACTTTATCTATGAAGTGCAATTTAAATTTCCTAAAGATAATAAAATTTTGGAATTGTAAGAAAGGAATTAGTCATGCAGCTTGAAAAATATTAGGGAGTCTGGATCCTGTATATTATTGTGTTGACTTTGAATTTTCTGATTGCTGATAAGCAAGACAGCTGCTGAGAGACCTGGAGTTGAAAGGAAGACCGCTGAAACAAACAGCCTAGCAATTTTAAGACTGAACTTTACTTTTGTCAAACGGAAGTCAAAAGCGCTTTGGAAACAAGAGGTCATGGATGTTCCAGGTTAATATGGATCACGTTTCATCATGGAAGACCTCCTGAATCTTGGCAGAAGATTGTATCAACAAAGGCTACAGCTGGTCTTTCCAGTACCTCAATTTTCTCAGGGACCCCTTAAGGTCCCTTTGCCCCAAGACAAGAGGAAGCAGTCTAGAGAAAACAATGCCCACATTTCTAAGAGATGGGATAAACGGTCTTTGATTATTTGTTGGTTATGGATGTTTGTTATCATTTAGGGGAATATAGGAACATAGAATAAAAAGTATTAACCTCAGATATTTTACATTGGCACGGATTCTGGTTTACTGATACAAATTTAAAATTACTTTTGTTATATTGTATATACGTTTTTACTTGTTTGGGGTATTGTGCTTATGCAGCTTATTTAAAAATGTAACCTAAAATTACAAAATACAGGATAGTAATTAGTTATCTACAATAATCACATGTGTAGTCATATTAGGCATGTTTTCAAAGTTAAACAGATATAGTTAGATAGATAAATGGTCTTCAAACACTTTAGAGACCTAGAGAATATGGATTTAAGTTTTTAATAACTTGAGGATTTTCATGACAGTGAGAAATGTCTCTTCCTGGCAGCACCAATTTACTTCAAAAGATGATGATGGGCATCAAAGAACCTCCACATGAAGTTTTCTTACTTTATAACAACAGCTAACCATTTGGGCAAGAAACTGCCCTTGCTCTGACTGCTGAGAGTATACTATCCAAAATGGACCAGCAGGATGCAAAAGTAAGCGGCTCTCAAACTTTGCCTAGATAAGGTTTTTCAAAATTCCCTGCTTCTGAGAAGTATCTGTCAGATATACTAGGCCTAAAAGCCGAAAACAGATGCTCCAACATTGCAAAGGAGCCAGATGCCCCTGTCATTGTGTAATATTACATCTTTCTGGAGTCTTTCAAAGAGTTAAAGACAAAATAGTTAGTTAGTTATGAAAAATATTACTAGGTATAAAACTTCAAATTCACAAAGATAATAGAATATTTTATCCAAATCTGCCAAATACAAACAGACTAGATATTCTAACTGTAATTCTTACTTGATAACTGTCTTTGTTGCATATAATTTTACTGTGTTAAGTTAAAACCTTCCTTTTAAATTAGACAAAAAAGGGAGATTTGCTGTAGAACAATCCTTTTGTACACTGTGAAGATGTGTTGCTCTCATTGGTTTAATAAAGATCCAACTGGCCAATAGCTAGGCAGGGAGAAGTTAGGTGGGGAAGAAGTGTGGCGTTGCCAGACAGAGAGAGAGTAGGATTTGTAGGAAATGAGGTAACAAGACATGAGCCATACAGCAGCATGTAAATTTAAAAATATGGGTTAATTTAAGTTGTAAGAGTCAGTTAATAGCAAGCCTAAGCTATTGGCCGAGCATTTAAAATTAATAATAAGTCTCTGTCTTGTTTATTGGGGAACTAGCAATCCTGATGAAAAAATCCCAATGGAAAAAATCCTGCCTACATTTTTATGTTATAAGGCCAGAAGGTAGTGACTGTCTGTCTGAATGTCTCGATACTGGGAACGTTGCTCTGTTCACAGGACACTCAGTGAGCAGGACTGAAGCTCTACTATGTAGCTGAAACACAATCAGTACTCACAAGAGTGGCTTTGAGATTCCCTTGCCTTAGCTTCCCATGTGCCACCACAGGCAGCAATGTTCACCCTACAGGATCTTACTGTATAGACCAGGCTAGCCTTGAATTCATTACTCTTCTCTGCCTCTGTGTTCTGCATGTCTGCATTGCAGACATGTTTCACACATGGCAACAGCAATGCTTTTTAATAACTACTCTTAGTTACAGACATGGACATAGACACGAGTCACAGAATCACTCCTCTACAGCAAGGTAAGACAGCCAATGAGCTTCTGGATTTCTTTACCTCTTCAAAAACAGCAGCTTTATTTACTTTTTCCCTTGCAATGTCACAGATCTTCAAGATTCCCAGAGCAAACGCTTTCATGGCAGGATCTTCTATGAAGTCTGGATTATGAATGTAAAGGCACGTAAACACTGTCTGTGCCAGGGAATGGCCTTCTAACCATGTGATCTGTTAAGGAGAGAGAATGATGAATAAATCATTTCAAGTGCTACACAGGGTTTGCAAAGTCTAAACTGAGCCAGAGAGTCCTAGACACATATCACTACAATTAATTATAAGATTGAAAAGATAATCAATTAAAGAGAATGTCACAGAAGAGAGGACTGAGAACAAGCTTTCACCAGCGAGATTTCACAAAGTCTACATAAACTGGGTCTCCAAACGCTCTGGAACACAAAACTGCTTTGCGCATGAAGCTAGTACTCAAAGGGGTCTATATTTCCAATTTTCAAACCACAGTACTCCCTCTGCACTGTAAGTGCCTAGTCATCAATGAGAAGCATTCTTAAGTCTAATATTCCAATCTGTGACACCTTAGTGTCTAATCAAAGTAGAGAAACTACACAGCATTGAAAAGCAAACAATTCTACAATGCAATCAATAGAATGCATGGGTTAGGGAATTCGGTCTTAGAACTGACCAGGTTTTAAGCTTCTCCATCCAACACTAACTCAACAACAGAACTGTCTCCTTTAGATTATTAAATAAAACATCCTTGCCTCCCATATAGGGCTTGCTACTCCAGCAAGAAGGATCTTTCTTCAATAAAGATAAACATCCAACACTATTTCTCCATAATCTACAGGCTGGACCGCCAACAATAATCAGTACTAACTGCCCTCTCCCCAAAATTATGCTAGATGTTTTCATATATTTCATCTCAAGTTTCTCTAGTCCTTTTAGAAGAGGTTATTTTCCTCCTTCTACATGTAAGTGAACAAAGTCAACACATGTAAATAAATTTCCCCAAGTTTATTCTAAAACCCAAGAACTATGTGACTGAAAACATGTTACTAGAAGACACAGTAAGAAATGGATGGGAAATGTTCTGATTAGGGTGTGAATTTAGAATGATTGTGCAGAAGATTTTCCAGATGAAAACCCATTCCTCGTTATAGCCCAAAGAGTCTCATACAGGTGCCGCTCAACTCTGACAATTCTCCCACTGCTTCCCGTTCCATCTTGCTGGAGTTAGCCACAGCCTTCACTCTCGGCTCCCTGCCAACTCTGCTCTGCCTGTGAACATTCTGGTCAACCCCGTATCAGTATGACTTCTTTGTCTACTCCTTAGTCCCTACTGGGTTCTCAGACGTCCTCTGTCCTACACCACCACCCTAAAACTACTGACTAGTTATCAGTATGTGTCTTTGCACATCTACTCCCAGCAATCCTCCCTGGGCTTCCATATTCCTTTAGGAATAGTGTTGCTATAAGGTAATAAAGAAATCTTTTTGAGACAGACAGAATTCTGGCTGTACCCTTCAGTAATGCAGCCTCAGGCATCATAATAAAATGTTGAAATTGGCAAGATGTAGGTGAGAAACAGTACATGTCAACAACTCATGTGCATGTGCTTCTGAGACATTCCATTACCAACACTGCCTAACAGACAAATCAACAGATGCTACAAAAACACAGGGCCTTACTACAATTGGATCACCCTGCCAGAAGACATGCACGCAGCACAGACAAGTCCCTAGAGCATGTCTGTGGCATAGGACAGCCAGCTCATGACAATCTATTCGGCAGCAAAGCAGATCTCCAAAGCCAGTCCACACCTCCTTCTGCTTCAACTGGACTCATCTCACAGAACCTCAATTACACATTTCCCTGATAACTTGAAGAGAGAGCACTGTGGATAATGGCGGTAATTTTATCTTTACCAAAACAAAGCACCTGTTTAACAGCACACATGACCAGAGCAGTGCCAGCTGTTAGATGAACCATGGCTTCCATGGTTTAACTTAGTCTGTGAATCTTGAGTTGACTTTCTGAGGCCTGACAGTGTTTAATTTCATATTCAACATAGTGCACACACTTTACATTCAAAGATTCAGGTAACCACAGTTTAATTAACCAACAATCCTGTTTTAATTCTTACCAAACAGCAAAAACAGGTATCCATTATTCCTATCAATTCAGGCAAGGTGAGATCTTTAATTTTAATGGTGCCATCCTAAAAAGGAGGGAGCATATAAACAGAAAGTTAGGAAAATTATTATGTACACTTATATTTTAAATTTTAAAATTAGGTATTTATTAAAAAAATAATCCAAAGAAAACACTAATATCTGATAAAAGCAAGAAACCAACTTCATTTTTTTTTTCCTTAGGAACAAAATTTTGCTTCTTGTTCTGTCTATGATACACATGGAAGACCTGGGACTCCTGATCCCCCTGCCTCAACCTCTGAAGAGCTGAACTGACTGACCACGCCCAGTGAGACATAAGCACTTTGTCAAACTTTAACACACTATTGAAGAAACCACGTATCTTAAATAAGTCTTTATTAATTTATCTTAAATCTTGAGTAATAAAAATCAAAGCCTAATTTGAAACAATAAAGGTCCTTATAATAAAAAGTCAAGTCTTTCTACACACAGTGTCTCAGGTCTGTAAGTCCAGCACTTGTGAAGTCAGGAGGAACAGGAGCTCAATGCCAATGAGACTAGATGAGACTGTGCCTCCAGGAAGGAAGGAAAGGCAGGAGAGGGAAGAGAGGCCAAATCATTAAGTATTTCTAAAGCACAGTCAAAATTACACAGCCCAGGTTGGGATGACAGGCATATGCTACCTACTGGCTCAAAATTAGTTTATCTCATTTACTTCCCCCTCCCCGTTTCTGTTTCTCCTCCCACATATTCTCATTCTCTCTCTCTCTCTCTCTCTCTCTCTCTCTCTCTCTCTCTCTTTCTCAAATAAAGCCTCACTCTGTACTCTGTAGCTTGGACCTCACAGCAATTCTACCCCAGCATCTCAGTATATCACAACATGAAATGTAACGTGAGTCAAATATCCTGAATATATACTCAAATGCCTTCTAGATTAATTCAAAGAATACACAAGTGGACAATCTAGAGCAAGTTCATGTGAACCTCAGGGCATCAATTTCTAGGTTTTAATTGAGACTGATAACTAATATATATTTATATTTAGACAAAGTTTAATTAAGCCCAGATGGATCTCGAAACCACTATATAGCTGAGGACAATCAAACTTCCGATCCTCCTGCCTCTACCTCCCCAAGTGCTACAACTGTAGGACAGTACCATCATGCCTGCTTTGGAGCACTGCTAATCTTGTGTCTGAGAGGCTTTTAAGAATACAGTTGAACAGTTTGTATGATTTCAGTATTAAGCATGCTTTTTATTTTGGTTTGATTTTTCAAGACAGGATTTCTCTGAGTAGCTCTGGCTGTCCTGGAAATCGCTCTGTAGACCAGGCTGGCCTCTGCCTTAAGTGGTGGGATTAAAGGCACGCACTACCACTGCCTGAACGAGCACATTTTAACAAAAAAAGGTATGTTTTAAAAGCCAGAGAAATACAAAAATACAATAACTACCTTGATAGCTTGTTCAAAATTGAGAACCTTCCGATTTACTTGGTTTCCAATCATACCAGCATCCATCTTGGGATCCATCATTTCAATAGCAGACATGGCTTCAAAAAGGCCAAATCTACAAACAAATGAACCCACAAGCTGTTTTTAAACCCAGATTTCCAAAACAGTACAAAAATTATCATGGTACTTTTGAAGACTACAGTATTCCATGTATTTATTTGTATTACTGTATAATTTGCTAAAATTTCTATTTCAATTAATCATCATTTAGTGAAAAAAATTCATGTATTCACCATAGAATAATCTTACATGTTCCGTGGAGGAAAGAACAAAAGCATCTTTACATTTCCCTCATCAGGATACGGACCAGCAGCTTTTGGAAGAAAGAGATCTACTCCTGTCAAATGGCTTTACATTCCTTAAAAAACTTCCTTTCATTTCAAAATAATATTATGTGATTTTTTTTATTTTCCAAGTTATCTTTTTTGTTTGCGTGGGTGTTTGCGTATATATGTGTGTGTGTGTGTGTGTGTGTGTGTGTGTGTGTGTGTGTGTGTGTGTGTGTAAGTTGGAGGACAGGCTCAGGGATCATCATCCTTTGAGACAGCTCTCCTTGGCCTGGAGCTCACCAATCCCTTAGTGTTTCCATTGTCTCTGGCTTATCATTTCTAGGATTACAAACTCATGAAGGGATTTTTTTACAGGGTTCTAGAGATTAAACCCAGCTCTTCATATTTACAAGGCAAACACTTTACCAACTGAGCCATCTCCCCAACTGTAGCTCCATTTTCTTCATACCTAATTGATTTTCAAAGTTCAAAATTTTGGTTTATGTAATGCAAAACAATTCAGAAATTCCGATTGCTCACCATGGAAAATAGTAACTATACATTGAAAACTGATTATAAAGATTTGAGGCATGCCTCAAAAGATGACAGGAAAAGATGAGGCTTAACTAAAACCTTGACTTGACCAAACTACTGACAACTACCCCACTGCTGCGGGAGTTCGTTCTGCTCCTTCAGTCAATGGCCTTTAAGATACCAGTCCATTTGGGCGTGGTCTCTTTTGCTTTAAAAAGCAGCAGTAGCCCTGCTCTCACTCTCTTGCTTCCGGCTGCTAGACTCTGTTCTTGTTTGCTCAGAGGGCTGTTGTCTAGGACAGTGATTTGTAAGTTTTCCCCTTAAATAAATAACCCTTTTATTAATTATAATTCCAAACTGGTGTGGGATTGTTTTGTAACTTCACCTTCATCTGGAGCCTTGTGGGCCCATTTGAGAAAATGCTACTACCAATAAGTCACGCTTAAACTCTATTCTTTTCTGTCTATAATAACTTCCCAAGCTCTCAGGCTTCTTGTGGATGCAGTTGTCCACGTGGGCGTCATTTGTAGTCAGGGTTTCTGTCCTGCCCGGTTCCCGCAGTTGTTAAGTCCCAAAGAAAACACACAGAGGTCTACATTAACTATAAACTGATTGGTCCATTAGCTCAGGCTTCTTATTAACTCTTATAACTTATATTAGCCCATTATTCTTATCTATGTCAGCCACATGGCTCAGTACCTTTTTCAGTGAGGCAGTCACATCTTGCTTCTTCTGTGGCTGGGCTAGGAGTGTGGAGGAATGGGCTTTCCTCTTCCCAGAATTCTCCTGTTCTCTTTGACCCGCCTCTACTTCCTGCCTGGCTACTGGCCAGTCCGCATTTATTTAAAATATAACTGACAGAATACAGACTATGGTCCCACACTACTTCCCCCTCTTAAAAAAAACAAAACAAACAAACAAAAAAACCAACAACAACAGCAACAAAAAAACCCAAGAACATCCATAGTTCATTTTTTTTAAACTAAAAGAGGTTAGGACAAACAAGCAGACTCTCCTTGGAACACCCCATCACTCTAAATGATTTCTCTTAAATAAAATCAATAGAGGGCTTGTTTTGGCAGCACACATATACGAAACCCATCAGAAAGACATAAAAAAGAGCTTTTAAGGACTAGTAATGTAACTCAGAGGCAAAAGCCTGTGTTCAATTCCCAGTTCTAAAAGAACAAATTAAACTCCATGGGCACAAACGTCCTGCCATGACCTTAATGTGATGCTTAGGTTAAGATGCTCTGGCATTTGCTCATAGTACAGCAAAGACAACTCTCTCACACACATTAGATGACTGCTGACCAAAGCCCAAAAGGACTGGCCAAAACAGTACCTTTTCAAAGAGTACTGGAAGTTAAAAAGGAAAGCACCCAAGAATGCAAGAGAATTTTGTCAACAAAAACAATATAGCACAATTTAGCTTCATCAACTACTGAAGAATGCTATAAACTAAGAATAAATAAAAATATCTAGAACACATTCTAGGTATCTATAACAGATTCATTCTATGGAAATTACCAAAAAGAAGGAATTTCACACTAGTGAAAACACCAGTCAACACTGTTGAGAAAAATCATCACATGGGAAAATGCAAATGTATGTTTATATAATTTGAGAAAAACAAATCAGATATAAGTTCTAAACCTGCAAAACAAGCAAACAAAACCTCTTCCCTGATAATCTACAAGCTATAAAGGAAAAGCAACTGCAGAATATTCTAAATTCTTGTGGTGGTTTTAATGCAATTGGCCACCATAATCTCACAGGGAGCGGCACTACTAGGACGTGTGGCTTAGCTGCAGTGGATACGGCCTTGTTGGAGGAAGCGTGTCACTGTGGGACCGGACTTTAAGATTTCCTATGCTCAGGATACTGCCCAAGGTCTCAGTCGACTTCCTGCTGCCTGTAAGGCAAGATGCAGGCAGCGCCACGTCTGCCTACCACCATGCTCCTCACCATGATGATAATGGACTGAACCTCTGAAACTGTAAGCCAGCCCCAATTAAATGGTTTCCTTCTAGGAGTTGCCATGGTCATGATGGTCTCTTCACAGCAAGAAAAACCCTAACTAGGATAGCTCTCAATGTGGATTGGCAAGTTATCTCACCTAAGAGAAGCTGCTGCAAATGCATACTCTGTTCTCAAGCAGACTTAGGACATGCAACTTGGATCTAGCAGGTATTTGTAAAGATTCTAGATGATTCTTTGCATGCTAAGGTTTTAAGAACAAAATAAGTCTCTTCTTGTTCCTCCAGCAAAAACTGTCTAATTTTATCTACTTGCTAATTCAAGATTTTATAGTCCTCACCCCGAAGCAGTCTGGCCACAGCATGTTTCTAGCACAGTGGGGGAATAAACAGAAAAAATAAATAAGCCAGTACTTCCTTTTCTTGTTTCACTTGGAAATCTTCAATTTTCTTCTGCACAAGCATTTAGTCATTAATAAATCTACCACACTAGACATATACCTGATAGTTTTCTTCAAGAAATCCCATGTTGAATATATTCAACTTCATAAAAAGGATCCCACAGTCTCATGTTTCCTGTCTTAACCAGGTCAGCCACTTAAGATAGCTCACCCAAGTGGAAATTGTATTTATAACTCATTTTAACAGCTTTGAAGCATAACTTTACTTGGACTTCAAGAACTAGTCTATGTAAGAAAATTAAAGTATTACACTCTTTCAAAGGACACGACACTCACAGCTTATCATGAAGCAGTTCTCCCAACTTCAGCTCTGAAAGAAAGTGAAAAATTACTGAGTAATAATACCACAATTAGGTTCAAGTTTCAAGACTAAGAGCAAACCAGCTTGATTACTAAAATGCATTCTTTAAGGACTGTTGTCCGCTCTGTTAAAATGGTGCTTTCAAGAACATTATAAAGTAGATGACTAGAAGAAAAAAAGACTGAAAATTAACAAGCCAAGAACCCTCTTAATATTCCAATAAGAATTATAAATTTAAAAATTATTTTTAAAGTTACTAATATAGTTTACCATGTTCTAAACTTTTTCACAGAAACAACTGCTGCCTCTCTGGTTGTTTTAAGACCACGTCATCATCTAGTCTTTGTTGTGAGAGGAACAATGTTAAAATCACATTTAAAGATTCAAATTTACTTAATTGTACAAAACACTTTGAGTAAACTGCTAATCCACACGGTGTTCATGAGATGAAGATGAAGGTGAGTGGTAGAGCAGTCACCCAGTGTTCCCACCTAGTACTCCATCCCAGCACAGAGGAAGGGAGTGAGAGAAGGCAGCAGAGACGTGTATGTGGGGGGGGGGGGGGGCGGCAGTCTTCAAATTTGAGTTTTAAAATGAATCAGAGATCGTCCTAAACCTGACCTTCATCTATCACTCCAAATCAGTCAAACCCCAAAGTGGGACTCCAACAATGCTTCTAAAGCAGCCTAAGTGATGCCAATGCTTGGATATAGGACAGGAACTACTGATAAAACATGTTAATAAGTTTAAAGGTTGACTTTGGGTTATTTGCTCTGGCAAATCACAGGTGAACAATGAAGAATGCTGGGTGGGGATGAGGTGGGGGGCTGAAGTGGACGCTGCCAGAGGGAACACAGTAGAAACTGTAAGAGTTCCTTCACACGGCACCAAGTGGAGCCTGCTAGGGCTGGAGGGATCCAAGAACTTCACCTTTCAGATCAGCACAGCTGTTCCAGCAAACCCATTCCATAATTACCCTTTTGATTTCTTATTTATTCTCTATTACTTTATCTCTATTCCTGCCATGTATGTTGAGGGTGAGTTCAGTCCCAGGACTTTTCCTGAAGCCCTAATATGAGAAGGAACGTAGTTCCTTGTCTAAAACCGGGAACACGCTTAAGCAAGGTCAGTAATGGCCTGGGACCAGGGCCATTGGAGAGCTATGGTTTTGGATCCTGGGAACTCCATTTTCCCACTCTTTGAAGGGCTGTGGTCATCAATCTCAAGGAACCTTGGAGCTGAGGCGCACCTGAGCTATCCTGTGTTCCTCTGAGTAACACTGCTCAGTTACTTTCCTGTTGACTGTCTCATTTCCCCCCAGCAAACTGTATATAAGATGCTGTACTTTGTAATAAACTTGCTTGACATAAGACCTACCTTGTGCAAGACCTTCAGAGACCAACTTTTCTATCTCCATTTTCTGATCCCCTGGTCCTTTCTCTCAGAACCCTTAAACAACAACCTTCTGGTGATGTGTGATTTCCCTCTGTATGCTGTGATTACCATTAATGAATAAAGAAACTGCTCTGGACCTATAGCAGCGCAGATCCTAGCTAGGCGGGGAAAACTGAATGCTGGGAGAAAGAAGGGTGGAATCAGGGAGAAGCCATGGCGCTGCAAGAGATAGATGTTGAAACCTTGCTGGTAGGCCACAAGTCTGGTGGTAAAATACAAAATAATGGAGATGGGTTAATTCTAGAAGGAAAAAATGAAATTTATATGAAAATGGATGAAAGCAAAAAATAAACTATATAAGGAAATTCAGGTTTAGAAAGACAAATGCCACATGTATGGTTATTCTCCTGGGGAACTGCATTTCCCAGGAGACCCCTATGTGCAGGCGCAGAGTCAAGTGTGGTCAGCCTGACTCAAAAGACTTCATTTCCCAAAAACACATGCACCCACAATCCAACACAGATGCAGATGCACGTGTACGCTGGATTGGTCTTTAAAAGGCAGAGCCGTGGTACCCCCCTCCTCCTTTCCCCTTCCTGCTTCCAGTCTGCACTGTCCCCACGCCCCTTCCCTGTAATAAAGTTACACGTGGGTTTGTTTGTACCTCGTGGTCTCTTTCGTATTCCGCAGAAACAACAACATGTATTGTCTCACATGGGGATCCCAGCTTCCAATTTTAATGTGTTTCTGAGGAAGTGCGTGGAGGTCATGGAACTAGAAACGGAGCCACAGAAGGGCAGAAGCAGGCATTAAAAAAAGGAGGTGTGGGGGGCAACAGAACAGAAGAGACAAGAAAGGAGGAGAGGTAGGTAGTGAGGTTAACTAAGCATGTATACAAGTGTGATAAAGTAACTTGCTATTCTGAATGCTAAATGTTAAGTTAGTGCATTAAACATTTAAAAATACATCAAGAAGACTACTTTCTCAGTCTCAGGCTCAAAACCCTCCGTACTGCCCAGAAAACCATCTCACACCAACAAAACAAAAAGAATGGCACTCAAGAGTCTCACCTAAAAATTGTTCTCTAGCCAAGCGGAATTATTGGGTATCACCAAAACACAAAATTCTCAATGAACTCTGGCTCAAATGGTTTACCTCAATCTAGGGTAATTTCCTCATCTTCACTGACAGATATGTGGCCTTTCCTTTAAGATACAACTTCCCTACTTAGGTTCATAAAAACAGCTCTCTAATACAAATTATTTTAAAAGACAAAACAAAACCAGCACCCAATGACACATGTGAGCCATGTGATCACCCAGATCTCTGAGCATAAAGACTACCACATACATACAGGTTTCCTGGTAGACATACAGCAGCACACATAGGTCCCTCCACGACCTGAGACACACTTCAACTGGACATGCAGTTCAAACCGTAATGGGATGGCTATGCTCAGCTGGTCTCCTTCACAGCTAGTGCCACACCAGTCTCACACCTCTCCTTCAAAGCAGTATTCAAAGACACCTTATTATTACCAAAGACCTGGCCCTAGAAAGCAGAGGGATCAGGAATGAACTCCTTAATATCTGAGCTTACCACTTTTCCTTTATCTTCCCCTTAACCAGATTTTTGTCTTTTTCTTACCCCAGCACCAGTATATCCTACGTTTTCCCTCACTACCAAGATCTTGAACCCATCCTTCTCCTGAAATTCAAGCTTTCCCTGGTGCTTGTTCCTTCCTCTCATTCTTCAGTCTCTCCCTTCAACAACAGACCCGCTCATATCTACAATCACTTACTTCTAGACACTGCTGAGAGGGGTGCTTATTTGTTATAGAAGGAAGTTACGTTTCTCCGAGGGAGCTTCTGGGCTTCAAGTGATCCTCCTGATAAGAACATCGGAGTAGCTTGGACTACACGTGTGTCCACTAAACCCAGTTATTCCCAAACACAGGCGCTACTACATGCCATACACAGCTCTATAGTCTAGGGTTATACATTATCTCTGCCCTTATCAAAATTCCTCATGGTAGGTAAGGCTGACAATAAGCAACAAATAACTACAATCATGGCTTCTGACAGATTAAACACTGAAGGAAGTAAAACATGGTGATCCGCTGAGATACACTTAGCTGAATGGCTTACAGCTGTCCTTCTGAACTCTTCATGGATAAGGTAACAAACAACACAGAAGTGACTCAACACGTGAGGGTCTGATAAAAGTAAGCTAAGGTGGAGTAAACAAGACTCACCAAGCTCTGACAAGGCAGCCTGGCGCTGAGTGACAGGAGGGTGGCGGGAAAGGATAGAGAAAAGGCAGAAAATAAAACCTGGGCACGAAGTAAGGGAACCCTGGAAAGGAGTCTGAACTTTACTCCAAGAGGAAGCCAGCTGAGGATCTTGAGAGTGGCAGGATGGGATCATGTTTAGACCTCCATAAGCAATAATTCTTTAGCCCAATACAGCAAGTGCTCGCACAGCCAGACATAATGGTTACATCGGTGTCTTTCTTTTCTTCTTCTCTCTGGTTAGACAGGGTCTCACTCTCACTGTGTGGCCCTGGCTTGCCTGGAACTTACTGTACAGACCAGGCTGGCCTTGCACTGCCTCTGGATTGCTGGGATTGAGAGAGTGCATTTCCACACCTGGCCATTATCTAGCCTGTTAAAGTTAGAAGGATTTAGAGGGGGGAAAAGTTCCTTGGAGCTGGAAAGATGGCTCAGCAGTTAAGAGCATTTGGTGCTAATTACGAGGATCAGAGAGTTTGGAATTCCAGCATAAGCCAGGATTCCAGAAAAGACTTGTAACCACATCTCCAAGGGATCCAACAATACCTTTTCCTGGCATCCACGTGCACACAGGTGTTTGCACCCTCACACACGTGTACATACAAACACATAAACCAAGATCTCTTTAAAACATGCCTCGACATCTGTATTTAATGTTTTACCAAATACACAAAGGCTTTAAACCAAACTTAAAATCAGAGAGCAAAGAGCTCAACAAGATTGAGCCTGAGATGTGTGCAATCTCAGCGAGGACAGGACGAGCAGAAGTTCAAGGTCATCCTCCACAGCAGAGACTTCCTTGTCAGCCTGGGCTACAGGACTTTCTCAAAAACAAACAAAACGACCACAAATTAAAAACCACAGGGTTGTTTCGCTTTTTTTTTTCTACAAAAAAAGGTAAAGTTGAGAAAACACAAATATGATTTTACTTTATCCTGTCCCAGACTTTGAAGCAATAGTCCAAAAATTCAAACTTACCTCGACAAGCATCTTCAAAGTCCTGGGTTATGTCCACCCAACTTGTGCTGCTTTTTTCCATCTTTTCAGGGACACTTAGCTCCCACCCTGAATCGTCCTCATCCACCGCAGCTTTCATAACCATTATGCCTGTAAAATGAACACTGGTGTGAGTCGGAGGGCAGCGTTTGGGCAGAAACAGTATCCTAAGTACCGGGTAAAGTCTTCCTAAACTCCGTAGGCACAGCTCCTTCGATCCATTGGCTGGAATGCAAAAATCCTCTGTGCAATCAGACCTCACTTTAAATCTGCAGCTGCTCACGCGCAGACATGCCCACCTGCCAGGACTCAGCTTCATCTAACTAGTTCAGAGATCTTCCACCTTCCCAGCCCAAGAAACAAGTCCAGGGACCGCCGGCTTTCCACACCGGCCTCCGGAAACCAGAACCGCCCTCTCGGCTCGACAGCAGCCGAGCAGCGCTTACCGCGCGGGCTTCACCAGACCCGGGCCTCGCCTCGCCCTTGCAGGCGCGTCCCTTCAGACCCCGGTCCGTGGAGGAGAAACGCGGGCGGCCGAGGCGAGGACGCGCGTCCACGCGGCGCCTAGCTGGGAAGAAGCGGCTCCGCGCGGCCCTCGTCGCCCGGGCGACACGGGCACAGCCCGGCCTCCCTGGCGGCGCGCGCCCCCGGCTCCGGCCGGAGGCGCGGCGAGGAACCGGCCAGCGCCGGCTCCCGGGGTCGGCCCCACGCGAGTCGCGGGGTCGTGCCGGCCCCACGCACGCCACCCCAGGTGCTTTTCCCACCACCGCCCGCGCCACCACGCACCGTCCGCGCCACGAAGCTAACGACACCTCCACCACAGCCGCCGCCCCCTCCCCTCTCAGCCCCGCCCCGCCCGGCCGGCCGCCTGCGCGCATGCGTACACCCCGGGCGCGCGATCCCGCCCCCATACTCTCGGGACTCCGCGCTCCGGCCACGCCCCCTCCCTCACCTAGGCCACCGAACCCGGATAGACGGGCGTCCTCTCTTCTCGCGGGATGAAAGCGCATCGCGAAACCGGAAGCCCCTTCCAAATTCCTCCCCTCCGGTAGCGTACTGATAGTGGAAGGGACCCGGGAGGGGCGGAGCCTGAGGACTGGCAGCCCGCCTCATCCAATCCTGGAAGACTCTGAAAGGTGACTCTAAGGGGAAGGGGAGGAGCTTGCCGGAGCTTCCGGTAGGAAGCGACCGGCCATGCTGCTCTCCGGTGGTTGTGCAAACTGATTGGATGTACGTCTTTTTGTAGTGCGGAAGGACTTCATAAGAGAAAGAAAAACAGAACTTCTGTATCGAGCTGCGATTTTTTCCCAACTCAGATGTTTTAAGTTTTTCTTATTAAGTCAGACCTCAGTCAAGTAGATTTTGTGTGGGTGTAGCTGGAAAAAACCCAGGTCTTGAATTAATTTTAAAGAAATACAAAAAGAAAGACATGACTTCTAGTATGATGGAGGAGGTTTGTTGTAGATATGAGGGAGAGCATAGCCAGAGTCCAGAGTTAACATAACCCTGTGTGAGGAGCGTGGGGAGAAAGAGAAGAGACCGGGAGGTTAGAGAGTTAAAAAAGGACCGGGTAACCAAAATATCTGCATTATATAGGTAAGGGCAGCCCAGGCCCACCATACCTTGTAATAGGCAGAGACTGAGGGACGTTAGAAGAACCTGGCAGCCAGGTCTGCTTGAATAGGCACCTCAGCCATTTGTCCTGGGGTTGAGACCTGAGTAAGAGAGCACTCAAACAGTCTGTCGAGCTACATCTTCAGTCGTCGTGGGGATTGTTTAAATTTTTGTTTGTTTTCAAGACACGGTTTCTTTGTGTAACGTTGGCTGTCCTAGAACTAGCTCTGTAGACCAGGCTGGCCTCGAACTCACAGACACCCACCTGCCTCTGCCTCCTGAGTGCTAGGATGCGTGTACCCCGCATCCAGCAGATTATTTAAACTTAAAAAAATTGTTTCTCACATAGAATGTGTTTCCCGAGGACAGGAACTTTCTTTTTATTAAAACTGCCTTAGCACTGAAGGCATGTAGTTAGTTCTCACAAAGTACATGGAAGATGAGAATGTAGAAAATAAATTACAGAAACTGATTAATGGTCATTTGAGACACCAAAAGAAATCTAGAAAAATGTGAAGAGGGTGCCACTGAATTGTTCAGTAATGTATGTAAGGGTGTGACCAAAACTAAATTTATAAAGACTCATTGGGGGCTGGAAAGATGAGTCATCAGTTAAGAGTGCTTCTTGTTCTTCCAAGGAACTTGTGTTCAGTTGCCAGCACCCACTTCAGGCCACACAAGCACCTGTGAATTCAGCTCCCGAAGAGCCCAGCTATGTAGTTTGTCATCTCTAGATCATTTATTAAGTAATACAATGTAAATGTTTTGCGAACATTCGTTGTATTGTTTAGGAATAACCACCCCAATATTCTGTGCATGTTAAGAATATTTTTTTCTGGCTGGGCAGTGATGCCTATGCCTTTAATTCCAGCATTCGGGAAACAGAGACAGGCCTTTGTGAGTTCAAGGCCAACTATAGAGCAAGTTCAAGGATAGCCAGAGCTACACACTATCTTAAAAAAAAATTTTAGCTGGATCTATAGCTGTGGAGTCCCTGTATATGCTGTGCTGACTGTTTTTGTCTCTTTTGTGGTGGTATTTCTTTTGTATTTTAGTAAATAAAGCTTGCCTGAAAAACAGGCACACTGATCATCAGCCTGATCACATAGATCAGGCAGTGGTGACATACACCTTTAATCCCAGTAGCCACACTAGTTTGCCCTAGAAAACCCGCTGCTGGTGGTGTATGCCTTTAATTCCAGTCCTAGAGAGGATTATAGTCTTATAATCTGTTAGTCAGTCTCATTCTGAGGATTCCTGGAGGCTGGATCGCCATTTCAGACTAAAGTAGAGGTAAGATCTAGTAGCCCTCTGTTTTGCTTTACTTTTTCTTTTTTTAAAGCTGGCTAGAAACAAGCCAAGCTAAAGCTGGGCATTTGTATACAGTTTTCTGTCTGCATTTATCCCTGCAGGTCAGAAGAGACACCATATCTTATTATAGATGGTTATGAACCACCATGTGGTTGCTGGGAATTGAACTCAGGACCTGTGGAAGACCTGCCAGTGTTCTTAATCTCTGAGCCATCTCTCCAGCCTTGTTTTGCTTTTCTGACCTTCAGGTTGAACCCCAATATCTGTCTCTGGGTTTTTATTAATCATGTTTCACTCTTTCATAGTACAGGTTTCTCTAGTCCTGACCACTGGCTTCCAATTGATAGATCAAAGTGCCGTCTTTCTCACAGGGACTTGTCAAATGCTGACATCACTGGATTTGTCTGGGCCATCTATCATGAGCTTGTTCAGTTTCAGAGAGGGAGTACTTATAATCCAGGGCCGTCATATGTGACTGTGCAAACTAGCTACTGCACAGCTCTAATATGTGCTTTAAAAGCTCCCCAGAGCATCACACCCATCCCTGCTCTCAAAATCTGCCAGCCACTAGCCATTGGGAGTGGAGGAAGAAAGCCAGGACATGAGAAAGGACAAATCTCAGCATCCATTATGACATTTTGCTGAATCCTCTTTTGCCTGAGGTCCTCTGTGTCTGTTGGATTACCCTTTTGTCATCCCATGCCGGCTCCTTCTTGCTAACAACACTCCCTGCTTGTTTCTCTGTTTCTAAGTCTTCTAAGTGGATTGAACAGGAGTGAAGGGGAACTAACTGTATGCAACCAGGAAGGAGCAGTCAGGGCTTGTGCTTGAGCATACATCCTTGTCTTAGCCTCTGCCTAACCCTCATCTCGAGAGAGCTGCTCCTGCCAGTCCCTAAATGCGCAGCAATGCGGTTTTGCTTGCAAATGGCCGGGTCCTTTTGGAGCAACCATTTGTGCCTCCCTCCATCTTCCTGTCTCTTTGACTTTATATTAAGTAAAGCAACTTCCAGGCCGGTTCTCCCGTCCCAGAGATCGAGGCCAGAGAAGTTGCACACCAGAACGAAAGCAGGGAGGTTTTACTGATTGTAGGCAAGGGGTGATGACATGTCCACCACAAGTTGGGTTTGTGCCCAAGTATGGTCCAAAGCTGAGCGCTTAGGTGGGGACTTGGACTTCTGGCAGCTTCGGGTGGGGGCGGGGGGCGGAGCTGCAATGGCTGGCAAGAGTGAGAACTGGGCTTTTTGACACCTTTCCTTTGCTGGGAGATTCTCTGAGTGGGTGGGGATTTGAGAAAGAGAGAGAGAGAATGGTGTTTGCAGAACTATGTGGGGAGAACTGGATGCTCCAACTGAACAAATTTTATTTTCTACGTTTTCATCAACCATTCCCTTTCCCTTTGCCCTTGTGTGTTTTGTTTGTTTGATTTTTTTAAAATGGAGATTGATACATTTCCACTCCCCTACATTGAATGTTTTTGTGATTGTGACTGAACACACTACATCCCAATGTCCTTACTTAAAGAAGCTTATGTTTTTGATATACTGTGAATGGGACACACAGCCTTCCTTGTGCGGGACAAGTGGTCTGTCACTCACTTCTCCAGCTGTCTTTTATTTTCAGATGGGATCATGCTATGTAGGCCAGCTTAGCCCTGAACTTATGAGTCTCCTGCTTTGGTCTCTCCTGAAACCAAGATCACAGACCTGTGCCACCAAGTCTAGCAAGTGACAGACTGTGTCACCTGTAGGGTTGTAGGAATCAGCATTTAATGAACTGCAAAATTACATAAGGCGTCACTCTCTCCGATGTTTTGATATCTTCATTGTTAAGTGCTTCTTATCTGGGTTACTTGGCCCCATACAACAGTGGGGTTTAGTACTTTACTCTGTCACATTCAGGGCATATTTGACAGCTGTGGGACCCACTTTAAATATGTATGGAGGAGAAGACTATGCTGCTGTCACTCAGTGACTTGAGGTTTTCAAGCTATTATCGTGCTTTAGCACCTGCATTTTGCAAGTATTCAGCAAAGAGGAGGAAAAAGATGTTCCAGTTGCCTAAAGGAGAGTCCTTCTAGTGCTTAAGGACTTGGGACACCCTTCTAGCGATTGCCAGTACAGATGAGAACCCACTTGCTTGGATCCTGGAATCCTGTCTAGGCTGTGAGGGAATGAATCAGGAACAGATGCACAGACACACAGACCTTAAAGCTTGGATCAAGTTGGAAGTTTTTCATTGTGCTGCAACCTGAATCCTTGGTGCATTTATTGGGTACAGCACAGTGGGGCAGGTTAGCTAGTCATGGTAGGAGGGCTCTGTAGGCGGACAGGAATGGGACAAGGCACAAGACACTCCATGACCAAGTACTCAGTACCAAGGACATTTATTTGCCACAGAGGGACAGAGGAGACAGGGGTGGCCCATAGGTAATGGCAGTTTATAAAGGAAAGGGGAAGCCCCGTGTGAGGGTGAGCTGTTTAATTTTGTTTGGGCAGCTTAATTAGGGCATCCAGAAGGGGGCTTTGATTGCTGGGCTTCAATACTTTTACAGGTGGACCTTGGTGGTCAGCCTCAGGAAGTGGGCAAATGAGGGACTAGGCTTTAGGAAGACAGAGGGATTGGGGGAAGGGCAAGGCCTGCCAGAGTGTGTTTGCCCTGCTTGGGCCTGCGAGAGTCCCTTCCAGCAGTCCCCAGCTGTAAACATCAGGAGTGGGAAAGTTGCAGCTGCTAGTGCTTGCACATACTGACCAATCACCCCTGGACTTCTGAGGACAGCTTTGTCACCCTCTTTATTCTGGCCAGTATAGGGGACCATCTTTGCAACAAGGTCGTATGAGTTGGAGATCTTGAAGTTCTCTACATGACTGTGTCCATGTCTATAACACATGCTTACTCAACATTTCATTCACTTCCTCTATCTCCAATACCTCATCTCATAAATTCCTCTTTGTGTTCTTTCGTAGGACTTTTAAAAGCTATAAATGGGTCATTTTACTGTTTTAAAGTTAAATATGAAAGGTCACTCTAAGCTGTGCAATCCTTTTCTATCTGACTGAGTCTTTGGAGAACTCTGTCCAAATTTTAAAAGTGTAGTCAATCAGGAAGAGAATTTTTATATTTATAGAATGTTAGAGCTAATGGTCCAAGCAGTGATTTAATGAACACAGTTTCTGTGTGGTTATTTGGGGGCTAAGCTAGCCGGGTGACCAGGATGAACAAGCAGGTCCTTCCCTGCAACAGAAGGACATCCTACATCAGGTTGTGAACTGCCATGTCAGTGCTGGGAACTGAACCTGCGTCCTCTGAAAGGAAGAGCAACAGCAAGTGCTCTTAACCACTGAACCATCTCTATTCAAGCTCTATGTTATTCTTAAAATTGGTGGTGCACATCCTTAATCCCAGCACTCAGGAAAGTAAAGACAGTCTGTGAATTCACAGAGATCTGTGGCCAGCCTGGTCTACAGAAGGAGTTCCAGGACTGCCAGAGATACACAGTGAAACCCTGTGTCGGGAAAAAAAAATGTTCTTGAATACAAACTGCTGTGTGATTTTTTTTTTTACCCTTTTGGCTTTTTAGGGGGCCCACCACACAGCTCCCAAATAAATCACACACAGAGGTTTATTCTTAGTTATGAATGCCTGGCCTTAGCTTGGCTTGTTTCTGGCCAGCTTTTCTTTTCTTTTCTTTTTAAAGATTTGTATATTTATTATGTATACAGTATTTTCAGTATTCTGTCTGCATATGTGCCTGCAGGCCAGATCTCTTTACAGATGGTTGTGAGCCACCATGTGGTTGCTGGGGATTGAACTCAGGACCTTTGGAAGAGCAGGCATTCTTCTTAACTGCTGAGCCACCTCTTCAGCCCTGGCCAGCTTTTCTTAAATTATTATTTCAACTACCTTTTGCTTCCAAGCTTTTATCTTTCTCTTTCTTTATACCTTTCTTTGCTTCTTTCCCCATGTCTTACTGGGTGGCTGGCCCCTGATGTCCTCCTCTCCTTGTTCTCTTGCTCCTCTTTCCTTGCTCCTCCTTCTATTTATACTCCCTGCTTGCCAGCCCTGCCTGTCCTTGCTCCTGCCGTGCTATTGGCCATTCAGCTTCTTATTAGGACCATCAGGTGTTTTAGACAGGCAAAGAATCATAGCTTCTCAACTAATCAAATGCAGCATTAACAAAAGTCACACTCCTTAAAATAATAGTCTCCAACAATAAACAAGTGAGGTATATGTTCATAGCTGTTGTTAATTGGGAATATATTATCTATTACATAGCATGTGTGTTGTATATATATAATATAATGAGGTAAGCAAATGAGAAGTTATGGTATATGCCTATAATTTCAGCACTTGGAAGACTGAGATAGAAGGATCATGAGTTCAAAGCCAGCCTGGACGGCATACCAAGACTCTGCTTTATTTTTTAAAGAAAATATGATTCAATGACAGTTGGAAGGAATAGCGAGTGAAGCATCCCAACTGAAACCCTCCTCAATATCTTTTTATTACAAAATGGATAAGCAAAACAAGCAAACAAATAAAACCATTATCCAAATAATATATTTTGATAGAAGAAGGCAATGAATCTGTTAAAAACCATGACAGCAACGTTAAACAGCTCTAGTTTTTATCTTCATAGAATATGCAAGAATTGGGCCTGTTGGGTTGGGGAGATGGCTCAGAGGTTAGGAGCACTGGCTGCTCTTCCAGAAGACTCGGGTTCAATTCCCAGCACCCACATGGCAGCTCACAACTGTCTATAAATCCACTTCCAGGGAATCTGACACCTTCACACCAATGTACATAAAATAAAGTTAAATAAATTAAAAAAAGAATTGGGGCTATTAAAAATACATCAATATATGAAATTTGTAGTGAATAAAGATTCTAAGAGCATGTAAGAGATATCAGTTACATATGGGATGTAGTGGTTGTTTACTCTTTGGGGGCCACTACCCAGCTCCCGAATAAATATATGGAGATTTATTCTTCTTTTCTTTAAAAACAAACAAACAAAAACAAACTATCTTTTTTCATCTTACATACCAATCCCAGTTTCCACTCCTTCCCCTCCTCTCGTTGCTTCTACCCTTTCCCTCAACCCACCCCCATCCACTCCTCAGAGAGGGTAAGGCTCATTGCTTTGAGGAAGGACCAAGGCCCTCCCTACTATATCTAGCCTGAGCAAGGTATCCATCCAAAGGGAATGTGTTGGGAGCCACCTGGAGGCACAGGTGGTCCTGCAGTTTGGAGGTAGCCACGTGGGGCTGAGCAACCCTGCCTGCACCCTTGCCTGCACATGCTCAGACCAGCAGAATGGCATTAACCAATCAGGACAGCGTTCAAGCTGCTCCACCGTTTAAAAGCAGATGCCTCGGGACCCTACTTCCTCTCTCTCTAAGCTTTCTCTCGTCCCTGCTCTATCTTCCCTTCCCCCAATTTTCCTCAAGGGAATGCTCCAAATAAAGATGTGACCAGAGAAGGAATTCTCGTTTTTGGTGGCGTTCATTCCTGCGGGACAGGATGGCCCCCCGCAACTGGTGCCGAAACCCGGGACGCTGAGGGACCCTGACAACTACGCCGGGGGACCCTGAGAAAGCCCGGGAGAAAAAGCCAAGATCAGACACCAGCACAGAGAGCCTTGAATTTCAGAACTCTGAGAACATGGAGCGGTGAGTGACGTCTGTGAATCCCCAGAAAGGGGAGGAAAAGAAATGTAAAAAGGAATTTCAAAGGATAGGCCTAAATAGAAAAGAAAATACAAAAAAAAATCAAAGTTAAGGTATCTGAAAGAAGGTACAGAAAGCAACGGGGAAGAAAAATCCCTTAAGTTCAGTGCAGGAGGAATGTAAACAGCAGCAAAAAAGGCGAGGTAACTAAGGCGGGACTTTGAGGACGATGGGGTACGGGAGACCGCGGCTTCCGCTCCCTCTCCGTCCACCTGCGTACTCGCTGATAGAGACTGGAGGCAACAGTCTCGTAGGGAGGCAAACTTGATCACTGCCTTCCCTGTTCTTAAAGAGCCACAGAGCTTTTGGAGGTGATTTTCGCCTAATTTTGTTAAGAGAGCTCAGTCTCTGGCTCTCACGTACAAAAAACTTTAATTTTTGACTGAGAAAGACAAGCTGCTTGATCGTGCTGAGAGTGCTGGCGGCAGCCGGCCCGCCTTTGAGCGGTAATGCCTGATTAGAAACACGGAAGTGGGCCAGGCACGGTGGTGCACACCTGTGATCCCAGCTACTCAGGAGGGAGACGCAACCAGTTGCTGGCGGGGAGTTTGCTGGAGGTCTACGAACAGCCAGGTCACCATGGCGACGGGCGGGCTAAAGTCCGTGTGACATCAGAGGCTATATGTCCCGGCCTTCTGGCGGGGCTATGGTTTTTGGAGGACTTTTTCAGCACCTGAGCGGACTCGCCTGACTGAGGCGGAAGCTGCGTGGTGAGCAGCGGCGCCATAGAAAGCAGAGAGGAGCTGAATCGGCTCTGCAGAAAAACTGTGTTTCCATAGCATCATGGGCGGGCGGAGATGAGTTCCCAGAGAACGGGGCTCCGCGCGCGGGCAGACCGGGCCCTCCACGGGTGGGCGGATGCCCCCCCTCGCCGGAGCTTGGAAAAGGCTCACAGCCGGCGGTGCGAGTTCATTGCCTGAGGTGAAACGGCGAGCCCGCGCACGGCCCGGGGCGGAGCCATGCCTTTGGGCCATGCGGAGCGCGCCATTATGGGCTTCAGAGGCGGAGCTGTGGCAGCCGCCGCTGTCCGCTGCTGCCGCCGCCCTCAGCCAAGGTCGCCAAGAATTCAGTCAGATAAAAACATTTGTCGCCAAAAATTCAGTCAGATAAAAACATTTATCCCCTAAACAACGTCCCTTCGTCAGCAGGAAGTAGCCAGATCGATGGTCTACGCCCATTCTCCCTCAAAGAACTGGTCCTAATTATCATAATAAAGGCGCGTCAACCTGGTTACCATTACCTATTGCCCCTGGCAACGGGTGAAATAAACAATGTTACCTAGAGGTTTTTCCATCTGAATAGGGGAGCTGGAGAGATGGCTCAGAGGTTAAGAGCACTGACTGCTCTTCCAAAGGTCATGAGTTCAATTCCCAGTGACAACTGCTTTGGTTTTTAAACAATAGAGGGGGACTACATTACCAGTGAAAGCTTCCCCCAGAGAAAGGATTTCTCTTGCATTCTTTACACTTAATTTTTAATTCAAAATTTTGCTGGTACAGGCAAACAAGATTTGCTTCTTGAAGCAGAGACCTGCAAGTCTCTAAGTTCAAAACCAGCCTACTTCCAGTACTGATTGTGCTGAATTTTTACACTGAGAGTTTTTAGTACTCTTAAATGTTAATTTGGGAGGAGAGTTTTGTTTATGTTTTTCTAGGAATGCTGACATACATCTGGATGCCAGCGAGACCGACCAGAGAGATAAAGAAGATGACCCAGTGGATGCTGAGTGTCCTGCTGTGGAAGATTCGTGCGGAGACAGCAGAGATGACCTTCTGGGCAGTGCCAAGAGCAGCTGTTTCACACCATCGACTTGAGCAACACCCTGTGCAACCTCTTATCTCTTAACAATTTTCTGACTGACTCTATTCTGCCTTTCTCCCTCCTTGGAGATGGGTGGGAGCAGAGATATCCTTGGCATGCTGCGTCTAGGTGGGGACCAGATTGGAAAATAGTTTTGCCTTATTGCTCTTAAAGACAATAATTAGGGGGAGATGTTGGGAGCCACCTGGAGGCACAGGTGGTCCTGCAGTTTGGAGGTAGCCACGTGGGGCTGAGCAACCCTGCCTGCACCCTTGCCTGCACATGCTCAGACCAGCAGAATGGCATTAACCAATCAGGACAGCGTTCAAGCTGCTCCACCGTTTAAAAGCAGATGCCTCGGGACCCTACTTCCTCTCTCTCTAAGCTTTCTCTCGTCCCTGCTCTATCTTCCCTTCCCCCAATTTTCCTCAAGGGAATGCTCCAAATAAAGATGTGACCAGAGAAGGAATTCTCGTTTTTGGTGGCGTTCATTCCTGCGGGACAGGATGGCCCCCCGCAGGAATGGGTTCCAAAAAGTCAGTATAAGCAGCAGGGATAAATCATGGTCCCACTGCCAGTGCCCATGAAGTCTGCCCCAGTCATACAACTGCCAGCCACATTCAGAGGGTCTAGTTTGCTCCTATGCTGAGTCCTTCCTGTCTGGCCAGAGTTGGTGAGTTTCCATTAGATCAGGTACGCTGTTTCAGTGGGTGTCCCCATCATGGTCTTGACCTCTTTGCTCATATTCTCACTCCTCCCACTCTTTGACTGGATTTTGGGAGCTCAGATGGGGAGATTTATTCTTACTTATGAATGTCTGGCCTTAGCTTGGTTCTTGCCAGCCTTTCCAACTTAACTTAAACTATGCTGTTTTTTCCTCTACATTTTGCCTCTGGGCCTTTTATCTTTCTTTATTCTATATATTTTTCTTTTCTTCTTACTTCATGGATGGCTGGATGGCTGTCCCCTGTGGTCCTTCCTCCTCTCCAACTTTTCTTTCTCCTCACTCTTCTTCTCAGCTTAGCGTTCTCTTCCTGAGCCTAGACTTCTCCTCCCATTTATTCTCTCTGCATGCCAACTCCAACCTATCCTCTCTCTCTCTCGTGCCTAGCTATTGGCTGTTCAGCTCTTTATTTAACCAATCAGGTGTTTTAGACAGTCAAAGTAACAAAGCTTCAGAAAGTTAAACAAATGCAACATAAAAGAATGCAGTACATCTTTGCATCATTAAACAAATGTTCCACAGCATAAACAAATGTAACGTATCTTAAACTATTATTCTATAACTATAGAATACCATCTGAGGTTCACCATGATTTTTGTTAGAGCCCAGACCCTCCTGTAGCATCTTTCTGTCACAGCTGCTGTGAGGAGCTGACGGGCCACACCCAGTGGCAACCTTTCTCCACTCATAGCTGTGCCAAGAGCCAAAACCATATGGGAATGAGCTCTTCCAGAAAGCGATGCCCTATACAGAGACAGGCTATAGCTGGCAGGACAGTTAGGGGACACACTAATGAGGTCCATTGTTCTTCTAGAGGTCCCATATCTAGAAATGTCTGTGGGATTTCCCAAACACCTGCCACAGTAGAATTGGATCTGTGTGGGGAGTAGCAGCCAATCTTGGGCCAGTTGCCTAGTTGTGCGTTTTAGAGGTTTCCCAAGTTGCCTCTCCTGATTAGTGCTGAGGAGCTGAAGAGGAAACCAAGAGACTCAGGGCAGCCTAGCTCTTGAGTACACGGTGCGCAAGGCTGCTTTTTACTATTCTGTCTCCTCTGGTAACACCAGTCTTGTCAGCAGAGTGCTGTACCGTGGACAGCAAGTTCAAGGCTGTAGAAAGCACAACAATGGTATTTGCCTTCAGAAAAATGTCTAGGATGGGGAACAACATTTACCCTAAGAAGATCGCCTGCATGCCTGCATTCCTTCTCACACTGGTCACCACTCCAGACTCCCTTCTGGGGAAATACCAACACTGGAAGTTCCTATACCCATGTCACACTTCATTCTGTCCTCCCATAACCTGAATTCAAACCAGCAGTACACCTCTTTCTCCCTACTCTCACAAGGGAACACTCTTCTCCCTGGCAGACTGAAGCTTGCATTCAGAACTCTACAGGTGTTGCCAGTATAAGAAAGTCTGCCTGCTTGATGGTCCCGTCTCCATTCTGTCTGGGACCTGTTCCTGTCTAATATGTAACTATTACAATAAAATATTGACTTACAAAAGATTAGTTTAGGCTGGATAACTTGCTTGGTGGCTAAGAGCACATATTGCTTTGCAAAGGACCCAAGTCTGGTTCCCATGTCTTGGGCCTCAAGCCACCTGTACTTTTAGCTCCAGGGCATTGGGTGCCCTCTTCTGGACTCCATGGAACCTGCGCTCACAAGCACATACTCCTCCCAATACATACACATGTATTGAACACAAAATTTGTAAATTAAAAAAATTAGCTCATGCTAGTGTGTACATTTTTAATCCAAGCACACAGAAGGTAGAGGAGGTAGGAGGAGCTCTCAAACTTTGAGACCAGCCTGGTCTATACAGTGAATTGTAGGCCCACCAGGGCTACCAAATAAAACCCTGTTTCAAAAAAAAAAAGCAGGAAAACCATTTACATTATTTTTATTATGGCAAATAAGTACTTACATACAAAACCATTTACATTATTTTTATTATGGCAAATAAGTACTTACATACAAAGGAGGCAGAGCAGGCAGACTTCTGTGATTTTGAGGCCAGCCTGGTCATTGTGAGTTCCAGGACAGCTAGGGCTACATAGAGAGACCTTGTCTCAAAAAACAAAACAACAAAATAAAAACTGCTTACAAAATAGAGTGGAAATGTGAGAGCCATAGTCTTTTCTACCTGCAAAACTGTTTAGTCTTTTAGACTGGATAACTTAATGGGGGGGGGGTCAGCATTCTTATGCAAATCCAGGAACAGCCCTGTTTGTGTCTCAAAAATGCAGCTGTCAAAAGGCAGCAACAGCAAGCCCTGTCTACTTAACTGGGGTTGCTTCAACTGAAAGCAAAATTTACCTTTAAAGTTAATAGAATTACACACTTAGGTTGGAAAGTAATCTTTTAAGACTCTCTCGTCCTTGAAGGAGCAATTTACATTAGCAAGGCAAACATGTAAGCCTAAGAACCTTAAAATCATTTACCTTAAAATAAATATTTTGCTGAGAGTAAATAGTAGTTTCTTCCTTTAGTGCACAGTATAAATTTTAGCATCCAAGACAATGTATTGTTAAAATCTTTCTCTGTGTGTAGTCAGACTTTCTTTAGACTGCCAGCTCCCAAATAATGGCATGGAGACTTCTTATTAAGTATGAAACCACAACTTTAACTTAGGCTTATTCCCAACTGGCTCTTATAACTTAAATTAACCCATTTATATTCAATCTACATTCTGCCATACTCTTCGTTACCTCTCCTTGGTATCATAAGTTTGATTTCCACCACATTTTGTTGGTAAATTCCCCTACCACCTCTCAGATTCTTCCCCTGAATCTCTTTCCAAAAGTTCCACCTCTTTATTCCTGCCAAGCTGCTGGCCATTCAGCTCTTTATTGAACCAATCAGAAGGTACCTTAAGCAGGTGAGGTAAAACAAAGACATCATCACACAGTATGATCAAATATCCCCCAACATCTCTCTGCAGCTGGGGTCAGTAGTAGAGCATTTTCCTAGTGTGCCCAAGGTCCTGAGTTCAATTCTAAGCACCACCACCAAAACCCCAAAAACTATAAATAAAGGAACAACCCCTTCCACTTTTCTCTGTTAGAATGAAAGAAAGAAAAAAAGAAAGAATGGAATGAAAGAAAGGAAGAAAGGAAGGAAGGAAGGAAGGAAGCAAGGAAGGAAGGAAAAGCAAATAGTTAAGAAATAAACAAGTCTGGGTATTGTGGCATGTGTCTTTAATTCCAATATTCTGGAGGCAGAAGATGTAGCAGAATCCCCAAGTTTGAGGCTAGCCTAGTCTACATAGAGAGTTCTAGGCCAGTCAGGGTAAGTAAAATCTTATTGCTGTCAGAGTACTTAACTAATGAGTAGTTACATACAGAAGTAGGACAGTGCCTATACCTTAGTTGACTCTTTCTACCTTTCTTCCTTAAATCTATTATCGAATAGCCAAGAGATAAAGAATCATGGGTTTTTTTCTTACCCTTTGCTCAAGTTAGATCTCTTTTCAATTAGAAAGGTACCTGAACATCTTTCTTCCACAAGTTTCCACAAAGAAAGAAAGACTTCTTTTCCAACCTATCTCTGGAGCAAGAGCTCTCCAGTGTTAGCTGTGCCAAGTCTCTGACTGGAACTTAAGAACACTGTGTTATTGTTCTTGGGGATGTGAGGACTGTGTTCAGGCCTGCAGCAAGGGGTGAAGCCACAAGCATTTGGCTCCATTCTTAAATCATGTCAATCTTGACCTTCGAGCCAGTTTGTATTAAAAGTCAGAAAAGAAATAAGTTGAACTAAAAGGCATGACTCAAAACTCCATAAAGGACATTCTACTCATGAATGCCCAGTGAGCCCCAGAAAGATAGTCTGAGTTGACTTT
The DNA here is from genome assembly GCF_982192425.1 of Myodes glareolus. Lineage (NCBI taxonomy): Eukaryota > Metazoa > Chordata > Mammalia > Rodentia > Cricetidae > Myodes > Myodes glareolus. The sequence goes on along the minus strand of NC_142039.1, from coordinate 75,166,807 downwards.
AGTAATTCTCTTTGTCTCCAAAAGTGGAATGGTGGGAAAATCCCTCAGTGGAGTTCACCAGTCCTGAAGTCCACTCTGTCTCTGAGTTTGATTTGGTGAAATCATGAATTTCATTGAAACAGGGTTATTCTTCTGTGTGGTATAAAACATCCGGTACCTTCAGATGCCTAGGAATGACCACTGCCATGGTTTCAGGTTCTCTGAAGAACATCAGAATTATGATATCCACAGATCACCTTCGCCTCGATCTCTCAGACCAGTGCCCTGGGAGCCTCAGATGAACTCCGTGAGATGTTTCAGATGGAGGGGACTGCTGTGCTAAATCTCTAAAAGCCATTAGTCGTATTTGGAATAGCAGTTGGATTTCTCCAAATCCAGCACATGCCAAGTTGGTGTCTTTTTACTATTAATACTTTCTGAGACAGGGTCTCTTGTAGACCAGGCTGGCCTGGAATTGATATGCAGCCCCTGCACCCAGCCCCATCTCTCTACCTTCCTAGTTCTGAGAGTGTAGGTATGCACTACCATGCCATGAATGGGAATTTGGTGCTAGAGATTGAATCCAGGCTTTATGCAAGGCAGGCCAACACTCTGCTAACTGAACTGCATTCTCAGCTGCACACCCCTCCGACAGGATAGGCAGTGCAGGCAAGGCTGGTGTTGAGTTCTCACTCCTGCTACCCCCTCCTGACTGCTGGATTCTCAGTGAACCACTAACCCAGAATGATCTTTTCTTTTAAAAGTAATTTCCAGGACTGGGAATATTAAGTTAGCAGTAAAGCATTTGTGTAACATGCCTGAGGTCCTAGGCTTAGTTCCCGTTACTGGGGGAAGACAAGTAATGTCCAACAGTTCTAATGCCTGTTAAGTAAATGATGCCCTGGATTACACTTCTAAGGTAAGTCTGAAGACATGCCTGTTGCCACTCTGCCCCGACAGAGATAGAAACATCCTGAGACTGTTAGCGTTGCTCTGGTATGTATGTGGACTTCACCAGGACTTCTAGCAAAACCTCTCAAGCCAACTTATTGGACAAATTGGACAGATGTGAACTGGCTACATGGGTAGATTTATTACAGTTTAAAACTGCCAGACAGGCAGTGGTGGTGCATGCCTTTAAACCCAGCACTTGGGAAGCAGAGGCAGACAGATCTCTGCATTCAAGGCCAGCTAATCTAAGGAGTGAGTTCCAGACAGCCAGCGCTACACAGAGATACCCTGTCTTGCAAACAAACAGACAGACACACCAAAAATAAATGAATGAATGAATAAATAATTAAATAAATGTGTATAGCTTTTCTCTTATCTTTTAACAATTAAAATGGTAGTGGTGTATGTTTTATTATAGTAACACTCCCGTTCTTGTATGTTACCCTGAGGTCTTTGCGCCCATTGGAAATCAAGAGAACAGAGCTTCCGTGAAGCTCCAAGAAACCACATAAGGAAACAAGCACTACTATAGTAGTAGTAGAAGCATTACGATCCCCAGGGCACATCCCACAGGGACCTGAGCTGCCAGGTGAGCCCTAGGGATCACCTTGGCTTTAGTGACTTGATGAGATGCCAAGAGCATGTGCCACCCCACCCACCAAAGTAAGAACAAAGCAACAGCAGACACCATTTCAAACCTTCTCTTCTCATTAAGTCTGAGCCGTGATTGCTCTGAACTTTTCTGCAGAATATGCAAAGTCCTGAAACCCATATGAATATTGGGATTGAGGGTGCTGCCAGCCCAGAATTCATTTCCAAAGTGATTTTATATTGTTGCAGCGTGCCAGCCAGCATAAATACATACACATACATGCATATATACATTTTCTTATTTTTGCTCTTTATGTTAACTTGCAAAGATTTTCTGTTTGGAATTAATCTTGAGAGTTCTGATTTAGCTTGGAGATAGGGTAGGTTACATGTTCCTTAGCACAGGAGATGAGGGAATAAGAGAAGATATTTTTGAAGTAGAATTTTACTAAAAATTAAAAATTGGGGGCCCAGAAGATGGCTCAGAGGTTAAAAGCCTGCTGCTTTTGCAGAGGACTGAATGCGGTTCCCATGTTAAGCAACTTACAACTGCTCATAACTCCAACTCCAGGGGATCTGATGCCCTCTGCTATCCTTTTTGGTCTCCGAGGGCACCTGCACACATAATTAAAATTAAAATCTTCTAAAATTAGAAATTACTTATCGAAATTATATTAGTCAAAGTTCTCTGGAGGAATAGAGCTGATAGAAAGAATCTCTCTCTCTCTCCCTTTATCTATCTATCTATCTATCTATCTATCTATCTAATCTATCCATCCACCCATCATCCCTATATTTATCTATAGAACTGGAATTTATTTATTAGAGTGGCTTACAGGCAGTGGTCCAGCTAGTCCAACAATATCTGTCTACCAACAGAAGGTCCAAAAATCCAGTAGTTATTCAGTTTATGAGGCTGGATGTTCCAGTTGGTCCTCAGTATACACAGGAATCCTGAAGAAATAGGAGCTAATGCTAGTGAAGAAACGGACTTGCTGGAGAGAGCAAGAGCTCCTTCTTCTGCGCCCTTTACGTAGGCTGCCAGCAGATGGTGTGGTCCAGATTAAAGGTGGATCTTTCTGCCTTACAAGATCTGGATTAAAAATTTGTCTTCTCACCTCAAAGAAAGATCCAGAGTAGAAGTGGGTCCTCCCATTTCAAATGACATATATATATATATATATATATATATATATATATATATATATATACTCTCATTGGTGTGCCCAGACATCTGGGCTTTAGTTAACTGTAGATGAAGTTGACAGCCAAGAATAGCCATCACAAAAAGTGATTTAAAGTTTGACTTTGAGGATGATGTCTCTGACTACATAGCCATATACTGCACAGGTGAGTGGATAGGGTGGCATAAAGTGTGACAATGATCTGAGTAAAATCTGAGACCATGTCTGGCAATGATTTGAAAATTCAATGTACTATAGTTGATTTTTTTTCTAGTTTGAAATTTGTGTGTGTTCAGGTGTGTGGTAGCCAGAGATCAACTTCGTGGATTATTCCTCTAGAGCAACGGTACTCAATCTTTCTAATGCTTCAATTCTTTAATACAGTTATTCATTTTATAGTGATCGTCGAGGACCGGCCTTGACAAAATCACCCTCTTACCAGCATAGGCACGGGGGAATTTTAGAAATATAAATAAATAATATAAAGACACGTAAAAATAATAAGACATGGAACCGAATTGGAGACCTGGATATTAATTCATACACTTTCAAACACCTGATTTTTGACAAGCAAAAAATATCAAATGGAAAAAAGAGAGCATATTTAACAAATGGTGCTGGCATAACTGGATATCAACATGTAGAAGAATGAAAATAGATCCATATCTATCACCATGCACAAAACTCAAGACAAAATAGATCAAAGACCTCAACATAAAGCCAGCCACACTGAACCTTATAGAAGAGAACGTGGGAAGTACACTTGAACTCATTGGCACAGGGAACCGCTTTTTAAATATAACCCCAGCAGCACAGGCACTGAGAGAAACAATTAATAAATTGGACCTCCTGAAACTGAAAAGCTTCTGTAAAGCAATGGACACATTCAACAAGACAAAACAACAGCCTACAGAATGGGAAAAGATCTTCACCAACCCCGCATCAGACAGAAGTTTGATCTCCAAAATATACAAAGAGCTCAAGAAATTGGTCATCAAAAGAATAAATAATCCAATAAAAAATGGAGTACAGACCTAAGCAGAGAACTCTCAACTGAGGAATCTAAAATGGCTGAGAGACACTTAAGAAAATGCTCAACATCCTTAGTCATCAGAGAAATGCCAATCAAAACAACTCTGAGATTCCATCTTACACCTGTCAGAATGGCCAAGATCAAAGACACTGATGACAACTTATGCTGGAGAGGTTGTAGGGTAAAGGGAACACTCCTGCATTGCTGGTGGGAGTGCAAACTGGTACAGCCCCTTTGGATGTCAGTTTGGTGATTTCTCAGAAAATTAGGAATCAACCTTCCTCGAGACCCAGTAATACCATTTTTGGGTATATATCTAAAGAATGCTCAATTGTGCCACAAGGATATATACTCAACTATGTTCATAGCAGCCTTGTTTGTCATAGACAGAATCTGGAAAGAACCTAAATGCCCCTTGGCCAAAGAATAAAGAAAGAAAATGTGGTACATTTACACAATGGAGTACTACACAGCAGAAAAAAATAATGACATCTTGAATTTTGCAGGTAAATGGATGAAGCTAGAAAACATCATTTTGAGTGAGGTAACCCAGACCCAGCTCAATCCACTCATTTACTAGGGATGTGGCCATCTTGCCTTGCTCATATTCCTATACCATGGAGTCCATCCTGGAGCAACCGATGCCATTCAGGCAGGGATGCACATTTATTCATGGAATAGAAACCACCCATCAGAATCTGCCTTCCAGGAGACAACTCCCTGAGTCTAAACACGCATAGACAGAGTCTCCCAGGGGTGATGTCTGAGGCTTTCTACTCCTGTGATGAAACACCATGACTAGAGCAGTGTGGTGAGGAAAGGGTTTATTTGGCTCATACGGTCATAGCACAATTTACCATGGAAGGACGGCAGGGCAGAATAAAACAGGGCAGGAACCTGGATGGAAGAGTTGAAGCAGAGGCCATGGAGGAGTGCTACTTCCTGCCTGCTCAACCTGCTCTCTTAGGGCACCCAGGACCACCAACCCAGAAGAGGCCCCTCCCACAGTGGGCTGGACTTTCCCATATCAGTCACTAATTAAGGAAATGCCTTACAGCCTTACCACAGTCTGATCTTATGGAGGCCTTTTCTCAATGGCGACTCCCTCCTCTCAGATGATTCTAGTTTGTGCCAAGTTGATATAAACAAACCAGTACAGGTGACCTCAGGGACATTTCTCTGTGGCTGGGCCAGGGTTCTGAACAACCAGAGAGAAGCTAAAGCAGCCCATGCCAGCTGCATCGTACTGGAACCTGACTTGTTTCTCACACTGGAAATGTCAATAAGCAGTTTTAATAGAAGAAGTCATTTCTCTCTATTTCAGGGATCTCTTAAAGATGAGATGACTTTGACCCTTTAGGTTATGGGGCTGCAGCTCTCAGGGTCAACTATGGCTTTCCCTGCCAGTGCTGCCTCAGTTTGCCTTGGATTGTGCTCACGTGTTCTGAGGGAAGAGAACATGAACTATGAACAAGCTTTAGGTGGCTAGGGTACACTTTAGGTGCTAGGGTACACTTTAGGACAGAGAAGGCCTTCTGTCTGCCTCATTTTTGCCGCAAACCTTAAGACAAAGGTGCACTCACAGGGAAGTGCTCAGCTAGTAAACCAGACCTTCCTCTGTGGCGCTTGCCCTCCAGGGGGCAGCATTCCCTGTTACTGGAAAAAGGCAAGCTTGGTCAGTTGAGTGTTTGAATGTCTCAAGAAAAGCAAATCTCATTTTGTCCACAGTGCAAGCATGCCCGTTTTTCCAGACTGAGATCTTATAAATAAAAAAAAAAATCTCCCTTAAATTCCACTCAGAACAATTCTCAAACGTAGAAAATAGTCTCTAAATAGCTATAATTATGGGCAGTTATCTTCCCAGACATGGCAGAAACTGCTAGCTACTTGCAGACAGAGCATGCCACCTCCCGCAGCAGCACAGTGAGACATCTCCCAACCTTTCTCAAGGTGACATGTGACAATGTGGCTGATTTTGACGGATGATGTGGTAATGGAAGCTGTTGCTGTGAAGAGACACTGTGACCACGAGAACACTCATAAAGGAAAACATTTAATTGGGGCTGGCTGACAGTTCAGAGGTTTAGTCCATTGCTGCGATGGCAAGAAGCATGGTGGCTCACGGACAGACAAGGTGCTGGAGAGGCAGCTGAGAGTTCTACATCTGGATCAGCAGGAAGAGAGCGCCACACGGGGCCTGGCTTGAGCATCTGAGACCTCAAAATCCACTCCAGTGATGTACTTCCTCCAACATTCCACTCTACTCCAACAGGGTCACACCTCCTAATGGTGCCCTCCTTCTGAGCCTATGGGGACTGTTCTCATTTAGACCACCACTATCATGGACTTGCCCTCTAAAACCGCAAGTAAGCTCCCCATTAACTGCTTTCCTTTATGAATTGCCTTGGTCGTGGTGTCTTTTCATAGCAATGGATCAGTAACTAAGACATAAGTCTCTACCACGTGACTCCTTTTTACTTCTGCCACTGGTTGCTACAGTGAGACTTTGAACTGGAGAAGTGGGAGAGCCTGGGTTCCAGAGTCACCTGGTGGACGGCACCTGCACCCCATTGGTTATCCCCATAACAGATGTGACACACCTATTTGGTCAGTAGTGTAATATGCTGGGATCACAGTTGAGTGACACTGTTGGTTGCGGCGCACCACGCCCGTCTGCGCTCTATGCGCTTCCATACAGTTCGTGAACCAGGCAAGGGGCTGGAGATTGAAACACACAAAGACTCACAGTTTATATAGGGATAGCCACGCCCCAGCCAAACGCACCAGAAACCATTCCCCTGCCATCAGGAACTCCCGAGGGTCTCGTGCTCAGAGCAGCTGTAGGCATTCAGATCAGGGGAAAACAAGTTGTTTACAAGAAATTCAGGATCTGGGGATTTACGGCTCCCAACAGTTGGTGACAATTCTCCCCCAGCAGCCTGCATTCACACAGGCTGGCACTCTGAGGGTAGACACCAGGTCAGCTTCCTTCTGTCCTAACACTAAAGAAACAAGATGCGTGCACATCTTGCTTTTGATGTTACTGTGATGAAATACAACCCTGTAATTCTAACCAGTCATTCTGTCTTATTCAACACAGATGTGAGTTGTACAGTAGGTGCTAAAGAGATGGCTCAGAGGTTTAGAGCATTTCCTTGCAGAGGAACTGGTTCAGTTCTCAACACCTACCTGACGGCTAACAACACCTGTAATTCCATTCTAGGAGAGCTGACGCCTTCTTCTGCAGGTACCAAGCACACACACGATGCACAGGCATCAGTGTATACAAAACACTGATATACATTGTGCACATACAAATAAGTTTTTTTTTTTTAAAGATGAACAGTAGGACACTGCAGAAGCTGGGAGGGGTGGATGCAGGGGACACAGTGAGGTTGGTTAGTGGTAAGTCACACGCTGAAACACAGGCTGTGGGCCAGAATGTTCCACTGAGCCTTCCTGAGCATCCCCAGGATGGCCTTATGTCCTGACACAAGTGAGTGATGAATCTCTCAGAATAGCTGGGTTGACAATAAGGATGCTCAATCGGGCTCAAGATTGTGAAAGCCTTTTCCTCCAAGCCTCCTCTAATTGAATTAGACTCTTCCTGGCAGGGAAGGAGCCTTGGACGGGCTGACTGGAAGGACAGTTTCGGACACGCTGTGATTTGGCTCTTCAGCTGTTTTGGAATGCTTGCCTGAGCTCAGATTACGGTTCCCATTAGCTGTGGTCCTTTCGTCTTCCCTAACAGTTAAGTGATGTGACTGAGAGTTCCTGGAGCGAAGCCATGCTTGCTGCCAAACCTTCGGCAAGGCTAGTTAACTGATTAGAATTTCAATGATTGCGGAGAGGTTGAAATGTTGTAGGTTCAGAGCCAAATTACAATTTATCTTGGGTTGTCTTTAGTCTCCAAGGTAGCCATTCATTTCCTTCTCTGTCTGTCTGAGCTAATCTAACTTCCCTGTGATTATCAGGGAAATTCTCTCTCTCTCCCCTCCCTTTTTTTTGAAATGAGGTCTCACTTTGTATTTCTGCCTGCCCTGGCCTGGAACTCACAGAGATTCACCTGCCTCCGTACCCTAAGTGCTGGGATTAAGTCATGCACTATGCACAGCTCAGGGGAGCTTTTTGAAATGCATTAAGTTGTAGACCTCTAGCTTCCAGCAGCTCCAAAGCTAAGAGTGTTGTCAGACAGCATGTGAGGCCCACATGAGAGATTCTCCCAAATCCCCCACTTTCTTCTAACCATCTGCCTAATTTTCCATCAGTGCATTTGGAAAGTGTCTTCATTTGTGGTCTTCGTTCTGTTCCCATAAGAACTTCATGGAATTGCTACCTCATTGGAACATGAGATTTGGGCTACTCTAAATATGTTCCCAAGCATGGTCACCTTGGCTTGTTTCATCACTAAAACACACAACCCTAGGTGAAGACTCACAGTGTTAAGGAGACATACCACACATAAAAATTGTGTCTAGAACTACACATGGCAGGTGAAAGCATTGAGGGAAAATCTTGTGCTGGGAAAATGAGTCCTTGATGTAAAAGACCCTATTTTCTGCACAGCAGTACTGGATGAATTATAGAACTCTGTTGGTTTGTGTCATTTCTTCTGCCTTGATAATGTACCCACTTACTGCTTCTTCTACTGAAACTATGTGTCTCTGGTCCGCTCCTTCTCTGGGGCACGTGTACCTTTCAGAGATGTCCTCCAAACCCTGCTCTTTGATGACTCAGACATAAAGCATAAAGGAAATGCCACACAATAAAATCTCTTTTCTGCTGTCTCACCTCCACCCTTGTGGCCTTTTATTACCTGAGGCCCAGAGTGTGCATGTGGCACTTACCCAAGCTCTGAGCTTTTCCATCAGCGTCATCTCTTCTGTGACCTATTTTATTTTCATTAACGTTATTTCAAAATTGTGTTTCTGGCCAAGGCCTATGTCCTACTGATTAAAGATCCAGCACTTATGAATTCATCTGGTCAATTGGAATTTAGCTTCAGTGAAGGGCTCCTAGGCTCCTAGGCTGAGAATTTTAGGGGTCTGGTTGTATCTGCTGCAGTGTAGATGTGATGGGGTAGAAAGTCATGTAAGATCTTTATTTTATATCAGTGGCCACTAGGCATTTAAGGGAATGTGCCTAGGTCACTGCTCATTCATAACTTTAGCTTCTTTTCAAGTTGTTCTTTGTTCCAGTTAAAACTGGTTCCAACCAGCCAGAGATACCCAGCTGCTTTTTTAAAAAAAATTTAAGAGTATATTAAGTTCTGCCTGTGTTTAAGTGTATCACATGTGTACAGTACCTGTGTTGGCCAGAAGAGGGCAACAGAGTCCGCCTAGAAATGGAGTAGCTGCCCCCTGTGGGCTGGCTTGTGGATGTTGTAACAGGACCCAGGTCCTCTCTCCATGAGCAGCCAGTGCTCTTAACCACTGAGTCATCTCTCCAGACCCCAACCAGTGGACTTTTTTAAAAAAATGTCCTTCAGTTTATGATTTTTTTGTTCTGTTATCATAAAAAGATGATGAGCCAGGCAGTAGTGGTGCATGCCTTTAATCCCAGCACTCAGGAGGCAGAAGCCAGTGAATTTCTGAAGTTGAGATCAGCCTGGGCTATAGAGCAATTTCCAGAACAGCCAGAACTATACAGAGAAAATCCAAAACAACAACCCAGCATGGTATTTGGGGGTAACATGAGTTTGTTCCTGTGAGGTAAAAGGTACAGGGTGTGTGTGTGTGTGTGTGTGTGTGTGTGTGGACACCAGTCACTGTTTTTGCACAGTTCTTGAACCTCATATCTTCAAGAATACGTGGTCTCTACGCTGACTGACAGGCCTGTTATAAGTGAGTGTGTTATGCACACAATTTCTCCAGTTCAATCCAGTCGCTTTCTTTGTTTGAGGAGAGATGCTGCTTTGAAAATGGCCCCCGCGGCTCTTCTTACTCACTTTGAGTACTGAAGCTCTCTTCACTTTTCTTACCTCCTAGCTGTGCTGATTGGCTTTGCACTCCTTAGAAGGTGACGTATTGCCTTCTATTTTAAAGCTACAGCTGATGTTGGCATTGCCTTGGAAACACAGACACGTGTTGTTCTGGACAAGATGGTAATTGTCTTATATGTGTATATAATATATAATATAACAGATAATCACAGCCCAGAGACAGATATAGAGGTAAAAGCTGAAGATCAGAGAGGCAGAGCAGTAATCCACTAGAGAGACCTTTTACCTCTACCAGTCCTTAGACCGAAGTGGTGATCCTCAGACTGCCTAGACTGTACTGTCTCCCCCAAACCTTAGACTCCACACTCCAGTGAGTTCCCGTCTCTTCCCCTTTATATTTTTCTCTCCACCCAGTCATATCACTCCTATCTCCACCTCCATAGTGCTGGGATTAAAGGCTGTGACTCCCAAACACTGGGATTAAAGGTATGAACCACCACCACCTGGACCTCTTTCTGGATCGATTTTGTGTAGCCCAGGGTGGCCTTGAATTTATAGAGATCCACCTGCCTCTGTTTCCTGAGTCCTGGGATTAAAGCTGTGAGCCACCACTCCCTGACTCTAGTGGTTTAGCTTTGCACTCTGATCTTCAGGCAAGCTTTATTTATTAAAATACAAATAAAATATCACTACACTTTCCCTTTTTTCTCTAAAATAAAAGGCTATAACTAATATAAGAAAAACTATATACAATAAGTACAATCACTATATACAATATGTACAGGCAATAAGTACATCAACAATGTCTAGTCCATTTGCACTTGACAAATTCAGAGAAAACACTCTACTATCTATCTTATTTTGGTGAATCCAAAATCTTATACCTAATTCATTTTCTATTCTAACTTGCAATACCATCGAACACTATCTTTTGATATCTCTTAACCATATACATTTTACACCTCTTCAGTGAGTCCCTTTTCTGTGTCTGGTAAACAAGGAAAATTATAACTATTACTATCTCATCTTCAATTCCCTCAGAGATCCAAGAGGGAAATAACAGAGTAAACATAAAGTGCGAGCAAGTGACTTCTAAAAAATCTGAGAAATGACAGAGACATCTGGCTGCCTGGACAGTCACCCAAGGTTCCTCTGCAACATTGGGCATCCATCTTTGTTCCACAGGCCTAGCATATCCGACAGACTTTCTGTGTAGCAGGATATTCTGAAGGGATCTCTCTCCTTGTCTTGATAATGTTTGGCCATCATTCTCTTTGGTGTCCTGCTTGTCCAATTAGGACAGCATACTGTCAGTAGTCGAGGCAAGGGCATTATCTTGCCCAGTGGCTGGCTAATTTTTGCCACAAAGAATATAAAGTCTCTGTGAAGTTTCTTCAGTGCCCATCATCTTCTCTGAAGTAGATTGGTACTGCCAGGAGCAGATGTGTCTCATTGTCATAAAAAAAAACTTATGTTATTAAAACATCTTAAATGTCATATTCGGTAGATCATTGAAGTGTTTGAAGATAACTTGTCTATCTAAAAATATCATCCTTTTTTGACTTCAAAAACAGACCTAAAGTAACTACAAGTTTGATTGTAATAGGTGATTAACTACTAACCTGTATTTCCTTATTATCCTAAACAGTTGGTAATAATAATTTTCAAGCCCTAGAAATTTGCATTACATTGTCAATGAGTTGTATACCTTGAACAAGAGTAGCAATATATGTACAGTATGTTTTAACAAAATTTATCTCAAATTTGTTTCAATATACAAAATTTGTATATAATATACAAGTTCAATACAATATAAAACATTTAGAACTAGTAGTTGCTTGTTAAAAGTAGATTCAATAATACACTTTTTATCTTTTCACATCTATATCCTCTCTTTGTCTTTTAAGAGTTGATTCAATAATCTGCCTTCTTATCCTATTATTTCTCAATCTTTTTTTAAGAGTTGATCCAATAATCTACCCTTTTATCATATATGATCTTTTATCATATATGATCTTTGAAAAAACTGGGGGTGTACCTTATCATAGGAAGAAAAACTGGTCACTGAGTCTAATTGTTCAGGTCCAGCTTCACCATAGCCTCATGAGTACAGCATTATTTAAAAACTGTCCATCTGGCTTCCAAGAATGCTGACTCATCATGGAGAAAAATGTGGTAAGCAACGAGCTCATCACTGCTCGAAAGGAATACCTGTGGCTTGTCACTGTTGTCAGTAGATACCTGGACTTCTGGGATCTGGCTGCTCTCAGCAGAGCTGGGAACAGATAGCTAATCTGTCTCACAAGACCAGTCCAGAGATGGTGGAGTTCAGGAAAACTATAAATTATCAAGACAGGCACGGAGTCCCGATAGATTCATCAAGGAGAATATATTTTTCCAATGACCTGCTTTCTCCAATAAGGCCACGCCTCCCGATGTTTCCTCCATCTCCCAATAGTGCCACCGAATGGGGACAAAGACTCCAACTTATGAGCCTCCCTTAGGTATTCCAGGTCCAAGCTATGATACTCCTTGTTATGAGAACCCAGGAATGGCCCCATGGAAGAGACAGCGTGGGGTCAAGTGCGAGCCTCTCTCTTTTGTTCATACCTTTGTACACTCCCCTGTGTTCAGCAGTTGGCAGCCCTTTGAACCTTATCCTATTGGGGTTTTGTCCCATTACGTTGGTCACTGATGATCAGCTCTTCCTTCAGTTTCACTGGGCTCCAAAGCTCCGTGTGGGAAGGTGGAAAAGTTCCAACCCTTTCATTGTCAGGTTGGTGCCCCCAAACTAGGCTTCCTTTGGAAGGTATCCAGGAGACCCCACCCACCCACCCACCATCTCATTGGCATACAAAAAGACATAGCATTTGAAAGACTGAAAAAGTTTTGGGAACTCTGTAGCAAGAAACAAAAGTTACAGCAAGATCCATTTTTTTTTTATTGTGACTTCACACTTCTTCAATGAATTTCTTGTAAACAGCCTGTATGTAAATGAGTCATTCTGAACTCCAGACAACATAAAAGGGGGTTGTGGAAGTATTTCACCAGAGTTGCAGAATTTAAGACTAGTTGAGCTTGCAGTGGGCCTGCAAGAATCCTAGGAATACCGAGTCTAGAGTTGTTCGAAGAGGATGTGGGAGTCCCCTCTGTGTGTTGCTTGTATTGGTTAATGAATAAAGAAACTGTCGTGGACTGATAGAGCAGAACTTAGGTAGGCAGAGAAGATGGAACTGAATTGTGAGAGGAAGAAAGCAGAGTCAGGGGACGCCATGGATCTGCCACCAGAGTAAGACATGCTGCCAAAACTTAGCCGGTAAACCACTACCATGTGGCGATTCACAGATTAATAGAAATGGGTTAAACTAAGAGGTAAGAATTAACCAATAAGAAGTTAGAACTAATGGGACAAGCAGTGTTTTAATTAATATAGTTTCTGTGTGATTATTTCGGGGCTGAGCTAGCTGGGTGGCCTGGAGAACAAGCATCCCTCTCCTTGCAACATGGAAAGAACGGATTCTAACAGTAGGAAGACTGGAAACATCTTAGACAATACCTAGGTGTTTTAGAGACAGTATGTCTAAGAACACAGTCTGAGAAAGAGATACATTTAGCTTACAAGCAGGTATGGTAAGTTGTGGCATTCACAAATAGATGGCAACACTGCTGGCCAGCAGCCCCAAGGGACACTGGGCTGCTGTCCAGTACAAAGAACAGTTAACAATTGTTTGTGTCCAGTGGTAGAGCTGACCAGGAGGATGGCTCAATGCCACTCCACTCATTGATACACTCATTGTTTGGCCTGGGGAGTCAGGGGAATGGAGAGAATAAGACAGAAAGTCTAGTGACACAAAGTTAGGGAAAGAGGTATGTGGATGGATGGGTTCCTCTTGAATGGGCACTTATGGTTGTACTTCATGTGAAACTCATCAATGGGCATGGTCTGCAGTGGAGGCAGGTAATGGCCAGCCTGAGCATCCACAGAGATCATCAGTCTCTTTGCCCAGCTGTCACCATGTGAGTTCCAACGAACCTATCCACACAAAGTGTGGCTGTGTGGGAAAAGGGCCAGCCAAAGAAACACACCTTCACCCTGAAACCAGAGCCAAAATCCACACCTTCACCCTGAAACCAGAACCAAAGAAACACACTCTGCCCTTGACCAACTCACCATGAAAACCAACCAATCCCTTAGCAGGAAAACCGACCAGTCACTGAGCATGAAATCCAGCCCGTCTCTGAGTTTGTTCAAGCTCAGGGATTGAAATCTGACCAATTCCCAGCCTGGAAATCTTCACTCTGGAAAAACCCTGCCCTAAGAAGCCCTATAAGCCCAGTGCCTGTTCAGGGGGGAGCTGCCCTTTTCCACCCTGGCAGAGGCAGCCACTCTCCGAATTTTTCCCTCCCTAATCTCTTGAATGAGGCTTGGGTGAGACCTTCTTTCCTCTGCAATGGAACAGACCAGAGAAGTAACAACTTTCCCCTGAGCAGGAGCAGGGCAGAGCAGAACTAACACTTTAGCTGGGGAAACCTCTGGGGTCCTGTGCTTAACTGCAACAACTTCTCTGGGGAAACCGCCCCCTGCCGGAGAAGAGCTGCACTTATATTGGGGAGACCTTTCCCTGGAGTCACTGAGGGTGACTAGAGGTGTTCCTTGGCTCCTGACTGCCAGGATTCCCTTGCATCTGAGCTGCAATGTTTACAGCTACTGTGGCCAAGATGGAAGGTTTGTATGAACTCACCGATGCTGAATCACTGATACTAAGGCACTTTGGTGAATGCTCATGGCGAGACTGCAATCTGACACAGCTGAGACCCCTAATCTATCTACCCAGGCGGCTCCTGCCACACTTGTCTGTGAAGTTCACTGTTACCCTGACTAGCACCCCTTCAGGCTGTTTTGCAGGGATGGATCTCCAGTGATGAACATCTTTCCCTAGCACCCTACCAAGTAGATTTCCGGCAAGTTCCTGAAGACAGGAATGTCACCAGCACTACACCGTAGCGAAGGATTTGCCCACCAGTGAGTTAGAGCTGTGCCCCGTCCAAGGTCTGGCTGGCAGACCTGGTGACTGATACAGCAAGTAATTATTGTCCTGAAATACGGATCCCATTGAGATGTCCCCAGTTTGTTCCTTGGGCAGCAGAGGAAAGGGTGCCTGCACTGGCCCTATCCTATAGCCACACTGATGAATATCTTGCATATCACCATAGAACCTTCATCTGGCGATGGATGGAGATAGAAACAGAGACCCACACTGGAGCACTGGACTGAGCTCCCAAGGTCCAAATGAGGAGCAGAAGGAGGGAGAACATGAGCAAGGAAGTCAGGACCGCGAGGGGTGCACCCACCCTCTGAGATGGGAGGGCTGATCTAATGGGAGCTCACCAAGGCCAGCTGGACTGGGAGTGATGGAGCATGTGATCAAACCGGACTCTCTGAACGTGGCTGACAATGAGGGCTGACTGAGAAGCCAAGGACAATGGCACTGGGTTTTGATTCTACTGCATGGACTGGCTTTGTGGGAACCTAGTCTGTTTGGATGCTCACCTTCCTAGACCTGGATGGAGGGGGAGGACCTTGGACTTCCCACAGGGCAGGGAACTCTGACTGCTCTTTGGACTGGAGAGCGAGGGAAAAGGGGGTGGGAGGAGGGGGAGGGAAATGGGAGGAGGTAGAATTTCTTAATAAAAAAAATAATAATAATAAAATACCGATCCCATTGTGATGAGAAAAATCACGATATGGTCTAATTCTGAGAGGACGGGTGTGTTCCTGAAAGGGGGTTTTGTCTAAATTTGTTAATAATGTGGTAATGTATTTACCTCACATCCATGAAAATCTGGGTTTGATGAGCAGCATCTCCCAAGAATGGCAGCCTACACCTGTAGTCCTAGCAATCAGAGGCTGAGGCAGGGGGATTGGAAATTCAAGGTCATCCGTGGCTTGTCTCTTAAAGAGACAGAAGAATCATTACAAATGCTATATTGTAAAGACTGGAAAGAAAGATGGGCATGGTACCACACATTTAATCCTAGTGCTCAGGAGGTGGAAGGCTTATCTCTGTTAGCTCAAGGACAGCCTGTTCTATGAAGTGAGTTCTCGGTCAGCCAGGGATACACAGTGAGACCCTGTCTCAAAACAACCGAAAGAATGGAAGGAAACTTATTCCCAGAATTACTGAAGCAGTAGCTCTGCAAGGCCAGAGGCCACACATCTTAGCGAACGAGGGTATCCTAGAACTTGTGGGCCTCCGTGGTCATATAATCTGGAGGGAAGTCCTCTTTCGGTTTTGTTTTCAATTGACTTTACTATCTCAGTTTCCCAGTTGTTTCCTTGGACCACTGTCAAGGACTGGCTTCGATAAAAATATTCTTACCAGGGTGGAGCATGGGAATTTAGAAATATAAGTAAAGGATATGAAGACACATAAAAAATAATAGGACAGGAACCATAGAAAGTATGGGGAGGGCGTTCTAGTGACTGAAATCACGACGGTTAGTTTTCCACAGCTTTTATACCCAATGTAAGTGGGGGGAGGTAACAAAAGACTTTATTAACACGATACAAAGGATAACTCACAATCGCTTTAACACTCTGAGACAACAAATCATTAGCATCCTGTTTTCTAGAAAGCAAAGCTGCTCTAGATCAGGTATCCAGAAGGCTGCCCTTCCCCAGGTGACCTCATAGTTACTAAAGAAGCAGAAGTACATTTGCATACCCTGACTGCCTGCCAGGATGGCAGGGACCTACTTTAATGAATTATTTTAACGTTAAAAGAACCAGGCAATCACATCCTGAGTTGCGATGCACTACTGTGCTTGTTGATCATTTGAGCAACCTCCTGATGCTCTGTCAGACAAGGTGGGCTTGTCAATCATTTGAACAACATCCTGTCGGTCTGTCAGACAAGGTGGGAATGGGCCCATGTTTTTGGGCTTCCACAGACCACAGCTATAACCTGCTAGATTTTAGTTGTCAGGGACATTCAGATTCCAGCCTACACATGAAGAGAATAAAGGTGTGGTAGTTGATAGGTGTGGCCGCATAAACCATTTCATTTGCAGCTACCAAATGGAAGCCATTTGCCACAGTACAAACTTTTGCAACTATGTGTCATTCAAGGGTTGTTCCTCCCATCTCCCAGCTTGGCCTTTTTCTTTTCCTTCTTCTTCTTCTTCTTCTTCTTCTTCTTCTTCTTCTTCTTCTTCTTCTTCTTCTTCTTCTTCTTCTTCTTTTTCTTCTCCTTCTTCTCCTTCTTCTTCTTTTAGGGTTAGCTCAAGTTATTCATCTTGCATTTCTGTTCTATGGCCTATTTATAGTAAATATTTTGGAGTCTAACGTTTAGACAGACCCAGGGCAATTGTTACATATTTTGTCCTGTGTAATTATTTGCTTAATTTCCCCAAAGATCTCCAGATGATTCCCTCTGACTAGCCCAGGTACTTAGTACATTGTTCATGTCGAATATGATGAAGAATTGCAATAGTCCTGCAACTCCAGAGGACGGGCCGGGTCAGAAGTGTCAAGCCCAACCTTTCTCCCTTCACAATGCTGCTTCCCATTGACACTGCAGACTCTTGGTGAGGCCCATGTTCTCAATCTTCCAGTTCCATAGTTAAGTTTGTTGTATTTTATGAGCTACTTTATTAAAGGTTTAGAGGTAAATTAGCAAGAGCTATAGCTGAAATAAGCAAAGTTTTATGGAATACCTATGGGGTATCAGGTTTGTTGGGGGAAAATTACTTTAAGGTGTGTTACTTTTGTTCAGTCTGTATTTGTTTAACTCTGTGAAGCTATGTTACTTTGCCTGCCTAAACCACATGATTGGTCTAATAAAGAGCTGAATAGCCAATAACAAGGCAGGAGCAAGGATAGGTGGGGCTGGTGAGCAAAGAGTATACATAGGAGGAGAACTCTGGGAAGAGAGGAAGAGGAACAAGAGAGGAGAGGAGGATACCCGCGGCCAGTCACCCAGCTACACAGCAAGCCATGGAGAAAAAAATTAAAGTAAGGTATATAGAAATAGAGAAAGATAAAAGCCCAGAGGCAAAAGATAGATAGCAGAATTTAAGATAAGACCAGCTGATCAGAAACAATGAAAAATAAATCTGCTGTGTGTGATTTATTTGGGAGCTAGGTGGTGGGCTCCCCTAAAGAGTCAAAAGAGTTAAAAAAAAATCACACAACACAGGTTGACTGAGGAGTTCCAGGTAAGTGAATATCATCATATACTTACTCTGACCTACATTTGAGTTTTTTTTTTAACATTTATTTTTTTTTTTTTTGGTGCTTGGCATTGAACTTGGGATCTCAGACACACAAAGCATGTGCTCTATCACGGAGCTCTCCCTCTGATTATTTATATTCAATTTATATATCACCTTAGAGTTTACTGCCACACGAAGAGGATTTTCTCCACATTAGGTTTATGTATTCATTGAGAGATTCAGAACAAAATTCACAGATAATACAGTTATTTATATATGAAAGCATATTAACCACGAAATGAGTGAGGTTTCAAAATTATTTAAATTCAGCTCATTGTTCAGTTAGGATGAAAACAGAGCTCTGGGGAGAAGGGAAGTTGAGGAATGAGTGATTGAGATGTGTCTCCAAAGCTGCTCCAGGAAGAGATGGTGTTTAGCACCGTGGAGAAGCAGAGTCCTGGAGGAACTGCTCCTGCCTGGCGCTCTGGGTGAGGGTTTGGAGTCAGCTGGGCTGGTGCTGCTTGGAGAAGAAGCCTGTTCACTTCCTGAGTGCTCAAACCTTGTGTTTAACTCTTGTGTTTACATGTGTTTAGGATCATAGTAGTTCAGGTCTACAAGAGCTAGTTCCAGGACAGCCTCCAAAGCTATAGAGAAACCCTGTCTCAAAAGACCAAAAGAAAAAAAAAGAAGATCATAGTAGAGTTGAGACCAGGAACTCCCATCATTCTCTAGGTGTGTATGTGTGTTTCAAAAATTTTTATTAAAATTTTTTTAATAGATTTTTCCCCCATTTTATATAGCTCTCTCAGTTCCCACTCTCTCCCCCTTTCCCATCCTACCCTTCCCCCTCACCCCCCATCCACTCCTCAGAAAGGGTAAGACTTCCCATGTGGAGTCAACAAAGTCTGACACTTCACTTCAGGGCAAGACCAAGGCCCTCCCCACTATATCTAGGCTGAGCAAGTTATTCCTCCAAACAGAATGTGCTCCAAGACATCAGTTGAAGGATTAGGGATAAATCCTGGTTCAAGTTATTATAATAGCCAAACATATGCCATTCATTTGCAAATTATGTGTTTGCAATCATCGCAAAGCCAAATGATGCTGCTATTTACCCAGCTGTAAGGGCTAATTTTCTAAGTCTTTGTTCTGACCATTAACAGTACGTTGCTAAAGATAAATTCAAATTCTAACACGTACACATTTATATCTTTCAATATTGCAGGTTGATTTATTTAGAAATATGTTCTTTAAATATCTTATGAATACTAGTATTTAAACATTTTGAAGTCATAAATACTCATAATCATATTTTCAGATGGGGGAAGTTTGGGGTGTGGTTTACTGATATTTTAAGTTCTATAATGTATCATTTTGTGCTCACACGGGGAAAACGGTAACATTTAATAAAATGGCAGTCGCTTGTCCTCTTAGTAAAGACCTCATGGCAAACTGCATGAAGCAGTTTCACACCTTGAGTTATGTTTCAAATCACCTTCAGGAACCTGCTACATTTTGCTTAAGCAAAACAATAAGAACAAAATAAAACCCCGAAAGGGCTCAGTTCAGTTCCCTATTCTGCCGTTATAATTTTATATCCTTTACCAACTACCATAAACACCAAGCATGATCTGTGCTCCTTAAAAAAGCAAATGATGTCTTTATTAACAATGTATCTCGGAGCGTTTAAACGCAATCAAACAAAACACAAGCCTGTTTCTAGGATTTTGCCTTTAGCGAGCAACTTCGCAGCAATGTTTTCGAGAAGAACCAGCATGGCATCTTGTTCAGATATCTCCTTTATCTGGGTCTGACCAGGAGTGCAGTTCGTGTTTGCAGAAGCCAGGCGGCACAGCCTTCCCAGCCTGTTCTGGGTCTCCTTAGGGTCAGGAAAGGACTAGCCTTACCACCGTGTCCCCAAGATTTTATGGGATCTGTGGAACTAAGAGCCATTATCCCGAACATCAACGAAGCTTCTTGGCAGCTTGGATGGTTGGAAATGATGGGCCCCGGTTCAGTTCCGGAAAAAAAGGCTGCGGCCATCTGAAGAACGTGTCGATCTCGGTTACACCGGCCGGTGGCCCGCAGGCAGCCAAGGGCGCGAGCGCCCACAGCCGGGAGCTCAGACTCGCAGACCCGCCCTGCCCCACCCGGCGCCTTGGCACCCACGCCACCCCTGTGAGAGCCCCGCCCCGCCCCGCCCCGCGCGGACGCGCCCGGCGCCCTCTCACACGCCCCGCCCCCGCCCGCGGGCACGCGCCCGTACCGGTCCTCCTCTGGCGTCCCGCCCCTCCCCGGGTGTGTGTAGTGGGGGGCGCCCCTCCCTCACGCGCACGCGCCTTGCGGGCGCCCGCGAGCCGGCTGTCCGAGGCGTGAGTTGGGCGGGGCGCCGCGCTGACGTTGCCCCGGGATGCGGGCAGGTTCCGCAGCCGTCTTCGCCGCCACCGCCTCTCCTGCCACCGGGGTTTGTATGAAAACACCGGGCGGCGGGCGGCGGGCGGCGAGGGACCCTCTTCCATGCGGCCCGGGAGCCGCGGGCGCGGAGGCCGAGCGCAGTCCCCGCCAGCGCCCACGCCGAGCCGGTGAGCGTCCCCGCGGTCCGCGCGGCCCGCCTGCCCGCCCGCCCGCCGGCCCGGCTCCCGGCGGCGCCTCCGCTCACCTGGCGGGCGGGGGCGAGGCGCGCTGCGAGGCGGGAAGGCCGGCCGACCGGCTGTCTGTCGAGCGAGCCGCGGCCGCCGCCGCCCCGTGCGCTGCCCGCCGCGCTCCGCTGCCCGCCACTCCCCCGACCGCCGCCCGGCCGCGCCCCGGGACGCTTTGATTGGCTCTTGGTTGACAGTTTAGCGCCGCGGAAGGCAGTTCCCACACCGCCCCGTGTAGCCCGGGTGGACGTTGACAGGGTAAAGGCTCGTCTGCGGTACCTCGCTGCTGGGCTCGCTCGCTGTGTGAGGTAACGACGGCCACCGCGTTGGCTGGCATGGCGGGTTCTCGGTGGCGAGCCCTCCCTCCAGGTGTCGGGAACGGGAACGGCGCCCCTGCGGTGCAGGGCATTTCGTAGTCGGCGGGGACAAGTGGCCAGCGCTTGCGCTCACTTGGCCAGCCTCCGAGTTATCCTCACAGCTCTCCTGAGATAGGAAGTTATTTTTGTAATTGTGCTTTGGAATGTTTTCGGTCTAGTTGACCAAAAAAGAAATGGTTTATGGAAGGCACAGATTTTAAAAGTCAAAACCAAGTCCTTGGAGATCTGTAAGCCGACCTCGCTAAAAGAGGCACTCGGCCTTGCCTTGATCCACCCGGATTTCTCCCCATTTGCTCGGTTTACCGTTCCGCTTCTCCTGAGTCATATTCTCCCGTGAAGTTACACGTTCATTTTGAGTGACCGTGGAGTTTTGCCTTAAATTGCTAGATCAGTGTTTACAGTTGTAATCTTCGTTAAACTCTGAAACAGACGCTTTTTGTGTTTAACCAACGTTACAAAATGTGAAATACTTTAATGTAACAAGCTTTTGTGGTAGCAATCAAGATTTTTTTTTGAATTATATATGTACGAGTGTTTGCTTGCTGCATGTATGCATGTTCACCACATGTGTACTTGATGCCGGAGGAGGTCAAAAGGGGGCGTTGGATTCTCTGGAATTGGAGTACTTTTGTTGTGAGCCACCATGTGGGGGCTGGGAATCAGACCCACCCAGGTCCTCTGGAAGAACAACAGCCAGTGCCTGGGAACACTGAGCCACCCCTTCAGCCTTGTAGCAATTCTTATAATGCTTTTGATTGAGGTACGACCGGTGTGTGTGTGTGTGTGTGTGTGTGCGTGTGTGTGTGTGTGTGCCCGCGCGTGCACGCTTGTGCTTAGGTGTAGGTCAAAGGACTTGAGAGTTTTGGTTCTCTCTTTGACCTTATGGCTTCAGGGGATGGACCTCAGGTGGTCATGGGCAGATGCCCCTGCCTGCAGAACCATCTTGCTGTCCCCTTGAATTGAAACATTCTCTTGAGAGAGAAGTCTGGCTACATTGCTGTGTAATGATTCATCCACATTAGTGGAGGAAGAGGAGGTCCATGATGTGTGAATATTTTAATTTATATTACAAATACAAACTGTATTACTGTTTGTTAACATAGCCCTACGTTCTGGGTTTTGTCTTTAAGCTTCGTTCACATTAGTCATCTCTAATGCTCCAGCACCTTAGCTTCAGAGTTCAGACAGTATGTGGTAACTGGTGAGCCTCTGCACACTATTCAGGCTCTGTCCTTAGCACTGGGTCTCCAGGTAAATGCTGGATGTGGTTAAAGGTGGGTGCTACATTTTAAACCTCACGTGCTGTCGTGCTGTGGCTAAGGCGTTGGGGCTCAGCCAGAGAGGCTGAATTTGTGTCCTGGCTTGCTGTAGGCATTTGTTTATCCTCTGGATTCAACTCTCTCCATGCCAAAAATGGAGACGATGATGTTTATGCCCTTAGGATGATCTCAAACACGAAATAAGTTAATGCAAGTGTCCTTTTGCAGCGCGTAATAGGCAGTGTTTGGTGGGCGTTACTCTTCTTGCTGCCGGTTTCCCACAGTTAATCAGCCAAAGGAAGACATCAGGCTGGCTGGGCAGGATTAGCGCAGGTTGTTAATTCCCGTGATCCATTTTCTTCTTTGAAGCTGCGAGTGTGTAGTCTCACTGTTGTTTCTTGGAAACATGTAAGTTTTAAATAGAGTAGGTATCACTGTTGTTTCTTGGAAACATGTAAGTTTTAAATAGAGTAGGTACACCCTGAGCAGACTGCCCTGGGATGCTGCTGGAAAGCTGAGTATCTTGGCCTGTCCCCTTGGACAGAACCTTGGAATGCCTGCCTCATGTTGCTGGTAGCTGCTATTTTAATCACCTGTTTTCCAGTTATTGACTGTCTCTTTGTCATATGTTGGTATTGGATGCATTATCAAAATACTGGTGGGCACATGGATGTTTCTAGAATATACAGAGTAATTTTTTTTTTTTTTGAGACAGGGTTTCTCTGTAGCTTTGGAGCCTGTGCTGGAACTACCTCTTGTAGACCACGCTGGCCTCTGCCTTTCAAGTGCTGGGATTAAAAGTGTGTGCCACTACCACCTGGCATAGAGTAAATTTTATGTACGCATTCTGTTTGTCTTTATTGATGTTACATAAAAAGATGGTGCTTTGATTTTGCATTATATTCATGTTCAGCTTTCATCTAATTTTCCTAGAAAATGGGTCTCACCCATTAGTAATTTCATATTTTTATTCTTGGTTTGCAAGGATTTGATGCAACTTGGGCATCTCTTATCTGATATTCTTGGGGCCCACAGATGTTTTAAATTTTGGAATATTTCCATACCTCTGAGATGTTTTGAAGACGGTACCCCATCTGAACATGATAGACATTTGTATGTATGTAGACTGTGATGTTACATGAAAGTTTTTAGCATGCCTGCATTTTGTCTGCAGTGTGGCAGATGAGGTCAGCTGCGAGCTTTCTGTCGGTGGTGTCAGGCTGGTGTTCAGAAGGTTTGGGGTTTGGAATTTTAGATTAGAGTTGTGCAGCCTATATTCAAAGTCTGTTCTTAAATCAGATATTTTCAACTTGAACTCAGGATTCCTTTTACATTTTTTGTAGGTTATATCCATATTTATTTTGTTATAATTTTTGTTAATTCACTTATAATTGTAGCCTTAAACACATTACGTATTAATATAAACAACATATTTTTAAATGAAAAAAAAAGCAGGACAACAGACCTGTGAGAAGAGTGATAGTGTCTTACATATTGTAAGTTTTCCATGCTTTTTCTCTATCTCTTCTTTCCTTCCCCTCCCTTCTCTTACTCTCCTCCCACCCTTTGTTTTTGGAGTGTACTAGGCAAGGAAGGCCTCTACCGCAGAGTTATACCCCAGACTTAATTTGTATAATTCTTTAATATCAAGTAATACAAACAACTAGGTTATTTCTGCTTCAGCATTCAATCTATTGCAATATGTTGTTTAGGTTGAAGTGTATATATGGAGAACATCTAGCCAGGCACAGTTAATGGCTGTAAAGGGGAGGGAATAATTGTGGATATTTTCATTTGGTATGTCATCAAAACTCAACAACTGGCACTTTCTTAAAGGTTAATTGCAAGATGGAAGCTGAAATCCTGTCTGGTTTTTTTTTTCATGCTCATTTATACTTAAGTGCATTGTGAGCTCTAAATGGATCTTATGCACATTTGGATTTGTAACAATTTGTTGGTCAGGTGTTAAGTATTGGTTCACTGAGTTGGGCACATCTTCCAAATGGTGGTGCATTTTATTGTATAGTACCAAAGAAAGTCATGTCTTTGGGTCCTAGTACTGGGGATTGGACCTAGGGTCAGCCAGATCACTTATGTACTCTTAATTTTGGCATAGTTTTATTAGGTTGTCTGCTGGGTTTGCAGGCTTGTTCTCCCAGGCCCAACAGAAGCACATAATAAGTAATAGTAATAAACAATAAGCACATTGTTAATATGCTTATTCCGTGAGAAATTAGTGGAAGTTGTTTGGGTTGTAATATGATGGAGGATGTGAGTTTTACAAAAGAAATACTATTGTGTGTGCATCTGTGCTGCGGTGTGCATGTGGAGGCAGAGGACAGTGATTGCCAGTTCCTTTCCTTCCGCCTTGTGCTTCCCGGCAACTGAACTCAGCATGCTAGGCTTGGTTGTTGCAAGTGCCTTTACCTGCTGAGTCACTGGCCAGTTTAAGACCTTATTCTGTATGACACATGGGTAGTATCCATGACACATTGCCGCATATACTGTACTGAACAGCTGATGGCTGTCTCGGGGCAAAAGAGTTCTGTCATGGAGTCAAGAGCTTGAATTAGCCTCCTTTTTCCCATGAGACACCATTTGAATGGAACTGTGCATGCTCAAACTTGGGTGTTTTGGCGGAGGTTTTCACAGAAGTAAACAGAGTAAGTCTACCTTCTCTTCACATAAACAAATGATAGTTGTATTTGTGACAATGATAATACCTGAGTTTTCACTCAAAAATCAGAATTCTGAAAAGATGGCTCAACAGGTAAAGGTGTTTGCTGCACAAGCCTGGGAGCCCGATTTGATTCCTAGAGCCATGTGAAAGTGAAAGGGGAGAAGCCACTGCTCTGGTCTTCACACGCACAGTGTGGTGCCCACCGCACACCCACGGTGGTGCCCACCGCACATCCACGGTGGTGCCCACCGCACACCCACTGGCCTCATAGGCATTCATTAGTGAGTACAATAAGATTAAGAACAGAAAAGACTAACTGAGCCACGCACTGGTTGTCCTCAGTTTTGAGGGGTTGTCAGACTGCTTACGAAGCAGCCACACTAGCAGATTCCCACCAGCGACGTGGAAGGGGCCGTTTTCTCCACATTCTCAACAGGCATTGTTACCACCCTCCCACCCTTCATTCCAACCACTTGAGTGCTTGTAAAGTGTAGACTAAATTTCAAAATAGAGATTTGGCCTAGCAGAAACAACAGCTTTCTGAAATAGATTAATTTTATATTTAGAATATTTACTAGACTGACCCAAGACTACTGCCAACAGTGGCAGACTGTATCCTTGGCTGTACATGGTTGGTTCTGTCCAGGTTCTTCCTTGACTTTGAGGGCATTCTATCACCCACTCTTCCTACATAAATGTTTACAACAGAAAATGGGAAGGGGCAGTTGTGGGTCAAGGGTCCACTCTGCCCTCAGCAGAGAGGGTTTACTACTGGCTGTTAAATAGTTGAAGGACTTGTTAGGGATGTACAGATGTGGGTTGAGAAAATGAGAACTGTGCCTCTAGCATACTTCGCATCTCCCGCTGTGTGCTGTGCAGAGTGTGTGTGTGGATAGGGACAGTTCTAGGCCGGTGGCCGCACTTCAGAGTTTAGAGAATGCTGCTGATGGGAGGTGCCTCAGTAAAGGCACTCTGCTTGTGTTCTTGGGGAAGCTATGATATCACAGGGGCTATGTTAGAGAAGCCAGCCTTGATGCAGCAATGGACCCCGAGTTGCCTTGCCTGCTGAGACCAAGGGAACATCCTGGAGGCAACAAGTTCAAACCCCTCTTCTGCAGTGTCTTTCCAGTGGCCTCTATCGGAAGAGTTTAGCATCATACCAGATGGATGTATATGTACAAGGAAATATATGTACAAGGCACACTTCCATAGAACATATAGAAAGGATGAACTTGGAAATGAAGGGCTGTGAATCAAATCTTCTGCACAGGTAGTAAGGAGCTTGCAGTGTTGTTTGGACATCTGAAGAGATTCTAGGTTGAAATTTAAAAATGTAATTTAAATGTAATTTAAAAATTACATTTACTTTTTGTGAGCATGTGTGTGTGTGTGTGTGAACCTGTGTGCATGAGCACACATGAGCACATATGTGCATCCCAGAGTGCATGCAGGGAGGTCAGAGGGCAAACTTTCGGAAATTGGTTCTCTCCATCTACCTCGTAGGACTTAGGGATTGAACTCAGGTTGTCAGACTTGACTAAAAGTAACTTTATGCACTGAGCCATCTTGCTGGTCCTATTGAGCCTTAATTTAGGAACCAGAGTACAAGAAGGAAGGGAGGTGCTGTTTTGTGATTCGGAAGCCTGCCGAATTGTGAGCTTGCATCTAAAGCCTCATTTCTGGAGCCATGGTGTTGTAGAATCAGGAAACCACTGGCTCAGGAGGTTGTTGGGTTCTGTGTGCACTTAACTGTGGACTCAGCATTAGGCCTCTTGTGGTTTGTATCCATTTTGCCTGTTAACAGTGGTGACACCAACCCTTCTCAGACTCTGGAACCAATGGGAACATGAAATGATGTGCGAAGTGGCTGTCTCCACATATACATGTGTATAAGATACATAAACTGGCAGGTGAATTGTTGCTTTCACTGCAGCATTCTCATACACACCACTGCCTTCCCTAGGCCAGCCCCCCACTCCTCGTGTCCTTCAGTTTCTACCAGCCTGCCTTCTGCATTCATTACCCCAGGCCCACCCTCACATGTTGTTTTCTCCCCCTCTTTTTATCGATTTTTATTGAGCTCTACATTTTTCTCTGCTTCCCTCTCTGTTCTCCCCCTCCCCTTTCAACCTCTCCCCTCCCCAAGGTCTCCATGCTCCCAATTTACTCAGGAGATCTTGTCTTTTTCTACTTTCTGCTTCCCATGTAGAATAGATCTATATAAGTCTCTCTTAGTGTCCTCACTGTTGTCTTAAGTTTTCTGGGATTGTAATTTGTAGGCTGGTTTTCTTTGCTTTATTTTAAAAACCACTTATGAGTGAGTACATGTGATAATTGTCTTTCAAAATAATGTTTTTGAGCTCCATCCATTTTCCTACAAAATTCAAGATGGCATTATTTTTTTCTGCTGTATGGACCACATTTTCCTTATCCATTCTTCAGTTGAGGGGCATTTAGGTTGTTTCCAGGTTCTGGCTATGACAAACAAGGCTGCTATGAACATAGTTGAGCACATGTCCTTGTGGCATGATTGAGCATCCTTTGGATATATACCCAAAAGTGGTATTACTGGATCTTGAGGAGGTTGTTTCCTAATTTTTCTGAGAAATCGCCATACTGACATCGAAAGGTGTTGTACCAGCTTGCATCCCCACCAGCAATGCAGAAATGTTCCCTTTTCCCCACAGCCTCTCCAGCATAAGTTGTCATCAGTGTTTTTGATCTTGGCCATTCTTATAGGTATAAGATGGAATCTCAGAGTTGTTTTGATTGGCATTTCTCTGATGATTAAGGATATTGAACATTACCTTAAGTGTCTTTCAGCCATTTTAGATTCATCTGTTGAGAGTTCTCTGTTTAGATCTATACTCCATTTTTTTTTAAATTGGATTATGTGTTCTTTTGGTGATAAATCTCTTGAGTTCTTTGTATATTTTGAAGATCAGACATCTGTCTGATGTGGGGTTAGTGAAGATCTTTTCCCATTATGTAGACTGTCGTTTTGTCTTGTTGACCGTGTCCTTTGCTTTACAGAAGCTTTTCAGTTTTAGGAGGTCCCATTTATTAATTGTTTACCTCAGTGTCTGTGCTGCTGGGGTTATAGTTAGGAAGTGGTCTCCAGTGCCAATGCATTCAAGTGTACTTCCCACCTTCTCTTCTATAAGGTTCAGTGTGGCTGGCTCTATGTTGAGATCTTTGATCCATTTGGACTTGAGTTTTGTGCATGGTGATAGATATGGGTCCATTTTCATTCTTCTACATGTTGATATCCAGTTATGTCAGAACCACTTGTTAAATATGCTTTCTTTTTTCCATTTGATATTTTTTCCTTCTTTGTCAAAAATCAGGTGTTTGAAGATGTGTGGATTGTTATCCGGGTCTTCTATTCTGTTCCATTGGTCCTCCTGTCTGTTCTTATGCCAATACCAGGCTCTTTTCAGTAATGTAGCTCTGTAATAGAGTTTGAAATCAGGGATTGTGATTCCTCCAGAAGTTCTTTTATTGTACAGGATTGTTTTGGCTATCCTGGGTTTTATGCTTTTCCATATAAAGTTGAGTACCATTCTTTTGAGGTTTTTGAAGAATTTTGCTGGTATTTTGATGGGCATTACGTTGAATCTGTAGATTGCTTTTGGTAAGATTGCCATTTTTACTATGTTAATTCTGCCTACCCAAGAGCATGGGAGATCTTTCCACTTTCTGCTGTCTTCTTCAATTTCTTTCTTCAAAGATTTAAAGTTCTTGTCATACAAGTCTTCCACTTGTTTGATTAGAGTTACTCCAAGATATCTTATGCTATCTGTGGCTGTTGTGAAGGGTGTTGATTCTTTGATTTCTTCCCCAGACCTTTTATCATCTGTATACAGGAGGGCTACTGATTTTTTTTGAGTTAATCTTGTATCCTGCTACATTACTAAAAGTGTTTATGAGTTGTAGAAGTTCCTTGGTGGAATTTTTGGGATTGCTTATGTAAACTATCATATCATCAGCAGAGTTTGACTTCTTCTTTTCTGATTTTTATCCCCTTGATCCCCTTTTGTTGTCTTATTGCTCTAGCTAGGACCTCAAGAACTATATTTGTACACAGGTAGAAACAACCCAGGGTTCACTAACAGATGAATGCAAGAGCAAACTGTGGTGTATTTAAACCAGAGTATTATTCAGTCACAAAACAAGCTTTTTTTTTATAGCTACAACATGAATGAACCTTTAAACATTATGCTAATGAATTAAAAACCCAGGTGTAAGACATAAAACTATAGAATTCCTAGGGGAAACTCGCTCAGATTTAGCCGTGGTAATGACTGGATAGTGAATAAAATCACAGGTAACAAAACAAATAAGTTGACTATGTAAATTTAAGAAAACTTGGGTTAGAGAGATGGCTCAGTGGTTCAGAGCCCTGGATGCTCTTGCAGAACCTAAGTAACAGCTCACAACCATCCAAAACTCCAGTTCTGGGGGATGTAAATAAAGGGTTTTGTTTGTTTGGTTTTGTTTTTTAAAGACAGGGTTTCTCTTTGTAGTCCTGACTGCTCTAGAACTTGCTCTGTGGACTAGGCTAGCCTCAGACTCAGAGATCCTCCTGCCTCTGCCTCCAAAGTACTGGGATTAAAGGTGTGCTACCACCACCTGGCATGGTCCCCACCCTCTTTTTATTTTTTAAAAAAATAATGTGCTTTTTTGTTTTTGTTTTTCGAGACAGAGTTTCTCTGTAACTTTGGAGCCTGTCCTAGAACTAGCTTTTGTAGACCAGACTGTCCTCAAACCCACAAGATCCACCTGCCTCTGTCTCCCGAGTGTTGGGATTAGAGGTAGGCGCCACCATTGCCCAGCAATGTTTTTATTTTTGTGTGTATGAGTGTTTTGCCTGTGTGTCCATCTGTGTATCATGTATGTGCAGGAGCATGCAAGAGTCTCTGGGAGTTAGAGAGGGCATCAAATCCCTAGAACTGGTGTTAAAGGTAATTGTTAGGCTCCATCTGGACCTCTTAATTGCTGAGCCAACTCTCCAGCTCCAGGTAAATAATTTTTTTTTTTAAAAAAGAAAATAGACATGAAATGCTGGTGCAGATGTGGAAAGAGGTATCTTATCCACTGCTGGTCCTAGTGTGAGCTAGTGCTCCCCATTATGGGAATTATTAAAATGGACCTGTTACATTACCAAGATGTACTTCTCCTGGGAGTGCACCAGAGGACTCTGATCCTACCACAGAGACACCTGCATGCATATCCTTGCTCATTGCTCCATTATCCACAGTTGCAGGGAACCGGAACTGGCCTAGATGACCTTCAGCAGATGAGCAGATAATAAATGTGTATATCTATAAATAAATTTTACTCAGCTGTAAAAAAGGAAAATGGAATTTGAAGGAAAATAAATGGATCTAGAAAGTATTTAAACATTTAAAAATTTATTTATGTTCCTGAGTATTTTGCTTGCATATATGTAAGTGTACCACATGTGTACTTGGCACTTGTGGAGGTCAGAAGAGGGCTTGGATCCCTTGTAACTGGAATTACAGATAGTTGTAAGTCGTTATATGAATGCGAGAACTGAACTCAATTTCTCTGCAAGAGCAAATTCTCTTAACTACTGAGCCATCTCTCTAGCCCCCATTCTGGAATGCATCGTATGCTCTTTCTCGTATGGGAATCCTAGCTTATTCTGCTGCTTGTCTGTGTAGGTATCAGTAGAGTAAGTGTGGGCCTAGACCATGAGACTGGAAAGGAGATGACAGTGTGGGGGCTGTTGAGGAGGCAAAGAGGCAGTAGGCCTCATATGAAGGGGGACAGGATGCTGTGGATGGGGTGAAGGGTACAAAGGGGTATGCATAAGGAGAGGGAGAAGAGGAAATGGAGGAGAGTCAGCAAAAACAAACTCTGTTTGAAAATGCCAGGATGAAACCTAATACTGTGTGTGCTAATTTAAAAGTTTAAAAATAAAAACAAATCGTTACTCCATTTGGGCTTCTGAAACAAACTTCCCTAAATGGGGTAGCTTTTAACCAGCATATAGTTTTGCTCATGGTTTGGAAGCTGAAAGTTCATAAGGCATTGGAAGTTTCTATAGATGGTTAATGAACAAGCCAGTTTATTTTTTTAAACACACACACACACACACACACACTCACACGCACACTTTAGAAAGGATACTAAGTACCATACTTGAGGGACTTTACCCTCATGATCTCATTTTGTTGCAGAAGACTGTTTCCTCATCTCTGTCATCTTGGTGGTTGTACCACCATTCAGACCATAGCAACATGTGGTTTGTTTGCTGTGTGTGTGTTGGGGGTGGGGTGTGTAGGTTGGACTTTACTATGTAGCCCAGATTGGTCTTGAACTCAGTGGTCCTTCTACATCAGCCTCCCATTGCTGGTATTACAAGTGTCAACCAGCACGCATGACTTCGTCTTCATTTACTTTAGAATTATTCTGTACTAGAAGGCAGTAAGTGTTCTAGAGATAGACATGTGCTAGGGTCTAGAGGAGGTTGGGGGAGATGGACTGTACTGGAAAAATGCATTTGAGCAGTCATGAGCTGTGTGCTGGAAGAGCAGTTTGAACAAGGGTATTGAGGTGAGACTGACCCTGGTGTGTGGGAGGACAACCAGGAAGGAAATAGCTGGGGTATTCCTCTAGGGACTTGGGTGTCATTGAAATGGAAAATACTGTAGATTGGATTTCTGCCTGAGGTTGCCAGTTCCCCTCTAGAGTTTTAACAGTGCCACTGAGGGTGTCATGTTTGGAATAAACTGTAGGTTCTGGAATTTAGAAAGTAATGATTAGGGCATGGGATGATCAGATTTTGGGTGTGTGCTTTAAACATTTACTTATTTGTTTTTGCTAACATGTTTCCTACAATATACACAGGTCAAAAGACAACTGAAGTCAAATCTCTTCTACCATGTGAACCCTGGAGAGTAGGCTCAAGTTTCAGGCTTTGTTGTAAAAGGAGCCGCTTTCCCGCCGCCTGACTCCCGACCGGCTAGTTTATACCTGAAATAACAACACACAAATTGTATTCATTTAGACACTGCCTAGCCCATTATATCTAGTCTCTTATTGACTAACTCTCATATATTGATTAACCCATTTCTAATAATCTGTATGTCACCATGAGGTCGTGGCTTACCGGGACGATTCTAACCCCGGCCGGAGCTTCGTGGCGTCTGCCCGACTCTGCTTTCTTTCTCCCAGCATTCTGTTCTGTCTACTCTGCCTATCTAAGCTGCTGTCCTATTAAAGGCCAAGGCATTCTCTTTATTTGGCCAATGAAAGTAATACATAGACAGAAGACCCACCTACATCAAGGCTTGCTGGCAGGTGCCTGCATCTACTGCGACATCTTACTTGCCCTCTGTAGAGTTACCTCAGGTTCCTATGAATTGTATGTGGGGAAAAGGATGTGGAAAGGAAGAAAGGGTGAAGCCAAGTTTGAGGGCAGAGCAATTGGACAAGAGTAGGGTAGTTTACAGCCGGCACAGGGGAGAAGGGAGGCTGGCGGGTTTGTTGTCTATCATCTTAATGTCGGGCGATGGTTGGTTCTGAAGCTAGGTGAAATGACTAAGTCTAGGGTTGGACAAGGGCAGCAACACACAAGTCCTGTGCTTCCAACACAGGCCAGGCAGAAAACTAGAGTGTGGCAGTGCTCCTGGGAGGGCCTTGTGCTGTGCGAGGAGGCTGTGAGCTGACTGGTAAAAAGTTGGTGTGTTTAGTGACTTGAGTTGCTGAGAAACCTGTGTTGGTGAGTGTGGAAGAGGAAGCGTGGATGGAGTGTGTTGGTGAGTGTGGAAGAGGAAGCATGGATGGAGTGTGTTGGAGAAGGCCTTCCCTTTATTTACTCTCAAGTCCTGTGGACTCAGGGTTAGCATCAGTAGAGGAAGATGCATAGCTTTGCCGTGTTTTGTCTCTAACCATGGGGGGGCCTGCCATTTTCTGAATAGAAATGGAGGAGGAGTAGATGGGGTGTGTGTGTATGTGGCAGAGGGAAGGTGGGGGGAGGATCTGGGAGGAGAAGAGGGAGGGGAAACTGCCTGTGAATGGGGTGTAAAATAAAAACAAAAGAAAAGAAGTACGCAGGAGCATAGGGTGAGATTTGGTCTGTTTGCCTGGGACTTTTAAGTCCCTAAAAGCAGAACTGGTTGAGGTATCAGCGTCTTCGGTGAAGTTTTAAGCATTTTCCACAGTGGTGGGCATGAAGTTCTGAGAGACAGGCAGTTGTGTGCAGTTACTTTTGGTTGGCATTGACATTGTGAGGTCATTGGTCCCCAGTTCCCTGGGCTCTTCTGGGCAGATTACCCAGTCTTTCTCCTCGTAGTTTTCTTTTTAGTCATTGTGGGAGTAAACACGACTTTGTTTTACAGCCCAATAAGGAGAGTAGAGAATTGCCTGAAGTATTTTAATGTAAACTGTCAACCTGAGTAATACTTTTACAATTTCTTTTCTTTTTTATTTCTTTCTTTTCTTTTTCTTTCTTTCTTTTTTTCCTTTTTCTTTTTCTTTCTTTTGAAACAAATCAAATCAAAACAAAACAGGGTTTCACTGTGTAGCCGTAGCTGTCCTGGAACTCAGTTTGTAGACCAGACTGGCCTTGAACTCACAGAGATCCATCTGCCTGCCTCTGCCTCCCTAATGCTGGGATTAAAGGCATGTGGTAGCATGGCCTGGCCTGAATAATATTTATTTTTTGAGAATTTCATACTACATATTTTGAACATAGCCTCTACCAACTCTTCCTGTAACCACTACCAACTCTTCCTGTAACCACCCTCTCCACTCTCCCAGTCCTTCCCACCCAATTTTGAAATTTCTTCATTACTTCTCCCTTCCCTGCCCCACCCCATCCCCACTGAGTTCAGTTTGGTTGATCAGCTACCCGGGTGTGTGACTGACCTGTGAGGGTCACAGCATTAAAGACAGACTACTCCCCCTCTCCCAGTGGCTATCAAATGCCCTTGGATGGTCATGGCTAGTGGTGGGACCTCCTGCCCGCTTCCCCATCTGTGCTGCAGTTTTCTCTGACTGTAGCTCGTGTAGTCTTGTGCACACTGTCAAGTGGTTTCGAGTTCACCTGCGCAGCTGCATTGTTGTGTTCAGAAAATACTGTTTCCTTGATGGATAGCATCCCCAGTTCTGTCTCACAATCTTCCTGCCCCTCTTTATGAAGACCTCCAAACCTAGGTTCACAGTAAGAGTGAGGTGTGGGATACACACTTGAATCCCAGCTTTTGGGTGAGCCAGGAGGTTGGAGGTCCAGGCCTACTTAGTGGGAACTTCATCTCAGGAAAACTAAAAAAAAACAGAAACAAACCAAAACAAACAAACAAAAACCATGGTTAACCTTTCCTTTGCTTACTTGCTTTAGAGAGTGCTGGGATTGCAGGCTCACCTGGGTCACCTGCCTTGTGCACTCTAGGTCAGGAGTTTCTACAACCACACCCTCCAGCCCTGGGTGGTTTCTCTTTAAGGCTGGGTCTGGTGTTCTCTTTATGTCACAGTGGTTTTGAACCCCAGTCCTCCTGCTTCCATCTCTTATTGCTGGGATTGGGGGTTGTATGTCCAGGTCCAGCTTTAAACTGGAAAGGACAGCCCCTGGTTATGCCGGCTCAACAGTTGCTTTAAAAGCTCTTATGAGGCTTTCTGCCACCTTCGGGTGTGTCCTGTCTTATTTATCCTGGAAACTGGAAAAAGTTACTTTGACTTCATGTAGCTAACTACTTAGAGAAATAACTAAAGGGAAAAAAATGCAATTTTAGTTTTTCAATGACTTCAAAAATGGTCCACATATTTTTAAAATCTTAAATACATATATTTTTGATGTATTTAACAAAGGAAACATTTTATATTTTGTTGAAAAGACTTGTATTTCTATCTTTTGAATGAAACCTTAAAATCTTCCTTTTTTGCACATTTTCTTCAAAGTATAGCATTATTAAATATGTATGAATGTGATTAACTTCTTAGATTCATAGCCGTTGTTTTGTTTTCTAGTGAATCAACAAAATTGTGTCTCATTAAGCATTGATATATAAAATTAAAAGATATCCAGAATATTTTTTGTGACTTGTTTTAAAGTACATCTGAAAATTATGAAAACTGCAAGTCAAGATGGAAGGTTGTTTAAATTATATAGTGCGGACTAAAGATGAGAACATGGCTAAGGTGGTGTCAGAGAAGCCCTTCACCTTGTTTAAACAACTCATTATTAGAAATGTTTCCATATAGAAATCGTCTCATATTAACAGTTTGGTGACTGCACTGATCATGGGATTCTGTGACTGGCCTGAGTATTGATGATGCGTGCACACCGTCTCAGGAGTAGAAATACATGACTGTATGAGCTACTTTTCAGCTGAAGCGATAAATTGCCGTGATCAAAAACAGCTTCATGAAGGAAGTTTATGTTGGCTTACAGTTCTGGAGGGTTCCAGAGGACCAGAGTCTTTAACCGTGGTGGCAAAGGCATGGCATGCAGGCCTGGGGTGGGGGCAGTTTGAGGAGGAGGAAGGGTAGAGGGACCAAGGAACAGGAAGTAGGACAAGGTAGTAACAATCCCCCTCCCCTACATAATCCCTGCAGCAATGCTGCACCTCCTAAAGGTTCCACAGCCTCCTCAAGCAGCGCTACAACTGGGGGCCAAGTGTTCAACATGTGTGAGCCTGTGGGGGACACTTACGTTCAAACTACCACATAAATGTTACGTTTGCTTTCTGCGTTTCTGTAGCTCTAGAATTTTGATGACGTTTTCCTTGCTGCTTTTAGGTATCTTAGTAGTTCTGTATGGCAGCTGCAGTGATGGCCTTCATAGACTGACTTCTTTGTGTTCCAGTGTTACAATCTCCCAGTTATATGGCCTTTATAACTCTAATGCGCAGGAAACAGAATTGTGTTAGGCGCCTGATAGTATTAACATTTTTCTTTCAGGTAATCTGCAATGCTGGAACGAAGTAACTCAAGATGAGCAAGCTAAAAGTGGTAGGAGAGAAAAGGTACTGCAGCCTTGATATGTGTGGATATTGGTAGATGTGTGGTGTGCAAATAATGTGCAGTACAGTTATCAGGACTGATTAAATATGCGTGTTGTGTAGTGGCGTGTTGAGCATATTTCACTAGTACTTTCGGTTAAAGGCTAACTTCCAGCATGTCTAATGAACTAAGAGTGGTTTTACATTTTAAAATAGTTTAAAGTATAGTACATTTTGACATGCAAAATAATAAGAAACTCAAAGACTCAGTGCACGACATTGATACTTTATTGATACACAGCCTACCCATTAATTTGTTGTAGCTACTCGGTCCATAACCCTAAAATAGATGCTTTCTGGCCCTTTACAGGAAAGTTTAAGTATCCTGAGTTTAAGTCAGACAAACCTTACTGATTAGATTGTACAGCCTTGAAACAGATTAACTCTGTTATGCCCGTTTTCTCTGTAAAATTATCTTGATGTTAGTGTTCTGTGGTGCCAATGGCTAAGTAATACCTCGCTGAGAAAATAAATGATGTCCTGTTAACACTGATGATAATCAAGGCTTCTACTCTGAGGGCAGGACTGTAGCTCATGTGTTCCTGTGTATGATTTTGCTTTTGTAGATACTATGTTATGAAATGGGAAATGTATAGCTTATTAAGTAATGTTTATTTCTTAAATAGTTAGGTTTTTCTGGTTATTTAACATAATCATACCATAATAAATTGCATTATTTCATTAGCTGTATAGTTTTTACAGGAAGTTAGTTGGGATCTTTTTTTTACCTTCCTCCCTCCTGCCTTTCCTCCATCACTCCTTTCTTCTTCCCTCCCTTCATGTGCAAATGCATAAATGTGGGGGGGGACATGTATGCCATATTGTGCTTGTGGAAATCAGAGAACACCTTTTGGGAGTCAGTCATTTCCTTTATGGGGCTCCTGGAAGTTGAACTCAGGTCTCTAGGCTTGTGTGACAAGTGTCCTTACCTCCTGAGCCATCTCTCTGGTCCTAAGCCTTACTTTTCTGAGCAGGTCAAATAACTACTCTGTTTTCCCACTAGTGAGTTAAGTTGTCTAATTTACAAGCTATATACAGTTTGTAAAGCTCAGACTCTCTTGTCAGTTTGTTTCTGCTTTCTAAAATGAATTGTACTATATAGTTATTGCTTTTGTTCTAGGCTAGTCAGCTACTATACATTTTTACTGTATTAAAACATTTCATAATTTCTATTAATATTATTGTAGTAGTTCTTGCATTTCTGTGGTCACAACACATGACAGACAACTCACAGAGAAAATATTTATGTTAGCTCATAGTTTTAGAGCATGAAGTCCATGTCACTGTCCCCTTGACCTTGGGAAGACTAGAGGAGTAGTGAAGCTGATAATAGACCCGCGAAAACTTACCCAGTAACTTCTTCTAGCTGTTCCCTATTTCCTGTTTCCACAATTTTCTAAAGCAGCAGCACCCTAGAGACCAGCCATCTATAAACTGTAAGCTATGGAAGCATTACCTGTTCAGACCATGGCACTTTCCATATTGCTTGGTAAGTGACCGCCGAGTGCAGTAAGGTGGACTCAGTGCCAACAGCTGCACTCGTGGAACTGCAGTCAATGAACTGTGCATCACAAAGACCTGGAAACACACTTGGTGTTTGCACTGAGCATGTGCAGACCTTGTCATTGTTTCCTAACCGTAGACTTATGATTTACACCGTATTAGATATTGTAAGGGATCTAGAGATGATCCGGAGTGTGTGTAGCTTACATAAGGAAGTTGATTTGGATTTCTGTGAGGTTCTAGAAGTTCTAAGAATATCTATACAGATAATGAAATTGAGAATTCAAAAATGTATCCGCCAAAGATCTGAATCAGG
Source organism: Myodes glareolus (assembly GCF_982192425.1). Lineage (NCBI taxonomy): Eukaryota > Metazoa > Chordata > Mammalia > Rodentia > Cricetidae > Myodes > Myodes glareolus. The sequence continues at coordinate 75,129,110 of NC_142039.1, read as the reverse complement.
GAAAGAACAGTCTCAGGAGTTGTTTTGAATTACCTTTTATTTGAATTATATCAAAACCACATCAGGTTCCATAGGAAATTGTGTTTTTGTATTTTCCCCTATCTCCAGACGCTTTGTGGATGCCTTTTTCCTATTTTATGATTTATTTTATGATCATGATGTGAGTCTCCTTAGCACTTGGGACTAGCATTACATAGTACTGTGTGCATGTATGTGTGCATGTTTATGTGTGGTGAGTGTAGGCATGCATATGCCACAGTGCCCAGGTTAGAGGATACACTTTAGTGTTGGCACGTTTTTCTTGTTTGAGGCAGGTTCATTTCTTCTATAAAATTGTTCAAAGTAATTCTGTTTTAATTTGTATAAAAGCTAGGGAGGTTTCCCGTTTTTTCTGATAATTTGTGTACTCTTTCTCCCTCTTTTTTTCTTGAACAGTTTGGCTGGAAGTTTATTTTTATTGATTTTCTCCCCCCCACAAAAAAAACCTAACCTTCTGGTTTCAGTGATTTTGGGGAACTTTGTGTCTTTTGTGTTATTGTTTTCTGCTTTGCTAACTCAAGAGTAGTTTTTTAAAAAAATTATTTATTTTTCTTTTATGTGCATTGGTGCTTATGTGCACGTATGTCTGTGTGAGGGTGTCAGATCCCCTGAACTGGAGTTACAGTCATGAGCTGCCATGTGGATGCTGGGAATTGAACCTAGTCCCCTGGAAGAACAGCCAGTACTCTTAACCACTGAACCTTCTCTCTCCAGCCCCATTTAGAATAATTTGCCTCCCCCCTCAAGTTAAAAAATATATGTTTCAAGCTAAGTGACTTGAGATGTTTTCCTTTCTCGCTTCCTTCTCTTCTCTTCTCTTCTCTTCTCTTCTCTTCTCTTCTCTTCTCTTCTCTTCTCTCCTCTCCTCTCCTCTCCTCTCCTCTCCTCTCCTCTCCTCTCCTCTCCTCTCCTCTCCTCTCCTTAATTGATTAATTAATTAATCAATTAATTAATTAATTTTCTTCTTTGTCCTGGCATTGCATATCTGATTAATTCTAATGTTTTGTTTTTATTCAGTTCAAGATTACTTTTTAAAAAGACTGATTTTTATGTATGCATTTATGTATATGGGTGTTTTGTCTGCATATAGTCTGCATACCAAAAGAAGCTATCAGGTACTACAGTTACAGGTGGCTGTGAGCTGCCATGTTGGTGCTGGGAACTGAATTCATCATGACTCTGGAAGAGCAGCCAATAAGCAGCCAGTGCTTCTAACCACTGAGGCATCTCTCTAGCTCCCTCATGATGACTTTTAATTCTGTTTTAAAATTTCCTTTTATCTGTGTTTTAAAGTGTTAATTTCTAAGTATGTGAGGAATTTTCAGTGGTTTTAACTGATGTTATTTTAGTTTATTTGTGGATGAGAAGATGCACTGATGGAGTTCTTTTGACACTGTGTAGCTGCGCTTCCCCGTGGAGCATGCTCCATCCGTGTTGCATGTGGATGTGCATCCTGCTGATGGAGGCCCTGGGAATAGCCAGTCACACTGATGTGTGCTATATTCAGATACTTCATCGCTCTCCTGCTTCTGTCTGTTGATATTGGGATCTCCATAAATTTGCTTTTGTGTTCTGTAAATTTTGCTTTCTAAATTTTGAAAGTATTATGTCTTTTAAGATGTTATCAAGGATTGATCATTACAAAATGTCCTTTGTTCCTGGTTGTCTCCTCTCCTCTCCTTTCTCTCTTAAGTCTATTTTTCTGATGTTAATATAACCACTCTAATTTTTAAAAACAATTAGAATTAACATATATATCCACAATCTTTATTTTAAAAGTTTTATTTTATGTGTATATATTAATGTCTGCATGTCTGTCTCTGTACTGTGTGCTTGGTGCCCTCCAAGTGTACTGTGAAGAGGACATTGGATTTTTTGAACTGAAGTTAAAGACAGTCGTGAACTGTTCTTTGGATTCTGGGAATTGAACCCAGGTCCTCTGGAAAGGCAGCCAGTATTCTTTAACCCTGAGCTATCTGTCAGCCCCTATTGTTTTACTTTTAGTCTACTTTTCCTTGAAGGAAATATTATTTTTATTCTATTATTTTAAAATATATTTTATTTTGAAATTAAAATATAGTTCAGTTACATAATTTTTCTTCTTTTCATTCGACCCTCCAACCCCTTCCATGTAACCCCATCATATTCTCTCTCAAATTCATGGCCTCTTTTTCTTTAATTGTTGACATATATTCCAAAATGTATAAATAGCCTGCTTAGTCTGTACAGTGTTGCGTGCATATGTGTGTGTGTGTATGTTTTCAGGGTTGACCACTTGGGATTAGATAACCATTTGAGGGGGTTCTTCCAGGGGAAGGCTGTTTCTTCCACTCTCAGCCATCCTTAGTTGCCCATAGTTCTTTGTCTAGGGTTGGAACCCCAGGAGAGTCCCCCACCATGTTGCATGTCTGTTGGTATTGTCCGCACTCAGGTCTTCTTTAGGTAGCCATGTTGATGAGTCCTCATGGGTGCTAGGTAGCCTTTTTGTCGTTTATAGAAGACATGACCTCACAGTACACCTGCTGTTCTGCTGGAGTCTTTTCGCCTCCTATTCCACAGTGTCTCTGAGCCTCGGGTACCAGAGTTGTGTTGTCGATGTGTCAGTTGGGGCTGGTACCACCTGTTCTCTGCTTTTTGTTCAGATGTGACTTTCATTAATGGTCTTCATCTGTTGCAAAGTGAAGGTTGTTTGTTTGTTTTGATGAGGGGTAAGAGTAACACTTATCTGTGGGTGTAAGGATGAGTATTTAGGATGTGGTTAGGAATTACTAGATCCAAGATCCATGACCTCACTAACTCCGAGTGTTGGCTGGGTTTCCCTCGTGTTGAAAGTGCCTTAAGTCCAATTAGAGAGCTGTTACTGTCAAGAAATGCCACACCCCATACTTGGGGCTGTTGTGCCGTACTGGTTGCTGTTGTGATTTCTAGGCATCATAACTGGGCAGGACTGTTGGCTGCTTTCTTACCTTCCTAGCTTGTGTGGGACTTTCTTGGTACCATGAGAGCGAGTCCTGTGGGCTGTGTCTGAAGTGCAGTGTGTCTCCAGCAACAGGGACTCATCTTTCATCTCTGGGAGGCAGCGAAGGCAGCAGTAGTAGCATGTAGTCTACTTGAACTCCTTTGACTAACAACCCAAAGGGGGGCTTCTCATGCCCAGTATGGGGATTTTTGTTAGCTCGTTTATGTTTCTTGGGGAGGAGTATTGTCAACCCAGGTGGGAAAATTTTAAACTGTGTATCTGTACAAACATAGACTTATATGTAATTTTAGATAAATATATAATAATACGATTATTTATGACTTTTTCAGACATCATTACTGTCATTTCCCCCTCATCCTGCCCTCTCTTTCTGTAATTTAAACCCTCCCCTATTTTTTTCATTTATCTGTTCAAATCACTTACATCCTGCACTTCTCGAGTGCTCCTTGGATAGTCTCTTTATACTTGTCAGGTTTCCGTGGTTACTCCAAGATTACTCTTTCTGTGGTTATTCTTTATTAAAAACTGAGATTGTTTTGTGTATAACTTTTGAGGATATTTAATAGAAAATAGATATATTTATCTAGATTTTACAGTGAGGGACTGAGGCACTAATTATGGACATTTATAGACAAAATATCTTTCTAATTTGTTGTCATTTTTAAACAGAGCCTCAGGTATTCATAGTCAACCTTAGACTTACCATGTGGCCAAGGGTGGCCCTTGTCCTTCTGACTCTCATACTTCCCCTTCCCAGGTGCATCTGGAATGACAGTTGGGCACCATCACAGCTGGCCCCGTGGGACTGGGAATTGAGTCTAGGGTCACATATCAACTGAGTCTCATGCCTAATGTTGAAGAGGCTCTTTAAAAAATAAGGCATGGATTCTTTAGTCTTGGTATACTACATGCAACTGAAATTAATAAAACCTGGAAGACCATACTATGTTCCATTATGATTTTTTTTAAAAGCACAAACTTAAGTAGTTCATTTGTGCTTAAAATACCCTTCACACAGTAGGCGCTTTTATCTTTGCATTTTGAGCATCTTTCTGACCACCTTCTTGCTCAGAAGGTGGCCACCCGACAGTATGGCACTCACTGCCACAGTGAACCAAGGACAGTAGCTGCTATTCTCACAGACTCACCACAGCTATTGTTAGCTTCCCAGACCTGCCTAGGACTGGGCTCTCAACATGTTACCTCCCTCTCTCTGTGGAGCTATTGGCAGGCAGCTAATGGTGACTGAAGAAGGATAAAAGCTTCTTCAGGGATCTAGCCACTCAGAAGTTGCCCATGCTCTGGTGAACAGTCTCCCGCCCATGCTCTGGTGAGCAGACAATTCTAATTAAACTTGGTCGGCCACACCCAGAAGACATGAAGGCAGGAGGCTGGACTTGTTGAGGAAGAAGGATTTCTCAGGAAAGGGAAGGGGATGAGAGGGGAATGGGAGGGTTTTGAAAATGACTAGAATTTATTATACACATGCATGAAACTGTGAAGGAATAAAAAATAGGGGAGAGAATGCAATGCCAAAGACAGTTTTAGCTGTGGAAATAAGTGCACCCTGTCTAACCATTTGTGGTTGGAATCTTCATTTAGCTAAACCTTCTCTCCTGTGCACTTCTTCGAATGTCCTCACTCAGGGACTGGTGGGGGTGCCTCTTGAGGAGCACAGGTGACTTTGAGAGGCTGTGAGGCAGCAGGCTGGATGGATTGCCACCACAGAATGTGCAGTGGGCTGAGAGCTGGGCATTGCAACAAGGCAGATGGGACAGCTTTCCAGGAATCCGGCTGTCTGCGGGTGATTGCCTTGTGTGTAATGTGGAGGGCTCTGCTGTGCTGCCTCTAGCACTGAGGGCTAGGTAGTCGAGGAAGCGCTGCTAGGTGCCAGTGCTGTCCGACTTGCCCTGTTGGTGGCAGGCTCAGTGAGCCAGATGGACGCCAAAAGCACATACCAAATGATCAGAAGGTCTCCCCTTGTTTGCTCATCAGCTGCAGGTGACCGGGAAGCAGTCTGATTGAATACATCAGTCCCTGCAGATTCTGAACTCTTCCTGGCTCTGGGCTGACAGCAGGTGTGGGGAGGAAATGGAAATTGAAATTGCAGAATGTCTTGAGTGTGGTGAGGAAAGCGTTAGACACTTGCCTTTGAAAATAGGGAACACAGTTCTTGCAAAGGAGTTAATGTTGTTAACCCTGGTTGACCTATGGATAAAGAGAGATAAATGGTAGGGTAGCGAGTAGACTATGGAGATCATTCAGGCTTACATTTGTTTACTAGTGTCACAATGGAGATTATCTCTTTATAATCTGACTATCTGGGTTTTGTGTCTGTTGAAGGTTTTACATTATTTTGTGCCATTTTACTGCTCTGGTAATTGATAAAACTATATATAAGTACTAGGCTGATGAGATGGGTCAGGAGGTAAAGTCAGTTGGCACCAAGGTTGACACCCTAAGTTTGAACGTGGGGACCTACATAGTGAAAGGATAGAACCAATTCTTCAAGTTCCCCGCCAGCTTCCACAGTTAATAAATATCTCCTCGATAAATTTAAAATTTACACATAAACAACAGACATTGAACTTCCAGAAGAGTACAGTGTAACTGATAAAGCATTGTGTGAGATGAGGTATAGGCTGAGCTGGTGGCCCAAAATGCAGTAGGAGCATAGGTTCAAATGTGCTACTGCCATGCTTAAGGGTTGTTCAAGTGCAGCAGAGTGACTCTGCTTTTCCTGGTGTATCGCTTCTGTCTGTATCTGAGCATTTTCTCCAGTTCTTAACATCATATAACCTGTAGAAATGGGGACAGATATAGATAAATGCCTGTCTCATGTGTGCTTACATCTCATTTGGCTAGAACTTAGATACATGGTCATATGTTGTGTGGCAGTCACAGGACTAATCTTAGATATTTGAGTTCTCTTCCTTTGGGCACTGGCCCAGTTTCATTGCTGCCACTGTGATGAAATATTCTTATAAAAAACAACATAGAGGAAAGCGTTTATCTTAGTTCAGAGTCCAATGTTACAATCCATGGTGTCAGGGGAGTCACTGCAGTGGGAGCTCTGTTGTGTCATCCATGATGGGTTAAGTCCTCCTACATCATTTGACAGACCCCACATGCATGGCCACAGGCCACCCAGTCTACACAGTTTAGTCTTACAGCTCCTTCTGGACAGCTATAGGCTGTGGTGAGTGTACATTTAATACTAACCATCATGACACATTCAGGTACATTTAATACTAACCATCATGACACATGATGACGTCTCTGATCTCCAGAAGGCAGACGAGGGGTTTAAAGGTACCATGTGTGAGGAAAGGGAGAGTAGAGATGGGGACAGCTGGCTTGAGATCCTAGCTAGTGTGTGTGCTGGCGGATGTGACCTAGTAAAAGGACGTTAGATGGCATCGTTATCATCATCGTTGTTAGCACCACCATCCCCCCGCCCTCCTCCTCCTCCTCCTCCTCTCTCTGTTTCTGAGACAGAGTCATTTGTGTAGCCCTGTCAATAGGCGCTTAGTGTTTCTGTTGCTGTGATAAGACACTGTGAGGAAGGCAGCTTACAGAAGAGGTTTTTTTTTTTTTTTGTTGTTGTTTTGTTTTGTTTTAGCTTATAATTTCATAGGGCCCATGATGACAGAGTAGAGTTCAGGTAGCCAGAACAGCAGCTGAGCGCTCATATTTTGAACCCCAATCAGGAGGCCAAGAGCACACTAGGAATGGTACAAGTCTTTTGAAACCTCAAAACCTGCCCTGGACACACATCCTCCAACAGGCCCACAGTCCCTAACCTTTCCCAAAGAGTTCCACCTACGGGAACAAAGTGTTCAAACATTTGGACTGTGGGGACGTTCTCATTCACAGATGGTCAGTCAGATCAGACACAATCCAACACACCAGCCAAAGGGAGTGTGACAGTTTGTATTGTTACTGTGTGTGTAACACGTGTGGGAGTACACACGAGCTGTGGTGTGTGAGAAGGTTAGTGAACCACTGTGGAGTTGATTCTCCAAAAAGAGGCTTTAGGAAAGAGAATATATTGCTTTTCTGCCAAAAACCCAAACCAAGGCAAAGAACTGGAAAGCCCCAGGTTTTCAGAGAACTTGCTGGCTCTGAGTGGTGAGTGGCCCTGTGCTGGCTCCAGTGCCCATGCTCAGCCCTGACTGCTGCTCTTCTTGCCGGCTGTGGTAGCTAGTGTAGCCGTTTGGCCATCTCCAAGCCCAGCAGGCATGTTCTTGACTTGGAGCTTTGGTGGCTGTGACCCTGTCTGCTGCAGTCTATGTGGCTCACATCTTACTTCTGGGTGTGGCTTTCCAGCGAGGTGAGCGTGGAGACTGTCCCACCTCGCACATGTGAATCCTCCACCCTCCCTCCAGATCACTTCCCACCACCTGAGAAGCTGTGTAATTCATGCATACACTTATTTGACTTGTGTGTGAGAGGTAGATTTTTTTATTTTATTTTATTTTATTTTTTTTTAAGATGACGTCTTACTCTATACCCAGTGTGGCCTGGAACTTGGAGTAGCTCTTTAGCCTCAGCCTTCCAAGTTGTGGGTTTACAGATAACAGTTCTGTAAAAAGCATGGAGTAGGATAGGACAGCGGGGTTTCAGTTTTGAGAAGAGTGGAGGAAGTGCAAAGCCTTGGAAAGTAGAGAACTTGGCAGGTGCGATAGGAGATTCCTGGATGGTGATGCATGTTTGTTGTTTGTGAGTTTCTGAAACAGAGTATGTTTTCCAGTCAGAAATTAGCAGTGGTATAGAAGCAGTGAAGGGCTGTGGCATGGAGTGGTTAATGTTTAAACAGTGGCCTCTCTGAGAAACATTCTCTTTGCAGCTGGCACAGAACCCACACTAATGGAGAGCCATGTTCTTTGTAGCCTTACCAATAGTTCTCGGGTTGTCGGGCTCCTGGCTCAGCTGGAGAAGATCAATACGGACCCCACAGAGTCGGATAATGTCAGATATGTCACATCCAAGATTCTGCATCTGGCCCAAAGTCAAGGTAAGCTGGAATCCTTCTTGTTTTTGGAATACTTTTTCAATTCTTTAAAAGTAGAGACTAAGAATGTTCTGATTTTTAATATGAAGAATTTTTGAGAACTGATGGTTTTCTGTAAAAAATGGCCTTTCTCAGCCTGACTTAAGGAAGTAGGAAACTGAATGACTTTGGAGGAAATTGATTTTCAGTGCACCTTTTTAGATTTGATCCCTGATCAGATGCCTGAGAAACAGATAATGGAGAAAATATGTATTTTGACTCTGCTTCAGAGGCACAGTTCATGGTCAGCTGGCACTGCTTTCAGGAGGCCACACACTGTGATGGAAGTGTGTGGAGCTCCCTTCACAACAGTCAGTGAGCAGAGAGAGCCTGCGTGTCTGTTTGTGTGTGTGTGTGTGTGTGTGTGTGTGTATACGTATACATCCCTCATTTTATCCTGTCCGACACCTAGTGTGTTGGGTGGTGCTGCCTGCACTCTCCACTTAGATGTCCTGGCACCTCAGCCCAGAGCAGTCTTCACTCAGCACTGAAACATATTTTGTACCCAATATCCAAAGAGGATCATAGTTTTACAATTCCATCTGACATGACATCACTGGCCCTGGTAAAACCACATCCACAACAGCTTCCTGCCTAGGTCTCAACGATTCTGGTTCTCTCCAGTCTAAGCCTGAAGACTCTTGGGAGACTCACTCTAGCTGTGAGCCACAGTGGGTCCCACAGGACCTACTTGCATCCACTATACAGTTCATTCCAATCCTAGTAAGCTGCTCAGTTCTATTGCTTCGTGCCTGACATGTGGTGCATGTGCTCACATGATGTGAGCTCGTACATGCTGGGATCATCCTGTCTGTCCAGTGTTCCCAGCTATAGCCGGGCTGGCTTCTTCCCTGTGAGGCTTTGCTTTTTGCTTGCAAATTTACTCAGCAGGTGTCCTTGTTCTTGGGATCTTTATCACACAGGTGCTGAGAGCACTTGTTGAAGAGGCTAACAGATTGGAGCACAGGAATGGATTTTGTTGTAAGGAGGCCAAGAAACTGATGTTTATTTTTTATTTTATTTTTAATTTTCATATCTTTTGGGGTTTTTGAGATAGGGTTTCTCTATGTAACTACCCTGACTGTCCTGGAACTCACTTTGTAGACCATGCTGGCCTCGACTTCACAGAGATCTATATGTCTTTTTCTCCTAATAGATGGGATTAAAGGCATATGCCACTACTACTTGGCAAAACTATGGTGTTTAAAGAACTTTCCACATGAATGTCAAAATCATGGGAAAACCTGGAGTAGAGTGGAAAACTATTAGTTTAACACTTTGTCTTCATTTAGTGTCTAGAATCATAAGATGATAGTTCAGGCTGATGAGGAGCTAGAGATAGCATTGGACTATGCTCACAGACACAGAGGGTTCCACTGTTGCAGCTGACAGTGCAGTGGTTCTGGTGATGCAGAGGTCCGCGTCTTCTGAGGATGTCTCTAACATTAATGTGAACAGTGACTTGGCTGTAGTAAGGCACCAGCCTTCTTTCTATACCAAGATGACTCTTTGAAATAGTATTTTCTTTTCTTCTCCCCCCCTGCCCCTTTGAGGCAGGGTTTATCTGTGTAACAGACCTAGCTGTCCTGGGACTAGCTCTTGTAGACCAGGCTGGCCTCAAACTCACAGAGATCCTCCTGTCTCTGCTTCCCAGCTGCTGGGATTAAAGGCGTGTGCCACCACTGCCTGGCTTTGTTTTCTTGTAAAATCTAAAACTTTTTTGGTGGGGACAGAGGGGAATCCCACATCAGGGACAGCTGGGCTGAGGAGTGGAGTATATACTTAAAAAAAAAAAAGAATTTCAGTTTATGAGCACAATATGCCTGTAGGTGAATTTCCACGGTGTTTAGCATTAGCAAAATGTAGCAGTGAGCAGACATGAGGGGTATTATGTCTTCATGCCATTTGTGGAGATGCATGGTTTGAAAGGCAGAAGGTTTCTTTACGTTGTGACTGTCACATGGACTGGACCTGAGATGATGGTGAAGGCAGCTAGCTGTGCAGCTGAACTCCTGTGTCCTGGTGTAGCGCCATGATACCTGCCACGAGCATTGTCACATCGCAGCCTTTGCTCCTGTGTGAGGACATCACCCTGGGCAAGCGCAGACCGCAGTAGGAAGCAGAACTTAATTCTAAGGGGAAGTCCTCAGAGTAGAACTTAAATTAAGTTTTGAGAAATCAACACAGAAGGCAGTAAAGGGAGAAATGAATGTAAGAGACTTGAAATACTTGGGAAAACTGTAGTGTTGTCTTCCCAGTCCTCCAGCTGATGTTTTTCTCTCATGTAGCCCTCTGCTCCTAAACTGCCGTGATTATCTCCATATGAAGTACAGAGTTTAGCCCTCCTGTCTTTGAAGCTGAATTGTAGAATCTATGCTACATTGATATTGGATCCTTTGTCTTTCACTTTTTACACTTCAGAATATTGAGATTAATGTCATGGTCCCCTGCATTAACAGTTCTGGCATCAATGCCCAAGTCTGAGGAAGTAGAAAAGGGCTCCAAACCTCTGAGTACCATGGCTGTGCTCTGAGAGGTCTGCAGAATCAGGAGAGGCGGGAGCTATGGGTCTGTCTCGTTCTTCTCTTCTCAACTTCCCTGTTCCCTGAGCAGAGAGAATGTAGGTGAAATACACGGATTAGGAATAGTTGGTTCTTTCTTGTTATGAACTTTATCTCTCTGTGAATCAAAGAATTATAAAGAAGATTCAGTAAAACCAAAGTATTGGCACGGTTCCCACCCCAGTGGTAAGGACAGGCATTTGAGAGAGAGCATCCGCAGCTTCTCCCCATACAGTCTTTCCTTTGGTGGTTCATTTATGTGACTCAGAATTTTGATCTAAGTAGTAAATACAATGGAAATGTTTGAAAATGGCCTGAGGTTTCCATTACTCATTTTGATGAGCTGTTTTTCAATTCTGTTCATAATGATAAAAAAGTCTTCCATCATAATTTCCACCTTTTACAACTCACTGCCAGTTCTAATTTTAAGATTTTGGAAGGATTGGCGGGGACTTTTCCTAGACTATGATATTTAAGAAGAGAAAGTCTTGTTAACTGAAAATGAAATCCCATCCACATAATAGAATTAAAAGCTTTAGAGGGATGAGCATCCAGTCAGCTTAAATTGTTTACAATGTTAGCTATATCTAACAAAATGTTATGGGTTTTTGTTTTTGTGATTTTGGTTCACATTTAAAGAAATCATTTTTTACCTTTCAGAAAAAACAAGGAGGGAAATGACAACCAAAGGTTCTACGGGCATGGAAGTTCTGCTGTCAACATTGGAGGTACGCACCACACCCAGCCTTAGTGACAGAGCTGTCACAGGAGGTCTGTGGAGGTCACACACACACATACACACACACAGACACACACACACACACACACACACACACACACGTGCACTAACATGTATTATATAGACATACATTTCTAAATGATTATACTAACTTAAAATTTAATCTTAGATATTCCTAAACATTTTGTTATTATTCTGTCTGTGACAGAGGGCGTACCTGCCATGGCACATGTGGACCAGAGGACATTTTGTGGAGTCGTTTCTCCTCCCACCTTGATGTGGGCTCTGAGGATCAGAGTCACTGCAGAGCCGTCCTAATGGCCCTGATTTTAGTTATTGTTTTAATTATCTGCCCGTGTTTGTGTGCATGTGCATGTGAGTGTAGGTGCCCATGAAGGCTTGAGGTGTCGAACCCCCAGGATCCCTAGGTGCTTGTGAGCTGCTTACCTGATGACCCACATGGTAGGAGGAGAGACTCTGTGCCTGCAGTTGTCCCAGGAACTCCATGCCCCCTCCATATACATAAATAATTAAATGTAAGAAAATGATGGAGATATTGAAGTTTTTATATGTGTATAGTAGAGGTCAATATAATCGTGCCTAGAGAAATTAGAAAAGTCATTTGTTAGATATAGGTAGTTACCAGCAGGTTAAAATATTTGAAACAAAAAAATCAGTGTTTTAATAAAGCAACTCATGTGTTTGTTTCAGAACACGAAAGATCTTCAAACTATACTTAATATCTTAAGCATTCTTGTCGAGCTGGTATCTTCTGGTGAGTTTTGATTTACTTTGGTTTGATTTGTGTTTGTAAGTAGTGACCAGCTTTGTGTCTTATGTACTTAAAGGTTCTTGAGATTAAAGTTGTAGAAATGAAATTTCCTGTCTTTGTTGTTGCTTCTTTTGTGGGGAATATGTGTGTGCTAGCAGAAGGCACTTTCTTACCGTCCCTCCACTTAAACTGTGTTCCTTCAAGCATGGTCTGAACCTGGAGCTGAAGGGTTTCCGCTGGGCTGTTAGCCAGCAAATCCCATGGACCTTACTCTCCATGTCCACAGCGCTGTGAGACTGTGCTCAGCTTATGACATGGTGGCTGAGATGGCCTTGGGATTCCATCTCTCCTGTGCAGTGCTTTATTTTTGACATCTTCAGATATTCCTCAAATTCTCCTTGCCTACTTATACAGCACCTTGACCCTAGAATCTTAGTGCCGTTTGTGTTTGTTTTTGTATACTGCGTTATAAATAAGTGAAATGAAATAAAATAGGAGCAAGGTATGGAGGCACATTCCTGTCTTCCCAGCGTTTGCAGGGCTGGTGCAGGAGGATCACAGATTTTAAGGCTAGTTTGGGCTATACAATGAGACCCTGTAACAAAACACAAAATATGATTTAGATAGTATTTAGTTGTAGAAATGAATGCTTGGGCTGAAACATTTCTGGATACTAACTTACTGTGATGCTCACAGTGGGAGGATATGCTGTTTGCAATATTTTTGAAAAATTTTTTAGGTGGAGGCCGAAGAGCAAGTTTCTTAGTTGCCAAAGGTGGTTCACAAATACTGTTACAACTGCTAATGAACGCCAGCAAAGACTCCCCTCCCCACGAGGAGTTGATGGTACAGACTCATTCCATCCTTGCAAAGATCGGACCCAAAGGTGAGAGCTCTGTTTTATGGTTACTGAATCTAGAACCATCTTTGTGACTTTGAATCTTTATGTCTTTTTTTTTTTTTTACTTTTTTTTAAAAATTTTGTTTTGTTTTTTGAGACAGGATTTCTCTGGGTAACTCTGGCTGTCCTGGAACTAGCTCTTGTAGACCAGGCTGGCCTCGAATTCACAGAGATCTGCCTGCTTTTGCCTCCCGAGTGCTGGGAATAAAGGTGTTTACCACCACCTGGCCAATCTTTGTCTTAAACTGCTTAAATTTTGAAATGTAAAGCACTACTTTCTTTTGGGTTTAACAGTGGAATGCTTTACAGCTAACCAGCAGGAACTGAGGATCCAGGATTCATGAAGAGGTGTTTTGAATGTGGCATACAAGGGGAAGAATGCCAGTATCAGTGTCTTAGTGCTTGTGTGTGCCCATATGCACATATATGTGCATGCATGTGTATATACATTTACACACATACATGGAGAGAGTGAATGCTTTGTGTGTTCTGGTGAAATTAGAAGGAGGGGTGTGGGTACAGTGTGTGGAAGTGAGCATGTTGCTGGACAGTATTTTCACTGATAGTCACATTTGTACTGTGTGCAGGTCAGTGTTCTGGATTCCTATTTACAAAGACCAAGCAGACGTGAAAAACTGTGAGGGTTCGAGCCGCAGAGAGGCATGTAAAATACTAAAAGCACAGCGAATAAGGAGAGGCAGGCCCAGGAAAAGGAGAGTTTGCTTATTCAGGCGAACAGAACACGTCATGCTCTTTGGGTGGAACCTAAAAGTGTAGTGTCTATGTGTTATCTTAACTCTGAAGAGTCTTGATGTGAACATGCTGCACATATATGTTGGCATGTAGCATGCAGGTATTTAGCTTGTATTGTTAGCAGACCGTGTTTTAAAGAATGCAACTGTGTGGTGACCTTGAGACTAGATGTAGTACAAGTCTGTCTTGGCCCTTATTTTTCTTTAAGTTCTATACTTGAGATTCGTGAATTCTCTTTTTGATACTTGTGTAGAAAATGAAATAAAGTTTTATTTATTGATAAATATGATAGTCCATTCTTCCTCTGCTAATTATAGCCAAATTATCTTTTACTTTTTATGAAATTAAATGAAGATATCAATGTGTCTGTTTCTTCCATTTTAATTCAAAAGTCATTTTTATTTTATTCTGCATCTTAAATTTGTACTTTCCCCATTAGCATTTGTACAACTTTTCTGTTCTTATGCCACTCATTCAGGTTGTACAGTAATTTTTTGAGTGATTTTTTTTCCTGTGACATAGAGGTTACTTTACTGTAGGAATATTCGTTCTGCCTTGAAATCTGTGTTGTCAGTGACCGACTTCTGTTGGCCTCTGTAGATACAGTGACGCTAACAGGTGAAATGTCCATTACCCTGAATTGCAGTACTAAATACATGTGTACTAAGATTATCACCTTGTATTCTACAAATGTGTATAATTATTATCTTAATCA